>NC_037336.1:57740960-58365960 GCF_002263795.3 Bos taurus
ATGCTTCATGAAGACCTGACTCTTACCATTTTACTTATTATATTAATGTATTATTTTTTTTTCTTTTCTTTTTTTTTAATTTTTTTAACTTTACAATATTATATTGGTTTTGCCATATATCAACATGAATCTGCTACAGGTATACACGTGTTCCCCATTCTGAACCCTCCTCCCTCCTCCCTCACCGTACCATCCCTCTGGATCGTCCCAGTGCACCAGCCCCAAGCATCCAGTATCGTACATCAAACCTGGACTGGCGATTCATCTCATATATGATATTATACATGTTTCAATGCCATTTAAAATAACAACAACAAAAAGACACCTTGTAGTGTTACTGAATTCATTTTGTATTTAAATATCCATTTTTTTGCACTGGTAAAATATTCTTTATTGCTGAAGATTTCTTCTGTATTTCTGCAAATAGTTCATAAAGCCCACATCATATATTATATGAATTAGGACTACACATAAAGGCAAAATTAGAGTTTGGGAAATATCTTGACTATTTATTAAAATAAGTGGTAAACCTTTTACCTTTGACAGTTTATGGTTCTTATTTCATGAAGAGCCATAAGACTCTTATAATTTTACTCTTCTTTATGCTAGTAGGATTGGAATTTAGTTAACTACTGACAGAGGAATATTTATAAAAACCATTTTCTTCATAATAGTTCCATAACTTAACTATCCAGGTGGTAGCAAAAAAATTCATAAAACTTATTCTGTAAGACTTTTTCTGATATCCTTATTTTATAAATTAAATTGGATGTATTTTAAGACTTTATAGCATTGAAAAGAAGAATATAGAGGAATAATTCTATTATAGCTGTGAAATAAAATTTTATTTTTGTAACTTCTTTCTAAATAAGTAAACTTTACTTGAAATAGCTCATGACTAATTTCTCCATGCCTAGTTGATTCAATTCCCTATGCTATTAATATTGGTTATCTCCTCAATGCCCTTTATTTTAAATATAGCGAAATGTTTATGTAATTGTTGACCTGAACCTCCTCTTCAGTGGAAGGGAACTAACATTTTTTTTCTCAGTTCTTCAAATAACCATAGGGATAGGCTTTGATACCTGAAAACCGTGCTTGGCTTCTGTTGTGGAAGAGGTTTATAAAAAGGATTTGATTAGGTCTGCATAAGATAATAGTGATATAAATACCTAGGATCAGAGATTGCACTAACAAGGCAAAATTTATTGATCTCTTAACATAGCTAATGGTAAAACAATGGCAATTGATTATCAAGTAGTACTATATCAACATTCCTTATATAAACTCAATGTTAACTTAGGGGAAAATTTAAAAAAGTATAATTATATCCTGTTTTTTATGATGTGAAAATTGAGCTTCCATGAAATGTTGTTTATTTAATCTCACTAGCAAAATATGTAACTGGAAACCCGTTGAATCCCAAGTTTATTTTTTCCACTACTTTATACAAATCAAATCTTCACTAGAATATCAACGAATCTCTAGAGTTAGAACAACTTAAAAATATCTCTAACTCAAACACTAAAAGATACAACTGGAATGAGATAAAAACACATTACTCTCTTGCTCTCTGATTTCTGCCAGAGTATTAATTGGTTCTTCAGTGTAAATATATCCTTGTAATCCAGATATCTATAGGGACCAGAGAAGTAATATAAATTAGTGAAATAGGTCACACATAGAGTCATGGTCATGGTGGGAAGTTCTGAAAAAATGTTGGAAGGGAATGGCAAACCACTTCTGTATTGTCTCCTTGAAACCCCACGAACAATATGAAAGGCAAAAAGATAGGACACTGAAAGATGAACTCCCCAGGTCAGGAGGTACCCAATATGCTGCTGGAGATCAGTAGAGAAATAACTCCAGAAAGAATGAAGAGAAAGAGCCAAAGCAAAAACAACACCCAGTTGTGGATGTGACTGGTGATGGAAGCAAGGTCTGATGCTGCAAAGAGCAATATTGCATAGGAACCTGGAATATTAGAGCCATGAATCAAGACAAATTGGCAGCGTTCAAACAGAAGATGGCAAGAGTGAACGTCAACATTTACAAATCAGCGAACTAAAATGGCCTGGGATGGGTGAATTTAACTCAGATGACCATTATATCTACTACTGTGGGCAAGAATCCCTTAGAAGAAATGGAATAGCCATGATAGTCAACAAAAGAGTCCGAAATGCAGTACTCGGATGCAATCTCAAAAATGACTCAATTATCTCTGTTCCTTTTAAAGGAAACCGTTCAATATCATGGTAATCCAACTCTATGCCCCTACCAGTAATTCTGAAGAAGCTGAACAGTTCAACGAAGACCTACAAGACCATTTAGAAGTAACACACAAAAAAGATGCCTTTTTAATTATAAGGGACTGGAATGCAAAAGTAGGAAGTCAAGAAACACCTGGACTCACGGCAAATTTGGCCTTGGAGTACAGAATGAAGCAGGGTAAAGGCTAATAGAGTTTTGCCAAGAAAATGCACTGGTCATAGCAAACACCCTCTTCCAACAACAGAAGAGAACTCTACACATGGACATCACCAGATGGTCAACACCGAAATCAGATTGATTACATTCTTTACAGCCAAAGATGGAGAAGCTCTATACAGTCAGCAAAAACAAGACTAGGAGCTGACTGTGGCTCAGATCATGAACACCTTATTACCAAATTCAGACTTAAATTGAAGAAAGTAGGGAAAACCACTAGACCATTCAGGTATGACCTAAATCTAATCCCTTATGATTATACAGTAGAAATGACAAATAGATTCAAGGGATTAGTTCTGATAGACACAGTGCCTGATGAACTATGGACAGAGGTTCATGACATTGTACAGGAGACAGGGATCAAGACCATCCCCAAGAAAAAGAAATGTGAAAAGGCAAAAGGCAAAGTGGTTGTCTGAGGAGGCCTTACAAATAGCTGAGAAAAGAAGACAAGCTAAAGGCAAAGGAGAAAAGGAAAGATATATCCATCTGAATGCAAAGTTCTAAGGAATAGCAAGGACAGATAAGAAAGCCTTCCTTAGTGATCAATGCAAAGAATTAGAGGAAAACAATAGAATGGGAAAGATAGAGATCTCTTCAAGAAAATTAGAGATACCAAGGGAACATTTCATGCAAAGATGGGCACAATAAAGTACAGAAATGGTGTGAATCTAACAGAAGCAGATGATATTAAGAAGAGGTGGCAAGAATACACAGAAGAACTATACAAAAAGATATTCATGACCCAGATAATCACGATCATGTGATCACTCACCTAGAGCCAGAAATCCTGGAATGCAAAGTCAAGTGGGCCTTAGGAAAAATTACTTCAAACAAAGCTAGTGGAGGTGATGGAAGTTCCAATTGAGCTATTTCAAATACTAAAAGATGATGCTTTGAAAGTGCTGTGCACAATATGCCAGCAAATTTGGAAAACTCAGCAGTGGCCACAAGACTGGAAAAGGTCAGTTTTCATTCCAATTCCAAGGAAACACAATACCAAAGAATGTTCAAAATACCACACAATTGCACTATCTCACATGCTAGCAAAGTAATGCTTAAAATTCTCCAAGCCAGGTTGCAATAGTACACCAACCATGAACTTCAAGATGCTCAACCTGGTTTTCAAAAAGGCAGAGAAACCAGAGATCAAGTTGCCCATGTCCATTGATCATAGAAAAAGCAAGAGAGTTCCAGAAAATCATGTACTTCTGCTTTATTAAATATGCTAAAGCCTTTGACTGTGTGGATCACAACAAACTGTGGAAAATTTTTCAAGAGATGAAAATACCAGACCACCTGATCTGCCCCCTGAGAAATCTATATGCATGTCAAGAAGCAACAGTAAGAACCAGACATGGAACAATGGACTGGTTCCAAATTGGGAAAAGAATACATCAAGGCTGTATATTGTCACCTTGCTTATTTAAGGTACCTTGCAGAGTACCTCATGTGAAATGCTGGGCTGGATGAAGCACAAGCTGGAATCAAGATTGACAGAAGAAATATCAGTAATCTCAGATATGCAGTTGTCACCACCCTTATGGCAGAAAGTAAAGAGTAACTAAAGAGCCTCTTGATGAAAGTGAAAGAGGAGAGTGAAAAACCTGGCTTAAATTTCAACATTCAAAAAACTAAGATCATGGCATCTAGTCCCATCACTTCATAGCAAATAGATGGGAAACAGTGGAAAGAGTGAGAGACTTTATTTTCTTGGGCTCAAAAGTCACTGCAGATGGTGACTACAGCCATGAAATTAAAAGATGCTTGCTCCTTAGAAGAAAAGCTATGACCAACTAAGACAGCATATTAAAAGGCAAAAACATTACTTTGCTGACAGAGGTCCATATAGACAAAGCTATGATTTTCAGTAGTCACCTATGGATGTGAGAATTGTACTATAAAGAAAGTAGCACAGAATTAATGTTTTAGAACTATGGTTTGTAGAAAACTCTTGAGAGTCCCTTGGACTATAAGGAGATCAAACCAGTTAATCCTAAAGGAATCAGTCCTGAATATTCATTGGAAGAGCTGATGCTGAAGCTGAAACTCCAATACTTGGCCACCTGATGTGAAGTACTGACCAGTTGGAAAAGACCCTGATTCTGGGAAAGATTGAACACAGGAGGAAAAGGGGATGACAGAGGATGAGATGGTTAGAGGGTATCACCATCTCAATGGACACGAGTCTGAGCAAGCTCCTGGAGTTGGTGATAGACAGGGAAGCCTGGCATATGCAGTCGAAGGGGTCGCTAGGAGTCAGATATGACTGAGCAACTGAACTGAACTGAGCTCAACTGAGTTGCAAGATACTAAATATTCACTAATCTACTAGGTGAAAAACAAAAAAATGCTGACTGCCATCTTTCTCTAAGGATTTGGAAAGGGTTGTAAAAGGTCATGTATTTAAAGATGAGCCAAAATAAACAATACTATTAAAAGAAAAATGCAGTAAAATTTTGACTTGAAGATATGATAGTTACTGTTTTAGAGACAGAGACACAGAAACATGATCAAGTTCAGAAGAACTTAGAAACAGTTTTGTAAGAGTGATTTTGAGATTGTCATCTGGTGTAATTCACATTGTTTTATATTTCTATAAAATATTCCTACCAACTGGTAATGTGACAGGGAACATATTATCTGCTGATATATTACATTTCATTTTAAAAAGATCTAATTCTTGGAAATGTCTTTTATATGACTGCTGCTGCTGCTGCTAAGTCGCTTCAGTCGTGTCTGACTCTGCGTGACCCCATAGAGGGCAGCCTACCAGGCTCCCCTATCCCTGGGATTCTCCAGGCAAGAACACTGGAGTGAGTTGCCATTTCCTTCTCCAATAGATGAAAGTAAAAAGTGAAAGTGAAGTTGTTCAGTCGTGTCCAACCCTCAGCGACCCCATGGACTGCAGCCCACCAGGCTCCTCCGTCCATGGGATTTTCCAGGCAAGAGTACTGGAGTGGGGTGCCATATGACTAGCAGCGTATTTATCCTTCCTTCCTATATATCAGATTTGGTGTGATTTTACTCTTTAAATTTCCTTAGACTAAATTCAGTCCCATATCAAGTGAAATCATTGACTTATGCGAAAGCAATAGGTTAGATTCCCAGTGGTCCTCACATCTCTGGGTTGAAAAATCTGAGTTCATATAATACATTTATGAATCTTCTCCCTTTCTGATGGTTCTTCACACTTTTTACATGTTCACAAGTATGGCTGACAGTTTTGAAATGAGAAGTACAGTCTAGGAGTGGGAGGGTGGAAAATTACGGCCAGACAATGAGTTCAATTGAATATCTTGAAATCAATCATGAAATTTGCCTAAGATGTTGATAATGAGTAGGTGAGATATTTAAGACTGTAGGTTGATAATGTAACTATTTAATCAACAAATATTTGCTAAAGACATATTATGCCAAATCAATGCGTTAGGGCCCAGGGATATAGTGGTTTTGTTTACTACTGTTTAAAAATGTAAAAGGAAATAGAAAAAAAGAAAAAGAAAGTATTGCCGTCAATACAATCAAGGAAGGCAAATGAACAGAGTGGGAAAGTCAAGGAACTCAAATTCTAGACTATTGATGCCCTAATCTGCGAAATCTGCATATGTTTAACTCACACAAATGCAAATTTTTAAATATCTCATCAGTTTTGGCCATCTAAAGAAGGGGCCAAAATTCACCCTACTGATGTTCATAAAAATATAACTCTTTTTTAAAAAAATTGGAGGATAATAGATTTACAATGTTGTGTTAGTTTCTGCCATACAACAACGTGAATTAGTCAAAATTGCAAATATATGCCCTCCCTCTTAAGCCTGCTTCACCCCTTCCACCACAGCCCCCCAGGACATGTTCATAAAAACATAACTTTTTAAGTAAACTGAATTAAATATGTATTTCTTGGTTGTATATTATTTAAAATACCAAATCGGAACATAGATTTAAAAATAAAGGTCTTGCTGACAGCTTAAGGGATTCTTTAGATTGAGTCCACAATGAATTTAATCAATCTTCAAGAAAGTGGACATTTAAGTAGAAGAAAAAATATCACAACCATGGTAAGTTTCATTACTGATGTGCCTTGGAGGCTGAGCTGTAAACATAAGCACAATATATAAATAGCATCTGCTTTCATAAACCTGGGGAAAATCTTTCTGAAATACACAGTAGAAAGATGGTAGCCTGTTCATATATAATAATAAAAAAAGACATATATTCTATATATGCAGATATACATAAATTGGACATGACTGAGCAACTAAACAACAATATGTATGTGGTATGTGTATTCACACACAGTATATGGATTTTTTTTTTCCCCCCATGATTCTGTCAAAAGCTCTACTAGGGAAGTTAGTTAGTTAGTTCAGTCGTTCAGTCATGTCTGACTCTTTGAGACCCCATGGACTGCAGCACACCAGGCTTTCCTGTCCATCACCAACTCCCAGAGCTTACTCAAACTCATGTCCATTAAGTCCATAATGGCATCCAACAATCTCATCCTCTGTTGTCCCCTTCTCCTCCTACCTTCAATCTTTCCCAGCATAAGGGTCTTTTCAAGTGAATCAGTTCTTTGCATCTTTCCCAGCATAAGGGTCTTTCCTAGTGAATCAGTTCTTTGCATCAGGTGGCCAATATATTGGAGTTTCAGCTTCAAAATCAGTCCTTCCAATGAATATTCAAGACTGATTTCCTTTAGGATAGACTGGTTGGATCTCCTTGCAGTCCAAGGGACTCTCAGGAGTCTTCTCCAACACCACAGTTCAAAAGCAGTATTAAGGTTATTTAGTTAGCTGTTTATCATGCTATTAGTTTATCTGCTATTACTAAATGTGCATTGATGAAAACCTCCTTTTCTGTACATTGGTTAACTAAGGAATTTGTGTTTATTACTAAGAGTGAATATAACATAAAGTACTCTCATATTGCTATTATGTATTATGCAGATTATTTTACTGTCATCATGCTATATAAATAGGAACTTGACAGACTGCAAAGGCTATATAAGCTACTTGGGACTTGTATTTTTTTTTTTTGTCTTTACCACCTTCCCTTGTGGCTCAGCTTGTAAAGAATCCTCCTGCAATGTGGGAGACCTGGGTTCGATCCCTGGGTTGGGGATATCCCCTGGAGAAGGGAAAGGCTACCCACGCCAGTATTCTGGCCTGGAGAATTCCATGGACTGTATAGTCTGTGGGGTCACAAAGTGTCGGACATGACTGAGTGACTTTCATTTTCTTTCGCTTTCACCACCTTCATGCTACTTCAGATGATTTTCAATTGCAATAAGATGTCTAAGAAATGTCAACTATCTTCAGTATTTCCAGATGTGTGAATTTATAAAGATCTTTAGTTTTTCAGTGGCTTTTATTTTTCCTTGCAACAGAGAAGCATTCCAAGCACACCATCTAAAAGTAGATTTCTTTTTGCTGAACCATGAATTATAGCCTCCTTTGTTAGCAAGCATATTTTTGTAAGTCAGTAATGATAAGATGCTCTAGCCTGGCTGTATGGGCAAAGGTTAGAATCTGTGGATACTAGACTGAAACAGCTTGTTATGTCCCATCTCTGTTTGCATGCACCAATGTGTGTATTTTCTGGACTAAGGCAAAACTAGTAGTTCTAATTCCAGCCTCAATTAAAATAATCAATTTGATCATTAGAACAGAGATATTGTTGGCAAATTACATTCATTAGTGATTTTAGTATGAGATAATGCCTTCAATTTCAAGAAATCTTCAGTTTTTCTATTTCCTAGGCAGTCCTCTAGGCATCATTACAAATAAAATAAAACAGAAAGAAAATACCTACATCCCACTACAGGTTTCTGTAAAAGCTAAACATCTTTAATGTCCAAAATCTTATTATGAATAAGAACTTTGTTTATAAAGTGGTGATTCTCATTGCTTATATCTTGTGTTTATGTTCACTTCTTTATTATTCTCAAATCCTTCCTGTACCTCACCCCAAAACATTAAAATAATAAAACCTCTCCCTTAACGCTGTTTCCTCCTGTTGCTCCTACCTCCTCTCTCTTCTCCATTGCAAGTACACTTTTTAAAACTTTTAGTTTTATATTGGAATATAGCAAATTAACAATGTGGTGATAGTTTCAGGTGGACAGCAAAGTGATTTCTCCATATATATACATGAATCCATTCTCCCCCAAACTCCCCTCCCATCCAGACTGCCACATAACCAGATAAACTTTTAAGTGAAAGAGATTTCTAAATGCATCTCCATTTTTTCAATTCCTCAGTTTATTTGTCAGAGTTTGGAATCTCTAGCGCAGACACTGAGGTGGAATTTGAGATGCAAGATACTTTTTGGTACTCAACACCTGTGAAAAAAAAGAGAAAACACAGGATTGGGTAGAAGGAGAAACAAGCGGATGTTAGCTGGTTGAAATCTCAGTCAGGCCAGCAAGAAATTTGGCAGGCCTGTTGCCTACCAGGATGGGCTTCCCTGGTGGCTCAGTGGTAAAGAATCCGCCTGCAATGCAGGAGACATAAGTTCTATTCCTGGGCTAGGGAGATGCCCTGGAGAAGGAAATGGCTACCCACTTCAGTATTCTTCCCTGGAAAATCCCTTGGAGAGAGGATCCTGGTGGGCTGCAGTCAATGCGGTCACAAAAGAGTTGGACACGACTTAGTGCCTAAACAACAATTTCCTATCAGGACATCACACATTGGGCTGAAAATACCTCTGCCTTGCTCAGCAGCCTGGTGTGGGGCCCCTGGGGCATGGGGTTTCTGAAAGTGATCCTCACTTTGAAATAACTAATAGCCCGAGCTGTCTGCTGACTAAACACCGCTAGAATATGGGTCTGACTAGAAGTTCCTCCTACCACATTATTTCAATATGGCTTTTAGACGTTTTCAACATAGCTTCTCTAGCAAAGGTCACCAATGACCATCTCTCTAAATTTGATAAACAATTTTGGGCCTTGAGTTATTGTCTCAAGTACAAGCTTTGTATTCATTCTGTCTTGGCTATTCAAGTTCATCACAGGGAAGGGCTTAGTTTACATTATCAAAGTATACTCTTCAAGATACCCATGCATTTCTGTATGTGCAATTCAAGAAATAGAAGTATTTATATCATCTTCTGCAATTTTCCTTCAACCAAAATGATAGATTTTTCTTTACTTTTTTCAATTTCTAAAATGTACAGTACATCTTAGGAAAAGTTAACCATTCTGTATAGGATGTAGTTGAGGAGAACAGTGTTTGTATGGCAATTACACCATCATCAATAGAAAGATTCTGCAAATCCTGATTTGCAGTAAACCTTTGGTTTAAATTTCATGACATTTCTTGCATTGTTCATTTGGCTACTTTTATTGAACTATTGCAATAATTCTGAAAAGAAGTCTCCTTAGGACATTTCAGCACTCATGAACATTGCTTCTGGTTTGTTTCTGCCTTGTTCAGTCAGTGGAAGTTGATACAGGACACCCAATTTCATGAATATTGCTTATGCTAAGCACACGCATCCCATAAATTTTGTTTCATTAAATAGGGAAACCAAAATAGATGATATCTAACCCAGCATTAAATATTAGGCTGGAACAAAGAAGATTTATGTAATTGCTGCTGCCTCCAAAGTGTCTGATATGCAAAACAGTTATCTCAACAGTCATCTCTGTCACTCTAAACTAGACTTTCCCAGTGTCTATGTAGTATTGCCATTTGTGTCCAGAGAATTACTTGCTAAAGCTCTACATTGTAGGATATTTAATGGCTTTCTTTGCCTGTGCCCCATAAATGCCCATAGCATTCTTCTCTCTCCAAGTTCAACAACCAAATGTGTCTTCAGACACATTGCCAAGTGTTCTCTGGGAAGAAATTCTCCCCCTGTTAATAATTACTGCTTTAACCATGAATTTGCCAGACACTTAATATATAAAAAGAACCTACAAGTATCCTCTTATTTTTGATATTTATCCACTCCTTTTAAATGTCACATTTTATTTGTACTTAAAATATGTATTCCTGCTATTCTCCTGTAATTTTTACACATCTTGGAGATCTTTAAGATGAGATTCAAGAAGAAACTCTGAATTAAGAATTTTTTACACACTTGATTACTGTCTAATCAACACTATAAAAATGAGATATTCAGAATGGAGTTTATTTTTCTCATTTCTGTCTTTCAGGAAGTGGAATAATGTAGCATGTGAGATGTATTTTTGAAACATAATAAAAGAGCTAAAGTGTTACACAACTAGGAATGATGGTGTTCCTAGTTCAATAGAGTAGAACTCATAGTCTTGGTAACATTATTTTAGTTCTTTAATTCAATGGTAATAACACTAATTTTCCCAGAAATATGTATAAGTTTTCTTTTTCATAAATGATTCCTTTTTTGGTTTTGTAAGGTAGTTTGAATTTATAGTTTAGCATAATTGAGGCCAATTATAAAGGAGAAGTAAAATGTTTCTGATAGTTTTATTATTATTAATAGAGAACAATAGTCAAACCTGTATTATGAGAACAGGAGGTTGATCAAACATACTTAGTCTATTTGAAATGTAATTATGTGTTGAAAAGAAATCTTTAAAATGGATTTGCTTATTAAAATCTGCTTCACCTTATTTTTAGATTCTAGCTAAATAAGTCTTGTTAAACAAATGGGATATATTCATATAATACATAAATACATATGTATGTATATGTACACATAAATATGTACAATGCACACATCATTAATCATACTGGATCTCATTATTTATAAAATATGTATTCCCTTTTTTCTCTCCTATCAGATATTAAATACTTATGAAAATCAAGTTTATGGATATTACTCAGATTGTGTTGAACTGCCCCATGCACGTACATGAATTTCTATGTGTTCAGCATATGACACACAGACTGCCAATTTGAGCATTAGGAAAAATGCAACGGATTTTCCATTAAGTATGCTCCCTCAGTGAACACCCTCTGTTTTTCTGGCAGGACCCAGCAGGGTCTGAAAAATAAGCAGCATATTGGGAACAATAATGAATATTTATGCTTTATGGAATCCTTTTTACATTCATTTCCATCTGCACTTCTAGACCCCAAAATACTAAAATAGTAAAGGGGATAAGGAAAATCCTGGTATAACTCCTTAGATTAGTGATAGGCAAACGTTGAGACTAAGCCAACTGATGCCTAAGTTACCTGGAGGCACAATCCATGCAAACTCAACATATTGGGTATTTGCATCTCTATTTAACATCTCTGCACTATGTGATTTCTGTAAAATGAACTTTGATTCTATAGTGGCATAGAAGCATAGATGAATAAACAAATATTATTTAGTGAAGAAGAAAAAGTTATTATCAGAAATGTGTGACTAGGTGAAGAGAGTCAAAAAAGGGTATCCTGGGAAAAGTAATGGTTTGAGGGCGAAAACAAGATACTCTTCAGGCAGAGTTTTAAACATGAATGTGTTCATAAATAGATTTATGTGAAAAACAAAAGCAGGAGTGAAAAGCTGTGGATGAACCTCTGTTAACTTATAGTAGTTTACAAAAATAAACCTAAAGTGCATATTGTCCTGGAGTCTTTTTTAATTAAAAAATGTATAAAACTACTTCATATTATTTTAAGGGGCCTGCTGGTTAAAGTGTTTATGGCAATTTCTTGTTTAAATAGCCAGTGATCTAAATTTGGTAGTGGATATTGGTAAGTCTTGCTTCTAAGTAACCCCCAGCTAGGAGCAAAATAGTACAAAACATATGGACAAATTAGAGTTTATTTCTGACAACCTACTATTTTACAAAATCCAGAGGATGGCTGTCACCTAGAATTATTTATTGCTTTCTATTTGTAGTCAGAGTTAGATAGTAGAACTCTGTATTTTTTTTTTTTTTTTCCTCGCAAATGTTATCTTTGATGAACTGAAGTGGAAAACAACAATAACAGTTAAGAAGTTTCCATTTTTAAAATAATACATGTGAGCATTTTACCAAAATGTAAGTTTAATAAACATTGTCTCCTCACTTTCAGAATTTCGCCTAATTTGAGGTACCTCCAGAAGTATAACATAGTGCTAGAATAGTAATGTATTAGAGAGAAACAGTTTTCAGCTTATTTAAAAATCCTAAATCTTAAGGATGGTGTCCATAGTTCATTTCTCAATACTGAGATTGTGGAGAAGTACTCCACTCCTAGATCATGTGTATGGAATCTCAAAGCAGCCAGTTTCAAAAATGAACTTTTGCCTCTGAAGGGCTGTTAGAGCTTATAGAACATGGTTCTCATTTCACTCTTTGAACAAGAATAAAATAAACTAGAAAGGAAGCTTTCTCCACTTGGCATTTGGTGTCTTCTTAAATGCAAAACTGTGACTTGATCACGTTCAGAGCTTAATTAAAGACTACTCACTCAGGAAAGAAAGAACTCCCTTCAAGGAATTTGCAGCTGTGGTGCCAGCATCCCCTGTCCTGTTATAAAGAAAAATAATTGAACAGCAAAGACTGCAACAGAAAAGTCTAAATGTTCTAGGGACTCTCTCAGACATTTGTTTGAAGTATTTCTCAAGTATTTTAAGCTTTAGCCACTGCTGGATTCTCCCCGTTGGGAGGATAGGAGGGTTGGAGATCACATGCCCAGGATTGAACCCAAGATGTGCGGCATCAAACTGTTTACCCTTTGACCTCCTCTGCCTCCTCTGCTGGGCTACAGAGTCCGCTTCCTCTAGATTAAGAAAAAAAATCAATTTCGCCAGTGAAAAAGGCTTTTAACTTAAAGCTAAATTCCCTGAAGTTAAAAAAAAAGGACGAAATCTCTCAACTTTGTCATAAACTGTACTAAAGACCAAATTCTTGTAACATTATGAAGAAACTTTCACCTCTATCTCTGATTCTCTGTTTCCTACGTTTTTAAATTAAACAGAACTAGGTTTGAAAAGAATGAAACCTCTAATACCTCCATAAATGAAAAGCCTATTACTTTCACCTTGAAGCTGTATATTCTGTCACCAAAGTGTAACCTTTCAACTTAGCTGGACCTTTCCTAATCTTTAAAAATGCGTTGAATATCTTAAACAGTGTAAGATATTCAATTCAATGACACATTACCTCAAATTCTCTTGGAATAATAGGAGTAAAAAAATGACTGGTGTTCTCATCACAGTAACTTGAAAGGCTAGTGTTTGTAGACTGAGGAAAAGTGAAGGAAAATAAAAACTAAAACCCCAATAGCATGAGAAAATCAGTCATCACCTTTTCTCCAAGCCTGTTTGGAGAGCTCCACATTCACTGGTTTGTGTACTTAACCACCGTAGAATCGATTTGACTAAAATATTCATCATGTTCAAACTGTTTACATTCTTAAAGACTCTTGCAAGACAAGCCATGGAGCATGGAGTGAAGTTTTAGTAATATCTGAGAACATTTAAAACTGACCAAGGTTGAGTGTGCTATACTATTTAAGATCTTAGGTACTTGGTTTTACTAGTCAGAACTCAGTAACTACCTCATTGTCAAATGATGGTTCTGGACAATGTCTCTTCTTCCTATGAAGCCAGAAATACTGGCATATCATGAACACGCTCCTTATTTAAAATTCTGTATTGTTTTTAAGTTTGAGGCACAGGATTTGATGCATTAAACACACACACACATGCACCCACATTTGCATGCACATAGGGAGCACCTGTTATGTAATAAGAAATATTCTAAAAGTGCTATTTTTATAGATAATCTCCATATTTTACAGTATGGTTTTACCCAAATCATATTTTACTCTTCATATTTTCTATAGCTAATTATTAATACTTTGAATGATTTAAACATGAATTGCCTAAAATAAAGTTAGTCCTTTGAAGATCTACAAGCCTTAGCTTTTCTGCCTTAAGCCCTGGATGCTCATGTCATAAAAATTATTCATTTTTTCTAAAGAGGGATGCTTCCATGAAAATGATGTTACTGATTAGCAAACAGGAGCATCTTTTAAAAGTAACCTCTTTCAAAATAGAAAAACTAAAGAAGGAACAGGTTCATAGGAAAATTCTATTGCAGTTCAATAGTTAGTGGCAATTAGTAAGCATTTGATACATAATGAATAATTGATTGATGAATAATTGAAGCAATATGTTACAAAAATTTTGTTCTGCTATACTTGGAACAAGTTAACAACGATGATTTCTGAGCTTGAAGTAGGCTACTCAGGAATTCTGTTAGCAACTTGTGTGTACCTAAAATCACTTTCATTCTCTATACCTGGGAACAAATACTAGTTAAATACACATAGTCCAAGAGTGAGAAATTCATTTAAATCTTTTGTTTGTTGTAACATTTGGTCTGCTATAAAGTTCATTAAATAAAAGTATAAAATATAACATGGTCTTTCTTTTCAGCTCCAATATTTGAAGCTCTCTCAAGTTGTCATTCTCTTCTTTAAAACAAGAAAAAACTGAAGAAACTGAAAATCAGTGACTTTTCTTGGACTGATCGGAATGTGAGGATGCAGAGCAAAGGCAAAATGAACTGAGTATAAGCACTGTTCTCAAGTTTTGAGAAACAGTAAGGTTGTTTTCCACAGGGGTAGAGGTTAAAATTCCTGTCCTGCTAATCACATATACTAGAATTGAGCAATTAAGTAAATGCATGGCAGATGGTGGGAACCAGGTTCTTCCCACTGTTGGAAAATTTAGAGATAAGCAAAAGAATGAGTCTAAAATGATACATGTGTAAATGGATTAAAGTCAGAAATATCATTATGAACTCTAATATAATTGGGTATGGTTGCATAAAAAATATTTATAGATAGATGTGTACATGGGTTGGTATGAAGGGGCTTCCCTGCTGGCTCAGACAGTAGAGAATCTGCCTGCAGTGCAAGGAGACTCAGGTTCAATCCCTGGGTCAGGAGGAGCCCCTGGAAGAGGAAACAGCAAACCACTCCAGTATTCTTGCCTGGGAAATCCCATGGACAGAGGAATCTGGTGGGCCAAAGTCCATGGGGTTGCGAAGAGTCAGACCCAACTGAGCAGTGGTCAGTATACAGACATACATTTCCTTGCTCTGTCAGTTGAGCAAGCCTAGAGGCAATGATTCACACATTAGTGGCAATGAGCACACATAGATGCTAGATTTTTGGTTTATAATACCATTCCCCAGAAAAAGAACCAAAGCTCTTTGGAGAAATGGATGATACTAAAATGAGGCAGAAATTATACAAAATAGGCCTAGAGCATATTGGAGTGCAAGAAAGTAAGGACATGTTGAAGGATGTTGGGAAAGATTGAAGGCATTGATCAGTTCAGTTCAGTTCAATTGCTCAGTTGTGTCCCACTCTTTGCGACCCCATGGACTGCAGCACACCAGGCCTCCCTGTCCATCACCAACTCCGGGAGTGTATTCAAACTCATGTCCATTGAGTCAGTGATGCCATTCAATTATCTCATCCTCTGTCATCCCCTTCTCCTCCTGCCTTCAATCTTTCCCAGCATCAGGGTCTTCTCAAATGAGTCAGCTCTTCACATCAGGTGGCCAGAGTATTGGAGTTTCAGCTTCAACATCAGTCCTTCAAATGAACACTCAGGACAGATTTCCTTTAGGATGGACTGGTTGGATCTCCTTGTGGTCCAAGGGATTCTCAAGAGTCTTCTCCAACACCGCAGTTCAAAAGCATCAATTCTTCAGTGCTCAGCTTTCTTTATAGGCCAACTCTCACATCCATACATGACTACTTTTAAAACCATAGCCTTGACTAGATGGACTTTTGTTGGCAAAGTAATGTCTATGCTTTTTAATATGCTCTCTAAGTTGGTCATAACTTTCCTTCGAACGACTAGGAGTCATTTTATTTCATGGCTGCAGTCACCATCTGCAGTGATTTTAGAGCCCCCCAAAATAAAGTATGCCACTGTTTCCACTGTTTATCCATCTATTTGCCATGAAGTAACGTCACCAGATGCCATGATCTTGGTTCTCTGAATGTTTAGCCTTAAGCCAACTTTTTCACTCTCTTCTTTCACTTTCATCAAGAGGCTCTTTAGTTCTTCTTCACTTTCTGCCATAAGGGTGGTGTCATCTGCATATTTGAGGTTATTGACATTTCTCCCGGCAATCTTGATTCCAGCTTGTGCTTCTTCCAGCCCAGCATTTCTCATGCTATACTCTGCATATAAGTTAAATAAGCAGGGTGACAATATACAGCCTTGACATATTACTTTTCCTATTTGGAACCAGTGTGCTGTTCCATGAGGTCAGGTGGTCTGGTATTCCCATCTCTTTCAGAATTTTCCAGTTTACTGTGGTCTATGCAGTCAAAGGCTTTGGCATAGTCAATAAAGCAGAAATAGATGTTTTTCTGGAACTCTCTTGCTTTTTCGATGATCCAGTGGATGTTGGCAATTTGATCACTGGTTCCTCTGCCTTCTCTAAAACCAGCTTGAACATCTGGAAATTCATGGTTCACATACTGTTGGAGCCTGGCTTGGAGAATTTTGAGCATTACTTTGCTAATGTGTGAGATGAGTGCAATTGTGCAGTAGTTTGAGCATTCTTTGCCATTGCCTTTCATAGGGATTGGAATAAAAACTGACTTTTTCCAGTCCTTGGCCACTGCTGAGTTTTCCAAATTTCCTGGCATATTGAGTGCAGCACTTTCTCAGCATCATCTTTCAAGATTTGAAATAGCTCAACTGGAATTCCATCACTCCACTAGCTTTGTTCGTAGTGATGCTTCCTCAGGCCCTCTGCACTTCACATTCCAGGATGTCTGGCTCTAGGTCAGTGATCACACAATCATGCTTATCTGGTTTGAAGATCTTTTTTGTATAGTTCTTCTGTGTATTCTTGCCACATCTTCTTAATATCATCTGCTTCTGTTAGGTCCATACCATCTCTGTCCTTTATCGAGCCCATTTCTGCATGAAATGTTCCCTTGGTATCTCTAATTTTCTTGAAGAGATCTCTAGTCTTTCCCATTCTCTTGTTTTCCTCTATTTCTTTGCATTGATCACTGAGGAATGCTTTCTTATCTCTCCTTGCTATTCTTTGGAACTCTGCATTCAAATGGGTATATCTTTCCTTTTCTCCTTTGCGTTTTGCTTCTCTTCTTCTCACAGCTATTTGGAAGGCCTCCTCAGACAGCCATTTTGCTCTTTTGCATTTCTTTTTCTTGGGGATGGTCTTGCTCTCTGTCTCCTGTATAATGTCATGAACCTCCATCCATAGTTCATCAGGCACTCTGTCTATTAGATCTAGTCCCTTAAATCTATTTCTCACTTCCACTCTATAATCGTAAGGGATTTGATTTAGGTCACACCTAAATGGTCTAGTGATTTCCCCTACTTTCTTCAATTTCAGTCTGAAATTGCCACTAAGGAGTTCATGATCTGAGCCACAGTCAACTCCCAATCTTATTTTTGCTGACTGTATAGAACTTTGTCCTTTGGCTGCAAAGAATATAATCAATCTGATTTCGGTGTTGACCATCTGGTGATGTCCATGTGTAGAGTTTTCTCTTGTGTTGTTGGATGAGGGTGCTTGCTCTGACCAGTGCATTCTCTTGGCAGAATGCTATTAGCCTTTGCCCCGCCTCATTCTGTACTCCAAGGCCAAATTTGCCTGTTACTCCAGGTGTTTCTTGACTTCATACTTTTGCATTCCAGTCCCCTTATAATGAAAAGTGCATCTTTTGGGGGTGTTAATTCTAGAAGGTCTTGTAAGTCTTCATAGAACCCTTCAGCTTCTTCAGCATTACTGGTTGGGGCTTAGACTTGGATTACTTGATATTGAATGGTTTGCCTTGGAAAGGAACAGAGATCATTCTGTCATTTTTGAGACTGCACCCAAGTCCTGCATTTGGACTCTTTTGCTGACCGTGATGGTTACTCCATTTCTTCTAAGGGATTCTTGCCCGCAGTAGTAGATATAATGACATAGGATCCGGCAGAAAGGGTCCAATCTCAAAGACTATGGCTAGAATATTTTGAAGAATAAAATAAAGCAGCACCAAATTATAGTCCAAAGTTTAAATTAAATATCCATGAATCCATAGTGATAAAAAGAAATGACTGAGTAATGGGTAGAGAATGCACAGATCTGTGCGGCAGAGTTCCAAATTATTATATATATACTTTGTCCTCAAGGGAGTGAAGCATGTCTCTATTTCTTAAGCATGGGCTGTGCATAGTAACTTTCTACCAAAGAGCACTCTACAAAAAAATGGAGGGGGGAGTATGTTTACAGTGGGAGAACCTGAAAAACACTGTCTCAAACAGCTGACCAAGGCAACATGCTGCTGCTGCGTAGTTGTTCCGCCATGTCCAGTTCTTTGTGAGCCTATGGTCTGTAGCCTGACAGCCTCTTCTGTCCATGGAATTTTCCAGATAAGAATACTGAAGCCGGTTGCCATTTCCTCCTCCAAGGGATTTTCCCAACTCAGGGATGGAATTTGCATCTCTTTGGTCTCCTGCATTGGCAGGTGAATTCTTTACCACTAGAGCCACCTGGAGAGTGACTGGTCATGTCAATAGTGCGTACACTTAATATAATGTGATGAAAATAGCACTTTGCCTCTGTAGTTTCCTCCAAAACACATAATACCAGCCGAATCATGAGAAAACTCTAATACAAATCCCAACTGATACGTTCTACGAAGTACTTGACTATTGCTCCTCAAAATAGTGAAAGCATCAAAAACAAAATCTGAGAAGTTGCCATAGCCAAGAGAAGTTTAAGAAGACATAACTAGACTAAAGAATGTGCTATTCTGCACGAAATTCTAGAACAAGAAAAAGGTAAGAATTAAGGAATTCTGAATCAATAAAATAATTGATTTTATTTACTGATGTATCAGTATTGTATCATATTTTAGCAGTATGTATCATATTTTATTAAATAAAATAAATGGACTGTGCTAATGTAAAATGATAAAAATAGAAGAAATTAAGTCTAGGATATAGGGAAAATCTGTAATAGCTTTGTTATTTGTAAATCTGAAGCTCTTCTAAAGAAATAGAAGAAATAGTTGATTAAAATGTAACATGTTCTGAATGAATATGTAATATAATGCTGTGAAAAAAAGCAAAAAACAAAAAAAACCCTCTTAACAATCCTATACCAATATGGCTAACACACTTGCAAGGAACTGTTGTCAGCCATAAATGTGACCGTTGAGAACTCAAGGGAATAACCTAGTTCCAAAGACAGTGTTGTCTAAACAATTAGAGCATAAATTGAACAGGAAGAGAGGGCACAGATTGACTTAGTGGCAAATAATCTTTAAATGTTTCCAATATAGGGAGAGGCTTATACCAAGAACCCAATTCTTGAAGGGGAAGAGTAAAGAGAATTTAAAACATCCAACAAAATATTTGAGTTACTGGTTTCTTGAAGTGGGTAAAGGATGGTACCTGCTAAATTTTGATAGTCTTTACTGGCTGCCATATCATTTACAACACCATCTTTGGTTTATGAAACTATTTGCTTAGAGTGTGTCTAAGAGATTTAACACTAAGCAGTTGAATATTTTTTAATGTAGTCAAATATTTAACATGTAATGAACAAAAGGTTATTTAAGAAATTACAGCATCTGAAACTTTTAATTTTTTTAATAACTTTGAATTTCAATTAGAGATTGAATATATTATCAAAGGAGATATTCTGTGTTTCAATTCAGTTAAAATTGTGATTAGCATTATGCTTTACACGCTTTGTCGAAACAGTCTACAATACTTTTGCATTCCTCATGGCAAACTGAAATTAATTTCAGCTCTGTAGAAAAATAAAATGATTTAACCAGGTTTTTCACTTATTGTAAATATATTAAGAGTTATAGAAATCAGTGTTTAGACATAAGATGCAAAGCAAAGAGCTGAAAGAAGTTATGAATGAATGAGCACAATCTATTGGGCTTGCAAAATACCCTCTCTTCTACACTAATTTAAATATTTACTGAATGTTAATATTCAGATCTAGATGTGCCTGTATTTTTCCTGAAGGTCTAGGAAAGAAATGATGAATGTTGAGCTCAGAATTAAACTAGTCTATTTAAGGGAGAAGAGGGTTTTGCTGTCATGTTGTTGTTCTTTTATGAAATGTGATTTATTTTCCCCACCAATCTCTTCCCCGTTCTTCTATTTCAGTGTTTTAACTACAAACTTTAGATTAAAAGTGTATTAATGTGTACTATGGTAAGGTATGAGTAGTGGTATCTGATAATATAAATGTGAAATACATAATAGGCCAGAGTGTTTCTGGAAAAAGAAACTTGGAATGAAAGAAAATTGAATTTAAGATTTCTTTCAAGTTATCTAAATTAACAAGGGGGGAAGATTTCTGACTTCCATCCAAGTTAAAAGGTGTAGTTCACAGATGTTTCTTGCTCCACATTAAAGTGAATTTTCTTTTGTTCTCTTAGAATAATTATATGTGCAGGACTTCATAAAATTAATTACAATATTAATTTGCATATATTTGGAAAAGTGTTTTTCCCCCCCAAATCACCTTTCAAAGAGAATATTTTTAAAATTTATTTTTAGTTGGAGTAAAATTGCTTTCAACATTGTCTTGATTTCTGCCATACAACAATGAAGATCAGCCATAATTATACGTATATCACCTCCTTCTTGACCTCTCCTCCTCTCCCCCCAATCCCTATTTGTAGAAGGAATGGAGATGCAGATATAGAGAACAGACTTGTGGGCACAGTAGAGAAAAAATATTTACATAAATCTTAAGATATTGGTCCACAATCTTATGTCCAATGACCAATGATCTTCACACATAAAGTGCTGCCCACAGACCCAGAAAACAAGAACCCTAGATCCAAGTCCCATATTTTCCAAGTCTTGGTTCTGGTCCTCCTTTAATTGGGCTTTGATCCAGTCTTTGAAGCCTGGGGTACATTCTCAAAATCTCACACCTGTATGGAACCTTGCTCCAATTCTAGAAAGAGCAACCAGAGCCATCCTCCAGGTCTGCATCTCATCACTGCCCTTAAAGTGTGACAGTGGCATTGCATGCTTATTTACAGAAGTGAGTACAAGGAGCTTGGACACTCAGAAGATGAGACCTTAAATGTGTAAAGAGCCCACCTGTTACATAATAGAGTCAGGAATAGGAAAAGAAAAGGTCATGAGCACCTCCATTTGTAGGCACTGAAATGTTAAGGGTGGGTTTTTTTACAGTTAAATTTCTCCCTTCTATTTGAGGAATATTTTATTCTGCAGAAATACATTTTGAATGTAACCCCAATGTGACAGTATTTAGGCATTTTTGACTTGCCTATGAAAATTTGGTGTTGTTGTTGAATACTTTTTCTAAATTTATGTCTCCTCAATTTAATGTGCACATGAATTTCTTGTAGATCCTGTTAAATTCAGATTCTGTTAAACAGATATCTGGGACCTGGGATTCTGCATTTCTAATTAGTTCATCTAGAGCCAACTTTGAGTAGCAAAGTTATAGAAGATGCACCAGTACAAGGCTGGTTTTGTCTGGGTGTTGTTACTTCTAACGTTTGGTACAAGTGATATGATCTGAAGCCATTATAGGAACGGTGATGGTGGGAGAATAGCAATTCACATTTAATTTATATTCTTCTTTAATTAGTGAAAATATGACTATTGCAAAAAATGTGCATTTATTTTACCCTTTTGCTCCTAAGACAACCAATCATTGAAACTTGTTTATAGTTGGATAAGAGATTTCACACATTGCTGTCATTCATTAACAATATAAACCTAAATTCTAAAAAGTCACATGTTAATTTTCATTGAGATTCTTATTTCTCTCCACAGATTTTATTAACAATATAATACCACCTAAGCAATTCAGTCACGTATGAGGTTTATGGAACTATTTATTTCAAATTTAACAATAGCTGTGTTGCTTTTTTTCTTCAGAGTAAAAAGGATTTATTATAGCTTTGTGTAAACAATGGTGAGCAAAACAAAGGAAATATTATTCTATAAGAAAGTATTGTTGAAAATACAGATCAAACAAGTAGAAGGCAGGAAAAAAAATGAAAGGAGAATGGAAGAAATTAAACAATGTCAAAATTACAAGACATTTTGATGTTGAACTCTGGACAGAGCTGTGCCCTTTGGGCATTCATATGGTAACCTCTTAATTTCTGTTTCTGATCCTACCTTCCATATAATAGTCTCATGTAATACTTTATGAACTTCAAATTAATTCATTTTGCTGTATCATCTGTTGCTGTGAAGAGAATTTGGTGACTAAAGACATAAAAATATTACCTAAAGAAAGTCTGATTGGTAGAAACATATTCTACCAATTCTGCAGTTTAGATGTACAGGTAGTCTAGATTTTGTGTCCATTCTGATTCTGCCATCATCAGTAGTTTGGTGCATGCTAAACATTTTATATAATATCCTGTCCCTGCACCTCCCAAATTAGAATCCTCTAAATTTGAATGGCTTATTCCACTCCTGTCTCCTATTGCCCTAAAAGAGATTATTGAAATATGTGTTAAAGGATTACTTGACTTTAATCTACTGTAGAATATTTTATGAAAAAAAAACTGAAAGGCAAGGCATTTGAAATATAAAAGGTAAATTAGAATTTAATAAACATGTTCTATCACATTCTTTGGGCACACCATAGCGCAGGCGGCTGCAACATGGCATGCCATAGCGCGGCCGAGAGGAGCCACCCCACGTCCGAGGTCAGGGGCAGTGGCCGAGAGTACCAGACTGCGATGGCGCAGGAGGCAGAGAGGAGATACCCAGTGTCCTAGGTTAGGAACAGCTACCCCACGCCCCCACACCCGAGGCCAGGGGCGGGGCTGGGAGGAGAAAACCACGCCCCTAAGCCCGAGGCCAAGGGCGGCGGCAGGGAGTACCAACCCCACATCCAAGAAGCCGTGGCTGTGCAGGCACAGGAGGGCCTAGAGGAGCTATCCCATGTTGAAGGTTAGGAAGGGTGGCAGTGAGAACATATCCCTCGTCCAAGGTAAGGAGCAATGGCTACACTTTGCTGGAGCAGCCATGAAGAGATACCCCACATCCAAGGTAAGAGAAACCCAAGTAAGATGGTAGGTGTTGCAAGAGGGCATCAGAGGGCAAACAAACTGAAACCATACTCACAGAAAACTAGTCAATCTAATCACACTAGGACCACAGCCTTGTCTAATTCAATGAAACTAAGCCATGCCTGTGGGGCAACCCAAGACTAGAGATCAGTGGAGAAATAACTCCAGAAAGAATGAAGGGATGGAGCCAAAGCAAAAACAATACCCAGCTGTGGATGTGACTGGTGATAGAAGCAAGGTCCGATGCTGTAAAGAGCAATATTGCATACGAATCTGGAATGTCAGGTCCATGAATCAAGGCAAAACGGAAGTAGTCAAACAAGAGATGGCAAGAGTGAATGTCTACATTCTAGGAATCAGCGAACTGAAATGGACTGGAATGGGTGAATTTAACTCAGATGACCATTATATCTACTACTGTGGGCAGGAATCCCTCAGAAGAAATGGAGTGGCCATCATGGTCAACAAAAGAGTCCTAAATGCAGTACTTGGATGCAATCTCAAAAACAACAGAATGATCTCTGTTCGTTTCCAAGGCAAACCATTCAATATCACAGTAATCCAAGTCTATGCCGCAACCAGTAATGCTGAAGAAGCTGAAGTTGAATGGTTCTATGAAGACCTACAAGGCCTTTTAGAACTAACACCCCTAAAAGATGTCCTTTTCATTATAGGGGACTGGAATGCAAAAGTAGGAAGTCAAGAAACACCTGGAGTAACAGGCAAATTTGGCCTTGGAATACTCAATGAAGCAGGGCAAAGACTAATAGAGTTTTGCCAAGAAAATGCACTGGTCATAACAAACACCCTCTTCCAACAACACAAGAGAAGATCTACACATGGACATCACCAGATGGTCAACACCAAAATCAGATTGGTTATATTCTTTGTAGCCAAAGATGGAGAAGCTCTATACAGTCAGCAAAAACAAGACCAGGAGCTGACTGTGGCTCAGACCATGAAATCCTTATTGCCAAATTCAGACTTAAATTGAAGAAAGTAGGGAAAACCACTAGACCATTCAGGTATGACCTAAATCAAATCCCTTATGATTATACAGTGGAAGTGTGATATAGATTTAAGGGCCTAGATCTGATAAATAGAGTACCTGTTGAACTATGGAATGAGGTTAGTGACATTGTACAGGAGACAGGGATCAAGACCATCCCCATGGAAAAAAAATGCAAAAATGCAAAATGGCTGTCTGGGGAGGCCTTACAAATAGCTGTGAAAAGAAGAGAAGTGAAAAGCAAAGGAGAAAAGGAAAGATATAAACATCTGAAAGCAGAGTTCCAAAGAATAGCAAGAAGAGATAAGAAAGCCTTCTTCAGCAATCAATGCAAAGAAATAGAGGAAAACAACAGAATGGGAAAGACTAGGGATCTCTTCAAGAAAATCAGAGATCCCAAAGGAATATTTCATGCAAAGATGAGCTTGATAAAGGACAGAAATGGTATGGACCTAACAGAAACTGAAGATATTAAGAAGAGATGGCAAGAATACACAGAAGAACTGTACAAAAAAGATCTTCATGACCCAGATAATCACGATGACACATGTGATCATTGACCTAGAGCCAGACATCCTGGAATGTGAAGTCAAGTTGGCCTTAGAAAGCATCACTACGAACAAAGCTAGTGGAGGTGATGGCATTCCAGCTGAGCTATTTCAAATTCTGAAAGATGATGGTGTGAAAGTGCTACACTCAATATGCCAGCAAATTTGGAAAACTCAGCAGTGGCCACAGGACTGGAAAAGGTCAGTTTTCATTCCAATCCCAAAGAAAGGCAATGCCAAAGAATGCTCAAACTACCGCACAATTGCACTCTTCTCACACGCTAGTAAAGTAATGCTCAAAATTCTCCAAGCCAGGCTTCAGCAATATGTGAATCATGAACTTCCAGATGTTCAAGCTGGTTTTAGAAAAGGCAGAGGAACCAGAGATCAAATTGCCAACATCTGCTGGATCATGGAAAAGGCAAGAGAGTTCCAGAAAAGCATCTATTTCTGCTTTATTGACTATGCCAAAGCCTTTGACTGTGTGGATCACAATAAACTGTGGAAAATTCTGAAAGAGATAGGAATACCAGACCACCTGATCTGCCTCTTGAGAAATTTGTATGCAGGTCAGGAAGCAACATGGAACAACAGACTGGTTCCAAATAGGAAAAGGAGTTCGTCAAGGCTGTATACTGTCACGCTGTTTATTTAACTTATATGCAGAGTACATCATGAGAAACGCTGGACTGGAAGAAACACAAGCTGGAATCAAGATTGCCGGGAGAAATATCAATAACCTCAGATATGCAGATGACACCACCCTTATGGCAGAAAGTGAAGAGGAACTCAAAAGCTTCTTGATGAAAGTGGAAGTGGAGAGTGAAAAAGCTGGCTTAAAGATCAACATTCAGAAAACGAACGTCATGGCATCCAGTCCCATCACTTCATGGGAAATAGATGGGGAAACAGTGGAAACAGTGTCAGACTTTATTTTTCTGGGCTCCAAAATCACTGCAGATGGTGACTGCAGCCATGAAATTAAAAGACGCTTACTCCTTGGAAGGAAAGTTATGACCAACCTAGATAGCATGTTCAAAAGCAGAGACATTACTTTGCCAATAAAGGTTCGTCTAGTCAAGGCTATGGTTTTTCCTGTGGTTATGTATGGATGTGAGAGTTGGACTGTGAAGAAGGCTGAGCGCCGAAGAATTGATGCTTTTGAACTGTGGTGTTGGAGAAAAGTCTTGAAAGCCCCTTGGACTGCAAGGAGATCCAACCAGTCCATTCTGAAGGAGATCAGCCCTGGGATTTCTTTGGAAGGAATGATGCTAAAGCTGAAACTCCAATACTTTGGCCACCTCATGTGAAGAGTTGACTCATTGGAAAAGACTCTGATGCTGGGAGGGACTGGGGGCAGGAGGAGAAGGGGACGACAGAGGATGAGATGGCTGGATGGCATCACTGACTCGATGGACGTGAGTCTCGGTGAACTCCAGGAGTTGGTGATGGACACGGAGGCCTGGCGTGGTGCGATTCATGGGGTCGCAAAGAGTCGGACATGACTGAGCGACTGATCTGATCTGATCACATTCTTATCACAGACACCATGGAGTGCATTATCTAAGACGATTTCCTTAAATCCTCAAGGAAGAATATAGCTAAATGGATTGCTGTTTGTTTTTTTAAGATGGAATATTTCTTTTTTATATTAATTCAAAATACAGATAAGTTTGACTTTGGAAAATTACTAGCAATTATAGACTTTATAAAAATATTTCTGAAAAGTAGCATTAATAAAGTGGGATCAAGCATGCTATTATATTTCATGATTAACTCAATTTGCATATATATTTTTTAAGTAGATGATATGTTTATTGTTTTTTGTCACAAATTATATTTTTATTGGTATGAAATTTGTGTGATCTCATTTTATATATTCTTTAAATGTTTATAAGGTAATTTTATATATAGTCACTGATATCTGAGCAAAGTATATATTTAAAGACTTAAAGCCTTATAAAATTACAAAAAAAAAAAAGAATCCTTTCATGGATTCAGGTAGTTTAGCTTCTATTATACAGTTCTTAAAAGATTTCGGTCTACCTCTGAAGCCATACAGGAAGAAGACCAGATATTAAGATATATAAGAAAGATGTGAAAAGAGGGGTAAAGAGTTGAATATATTAATAGGGTATATGTGCAGTTAAGTGAAACAGCATAAAAACCACTCTATCCTACACAAATTACCCAAAAGTTATATTGTTACTTTAAACAGGACATTTCAAAGTATTGGAAGATACTCAAATAGCTAAATTAAACTTAGAATTATTTATGTCTAAATGTGGAATTATTTAGCATATAATATAATAAATAATTATATACAAACACATCATCATTTTATACATCAGGGGAAGTCACTCTTTGTACTTCATTTTTCTCCTATGTCTTGAGGAGAACTGTTCTAAAATATAAGTTTTAGAAGGAGAACATAGGCAAAACACTCTCCGACATACATCACAGCAGGATCCTCTATGACCCACCTCCCAGAATATTGGAAATAAAAGCAAAAATAAACAAATGGGACCTAATTAAACTTAAAAGCTTCTGCACAACAAAGGAAACTATTAGCAAGGTGAAAAGGCAGTCTTCAGAATGGGAGAAAATAATAGCTAATGAAGCAACAGACAAACAACTAATCTCAAAAATATACAAGCAACTACTACAGCTCAACTCCAGAAAAATAAATGACCCAATCAAAAAGTGGGCCAAAGAACTAAATAGACATTTCTCCAAAGAAGACATACAGATGGCTAACAAACACATGAAAAGATGCTCAACATCACTCATTATTAGAGAAATGCAAATCAAAACCACTATGAGGTACCATTTCACACCAGTCAGAATGGCTGCGATCCAAAAGTCTACAAGCAATAAATGCTGGAGAGGGTGTGGAGAAAAGGGAACTCTCTTACACTGTTGGTGGGAATGCAAACTAGTACAGCCACTATGGAGAACAGTGTGGAGATTCCTTAAAAAACTGGAAATAGAACTGCCTTATGATCCAGCAATCCCACTGCTGGGCATACACACTGAGGAAACCAGAAGGGAAAGAGACACGTGTACCCCAATGTTCATCGCAACACTGTTTATAGTAGCCAGGACATGGAAGCAACCTAGATGCCCATCAGCAGATGAATGGATAAGAAAGCAGTGGTACATATACACAATGGAGTATTACTCAGCCATTAAAAAGAATACATTTGAATCAGTTCTAATGAGATGGATGAAACTGGAACCTATTATACAGAGTGAAGTAAGCCAGAAAGAAAAACACCAATACAGTATACTAATGCATATATATGGAATTTAGAAAGATGGTAACAATAACCCTGTGTACGAGACAGCAAAAGAGACACCGATGTATAGAACAGTCTTATGGATTCTGTGGGAGAGGGAGGCGGGGGGAGATTTGGGAGAATAACATTGAAACATGTATAATATCATGTATGAAACGAGTTGCCAGTCCAGGTTCGATGCACGGTACTGGATGCTTGGGGCTGGTGCACTGGGATGACCAAGAGGGAGGGTAGGGGAGGGAGGAAGGAGGAGGGTTCAGGATGGGGAACGCGGGTATACCTGTGGTGGATTCATTTCGATATTTGGCAAAACATACAATATTGTAAAGTTTAAAAATAAAATAAAATTTTTAAAAAAATAAAATAAAATTTAAGTTTTTGATATCTCTGTCTTTCTAATTTAATAGTTCCAAAGTTTGGTTTTAAACCCTGATACTCTTTTGATTATTTTTTCTCAACAGTATGGTTGCATATTATTCAATCAATGGACACTTCATAATTTATTTATTAAATTTGCTAGTGATACCATTTTGGCTGTTTTTAGTTTTTGCTACTAGAAGCACTACTCTAGTCTTTGCCAATTCCTCTTTGGCCAGTTGTTTATTATCTCCTCAGATAAACCCAAGGAATGGAATTGATACGTTGAATCAAATGTGCATCCAGAAAGATGGTACCAGTTTTCACCCACCCACCAAAGCATGCAACCGTGTCAGGTTCTTAACATTTGTTAATGGTATTTCAAGCATTTTTAACCTGTACTAGTTGAAAAGGCTAGAAAACAAACAAACAAACAAAAAAACTCTTATGGTTATTTTAACTTGTGTTTTGTGTTTTTGTAATTACTATACACTTGTGTTTTCCCTTTTTGAATTACCCATATGTTCCATTTATTTTATTTTTTTCCTAGTTTAGTGTTACTGTTTTTCTTTAAATTAATAGTATTTTATATTTTAAGGATAACCCTGTATCTTTCATATACTTTGAAGATTTTTTTGCTTGTCACTTATATGATATTTTTAAAATATCATTTGTGTATATACATGTATATACACAAATGTATATATACATGTATAATATGTGTTATAATAATATGTATTATTTTAAATGACATATATATATTTATATATTTTAAAAATATCATTTGTGTATATATATATAATTTGTGTATAAATATATATGTATATATATATGTATAATATGTGTTATAATAATATGTATTATTTTAAATGATATATAACTTCCTGATGTTCAAGCTGGTTTTAGAAAAGGCAGAGGAACCAGAGATCAAATTGCCAACATCCGCTGGATCATGGAAAAGCAAGAGAGTTCCAGAAAAACATCTATTTCTGCTTTATTGACTATGCCAAAGCCTTTGACTGTGTGGATCACAGTAAACTGTGGAAAATTCTGAAAGAGATGGGAATACCAGACCACCTGATATGCCTCTTGAGAAATCTGTATGCAGGTCAGGAAGCTACAGTTAGAACTGGACATGGAACAACAGACTGGTTCCAAATAGGAAAGGGAGTACGTCAAGGCGGTATATCGTCACCCTGTTTATTTAACTTCTATGCAGAGTACATCATGAGAAACGCTGGACTGGAAGAAACACAAGCTGGAATCAAGATTGCCGGGAGAAGTATCAATAACCTCAGATATGCAGATGACACCACCCTTATGGCAGAAAGTGCAGAGGAACTAAAAAGCCTCTTGATGAAGGTGAAAGTGGAGAGTGAAAAAGTTGGCTTAAAGCTCAACATTCAGAAAACGAAGATCATGGCATCCGGTCCCATCACTTCATGGGAAATAGATGGGGAAACAGTGGAAACAGTGTCAGACTTTATTTTGGGGGGCTCCAAAATCACTGCAGATGGTGACTGCAGCCATGAAATTAAAAGACGCTTACTCCTTGGAAGGAAAATTATGACCAACCTAGATATCATATTCAAAAGCAGAGACATTACTTTGCCAATAAAGGTTCGTCTAGTCAAGGCTATGGTTTTTCCTGTGGTTATGTATGGATGTGAGAGTTGGACTGTGAAGAAGGCTGAGCGCCGAAGAATTGATGCTTTTGAACTGTGGTGTTGGAGAAGACTCTTGAGAGTCCCTTGGACTGCAAGGAGATCCAACCAGTCCATTCTGAAGGAGATCAGCCCTGGGATTTCTTTGGAAGGAATGATGCTAAAGCTGAAACTCCAATACTTTGGCCACCTCATGTGAAGAGTTGACCCATTGGAAAAGACTCTGATGCTGGGAGGGATTGGGGGCAAGAGGAGAAGGGGATGTCAGAGGATGAGATGGCTGGATGGCATCACTGACTGGATGGAAATGAATCTGAGTGAACTCCGGGAGTTGGTGATGGACACAGAGGCCTGGCGTGGTGCGATTCATGGGGTCACAAAGAGTCGGACACGACTGAGCGATTGATCTGATCTGATCTGATCTATTTTTTTTAAATATCATTTTTGTGTATATATATATATGTATGATATGTATTATTTTTAATGATATATATATGTATGATATGTATTATTTTAAAGTGATCAAGACTCATATTTGTAGTGCTATTGATTTTAGTGCTATTTAAAAATTATCTTTCTATTCCTTCTGTATATAGATTATGTAGAACAATTCCTTATAGTTTCAGTACTTTATACTTTTCATATATATAGTCACATGATTAATTAAACTTACAGCATTGTGTGTTTGAATCTAAATATAATATTGACCTTATGACATTAGACTAATCTTATTGAATTTGATGCTATATTATAAACTAATTTTGTTTGAATATTAACATCATTGCTCTTGGCTCTTTTTGTTCTAATTCCCACTCAAATTTTTAATAAAATTATACAGCATCACAATATTTCTGCATGCAAGAAATCTCAAAATACTTCATGTTATAAACATCTGCAGGATAAAATGTCAGATAATAATCATAGGAAATTAAAATTCAGTTTAACCACATCATATTGAACCTATATTTTGCCGTTATAATTTACTAAATTTGAACCTTTCTATGTGTTATTTGTTGATTTTTTAAAAATAAACAACCTTATTCATATCTGTCGCTTTTTCAAAATCATCTTTTTCCTTTTCAAACAGGTACCTCAATGAGTTTGTTTAAATCTTGATTAGTTCCAGTCTTTAGATAAATTACATGAAGTACACACTTGAAAGGAGAAAAAAAAAAAGCCACTGGGCAAGTTATTTTTGTCCTGCTTCTCCATTGTCTATTATGACATGACAGTCACTAAACTGACTTCTCATCCTTTCATCTCCAAACCCTGTGAGTGTGCTTGGCCATGATGTTTTTTTCTCTGAAATTCTACTCATCCTACTCAAGAGTCTAGAACATCACCACCTGCCCTGTGCACCTCAATAAATATTAATTACCACTACTAATTAGAAATGTTGACACATGCATTTCTAATTGCAATTGAGGTTACATCTGAAGAGAAGATGGTTTCAGTTAATTAAATATTAGGGAATATTTTCACAAGATTGGAGACATTTGACAAAGCAATCAAGTCCAAAGCATACTGTGAAAGTTTTTGAGACTTAAAACACTGCTTTAAATCTTTCAAACTAGAAATATCCCTGCTTTGGAACAGTCTGATTAACACCCTAGAGGCATATGTTTTCCATTTCTAGAGCCTTCTATTAACCTTATGCTGATTTAAGAGCTTAAACAGAAAATGGTTATATATATAATTCATTTTTATTAGTTTCAAGTGTTAAAATATTTGTTGTGCCGCCAGGGTTCTGAAGGCATCAAGATAATGCAAAGTGAAATGAATAATTAAAACGATGCACAATATTTGTGAAAAACTTGAAAAATAAGATTCTTCTCATCTGATGAATCAAATGTCCAATTGTGGTTCCAAGGAATCTTCCTTGTCGGGTAGAAAGGATCATTTTCCTCAGTGTTACAGGGTTAATTTAGAATTTTGATGAAATTTCCAATGATGTGATATGTGCTGGAATGCAAACCCTATTCCCCTTTAGCTGAGACAAAAGTTCTTAGACAACTGAACTTATGAAACATGGTTGTGTGATCATATAGATTGAATAGGAAATCATCCTTTGGATCTGTATGGAATTGTGTTATTGAATTTCCATCATGGCAACCAAAACTTAGACAAGATGCTAAGATATATTGTATTCATACATCAAGTGCCACTGCTGTATGTATGAAAGAGCAAGGGGGGTAGATGAAGAATGAGAATTGAGTACTATATTATACAAACATGTGGGGGACTATATCTTGTCTGAGAATTATCACTTAACTCCTGTTTTAAAAGGTATCAACAATTTCGTCACACCCTTAAATCAAATGTCTTGATGGCTTGAGAGTGTAGTACCCAACAGCATTTGTTCTGAGCTATGTTTTCAAGCATGTTTACATTGGAAACAGCTTTGATGGATAGAAATAGTGTCTTTCTCAGGAGCATAGAGCATGTTCTCCGTTCAGCATAAGGATAATGATTCCCCCTGGAGTAAAGTTTGCTTGTAGCCCAATAAGAAGTTTAGAGTTTCCTAGCTTTTGCTGTTTTCGTTGTTCAGTTGTTCAGTCATGTCAGGCTCTTTGGCACCCCATGGACTGCAGCATTCTAGGCTTCCTTGTCCATCACCATCTCCTGGAGCTTGCTCAAACTCATGTCCCTTGAGTCAGTGATACCATCCAACCATCTCATTCTCTGTCATCCCTTTTTCCTCTTGCCTTCAGTCTTTCCCAGTATCAGGGTCTTTTTTCAGCGAGTTGGTTCTTCGCATCAGTTGGCCAAAGTATTGAAGCTTCAGCCTCAGCATCAGTCCCTCCAGTGAATATTCAGAATTGATTTCCTTTAGGATTGACTGATTTGATCTCCTTGCTGTCTCCAAGGACTCTCAAGAGTCTTCTCCAACAACACAGTTCAAAAGCATCAGTTCTTTGGTGCTTGGCTTTCTTTGGTCCAACTCTCACATCCATACATGACTACTGGAAAAACCATAGCTTTGACTATACTGACCTTTTGTCGGCAAGGTTAATGTCTCTGCTTTTTAATATGCTATCTAGGTTTGTCATAGCCTTTCTTCCAAGGAGCCAGGATCTTTTAATTTCATGGCTGCAGTCACTGTCTGCAGTGATTTTGGAGCCCAGGAAAATAAAGTCTCTCACTATTTCCATTGTTTCCCCATCTATTTGCCATGAAGTGATAGGACCAGATGCCATGATCTTAATTTGGTGTTACTCAACTATAACACAAACTCACTGTTTAGCATCCAACTGGGCTATTCCCTGTCAACCTTGTTTGATTTTGAGAGCAAGGGGTACTGAAGAAAACATAAATTATATTCTGTCTGCTACTCTGAGTAATCAAGTCAATTGTCTCTGACATAGGGGTCTCACATATTCTGTTAGGGTCCATGAAACTATGGCAGGTCTAACTTGTTAGTGTGTATTTAGGATGAAACCTTGCCCTTCCCCTTCACAGTTCTTGGTAATCATGTTTAGAATATCTGTTCTGTTCTCTCAGATGTATTTAATGGGAGAATTGAAAAGGGTAAAATATATCTAGAGTAGCGTGATAGTCTAAAAGCCAAAAGAAACAGAATCTAAGACATGTTTCTCCTAGAAAATAGGAAGCCTAGAAATGACTGGGCTTCTAATCTTTATAGATTAGAGGATTGCTATGTAAAAGAGGGATACAATTTTTCTGTATTTTTTCAGAATCCAGAAGGAACAAGAATACAAATTCTCTCTTAATAAAATGAATAATACTTGCAACAACTGATACTGAAAATATCGTCTAAGTTACTACAGTAGTAATGTTGTTTCTGGTCAAAGAGGGATCTTGTAACATTGTGCTGGCAAATGTGAAGGCTACTGAAATCTCAGAATATTTGTCTTTGAGGTCAAACTGAGTTGTGAAATATTATGTATTTATATGTAACACTGGCATAAAATTGATGTTAAGGGAAGATATTTAAATGTTAGTATGGCAGATTGTGAAAAGATAGATTTTGATATAAGCTTGGAAAATTAAGAATACTTTGTGTAAAGATGAAATTTATAATTATACCTCAAGATTGATCAGGTTCACTAGAAGGAATGGGGTGACCAAGAATCCCACCTGTATCATTGAGTGGAACTTGTTTTATGCATGAAAAACTAACCAGAAATGAAAATGTTAGGAAGGAGTAGAAGGACTACTGTTAGCATATTGAAAAAAATTTCATATGAGTGAAATGAATTTTAGCAATTGCTTATAGTGTTATTTGATTACTGCCTGATTTCTTGCAGGTGTGAACATCGTACATTCTTCTAAACTTAAGGACATGAATTGCAATTTTGCAAAAGGGATGTCACTATTTTTACTTATTTATATTTAATTCACTTCATAATGTATTTATCATAACCTCATTACAATGAATCATATTAAAGAACCGCTTAAGCACATGTTAATTTTTGGTGAAAGTATGCATTATCTTTTAGTCATCGTTTAACTTCTTTGACTTAGAAATATTTCTGGTTAAAGTAGAGACTGTGTCCTCTAGGTTTCTGTCTGCTACTCTGAGTAATTGGGGGAAATTGTTTCAGTGTTCACCAATACTTAATGTTTTTCAAAAACTAATAATTACCTGAGGAAATGATGCTGATTTTGTTGCTCTTTTGAAAGAGGTAGCAATGTCTTTTGAACATATTGGCAATTAGTGATCCTAAAGTGAAAATGAAAATAACTCATTCGGTCTGAGTCTTTGCGACCCCATGGACTATTCAGTCCATGGAATTCTCCAGGCTGGAATACTGGAGTGGGTAGCCTTTCCCTTCTCCAGGATCTTCCAAATCCAGGGATAAAACCCAGGTCTCCCACATTGCAGGCTGATTCTTTACCAGCTGAGCCACAAGGAAAGCCCAAAAATACTGGAGTGGGTAGCCTATCGCTTCTCCAGCCGATCTTCCCAATCTAGGGATCTAACCAGGGTCTCCTGCATTGCAGGAGGATTCTTTACTAACTGAGCTATCAGGGAAGCCCAGCGATCCTAAAAGAATATGCAAAAATACAAATGAACAATTCTTAAAAAGGAAGAACTCTGTAAACTCATTTGAGAGATTATCTTCACTACTTCACAGTAGTAGTGGTTGTTACTAGTAGTTCAAGAAGCACCACCTTGAGCTACCTGATATATTCTGAAGCATACAAAGTAAACAGTTATCCTGAATGCAGACAGCTCAATAGCAAAATTAAATTTAATTATAATTTCTTGAGATATGTATTCTTAGTAGGTATTTTTATAGGTACAGCCAATAGTATGACTCAAATAAATTTACATTTGTGAAATATTTATTTTTAGTGTTTTATTTAAATCCAGAGATTAACTAACTAAAGGATACCTACTCTTACAGATATGAATATGTGATCATTTAACCATAAAATGTTTAAAAATACTGTTTTTCTCATTTAGGTCCGATCCCTAAATATTAGTTTATACATACATTTTAGAATATATTTGGCTCAATGAAAGAAGAGGTTTGGACATGTACAGAGAATCAGAGGCACAGTGTTTATTGGAAGAGGTTACTGAAAAGAGATGGATTTATTAATCAATATATTGGTTTATTCTGAAAATGGTAATTTCACCTTACCTTTTATTTGATTCTAGAGTTTCCTAAGAATCATTCCTGGTGACTAATTTTGATGTTCTTTCAATAAGGGGACATACCAGGGATTCTGAGATTAGTATTTGTGATTTTCATAGTTTGTTACTAACTTTTCCTAGTTCTTTTTTTAGCAAAAGGCAAGATGTGAATATTAGGCAAGACTTAAAGATATCTGTCACTCTTTTTCATTTTCACATCCCACTGATGATACAATATGTCGATATAGATAATAAATTTTGACTAAAAAACTTATAGTCATAAAAAATAAACTTAAATGTGTATTCACCTAATAATAAAGTTCCAAAATACATGAAATAAATGTTAGATAAAAGGGACATCAATAACCTTAGCTGAAGATTTTCATACCACAGTGTTACTGGTTGAAAAAATAAATAACTGGGATGATAAAAAAAAAGGGTAAGATATAAAAAGGATCTGATAAGCATTGTCAACTTAGTTGAACTTATAATTACATTAATAAAGCACTAAATACAATAACTGTAGGAAAAAATTAAACTCTTTCAGGTGAACACATTCTGGGCCACAAAACAAGTCTAAATATATGTTAGAGGTTTAAAATAATTCAGAGACTTTTGTCTGACTAATGATTTAAATTATAAATTAATAAAATAAGATTCAGATATTTAACAAATATCTAGAAATGAATCAACAATTTTGTAACTTGTTGGTCAAAGAAGAAATCAGAGGTAAATAAAATTTGAGTTTGAATGAATGTAACAACAATACAACATATTAAAACTTGCAAGATGCAGCTAAATTGGTGCTTAGAGAGTTATCTCTAACTTTAAAACCCTACATGAAAAATAAGTAATGTTTAAATTCATTATCTAAATGTTTTATTTTAAGAAGAGAGAAAAATAAAAGCAAACTGAAGCTAAAGGAAAAATATAAGAGCAAAAACCAAAGAAATACAAAAAGAGAAAAAAATAGAGAAAATCAATAAAACCAAAATCTTAAAAAAAAAAATACTTTAATCAACCTCTAGCAAGATTTCTCAAAAAGTTAAAAAGAGAAAAAATACAAATAACCAACAATAAAATGAGAGAAGCACATCTATACATATTCTCTAGATATTCCAAAAATGGATTTTATAAGCAACTTTGTGTGAATAAATTTGATAATTATCTTAAATGGATAAATTTCTTATAAAAAAGAAGTTTATTCATCTGATATGTCAAGAAAGGAGAAAAAATAGAATTGCATAAAATGTGCAATTAAAACCACAAAAAGCAGAAAAAAAGTAGAAGACAAAACCTGGGGACAAAGAATAAGAGCAACAAGTAGAAAACAGTAACAAATATGGTAGATATTAATTCAACTACTTCAATACCCACTTTGAACATCAATGGTCTAAATTTACCAATTAAAAAAAAAATCAAAGTGGATCAAAAAACAAGACCCAACTATATGTTGTCTCTAAGAAACCTACTTTAAAGATAAAGACACATATTAATTACAAATAAATGAATGAAGACAAATATAAGATACTGGCACTAATCCAAAGAAAGCAAGAGGAGCTCTATATTAATTTCAGACAGTGCAATTTTAGTCAAAGAAGGTTTTCTGGGATAAAGACATTACATATTGATGAAGGGGTCCATACTTAAAGAAAATATAACAAAGCTTAATGTGCAGAGACTAACAATAGAACCTTAAAATATGTGAAGCAAAAACTAATACAGTTGCAAGAGAATCGATGAATTCATATCACAGTTGGAGATTTCATCCCTCTACCAGAAATGGACAGATTTTTTAGACAAAAAATCAGTATAGACATAGTTGACTCAACAAATCAGCAATAACAAAAGTAAGCAACCCAATTTTAAAAAGGGCTAAAATCTTAAGCAGACATACTGCAAAAACTATACAAAAAGCTAAGTACATGAAAATGTGTTGAACATCATTAGTCATCAAAGTTACACAAACTAAAACTAAATTGAGGTATCATTTCTCACCTCCTGAAATGGCTAAAATGAAAACAGCAGACATGTTCAAATGCTGACAAAAATTTTGAATTCAGTGGAACAGTCATAATTTATAATGCAAATGTAAAGTAGTATAACCATTCTAGAAAAAATTGAAAAATATTATAAAATAAAGCATATTCATGACCATAATATTTCCAACTCCAGGTATTTTTTAAGAGAAGTGAAAACAGTTGTCCATTAACAGAATTTGTACATGAATTTCCATAGAACTTGAGACGTTAAGAACTGGCAACAAGCTAAATATCTATCAAATGTAAGTGAATAAACAAATTGTGGCTTAAATAAACAGTGGAATTTCCTCAGAAGCAAAAAGCTATGAAATACTGATACATGTAACAATATGGATAGCTCTCAAAACATTATGCTGAGTGAAGGGAGGCAAGGAGAAAAGGACCGTATACAGTATTATTCATTTATTTGAAGTCCTAGAACAGGCAGTACTAATGTTTAATGATTAAAGTTGAAAAAGTGATTGCCTCTTGGTAGAAGATGGAGTGGGAGATGTAAGGGGATTCTCTACAGACAGAAATGCTCTGTGTCTTGTTATGGATCTTGGAAAGAGAATCCTATATCCTTAATATTTGTGTGTTTAATTACACCATAATTATACATCCACTGCAAAATTTAACAGTTAAGGAAACTCCCTCATAATATTAGGAACTCAGCAAGTTCATAACAAATTACTCAGAGGTTCCTAAACTACTGGTGTTGAATTCCAGATATACTCGTATTTTTTAGGGGAATCTGTAAATCTGAAAATAAACAATATGTTCTGTTTAGATTGAATAAATAATATATTACCATACTATTTTTTTAAGTTTAAGAAGATTCATACCATTGTGATTCATTAAACTGAAATTTATATAAAGTGGTTTATCAGTTCAGTTGCTCAGTTATGTCCAACTTTTCATGACCCCCATGGACTGCAGTATGCCAGACTTCCTTGTACATTACCAACTCCTGGAGCCTGTTCAAACTCATGTTCATTGAGTTGGTGATGCCATCCAGCAATCTCATCCTCTCTCATCCCCTTCTCCTCCTGCCTTCAATCTTTCTCAGCATCAGGATCTTTCTAAGGAGTCAGTTCTTTGCCTCAGGTGCCCAAAGTATTGGAGCTTCAGCTTCAGCATCAGTCCTTCCAATGAATAATCAGGACTGATTTCCTTTAGAATTGACCAGTTGGATCTGCTTGCAGTCCAAGAGACTCTCAGGAGTCTCTCCAACACCACAGTTCAAAAGTATCATTTTTTCAGCACTCAACCTTCTTTATGTTCCAACTCTCACATCCATACATGACTACTGGAAAAACCATAATTTTGACTAGTCAGAACTTGGTCAGCAAAGTAATGTCTTTGCTTTTTAATCTGCTGTCTAGTTTGGTCATAGCTTTTCTAAAAGCATCTTTTAATTTCATAGCTGCAGTCACCATCTGCAGTGATTTTGGAGCCCAAGAAAATAAAATCTTTAACTGTTTCCATTGTTTTCTCATCTATTTACATGAAGTGATGGGACTGAATGCCATGATCTTGGTTTTCTGAATGCTGAGTTTTAAGCCAGCTTTTTTACTCCCCTTCTTCGTCAAGAGGCTATTTAGTTCTTTTTTGCTTTCTGCCATAAGATGGTGTCATTTGCATAACTGAAGTCACTGATATTTCTCCCGGTAATCTTGATTCCAGCTTGTGCTTCATCCAGCCCAGCATTTCACATGATGTACTCTGCATATAAGTTATATAAGCAGGGTGACAATATACAACCTTATCATGCTCCTTTCCCAATTTAGAACCAGTCTGTTGTTCCATGTTCAATTCTAACTGTTGCTTCTTGACCTGCATACAGATTTCTCAAGAGGCAGGTAAGATGGTCTTTTATTCATATCTCTTGAAGAATTTTCCAAGTTTTTTGTGATCAACATAGTCAAAGGCTTTGGCATAGTCAGTAAAGTAGAAGCACATGTTTTTGAAACTCTCTTGCTCTTTCAATGATCCAATGGATATCAGCAATTTGACCTCTGGTTCCCCTGCCTTTTCTAAATCTAGCTTGAACATCTGGAATTTCTCAGTTCATGTACTGTTGAAACCTAGCTTGGAGAATTTGGGGCATTACTTTGCTAGCATGTGAGATGAGGGAAACTGTGCAGTAGTTTGTACATTCTTTGGCATTGGCTTTCTTGGGAATGGAATGAAAACTGACCTTTTCCAGTCCTGTGACCACTGCTGTGTTTTCCAAATTTGATGGCAGGTTGAGTTCAACACTTTCACAGCATCATTTTTTAGGACTGGAAATAGCTCAGCTGGAATTCCATCACCTCCACTAGCTTTGTTCATAGTGATGCTTCTTCAGGCCCACTGACTTACCACTCCAGGATGTCTGGCTCTAGGTAAGTGATCACACCATCATGGTTATCTGGGTCATTAAAATCTTTGTTCTATAGTTCAGTGTATTCTTGTCATCTCCTCTAATATCTGCTTCTGTTTGGTCCATACCATTTATGTACTTTATTGTGGTCATTTTACATGAAATGTTCCTTTGGTATCTCTAATCTTCTTGAAGACGTCTCTAGTCTTTCCTATTCTATTGTTTTCCTCTATTTCTTTGCATTGTTCACTTAGGAAGGCTTTCTTATCTGTCTTTGATATTATTTGCAACTCTGCATTCAGATGGATATATATTTCTTTTTCTCCTTTGCCTTTAGCTTCTCTTCTTTTCTCAGCTATTTGTAAGGCCTCCTCAGACAACCATTTTGCCTTTTTGCATTTCTTATCTTCTTGGGGATGGTTTTGATCACTTCCTCCTGTACAATATCACAAACCTCACTGTCCACAGTTCTTCAGGCAGTCTGTCTATCTGATCTAATCCCTTGAATCTATTTGTCACTTCTACTGTATAATCATAAGGGATTTGATTTAGGTCATACCCCTGAATGGTCTAGCGGTTTTTCCCAACTTTCTTCAATTTCAGTATGAATTTGGCAATAAGGAATTCACTATCTGAGCCACAGTCAGCTCCTGGTTTTGATTTTGCTGACTGTATAGAGCTTCTCCATCTTTGGCTGCAAAGAATATGATCAATCTGATTTTGGTATTGACCATCTTGGTGCTGTCTATTGTATCTCTTGTCTTGTTGGAACAGGGTGTTTGTTATGACCATTGTGTCCTCTGGCAGAACTCTGTTAGCCTTTGCCCTGCTTCATTTTGTACACCAAGGCCCAACTTGCCTGTTACTCCAGATAACTCTTGACTTCCTATTTTTACATTCTAGTCACCTTTGATGAAAAGACAACTTTTTGGGGGTGTTAGTTTTAGAAGGTCTTGTAGGTCATCATAGAATTGTTAAGCTTCTTTGGCACAAGTTATTGAAACATAGACTTGGATTATTGTGACATTGAATGGTGTGCCTTGGAATTGAACAGAGATTATTCTGTCATTTTTGAGACTGCACCCAAGTACTGCATTTAGGACTCTCTTGTTGACTATGAGGGCTACTCCTTTTCTTCCAAGGGATTCAAGCCCACAGTAGTATATATAATGGTCCTCTGAATTAAATTCACCCATTCTGGTCCATTTTAATTCCCTGATTCCTAAAATGTTGATGTTCACTCTTGACATCTCCTGTTTGACCACTTCCAATTTACCTTGATTCATGGACCTAGCATTCCAGGTTCTTATATTGTTGTTTACAGCATCAGACTTGACTTCAATCACCAATCACATGCACAACTCAGTGTCATTTTCACTTTGTCTCCGTCTCTTCATTCTTTCAAGAACTATTTCTCCACTGTCCTCCAATAGCATATTGGGCACTTACTGACCTGGGCTTCCCTGGTGGCTCTGACAGTAAAAGCATCTGCCTACAACGAGGGAGACCCAGGTTTGATCCCTTGGTCCGGAAGATCCCTGGAGAAGGAAATGGCAACCCACTCCAGTACTCTGGCCTGGAAAATCCCATGGATAGAGAAACCCATGGTAGGCTACAGTCCATGGGGTCGCAAAGAGTCATACATGACTGAGCAACTTCACTTTCACTTTTTTACTGACCTGGAATATTTCATCTTTCAGTGTCGTATTTTTGTGCCTTTTCATTGTGTTCATGGGGTCTCAAGGCAAGACTACTGAAGTGGTTTTCCATTCCCTTCTCCAGTGGACCACATTTTCTCAGAACTCTCCACCATCACCCATTCATCTTGGGTCGCCCTACATAGCATGACTTATAGTCAAGACTGATCCATGTGATCAGTTTAATTAGTTTTCTGTGATTGTGATTTTCATTCTGTCTGCTCTCTGATGGATAAGGATAAGAAGCTGTGGAAGTTCCCTGATGGGAGTGTCTGGGCATGGGGGAATATGGGTCTTGTTCTGATGGGTGGGCCATGCTCAGTAAATTTTATCCAATTTTCTGTTGATGGAGAGGGCAGTGTTCCCTCCCTGTTTTTTGGTCTGAGGCAAAACTACGGTAGGGGTAATGATGGTAACGACAATCTGCCTCAAAAAACTTATGCCAGCACTATTGTATTCAGTGCACCTGACCCCACAGCAGGCCACTGTCGACCCACACCTCTGCCATAGACTCCTGGACTCTCAGTCAGGCAAGTCTGGCTCAGTCTCTTGTGGGGGTCACTGCTTTTTTTCTCCTGGGTCCTGGTGCACACAAGATTTTGATTGTTTCAAATTCCTTGGTGGTTCTCAGTCCCTTTGCTGGATCCCCAGGGTGGGAAATCTGTTGTGGGTCATAGAACTTTCATAACAGTGTGAGAAGTTCTTTGGTATGATTGTTCTCCAGTTTGTGGGTCATCTGCTCGATGGCTCTGTGATAGGACTAACGGCAACCTCCTCCAAGAGGACATGTGCTACATGGCATGCCTCCTAGTTCTGCTGCAGCCAGAGCCCCTGTTTCCATGGAAGGCCACTGCCTTCACAGGAGATACTCACTCAAAATCAGGTCTGGTTCAGTCTCTGTGGGGTCTCTGGGTCCTGGTGCACATAAGGTTTTGTTTGAGCCCTCTGAGCATCTCTGGTGGGTATGGAGTTTTGATTATAAATGAGATTTTGCCCCTCCTACTGTCTTTTTGGGGCTTCTCCTTTGCCCTTGCACGTGGGCTACCTTTTTTTGGTGGGGTCCAACATTCTCCTGTTGATGGTTGTCCAGCAGCAAGTTGCAGTTTTGGAGCTCTTTCAGGATAAGATGAGCATACATCCTTCTACTCTGCCATCTTTCAGTTCATTTCAGTTTAGTAGTTCAGAAATGTCCAACTCTTTGCAACCCTATAGATTGAAACATGCCAGTCTTCTCTGTCCATCACCAACTCTAGGAGCTTGCTCAAACTTATGTCCATTGAGTCAGTGATGCCATCCAACCATCTCATCCTCTGTAGTCCCCTTCTCCTCCTGCCTTCAATCTTTTCCCAGCATCAGAGTCTTTTCCAAAGAATCAGTTCTTTGCCTCAGGTGGCCAAAGTATTGAAGCTTCAACTTCAGCATCAGTCCTTCCAATATGTATTCAGGACTGATTTCCTTTAGGATTGACTGGTTTGATCTCCTTGCAGTCCAAGGGACTCTTAAGACTCTTCTCCAACACCACAGTTCAAAAGCATCACTTCAGAACTCAGCCTTCTTTATGTTCCAACTCTCATATGCATACATGACTACTGGAAAAGCCATAGCTTTGACTAGACAGAACTTTGTCAGCAAAGCAATGCCTCTACTTTTTAGTATGTTATCTAGGTTGTTCATAGCTTTTCTTCCAAGGAGCAAGTGTCTTTTAATTTCATAGCTGCAATCACCATCTGCAGTGATTTTGGAGCCCAAGAAAATAGTCTCTCACTGTTTCCATTGTTTCCCCATCTCTTTGCCATGAAGTGATGGAACTGGATACCATGATCTTGGTTTTTTGACTGTTGAGTTTCAGCCAGCTTTTTCACTCTCCTCTTTCACTTTCATCAATAGGCTCTTTAGTTCCTCTTCATTTTCTGCCAGAAGGGTGGTGTCAACTACGTATCTGAGATTATTAATATATTGACATTGAAAAGATTCTCCCTGCAATCTTGATCCCAGCTCGTGCTTCATCAAGCCTGGCATTTAGCATGATGTACTCTGCATATAAGTTAAATAAATATCTTAGATCAACTATAAAGTGGTTTATAGTTCATTTGTAATTTATTTAAAAATATCAACTGGTAGTAAGTTACAGTTGCTATATTTACATTTATTTTACATTGCAACGAGTATTGAGAATGATTGAATTCAGGAAAATTAAAACATTTTCTGAACCATAAAGCACTGCACACATCAAAAGGTGCATTGTGTATTATCATTTGTGACTTCTGAGACTTGGGAATTACTTGCACCCATCTATTTTAGTCTCAGAAAGGAAAACATGTCATCAGCTAAGCAGTTGGGGAATAATAATTAATAGGTTTCTATCTCTAAAAAAAGACATGATGGTATCTTTGGAAGTTCCAGACTCATTCAACATACTTACTGCCCTAACACATATGTGTTTCTCTCATACACATACAAGAAGGAAATACAGGCATATTAAGAAACAAATAGTCAATGATGTGTCTTCTCAGTTGCATTCTACAGGGAGCAGCTATAAGCCATGCCTCTACGCCCAGTTGTTCTACCAAACAACTGTGTGATAACGTGGACAAGTTAGTTAAATTCCTGTGATTAGGTTCTCCATCTGTCAAAACACATGAGATTAAAAAGTTCTGTGGAACTCAAATAAATGTGTTTTTTCTCCTGTGCCCTGGGCCACGCATTTGGCTAATCCATGGGTATTACACACCATACAGTATATGAGTAAAAGTTCTCCTGACTAAACAATGTAATATAGGAAAATAAATTTTGTCTCATGTTTGACTTTTAATTCTTCATAGTTTCATTTTAATGAGAAACATGCAATCCCCCAGCCTCTAGAAGCAGAGCCAAGGCCAACTAAATCCACCAGCTAAGCAGAGAGGTAATGATGATGCTTGTTCTGCAGGCAGCTGCAGAACTGTGCATTTGGTTTATCGAGTAAGATATTTTCAGTGCTATTACTGCATTTTCCAGGCTGAATAATCTCAAAGAAAGTTAATCCCAAAGGAAGAAAAAACAGCTGAACAAAACAATTTATTTGGACAATCATTATATCTTTGTTCACTGTTATGATTCTGAGTAAATTTGAATAAAAGCATACTTTTTATAATTTACTTTTTTATGAAAAAGAATCCCATTTTTATTTATTTTTAATCCAAATGTAGAAGAATGAATGTTTCTTTTCCTATTCTCTAAGCAAAGATTCAAACATGACTGAGCAACTAACACACACACAAAAATTTGAAAAGTCTGAGAAAAGATCATCTTCACAATCAAGTATTCTGTAGTATTATGTTTTAAAAAATGCTGTTTTAAAATGCTATGTTTTAAATTCATAAATACTGAGAAAATGAAGAATTATTCTGTAAAAAGGAGCATGCATGTGCTTAGTCCTTCAGTCATGTATGCCTCTTTTTGACCCATTGGACTATAGCCCACCAGGCTCCTCTGTCCATGAAATTTTTCAGGCAAGAGTACTAGAGAGGTTACTGTTTCCTTCTCCTTCTGACCCAGGAATTGAACCCATGTCTCCTGTGTCTCCTTCATTGCAGGTAGATCTTTTACCTGCTGAGCCATCAAGGAAGAGCAGAAAGGGACATATAAATGATAATAATAATAATAAAAAACTTGTGGGTGTTTATTAAGTGTAGCACATAGCAAAATTTTATTTGCCAAGGATATATGCAATATATATTAAGTGCAAAATAAAAGAGACAAATTTGATTTATTTTAAACATGAATCACCATTATATTAATTTGAAAATTAAATACAGATGTAGCATATTTTCCAAATATTCCAGATTGATTGAAGGAAGCAAGTTACTTTTTGATATTTTGTCTCAGACACCTTAAAACTACCTTTAAGGAGTTGTAGCAAGATATTAATATATTTTAGCTGGATTTACAAATCAAAACCTAGAATTATCCTTCCATTTGGACTTATAAAGGAATTTAGCAATTCTACAATATTCAGTCATTTTCTCATTGTGTAAAGTTCTTTATGTTTACTCAAATGTATAAAGAATATTTTCATAATATTCAATATGAAGATTCCTTGAGAACATATTTTTTCATTGGGAAAATTTGATGGTACTTTTGGTGTTATCCATTAAGGGTAGCAAGCATACTTTATAGAAAAATTGTTATCATAGTTCATCTGTCATTATCTTTAGAAAGCAAAATGTCAAATGTCAGAGAAATTGTCTTGAGATAATTCAGATTTTAACACTTTTCACTATGCACAGTTTGATCTTACCTGGCAGAAAGAAAGTTAATCAGCCCAGATTAACTTACCTTAGAATCAGACTAGGGCTATGTTTGTAAAACACATTTCATGTGGAGATATAACATTATGTCACTAACCACAGTATTGACCATCTTTGTAAATCCCTGTCCCTCTTCCTGACTCATCAGCTTCTCATCCAAGGCTCCAGCATGGGTTGAACTTCTTCTGTTCCTTTTCTGTCCCCTCAGGAGTGGATGGTAACATCCCCTAGCTCTAGCTGGTCTCTCAATGTCTTAACATCTCTATCTTTCTTTCACCTTGCCTGAAAATCATCAATTTCTCTTTAGGATCACATTTCAGTGCTTCTTTCATCTCCTGCCAAGATCCTGAGTGATATAGTATGGCATCTAGATAGAGGAATGCAGTTTTACAAATAAAGACCTGAATTTCAGGAGAGAGGCCTAAATCTAGATCCTAGATTTCGGAAGTTTAGCATATAATAGTAGTTGGAACCAAGAGCATCATTTTGGTTACCCAAGTGCAGACTGTGGAGCAGGTAGAAAAAGCCAAAGAAAGACTATTTAGAGAAAACACAAGAAAAACGTAGCAGCACAGAAGAACTAGATAAGAATGGTATTTGAATAAAAATGGAGCAAAGGTCTACAAATAAGATTGGCTTATGAAAACTTATAAATAATGAAGAAAGATCAAATTGTATGAATGTTACAAAAAAACTAGTGGATCTCATCATAAACATTTTCCTTTTTCATGGCCAGAGAATTGCAAGAAAGCTGGATATCTGGAAAACATACTTTATTCTTTAAAGTAGATAAGTGGAGTTTAGAAGGAGAATCATTTATGAATGCCAGTGTTTGAGAAAATAAAAAAGAGATGGAGTGGTAGGTTTGCAGTGAGTAGGAACTAGGGAAAGAGATTTTGGAGGGGAAGGAAGGATATGTTTCCTTCATGATTCATTATGTGAATTTTTAAAATTTCTGTGTATTCCTTCTGTTAAAAATCAAAAGGGAGTATCTAAATTACTTTTGCTCTCAGCTCAGCATATGTTCACCAAGAACCCCCCTTCTTTGGGGAAAAATGTCACAGGCTAATCCAAGCTTCAAACCATGTCCCCCCAGTATTCAAAGGCAGAAATTCAAAAACCATATAAAACCTATTAAAATATTTACAAAATGTTGCCCCTGTCCTAAATACCGTTCCCATAAGTCTGCATGATGATGTTGATACTTTTTATCTTATAAAACTATCAAGAATCTCACAATTCCATAAGAAATGTGTTCACAGGCTTCTTGTACACACACACATACATGCACACATGTACAGAGGTGTAATATAATGCAGGATGACTGTAACCTGTGGAAAAAAAGTCACAGTCTGTGTTTTGGTCAGGCATTTGTCTAGTCCAGCAAACTTTTCTCGTGCTTTCCTACAGAACGGGTGTTGGGCCCTGGGAAGTTTTGTTTATATTCTAAACAAGTCAGTTGGCCAAAGTTGATTAACATCTGTAACTTATTTGCACTAGAATCTCAGCATTTATTTTTAAATGTAGCATCATAGGCTGTTTTCCAGACAATACGAATTAAAATCTCTTGGTGGGATCAGGGATCTACACTTTAATAAACTTCTTGGTCTATTCTTGTGCACACTAAATTCTGAGAAATATGGCCATAGAGCCGAGAGGAGTGTAGACAACTGAGTCAGCGTGGAACCCTCATTTTGTGGGTAGTTGTTCCTCCTCTCTGATAGATTCTGGTACATTTTTGCTTTCTTTAAGAAAAACTTCTGTTAAATTCTATTACAATCTAAGTTAAACACCAGTTATAAATTAGTGTCATTTGTCTACAGAACTAAAAAATCTGTGTTTTCTGGAGCAAAGATTGACGTTGTAATAGAGAACGATGTCTGTATAATGGTCGTGGGTTTTAGAGTTTCAAATCACTCTTGTCTGTGGCTCCTGCTTCCTTATATTTCTCCTGTCAGTATAATGAGTATATCTAGAGGAGACAGCATGGTTCTAACAATGATTAGAGGAGCAAAGGGAAGTTTCTGGAATGTGTTAGTATTACCCAACAAGCATCAGGTTTTCCTAAATTCCTAGATATTGAGGTTACTTTGGGGCTCTTCTATAGACTACAGGTATGACAAGCATGAAGGTAAAATGAAAAAATAGATTTTAGTGACAGCTGACAATAGTAAAATGCCTTCGAAACAGTAACTTTTTAAAATAGTACACTATCACATTAGAAGTTAAATATTTCTACATTTAGGAATAGTTTAGATAGCTCTAAATGATGAGTGCACTATTAGTTTTATTACTTATCTTATGGGTTTCAGGACCCACTTACTTGAATAACAAATATGAGCATAGTGCACTGATTCCAGTAAGCTTATCTGGGGTTCAGATGCCATGTGAAAACCATCTGAACTACTCTTTATAGTTTATGCTAACCAGAAAACCTCAATAAAATAAAAGCATATCATTCGTACAGTTGCTCATAGTTTATTCATTTAGAAACGCATTCTGACCTTAACCACTTGCACGCCCATCTTATTGAAGATAATGGGATTTGTTTTGGGTAATGAAAGTCAGAATATGGCTTAGTAGACATTATGGAACTTATGGAACTCCATGAGCATATCTCTTCATTCTTATACAAAGAGAAGATACTTTTGCTTTCTGTGATCAGTTACTGTCTTATCATTCCAAAAATTAAACAAAGAATGGTATATACAGTGTAAGCCAATATGAAGTATCTGAACAGTAATGACCTCTATTACTGTTGTACCATCTGCCCTTTTCATGTACCATCGTTTCAACTAATCACTTATAATTGTTTTCAAGATGTCTAGATGGTCTGAAGTTAAATCATCAAAGCAGAATCACTGGTAGGTGGAATGGTGCCAGAGGTGAACAATGTTGAGAATGTCTAGAGAGCCCTGAGTACTAATAGGGTTAGGACCTTCTGCTACTCCCTTCCTACTCCCTTTGAAACAGTACATAGTGTTCAGTTGGGGTGAGCACTTGCAAAATGGAACAGAGGGTTCAGGCCACTGGCATAAAGCTTCATCTTTCCATATAATCCTCAGCTACATGAATCACCTCTCCTTTCATGCATTTCTCTTGGTTACATAACTCAGATCACTTTTACAATGAAGACTAGTTACTCCAGACAAAATATTGAAAATTGGAAATAATACAAGTCCATGTCATGGCAAATATGATCATGAATGCTCTTCCCGCATCAACCATAAAACAAAAATTTAAGTACTTAGTATGTTCTGCCTACTTTTTTTTCCCAAGTAATATACTTCATCAAGCATTTTTAAGTGATTAATGCACAATTAGATTTTTTCCATCTGCTTACCCAATTCATTTATTTATTTTTATTGATTTCTATCCCTTCTAAAGTTCTTATTCAATACTACTGAGAAAATTTACAAATTAAAAGCTATGAGTACTTCATATTCTTCTGGTTAAATGCTAAATATTTAATATATCCTTTTGATATAAGGCACTTTTATTTGTTTGCTTGTTTATTTTCACCCATTTCTCACTTCCACTCCTCTCCTCTGCAACCACCATTCTGCTCTCTATATCTATGAGCTTATTGTCTTTGTTTTGTTTATTTGTTTGTGTAGATTCCACATATAAGATAAATTGTACAGTATTTTTCTTTCTTTGACTTATTTCATCAAACATTATGTCAAGTGGCATTTACATGGTATAAAATGGCAAGAGTTTGATCCTTTTTATGGCTAAATAATATTCCATTGCACATATAAGCACAGTTCCTTTATCTATTCATCCGTCTATGGACACTTAAATTGCTTCCATATTTTGGCTATTGTGAATAATGCTGCAATGAACATGGAAGTGCACGTATCTTTTCAAATTAGTGTTTTTGCATTCTTCAGAAAAATACCCAGAAGTAGAAGAACTGGCTCATGTGGGAGTTTCATTCTTAATATTTTGGGGGAATCTCCATACTTTTTTCAATAGTGGCTAAACCAATTTGCATTTCTAACAGTGTTCAAGGGCTCCCTTTTCTCCCCATCTTGGCCAACACTTGTTATTTCTTGTCTTTTTTTGATAATAGCCATTCTGAGGGATGTGAGTGATATTTCAATGTAGTTTGATTTGCATTTTGGTGATGATTAATGATGTTGATCATCTCTTCATGTACTTGTTGGCCATCTGTGTGTCTTCTTTGAAGAGAGTCTCTTCTGATCGTCTACCAGTTTTTTTAGTCAGATTTTTATGACTTTGCTATTGGGTTGTATAGTTTTTTATGTATTTTGCATCTTAACCCCTTATCAAACATATGATTTGCAAATATTTTCTCCTGTTCAGTATATTGCCTTTTTATCTTGTTGGTAGTTGCCTTTGCCATCATTTCAGTTCAGTTACTCAGTTGTGTCTGACTCTTTGCGACCCCATGGACTACAGCACGCCAGGCCTCCCTGTCCATCACCAACTCCCAGAGTTCACTCAAACTCATGTCCATCGAGTCACTGATGCCATACAACCATCTCATCCTCTCTTGTCCCCTTCTCCTCCTGCTTTCACTCTTTCCCAGCATCAGGGTCTTTTCAAATGAGTCAGCTCTTCACATCAGGCGGCCAAAGTATTAGAGTTTCAGCTTTAGCATCAATGCTTCTAATGAATATTCAGGACTGATTTCCTTTAGAATGGACTGGTTGGATCTCCTTGCAGTCCAAGGGACTCTCAAGAGTCTTCTCCAACACCATAGTTCAAAAGCATCAATTCTTCAGTGCTCAACTTTCTTATAGTTCAACTCTCACATCCATACATGCCTACTGCAAAACCATAGCTTTGACTAGATGGACTTTGTTGGCAAAGTAATGTCTCTGATTTTTAATAGGCTGTCTAGGTTGACCATAACTTTTCTTCCAGGGAGCAAACGTCTTTTAATTTTACGGCTGCAATCACCATCTGCAGTGATTTTGGAGCCCCAAAAATAAAGTCTGTCACTGTTTCCACTGTTTCCCCCTCCTTTGCCAAGTAGCCACTTTATTTGATATCATCCCACTTGTTTATTTGTTGTTGTTGCTGCTGTTGCTTTACATTTTAGTGTCAGATTAAAAAAATTGTTTAGCAAGACATCTGTCAAGGAGCTTACTGCCTATTTCTTTCTCTGGTGTCTTATGGTTTCAGGTCTTACAATAGATTAAAAGTATTGTAGTCCAACCAGTTGCCTTGCTTAATCTGAACTTTCAGATAATGCCACATAATCTAATGCTAGTAGAACTTTGAAACAATTAAGTATAACACTCAACAATGAATAAAGAATAGTTAATTTTTTTCCTTTTTTTTTTTCAGTGTTACAGCTCCATTTTATTTAGAAGATAGCAGGAGAATCTAAGACTCAAAGAGAAGACAGTGGAGGAGTGCGTGGGGGGCGGGGGGAGAGCAAGAAAGAGAGAGAGAGAGCACGCGCATGCACGCGGGAGAAAGAATCCGAGAAAGCGTGTTGGCTCCTCCTTTTATATGTTTTTTCCTCCACCTGGGCCTGCCCTATGCAAATCAGGCTTAGCCAGGAGTGCTGTTTGTTCTGCCTGAAGTTTTCACTCTGGTCCTCGGACCTTCTTTTGACCTTCCTTGTCTTTTAGCCACCGCCATTTTGGACTCCTTTTCCCTATTCTACCCACCTAACATTCCCCCCTCAAGAGATGGGAGGCCCAATTCTTTGGGAATAGGGGTGTCGAGGTCTTTCTGACTACTTCCTGCTGAACTGGGGCGGCAAGGGGTATTGGGCCAAATTGAATTCAATTTGTCATTTGTGACATATTCTCTGGTCAACAAATTTGTATTGTGAAATGATGTCTTCTCCTTAATCTCATGCCTCTGGAGGAATATGTAAAATAAATAAAATGCAGGATGTTTCTGAGTCATGGAGAATGACCTGCTGGACCTATATAGTCACACACAGCTTCTGGTCTTCCCTGTCTCCATTTAGGACCTTAAGGTTGTAGACAGCCCATACTAATAATCATAGTCCAGTAATTCTGAATTAGGGGAATTTACCAATAACTTGGGACACTTCTTCATTCTCACAACTAGAAGGATATTACTAGTGTCTAGTTTTAGCAGACAGGGTTTCTGCTAAATAACCTTTAGGACACAAGCAAAGAATTATCCAATAGTGCCAACTTTGAAAATCTCCCCAAATATCTCCAATGACTTGAAACAGATATTTTCTTTCATTAAATATTTTAAATTGTATTCAAAATTAGAATGTAAACTATTGGTAACTTGAGCATAGCTCAAAAAACCGTTTGATTTTAATTGTTGTATTACCTATGCTTGCATTATAACATAAAAATGCTTTGAAAATGAACAGGGATGTTATGCATTTTAATAGGAAGTTGAATTAGCTCATGTTTGTCATTGAATTTAGTTGACAAGGTGTCTACTCTGGAGTATTTACAAACCATAGATCTGTGTCAATTCTCTGGAAGGAGGATTAAGACCTACAGTAAATAATTTAAATTGATCATCTACAACTTGATGTCAAAGTATAGATTTTAAAGAACTAGTCTGTACTTCAGCAATTTTTTTTTTTAGAGGCACTGAGGTTTGTTGAAGTTTTTTTTAGTCTTTTTCTTAGCAACAGTCCCTCCCTCTTCCTGTGGATGCTAAGAACCAAAAAATTCTAACTTAGAAACAGGTCAGGCTTTCGTAATAGTGTGAAACAGGGAAATATTGCTTTTGGCTTCCTAACCCCTTAGAGACTGAGTGTTCTCACAACATTTTTTCCTCAGGATCTATAGAAACCTGTTATGTGAGAAGGACCTAAAGCGGATGTACCTGGAGTTGAGAGCGACTGCACCGGGTTGGGTTGCTAGGTGAGAATTCCCTCTCCAAGTAGCTGAAGTTACAAAGCTCCTCACCCATGTCTGTGTTCTTTGTATGTAAAGGCTCTTCAGCTTTCCTTGGTAGATATAGATAAGCGGGTCTGTTCCTTTATTTCATAAATATTTATTGTGTGCCCGATAGTTTTAAGTCACTGTGCTCAGGAAGGGTGAAGGGGAAGTGAAACTGAAGTATGAGGCTGCCAGGGAAGGCTGGTTTAAGGATTATGTGAATGAAGAAGCAGAAAATCAGGGTAGTTGTCAGTGGGAGATTAGAATTGTTGGGCTGGTGTACAGCAAAGTGAGAAAAGAGGGATACGGTCAAGGGCAGAGGATGAAGGAGGAGGCCTGTCTGTGTTACACTGTGCTTAAGAGATAAGTCATTCTGCTATGATGCATTGCGTCAAAGAGATAAGTTGTTCAAGAGTACAGAAACAAGGGTTGTTGTTTAGAGTGGTAATATCAGGGAGGCCACTGGAGGAAGATGAACGAAATGTTTAAATTGTAATGAACAAAGCTGCATTTTAGCCTGTCCTTGCTTTGGAAGAGAGAACTGGTGATACCACTGTTAGCAACTTGGGGACCCAAAATAAACAAGGATGTTCAGAAATACATGTGGTTTGATACATGTGGTCTCTGTGTATTCTAGGTACTATCTGGAGACCAGAAACTACCACCACTTAAGAGTTGGCATGAGTGGGTCAATATTAGCATTTTTCTTTCCATTAAACTGAATGTTTTATTTGACGGTTAAGAATTTATCCATCCACCACTTTAAATCTGCCTCCTATGCTTCTGGGAGGTTTCCTAAGTGGCTCAGTGGTATAGAATCTGCCTGCCAAGCAGGAGACACATGTTTGATCGCTGGGTCAGGAAGGATCCCCTGGAGAAGGAAATGGCAGCCCACTCCAGTATTCTTGTCTGGGAAATCCCATGGACAGAGGAGCCTGGCGGGCTACAGTCCATGGGGTCATGAAGAGTCAGACATGACTTAGCAACTTAACAATGACAATGCTTCTGGGAAATTCTCATTGACTCTTTTCAATTTTTATTCACTCTCGCTAGCTCAGCCTTGTCATCTCAGCACCACAAAATATCATTTCTTTGAAATTCTTCACTGACATTATTGAGTCAACATGGAATGTAGAAGACAATTGGGTGCTGCATCAGAGGTCCCCCAAAAGGGTACTTGGGCTTAAGTTTGGGCTTTTGCAAACTGTGTTTCTCCCTTCTGTCTATCCTCTTAATCTCCTGCCTATCTTTTGAGGATCATTAGCCATTAATCATTATCTTAAACATGATTTGTTGCTAAAAACTAGATTTTGCTCAATCAGGTTATGTTCAAGAATCATCTAATTACTTTGCCTTGGAATAATCTGCCTTAATGACTTGATCACTTAGGCCATTCTCCTTCTAAGGGTGAAGTTCATCCAAAAAGAAGCTATCCACAAAGTTTTCTTAATTGATCTCATCTCATAAACAGAACAAAAACCAATAATGTATTTTGAACACACAAGTGTTTTTCCAATAAGAAAGTCCAAATTTTACAGTTGACTGGAATCAAAGTAATATCTGCAAATAGTAGACTTTGGGGCATCATTCATTGAGCTAATATTTGGCAGAGAATCCTTTTCCTTGTCTTCCAGCCTATTTGAAAGGCAGAGTCTGCCAAACTTTGGGTCAGAGTCTTTATGACCTTGACTGACGAGGTCATTATTTTAAGATTTTCTACTTGGAAGTGATTCATACTTCTTGGCTGCTGGGGAAAATGAGGTGGTTTTGTTTTGTTTTTAAGGGAAGGCTTCATTATTTAATGACTATTATTGCTACTTTTGGAGAAGGCAACGGCAACCCACTCCAGTACTCTTGCCTGGAGAATCCCAAGGACGGGGGAGCCTGGTGGGCTGCCGTCTCCGGGGTCTCACAGAGTCAGACATGACTGAAGCGACCTAGCAGCAGCAGCGCTGCTACTTTCCTTTTCAACTGTTCACAATTCTGGAGTCATCATCTTTGCTTTCATGCAACCAAGATTGTGTGTGTGCATGCTCAGTCACTCAGTCTGACTCTTTGCAGTTACCTGGACTGTAGCCCACCAGGCTTCTTTGTCCATGGGATTTCCCAGGCAAGAATATTGGAGCAGGTATCCATTTCCTCTGCCAGGGGATCTTCCAGACCCACATCTGTTGTATCTCCTGCACTGGTGGGCAGATTCTTTACCATTGCACCACCTTGGAAGCCTACAACCAAGATTGCTTTTTAAACATTATAAAGCAATAAAGTGCAGTGGCTAAGACTATGGTCTCCATATTCCTGATGGGTTTTATATATAGTTTTACCAGTTATTAGCTGAAAAATTAGTTTATCTCTTCCCTGGTGGCTCAGAGGTTAAAGCGTCTGCCTGGAATGCGAGAGACCCAGGTTTGATCCCTGGGTCGGGAAGATGCCCTGGAGAAGGCAATGGCACCCCACTCCAGTACTCGTGCCTGGAGAATCCCATGGAGGGAGGAGCCTGGTAGGCTACAGTCCATGGGGTCGCAAAGAGTCAGACACGACTGAGCAACTTTACTTTCACTTTACATGTAGTACTTAATCTGTTTAAAGAAGTGATAGTTGTACTCTGCTCATAGGTCGTAAGGTGCTTAAGACAATGTCTGGAATTTAGTATTTGATTAGTAAATGCAAGTATTTATATTCTTTCACCAAAACACAAGATTTGTAAGGGCAGGGATTATTGTCCATATTATTTTTTGCTTTACTTCTGATGCTTACAAGTCTGGAACAGAGTTGGAATTCAGGGAATACTTGTTAATAGATTTGTCAATGGAATATGGTGGTATCCCTCTCTCTATCTCACACATACACAAACACACACAGTAAAATCATCTTGTCTCTGAATGAGCTTGTTGGGCTGACTTTGACTCTAGGTAACACGTTCATCTTCTTAAGTATGATCAGATTATCACCACAAATTTCACAGCTGTCAGTTCATTAACCCACTAAGTGTCTAAGCTAATATCAATGTGATATTATTGGTACACCTGCTACCCACATTACAAATTTAAAAGTACCCCTTTCTGTGTTGCTAATTGACTCAATCATTACCTTCATGAACAGACGGTGATGTTTTCCTGGACAGAGAATAGCATGCATTTAAATATACTCTAAAATCACACAGTGAAAATCAATTGAAGTATAATGGAAATGAGGAACACTGAGGATTTTGGTGATGCCATTTTAAAGCTTTTACATTTCTTTTAAAATTAATCTCCAAAAAAGTGATAGAAAAGCTTGAATATTTTCTAATTTTACCTACAAAAATAATCATTGTTCTGATTATTTCAGGACTCTTATTTACACTAAACCCAATATTACAGGTAAGGTAAAACTAATGATTCTCAGACTTTAGCAAATTATCAGTCAACTGGAAGTGAAAGTCACTCAGTTGTGTCCAACTCTTTGAGAACCCATGGACTCATCCACGGAATTCTCCAGGCCAGAATACCAGAGTGGGTAGCCTTTACCTTCTCCAGGGGATCTTCCCAACCCAGGGATCAAACCAAGGTCTCCCACATTGCAGGTGGATTCTTTACCAGCTGAGCCACAAGGGAAGCCCAAGAACAGTGGAGTGGGTAGCTTATTCCTTCTCCAGGGGATCTTCCCGGCCCAGGAATCAAACTGGGGTCTCCCACATTGCTGGCAGATTCTTTACCAACTGAGCTATCAAGGAAGACTGGAAATCTTGTTAAAGGAGTTTGTGGGACACCACCCACCAGTTTCTGATTCAGTATTTTGGAGGTGAGACCTAAGAGTTCACTTTTCAAATGTGTTCCACGGGATGCTGATACTGAAAGTCCAAAAAAGTCACTTTAAGAAAGACTGGATTAAAGGGTCACATCATATGATATATTGATAATAAACTGCAAATATTTAGTCTTGGCATCCAGTCCCATCACTTCATGGGAAATAGATGGGGAAACAGTGGAAACAGTGTCAGACTTTATTTTTTGGGGCTCCAAAATCACTACAGATGGTGACTGCAGCCATGAAATTAAAAGACACTTACTCCTTGGAAGGAAAGTTATGACCAACCTAGATAGCATATTCAAAAGCAGAGACATTACTTTGCCAACAAAGGTTCGTCTAGTCAAGGCTATGGTTTTTCCTGTGGTCATGTATGGATGTGAGAGTTGGACTGTGAAGAAGGCTGAGCGCCAAAGAATTGATGCTTTTGAACTGTGGTGTTGGAGAAGACTCTTGAGAGTCCCTTGGACTGCAAGGAGATCCAACCAGTCCATTCTGAAGGAGATCAGCCCTGGGATTTCTTTGGAAGGAATGATGCTAAAGCTGAAACTCCAGGACTTTGGCCACCTCATGTGAAGAGTTGACTCATTGGGAAAGACTCTGATGCTGGGAGGGATTGGGGGCAGGAGGAGAAGGGGATGACAGAGGATGAGATGGCTGGATGGCATCACTGACTCGATGGACGTGAGTCTGAGTGAACTCTGGGAGTTGGTGATGGACAGGGAGGCCTGGCATGCTGCGATTCATGGGGTCGCAAAGAGTCAGACACGACCGAGCGACTGAACTGAACTGAACTGAATGTTAAGATTTAGGCAGTTGTTTTTTATTTTTTGAAGAACCACAAATTGGGAAAAAGACTAGACATGTCTCTTTAGATTTTAATCAATGAGTGAAAAACTACAAAGATTTCAACTTTGTAGAAAAAATGCTTTCTTTTCTAGTAGACAGAGCAGTCCAAAGGTGGAATATATGAACTGGGGAATAAGGGTTCTTTGTTGTTTGAGATGTTCATATTGAAGGTCTAGGACAAAGGCAAATTCAAAGACAGGGTAAGGATTTGGCACTGTGTGGTGCTGGGGATTTCTTTTAATCCTGAGCTTGTGATTCTAAAGGATTTCTTCAAATGACCCATCTGAATTACTGTCTCCAAGCCAGAAGGTATCTAAAACATTTATCACTTGCTGATTGATTCGTCATGAATGGCATATCAGTTTCCTGTGGCTGGTATAAAACATTAACACAAACTTGGTAACTTAAGATAACAAAATTATTCTCTTAGGGTTCTGACTTCTTCGGAGGCTCTAGGGCAGACTCCCTTTCTTACTTTGTCCAGATTCTTTGTTTTGTGTCTGTGTCCCTCCAATCTCTGCCTCCTTGATGACAGTGCCTACTCCTCTTCCATCCATGTCAAAGCTCCTCCTGCCCTCCATGATAAGGGCATGTGCCATTACATTTAGGGCCCACTCAGACAATCCAGGATAACCTTCCCCTCTTCAGATTCTAAATTTAATCACATCTGCAAAGACACCTTTTCCAAGATTCCAGGTACTAGACCTAATATCTTTGGGGAAATTATTTAGTTTACTACAAATAATGATCTCTTTCTTATACCATTATGATATTAATTTACTATTTAAAATATTCTTAGTATATAAGAAGTTTTTCTACTTTATAATATTTTTGCTACAGTGCAGGTAAGACAAAAGACAGAGGACAATATTTACTCATCAGTTTTCCTACATGAGAGCAATTTAACACTTTTTTCAAAATGAGATTTTATATAATATATAGATAATGTTAAATATTTCTTGACAAGTATAAAGGAGGATATTTCACTATATCTCCTTTTGGGGATATGTAGCAACTAATCTCAATAAAACTGACCTAATTTACATCTCAGAGCAGATATACTCATGAATAAGTGGACAAGGGGCTGTTTATTGACCTAATTTTAACAAGTATATAAAATTTTTTCAATTATTATAAACCTAAGTTTCAATATTCATACTTAGTAAATGAAGTTTGACATATTAAATTCATTAAGATTGAAAAATATTGCTGCACCTAGCTTATTTAGGGACCAAACATATATTGAATTGTATTTCTCTGAAGACTGGGAAAATGAAAACAGAGATTATCAAATTTTCCAAATGTTGGCCAAGAATACTGAAAATTTAGAGAATTGAATACCTCAATTTTTATTTTCAACATATAGTAGAAAATTTTGCAGATATAGCCTTCATTAGGCTTAATTTTTTTATCATCTTGCTTATTAGCAATTTAATACCAAAACTTAATTAAATCAAATTATTTGCAATATTTTAAAATTGACAGGCTTCATTTTTTAGAACAGTTTTATTGCAATGTATTTCATATGCCATATAATTCCACCACTTAAAAAGTATATATAATTCAGTGGATTGTAGTGTACTCACAGAATTTTATAACTACAACTGCTCTATAATTCTAGAACATGTCATCACCCTAGAAAGAAACCCTGTTCTCATTATTGGTCATTCCCCATCCTTACACCTACACCCAGGCAAACACTGGTCTACATTTCCTATAAAATGAATCAGACACAAAAGGGGCTTTTTGAGTGGTTTCTTTCACATAATATAGGTTTTCTAGGTTCATCTGGTTATAGTATGGATCAGTACCCCATTCATTGTCATTGCCAACTTACATTCTATTATATAGATATACTATGTTTTATCTACTATTCAGTTGGACATTTTGGTTGTTTCCACTTCTTGGCCATATGAATAACAATGACCCAAATACTGGCATATAGTATTTGGTATCAAACAAAATCATATTGGAAACTGTGCTAATAAAATCTGTGTAAATTTGAAGACTCTGAAAACAAGAAAATTGAAACTATTAGTTACCATAATACAGTAAGTCATTGTGTATTATGTCATTGACTCCATAACTCTAAAATCTTAGGTTCCAAACACTGGAACTACAGTAAGCATTAATAATTACCCCCACTCTCCATGTGTTGATATATACATTTACATAGTAGAATACATATTCTTTTCTATATCTTGAAATAAGGAAGATATTATAAAACTTCCATGGAAAACAGAAAGGCCCTTGAAATGCTTAATTTAGTCGATCTAAAACTTTTCTGAGTACTAGACTGTCTTTATTACACTTGATCTATAAACCTGACTTCTAAATGCTCATTTAAATGATTTTTGTATTTGTCAGAAAGAGATAGCTTTCCTGGTTTGATAGCTCATTTCTTTTTAGCACTGAATCATATTCCATTATCTGGATGTGTCATACTTTAACCATTCACCTACTGAAGGACATCTCTATTGCTCTCAAGTTTTGGCAATTAGGAATACAGCTGCTATAAACATCTGTGTGTAGTTTTGTGTGAACATAATGTTTCAATCCTTTGGATAAATACCAAGGAACACATTACTGGATTATATGGCTAGAATATGTTTAGTTGTGTAAGTAAATGCCAAACTGTCTTCCACAGTGTCTGTACTATTTTGTATTCTTACAAGCAATGAATGACGACTCCTGTTTGCTCCACATCCTCACCTGCATTGGCATTGTCAGAATTTTGGATTTCAGCCTTTCTTACAGGTGTATAGTTCATATCATTGTTTTAATTTGCATTTTATGATGTAGAAGATTGTTTTACTTGCTTATATGCCATGTTGTATAACTCCTTTGGGAAAGTGTCAAAGTCTTGGCCCATTTTTTAAATGGATTGCCTGTTTTTCTCTTGTTGAATTTTAAGAGTTCTTTATATAGGTGGGATAATAGTCCTTTATCAGATGTGTCTTTACATTATTTTTTCTCCAGTCACTGGCTTGCCTTTTAATTCTCTTGTGATAATCTTCTTCAGACCAGAAGTTTTTTGTTTTTTTTTATTTTAATGAAATCCAGTCTATCAATTATTTGAGACATTTTTTGACACATAGTTGACAAATACTTTCCAAAAGAAATAGCTTACTTATAATATTCTAATGTAATCTAGAGTAAATGTTTTCAATGTACTTGTCTATTTTAAAGAGAGAACTAGTGTTTCCTACAAAAGTGGATTTTAAAGATAAAAAAGAAGATTTAACACAATACAACATAACAAAGCTAATAGCTTATTTTATATAACAATAATTTACACTTATCTGGAATCTGCTCACTTATTACTAAAAATATGTAGCCTCATCTCCATAGTATATAACCTAGTAAAAGTAACATATTAATAGGTTCATCAGTATCCATTAATTTTACTCAAGTGCTACAAAAGACTACATTTATTAAATAAGTGCAAAATTATGGGAAGTTCACTCACCATATTTCAAAGTTAAGCTAAAATGTTGAACCTAAGTGTAAATACCTGCATTTTTGTTAAAATTTTAAAACTATTACATATTTGAAAGATACAATATCTTAAAAGTGAACTTTAGGCAAACAGAATCATGGTACTTACCTTGTTTTTGTTGTATCATGCTGAAGTCAGAATATAGCAATTCTTGCTACTGCTACTGCTAAGTCACTTCGGTCGTGTCTGACTCTGTGCGACCCCTTAGACGGCAGCCCACCAGGCTCCCCGTCCCTGGGATTTTCCAGGCAAGAACACTGGAGTGGGTTGCCATTTCCTTCTCCAATGCATGAAAGTCAAAAGTGAAAGGGAAGTCGCCCAGTCGAGTCCGACCCTCAGCGACCCCATGGACAGCCTACCCGGCTCCTCCATGCATGGGAATTTCCAGGCAATAGTACTGGAGTGGGTTGCCATTTCCTTCTCCAATAGCAATTCTTAGTCACCTCCTATTCTCAAACTCTATTCTTATGATGCTTTCTTTGGATTTCTATTGTTCCTGGGAAACCAAGACTAGATGTTTAATCAAATCTTGTTTATTATCCCCCTGGAATTTGCTCAGTCTAAGTCATATTGTTTTAACCACCAGATTTCAATGCCCAGAATTAAGACATTAATTTAACCACAAGTTGTCACAAAGTGTAAAAATACAGTATGCAATTGTATATGCTTTCTTGCATCTTCTATGCATTCTGTAATTCTTTTCCATTTCCCTTCTTCCTATGGTTGTAGATTTCAAGCATCTGAATTTTAAGTCAATTGGAAACATTAGGTTGATGTGGATTATACACAGGGGATCTGAATGGGAAACTTGTTTATTTCATCCATATGGGTTTATTGTAACTTCACCAGAAAAACCTACAAAAGAACACCTCAGTGAGAGAGAAAATGGCATTATTTTTGTTTTCCGCTCCAAAGGGGGAAACTAAAATTTCATCCCAGGGAGCATTCCATCTAACCAGATCACTCTTATGTTAACAGAATCCAAGTCACGTGGCACTGCCTTGCTCTGCTGAACTTAAAACTACTTATTACTGTGCTCCCCTGGAAATCTAATAGAGTTTGAAATTCAGAATACTCAACATCACCTGACAGGTTTCTCATTTCAAATGGTCAAAACTTCATAGAAATGCACGAATCTATGACTCCTTTATTTCTGGACTGATGATGTTTATTCTACTTGGATGCACAAAGGGCCTTGGACTCTGGTATTCCTACAGCTGCAGAATCTGGCCAAGCAAGGGCATGTTTCTTTGCAAAGCTTTCCTGGTGCTTCAATTATGGTCATTTGTTACAAGGTGACATTGTCTTTAGTATGTGAGACATTAAATTCTCTCCTGAATGAGTCATACAGTATCTGAGATAAGCAGACTGCTTCAGACTGAGTTATTTTTCCAATCTAATTCTTTTACACATTAAGTTATTTGGAAAACTCTGAGAAACTGAAAATGGTGTCTTAATCTCTGGTTTTCATGCATTGTCAGAAACTTTCGAGAGAGTGTACGTCGAAAGATTTAAGCATTTAGCCATATCACAAAAGGAAACCATGGATTTTAAAACATCATAGAGAGAGAAAACAAAATACATTAAGTGATGGTGAATTTCACAATTTCTGACATTATGGAATGAAGTCAAAAGGGTTAGTCATTTCTTAACTCTTTGAAGGCAGATATTGTTTTAGGGGTTGATTCCTAAAAGCATAACTTATCAAGTGCTAGTTCTAAAACTATGTATATTATTTCACTGAAAATCACAAATAGCCTTTTCCTGAATTAAAAAAAAAAAAAAAAAAACAAATGCAGGGAAAGGAAGAAAAATATTCCTGATGCAGGAACACACATATAGTTAGCTTGCTAAGTCTTTCAATCAATCTAGAAGGACTGCAACATACTAAGCGGAGAAGGCAATGGTTACCCACTCCAGTACTCTTACCTGGAAAATCCCATGGATGGAGGAGGCTGGTAGGCTGCAGTCCACGGGGTCGCTAAGAGTCGGACACGACTGAACGATTTCACTTTCACTTTTCACTTTCATTCATTGGAGAAGGAAATGGCAACCCACTCCAGTGTTCTTGCCTGGAGAATCCCAGGGATGGAGAAGCCTGGTGGGCTGCCGTCTATGGGGTCGCACAGAGTTGGACACGACTGAAGAGACTTTGCAGCAGCAGCAACATAACAATAATTATAGATGGAAAGCCTAAATGAGAAGTAACATTTATTCATAATAATAACATTGATAACAAACAAAGCACTTCACCTGTGACTATATTTTACCATCATATTATTTAACTTTGATTCTAGCCCAGTAGGAGAAGGCAATGGCAACCCACCCCAGTACTCTTGCCTGGAAAATCCCATGGACGGAGGAGCCTGGTAGGCTGCAGTCCCTGGGGTTGCACAGAGTCGGACACGACTGAAACGACTTAGCAGCAGCAGCAGCAGCAGCAGCAGTATAGATTTTACTTTGTTTCGCTTTGTATAGATCAGAAAAAGAACCAAAGGACAGAAAGTGTCTGCTACATTGACCAAAGTCATACAGCCAGTAGATAGTAAAATGGAACTCAAATCCTGGCTGCTTTAGTTAGCTTGGTTTACTCCTTGAAGGGAGGATTTATACATTTTTTGTTTTTTTAGAATTAATATTTCACATATGTCTAGAAGGTGCATTTTGCAAACACACAATAGCTATTCATTTTCAGGTCAAAGTTAATAGACAAGTTTCCTTTGAATTGATTGATAGAAGTCAAATTGACTGTTCACCTTTTAGATATTATGAAAAGCCCTAGTAACTGACCTAAAGCTAATTGATTTAGTAAGGCTGAGAAAACATTACCTCTAAGAGAAGGGCTAGTTTTGAAGAAGTAAATTTATCTTCCTGCCAAACAATTCTGTAATGGATCAATTAGATCCTGAAGTCCTTATATTACTAGAAAAACCTGCCTTCTCTATTAGATTATTAATCACCTGCCTTTTACTTTCCTTGCCTTAAAGCAAGGAGTGACAAATTTTTCTGCAAAGGGCCAGATAGTAAATATTTTAGGCTTTACAAGTCACATGTGGTCTCTGCCACATATTCTTATTTGTTTCCTTTCTTTCTTTTTTACAATTATTTTTTTTTTTAAGTTAGAAACTGTACAGAAACAGGTCATAGACAATATTTGGACCAGGAGCTCCTGGTTTGTAAATCTCTGCCATAGAAGACTGTGTTTGCCATTGACCCTAGAAGTTGTTCCAAGATAATGACTGTTCAAAGTTCACTACATATGGCTTAAATTCTAAATACCTGTGTATATGTATCACATATACATATAAAACACAGAGTATACAGCGATATGTATGGGGATTAAAATTTTTTGACCTGAAAATTTTTATTTTCATAGAGCTAATTTATTTCAGAGTTCAGTGTTTCACATGCCATGGGACAATCTGCCTGTTTTTCTTACTATACTTAACATGTATAGCCTCTATAAGTGGTATCTGAAGATCAGGAAGAATTATGTTAGTATCCTTATGTCCATTTTAGATACATTTACACAGTGGACAATCTGAATGCAATTAAGTAGAATACATATTGTTGTAAGAAAATTCACATTAAACGCTCCTGAATGATCTTTCAACTTTTTTCTTTCTAAAATGTCACCTTTCCTGTGCTGCCAGCATGACATCACTGAACACGGTGCCAGAGTGAGGCATGTATAATCAGCTTTTACCAGCTGGTGCAAACTGGCTCTAGCACATCACTGGCTTCAGTCAATATTTGTGCCCTCAGACAAAAAAGTAAATATACAAAAGCTAGTAAGGCCTCTTACAGTCAACAGTTTCTAGCTGGACTACGTGTTGTCACTTCTAATTTTTCTGTTCAGAGCATATCCAAAAGAGTAATTTGCCGTGGGTGCTGAGTGATAATACTAGAAAATATTCCTAAGCGTAGCATGTTAACATTGGATTTGGTCGAGTCTATGAGTCATTGCCTGGAAAATCCCATGGACGGAGGAGCCTGGTGGGCTGCAGTCCATGGGGTGGCCAGGAGTCGGACACAACTGAGCGACTTCACTTTCACTTTTCACTTTCATGCATTGGAGAAGGAAATGGCAACCCACTTCAGTGTTCTTGCCTGGAGAATCCCAGGGACGGGGAAGCCTGGTTGGCTGCCATCTATGGGGTCGCACAGAGTCGGACATGACTCTAGTGATTTAGCAGCAGCATGAGTCATTTAATAAGATTTTTGTTGAATGGGTAGGAAGGACCTTGATGTCCTAGCCGTACTTCCTTTTGGGTTGTCCCAAGTAATCTCTTGGGGGCATGGGTCTCTTCTGTTATATAATCCTTCAGGGGATGCCTGAGAGGGTTTTTTTTTAATGCCAGAAAAGAAAGTATTATTAATACTAGTGAAGGTTCACCAAACACCTTTCTTTTATTTCAGCAATTTAGGCAGAACTCTTATAATAATATTTTCAATCATTTTTCATGTCTTTAAGAATTATTTGCATGTGTGAATTTGGATTTATAAACTCCTTGTATGGAGGAACCTCATCTTTTTATAAAATCTTTTTATTTCTAGTATCTGTCACACTGGGTGACATGGAGAGGACTTCAATGAATATTTTGTTTTATTTATGAATGTACAGAAGATATCAGTTATATATGTATGTGAGAAAATGTAATACAAATGGAGACTTGATTACAGAAATAAATGTGTTACCTATTAACACTTCTTTTTCATATCCTTGGCATTTATAACAAAACTATCATAAGACATTTTAATCAAGTGGCAAACAACAGATCAAAGTAGAGATGCATTCTTTGTTGTACATGAAATCCTGCTTCTGATAATGAATCTGCCAATGCTAATTGATTTGCAGGTGCACTTATTTCTGAAGTCTTAATAACATTCTGGGAAGATGAGCAGGTAGATCCCATCAGACTCCTTTTGAGACAGCAATAAGATGGTTTCATTTTAATTATGTACAACGAGCCAAAAATATGATTGAGGAACACCTCACATCTATAGGCAATTCCCAGGTCTGTTTATATATAATTTGGTTTGGCTAATGGCATTGCTTTGAATGTACCTAAAATAGTTTTCTAGTTTATTGTGAACATGTAGAACAAGCAGGCTTCAACTTCAGCTTCTAATAATGTCTGCCTCAGACAACTAAAAAATGGGCCAAAATATGTACCACCTTTAAAAAGCAAAAACAAGATTGATAGAAAACCGTAGGCAAAAATGAAGAATGTGAGCGTCCAGGGACGTGATCACAGCATTTGGAACCACGGTGTCTCATGTCCATTTAGAATAAGTAGAATACTGCTTTTTGTTTTTTGAGGTTCTTTTTCAGTCAAGTACATGTGGGGATAATAGACACATAGTAAGATCCATTTTTTGGAGTACAGTAGATAAATATATAGAGCTATATAACTAGCACTGCCGTAAGGGTATAGAATTCCATCACTGAAAATTTTCCTGTGCTTCTTTATTATCACTCTCTTTCATCACCTCCCTGCACCTAAAATCCCACTATTTGGTTTTATTTCTCTAGCTTTATCTGTTAAAAAAGGTTATATAGATGAATTAATGCTCTATCACTTTATGTCAGGCTACTATGTTTAGCAAAATGTTTTTACATTTATCCAATGCTTCTACTGCATAAATGGGCCATAGTTTGTTTATTCCTTCACCAGAGGATAGAAAAGGGTTTTTCACAGGTTTTGATTGTGTCAAATAAAGCTTCTATAAACAGTATTGCACAGATCTTTATATAAATGTAAATTTCACTTCTCTTATTAAACATGTGGCATTGTGTATGTATATCATATGGTACATGTATGTTTAAGTGAACATAACTTCATGCAAGAGACTATCGTGCTGTTTTTCAAAGTGGTTCTACAATTTTTCATTCCCATCTGCAATATATGAATAATCCAATTGTTCTGGGTCATCACCAATACTTGGTATTGTCAATTTTCCTTTCTAACTGTAGTCATTCTAATGGTTGTGTAGTACAATCTCACTGTGGTTTTAATTTGCATTTACTGAAAACTAAAGATCCCATGGACGGAGGAGCCTGGTAGGCTGCAGTCCATGGGGTCGCTGGGAGTCGGACACAACTGAGCGACTTCCCTTTCACTTTTCACTTTCATGCACTGGAGAAGGAAATGGCAACCCACTCCAGTGTTCTTGCCTGGAGAATCCCAGGGACGGGGGAGCCTGATGGGCTGCCTTCTATGGGGTCGCACAGAGTTGGACACGACTGAAGCGACTTAGCAAAGATACTAAGCATCTTTTTATGTTTTTGTCATTTCTATATTATTTCATGGTGCAATATTATTTCAAAGCCTCTACCACCACCTCTCTTTTAAACCGTGTTTGTTTTTTTCTTATCATTGAGATGTAAGAGTTCTTTACGCATTGTGTAAAAAAGTTCTTTATAAGGTACATGATTTATGTATCTTTCCTCCCAGACACTGGCTTGCCCTTTCACTGTTTTACAATATCTTTTGAAAAATGTAAGTTGTTAATTTTGATGCAGTCTAATTTTGGTATTTGTTAAATGACTTAAGTGAATATTATTCTAGTTAAGAAATCTTTGTGAAACACATGGTAGTAAACATTTTCTCCTATGATTTCTACAGGAGTTCTCTGATTAGGGATTTAAGTTTATTTTTATATACAGATGTGTAAATGTTACAGCTCCATTTGTTAATGAGACTATATTCCTTCATGGAATTAACTTTATACCTTTGCAAAATGTGTTCAAAATGCATCAACTATGTGTGTGTCTATTTCTGGACACTCTGTTCTGTTCCACTGGTTGATACAACTGTCATTTTATGAACATAGCACCATTTTGAGTATGATACCTTTATACAAAGGTTTCAAATCAGGTCCTGTAAGGTCTCTAACTTTGTTCTTATTTTCTCAGAACTGTTTGGCTATTCTATTTCCTCAGACTTTCTATACGACCTTAGAGTCAGTTTATTGATTTCTATACAAAATCCTGTTGGGACTTCTGTTGAAATTGACTGCCTCTCAGATGTGCTGAGTCTACAGATGAGCCAATTAAAGTAATAACTTGTCTCTAATACTGTATTGCCTGTTTTCGTTTCTAGCTTTTCCATTTGATTCATACTTAACATTTCTTTATTCTGATGACTTTCCACATTTGTTCATGAATAGTTCCCACTTTTCCACTGGATCTTTTAGCATATTAATTATAGTTATTTTAAAAATTCTCTGATAACATCAATTGTTGCTTCATATCTAAATCTGATCCTGTCAATTGTTTGTTCTCTTAACAATAGTTTTCTTTTATTGCCTTGTAATTTTCATATATTCATAAAACTTTCCCTCTTGTGCACTCCTGTAAGAAAAAGAGCCTTCTTTGTCTCTTTTAATTCAGCTTGTTTCGACCTGAGACTGTTTTACCTACTATGTCTTCTTCTGGAATGTTATTAAGCCAGATAGTAGTATATCTGCTTTCTTGTCATTCAGGTCTCAGCTGGAATGTCTCCACAAAAAGAATTTTGCTGACCATTCAAATGCAAGTTGTCCACTGGATATTCTTTAACAAGCAGAATGTTTTTATCTTATTATTGAAAATATTAGTTATTGTCCCTTAATAGTATGCTTCCGAGAGAGTATAATGTTAAATATTGTTTTAGTCCATTCAGGCTTATAAGCAATAGAAATTTATTTCTTACAGTTCTGTAGGTTGGAAGTATGAGATCAGATTACCAGGAATGTTAGATGAGGACCCTCTTCTGGATTTCAGACTTCCTGTTGTACTATTATATCATGAAAGGGATGAGCTAAGTCTCTGGGGCCTCTTCTATCAGGGCATGAATCCAATTTATGAGGGCTCCACCTCATGACTTAATCATTTCTCAAAGTGCCTCCCTCCTGGTACTACCACATTGAGCATTAGTATACAACATATGAATTTGGCAGGGGAACAAAACGATTCAGGTCATAGCAAATATGTTATCTACTCTATCCCCAGTGCTTAGAATAATAGAAGGCAAATAATAGAAAGTCAATAAATAATTAAGTGAATGATTTAAGCAATCCTTCTCAAGCAAGAAAACACCATCTTTTACCTTATACAAATACTCTTTGATGTCTCATTCAATTTATAGTTTCCTCTGTATAAGTTCTATATAATTATTATTAGATACTTCAGTTAGTTAAGTTCATTTCTGGACATTTTATGTTTTCTATTGTTATTTTGCATGGAATTGTTCTTCAGTTTGTTTTCTTTACAGATATAAGGAAACTAATGATATTGTCTGTAATTTTTGGTAATACTCCACTTAATACAATATAATACTAGTTCTAGTTTAATTTTTTTTCAATTTTGTATTTTGAATTTTGCATAGGAAGTCAATTAGAGTTATTCTGAATTGGAGAGGTAAATCCTCAACTAGAGTATAGATGGAAGTAAGTAATAATCCCATGAAGGTCTTTTTTCCTAAACACACAAGTTCCTGTATAATTTCCTTATTTGTGTTGATAATAAGAAAAGACTGAAGAAATACTGAACAAAAAGCACTATCACAAGAGTGATATGAGTGAAATTAAACATGCCTGAATTACTGCAGACATAAAACAAGTTATTCTATTTTTTCCCTTTAAGTGCTTCTTTAGTTATATTATTTAGAGCTTTTATTTGTCATGTTAAATAGTCATTTTAATTAGACTTTCTTTTCTTCAGGAATTGTTGTTTAATTTTGTCAAATCATCTTTTGCAAACTTTTGGGATAATCTTTCTCCTTTGATTTAGTTATGTGATGAATGCTACAAATAGGCTGTAGAACATTAAACATTTTCTTTTAATTTTCTTTTAATACATTTGTGGATTAGAGTTTTTAGTTACCTATTAAGGGTTTTTGCATATACAGCAGAAACTCCCATGCTTTCTTTGTTACAGTGGCTTGGTTTCTTTGAACGTCAGTGTGCTCAACTAAATGATTACACTGCTCAGACTTTCTTGAATTTCTATGTGTCTAGAGTTCAGATGATGTATTACAAGCAGAATTGCAACTTCACTTGTAGGAAGTATTCTTAAAAGGATTTAACTTAGCCAGCATATGTACCCTTTTGTTCTTTCTCCTTTCTCCCTTTTTTTTTAGGCACAAATTTCTATGTTGGAGCTCCAGCAGCCCTTCTAGAACATGATCTAAAAAGGAAGCCTCCTATGAAGAGACTAGAAGAGAAAGATGCCAGAAACCTGGGTCTCTGATGTTTCTGCAGCTGGTATACCAGCCCCCACCTGCCTACATTTGAATTCATTTATGTGAGAAATAAACGTCTACCTTAAGTGACTGTAATTTTGCATTTTCTGCTGCTTCACCTAAACCTAGGTTTATCTATAGTCATAAGTGAGATAGGTCTGCAATTCTCGACTTTTTAAAATCTATCTAATGTTTTTGATACAAGATATGCTAATTTTGAAAAGTAATCAGGATTCTCTCAATCTTTTCCTTAATTTTGAAGATTAAGCATTTACCTGCCATATCAAGGGTAGTTTTAGAAATACTTTAGGACAGTTTTTTTCTTGGTTTAAATATTTTTACTCTCCCTGTGTTAGCATTAGTATTTTAAGAAAATTGTCCATTTCATTCACTTTATTCAAATTATGTGCAATTCTAATATTTTACCCATTTCTGTACTATATACTGCATTTGATATAATATGGATGAGTATTTTAGCTGGTCAGACTTGAAATATGATTATAAAAATTATATATCCAGATTTTTTCAAATAAGTTAAATTTAGCTATAGATATCAATTTGTTTTTTTAGTGGATGTGTTCAGTGTGTGGTTTAAAGATTCAGCCTCCTCAGAAGAGCTGTGGGTTTCAGGTGAGTCACTTCTGACCTAGTCCAGAGATTTGAGTCATTGATTTAAGCCACTCTTTGTTCCAATCATCTTTCCATTACTTGACTTGGGAGAAAGCAGGGGATATAACTGCGTCTGCCTACAGTGTGGGAGATCTGGGTTCGATCCCTGGGTCAGGAAGATCCTCTGGAGAAGGAAACGGCAACCCACTCCAGTATTCTTGCCTGGAAAACCCCATGGATGGAGGAGCATAGTAGGCTAAAATCCATGGCGTCGCAAAGAATCAGACATGACTGAGCGACTTCACTTCACTTCACTTCAGGGGATATAACTATGGCCGAAAGATATGAAGTAAACTATACTGGGAAGTTCCTGGGATTAATTGTCCTGTTCTTCAAAAGAGATACAAAGAATACGCATTTAGGCATCCTCATGTCTGAAAGAGACCTCTAGGAATTCTGTAACCATGTTGCAGAGCTGGCCTTTGATGAAATCATGTACAGAGAAGGGTAGAGTGAAGAGCATCACCGGATCCCTTGCAATGTAGTATGTGGAGCAGCCCTATATTTGAACTTCACATCTTGTGAGATAATACGCTTTATCAACAATGATGTAAATTGAGTTAGAGTTTACCTGTGACTAAAAGCTTCTTTACTAATATACATTTCTGGATTTTTTTCTAATATTTTTTCCATTTTTATGTTTCAAAGTAATTTATGCAGTTATTATTTTTTTTGTATTTTCTAAGTTCTTAAGTTGTATATGAATTCAGTTTGTTTTAATGCTTCTGTATTTAATAATGAAAAGCTTCCTATAAGTGTGGCTTTAGTTATAGATCAACATTGCATTAGCCTTATTGTTAAAAACTTTTATTATTTAACAATTGTATATAAATATATAGACTTATAATGTCTTATTATATACATATACACACACACATATGCCATGTGCATGTTGAAATGTTTATTTTAATTAGAATATTAATATCCACTTTTAGTCATACTGGATTCTGAATTTAAGAAAAGTAGTGTAGAATTATTCCTTGGAGAGATGAAGGTATATGTTTCCTACTATAGTGACTAGTTTGTCCCATGAATATATTCACTTAATAATACAAAAAGTTCAGTGCATTTTTAAGCAATTTATTTTATTCTTGTCTTCTGTATTATTTATTTTTTGCTTTCTTGGCCTTTCAAAGATTATTTTTTCTGGTAATTTACTATGTTTAAACTGTTTTAACTTTATCAATTTTCTTATATAAAATATATGTGATAATATTGCTGATTGTCTTTACTTGGTTTCTTTTCCATTACATGCATAACTCCATATAAAAATATGCCACAAAATAATTGAGCCTCCCAAATTATGGATTATTTTTACTTTACTCCATTATTTCAAATATATTCATCTCTTCAATGCATATATTAAGCATCAGAAATTCTCAGAATAATCAACAGAACCATTTATTTATAGCTACTGCCATACACAATGAATTTTATCCCAAATATGAAAGGGTATAGTTAGAAGAGAAATAAAATATCACTGCTGACATTTTTGTGAAGCTTTCTTTATAATGAGTTTAATTTAATTTGTTGTTGTTCAGTCACTCAGTCATGTCCAACTCTTTGGGACCCCATGGACTGCAGCACCAGTCTTCCTGTCCTTCACTATTTCCGGGAGCTTGCTCAAACTCGTGTCCATTGAGTTGGTGATGCCATCCAACTATCTGATCTTCTGTCGTCCCCTTCTCCTCCTGCCTTCAACATTTCCCACCATCAGGGTCTTTTCCAATTATTCGGCTCTTTTCTGCTGAATGAATACCACATATATAATTTCTAGGTACTATTGGGAAAAACCTGAGGTATTTGTGGGTTTATTAAAGTACTACATGCATCTGTGCTAAGTTGCTTCAGTCATATCCCTCTTTGTAACCCTATGGACTGTAGCCCTCCACCCTCCTCTGTCCATGGAATTCTCTAGGCAAGAATACTGGAGTGGATTGCCATACTCTGAGGGACTCTTCCCAATCCAGGGATTGAATCCACAACTCCTGTGGCTCCTGCATTGCCAATGGATTCTTACTGCTGAGTCACCAGGGAAGCCCTTATTAAAGTCCTAGACAACTCTAACTCTTATACCAAAAGCAGTACTTAAAATACTCACTATGTATATAGTCTAGTCCTTTGTTATGTGTGATTAACCACATTCACTGTGAAGGAAGAAAGGAACAGGATGTTTTACATTGACACTGATGGAATGTTTATTGTTGTTCAATCACTAAATCTTGACCAACTCTTTGTGACCCCATGGACTGCGGCACACCAGGCTTTCCTGTCCTGCCTCACAGTGTTTTGCATTTTTATCTTTTCCTAATACAATGTCTATTTGCTGGTAAAGAAACATGAGCTCACTAGTGTTTCAAGCTATTTTCTTTTCATTTTCTGCTTATTTATTTTTAAAAAAGGAATATTATGTTTGTTTTTCTTTAAAAACAGAAGAAAATAATCCAAACATGTCCTTCATGAACAAACTATTTAGTACTTTTGTAATTTCTATATATCTCAGAATTTCAATGAAAACATTTAAACTGAAGGTAAATTAAATCTAACAAACCTTATTGTGTCTCTTAACAGAGCAACTAGAGGGAATTATTTCAAAGATACCTGATTCAGCCTCTCAGGAGGATGACTTGGACACTGCTTTGCTTATATGAAGAAGCTCTGGTGCCCTTTCTCTCTCCTGTCGGGCATGACTCAGCCGACCTAATTGGTAAGTAAAGCTTCTTTTCTCTTAGGTTATTCATTCCCTTAACGTGGTGTTAGATGTAACATTTCAGGAACAGGCATTAATATTAAGTTTTGCAACTTGTTGAAGTCCTGCACTGCTTGTTCTTCATTGTTCATTAGCTGAGATTTAAACTGCAGTGGAGTAGGCACATCATTAATCCTATCTGTGGAACTTAGTACCTCAAGCAAAGTCACTATCTTGGTAATACTGTTATAGAGTCAATTTTATAGACACACACAGAGTAAAAGCAAGTTCACTAGATATGCCCAGGAAGCAATCTGAAGAGTGGATTTCATAATGTCATTGAGGGCTGGAGTCAATAAATAAGTTCTGATGACTAAGAATATTATCTGCCTTTTGTTGGTATAAAACTATAACTCATAAAGGACATGTATAAAAATATAATAGTAAATGACAATAACTATCAAACTGGTAATTCTTAGAAGTTGCACAAATGTTGATTATTAATAAAATTAACTTTGTTTTAATTTATTTTATTTGTATTTGTTTCCTTGCCTGAACTGATTGGCATTATAATGTTGAAATACAGACGATGGACTATAACACTCCACTTAAATACTTTTGTTCTAGGATTTTATAGTAGACATCACATCTGCTTCCTCTCTTGCTCTTTATGGTATTCTACTTCACTTGATTAATGGTGTGATTGTACCAAACACTAAGCTATTAAGAGACGTTAGTGTTTTTTATAAATAATCTTTCATTAGTGTGATAAAATTCAAATATTTTTCTCTGTTGTAAAATGTTTATTTTATGATCGATTTTGTTTGTATTTATAAAATTGAGAAATCCCCTTATCTGGAGAATAGTGATGATCATCTGGACTCCCACAGTCTTAACTGAGTTTCCCTCTATCCCATCAACAACATGTAAGGATTGTTGTTTACTAGTATCCTAGCCATTCAGAGTTCTTTAAATATACTCCTTTACTTATTCATGCATTCTATTTACTATCCCAGGCAACAAAACTATTATATGTTCTACTGAAGTAATTGATTGATTAATTAATGTATTCATTCAATAACACTGCCTGATTGTCTACTATGTAATTACAGGAATATCTCAGAGACATTATGGGTTCAGTTCCAGACCACTGCAATAAAGCAAATATTGCAATGAAGCATGTGTGTATGCTAAGTCACTTCAGCCACATCTGACTCTTTGTGACACTATGGACTGCAGCCCATTAGGCTCCTTTGTCCATGGGATTTCTCCAGGCAAGAATATTGTCGTGGGTCGACATCCCTCCTCCAGCAGATAGTACCACTAAATTTTTGGTTTCTCAGTTCATATAAAAGTTGCTTATACTGTACTGTAGACTATTAAGTATGCCAGTAGCATGTCTAAAAAACAATGTACACAGTTTGGTTAAAAGTGCTGTATTGCTAAAAATGCTAACCATCATCTGAGCCTTTGGTGAAGTATAGTATTAACAGCATCATAAAAGGTAACTGATTACAGACTATCATGACAGATATAACAATCATGGAAAATTTTGAAATAGTGTGTGAATTACCAAATGTAACACAGAGATATGAAGTGAACAAATACTGTTAGAAGAACAGTGCCAATAGATTTGCTTAAAGCAGGGTTGTCCCAAATTTTCGATCTGTAAAAAATGTAATATCTGCAAAGTGCAATGCCTGTATAGGATAAATCACATATGTTAATGGAGTAATAGTGGAAAAATATGTAATAATCTCCCATTAGTTTTTTAAACTGTATTAATTTCAATATGAATCTCTTTTTCAATATGCCAGACATCTTTATGTTGTGAATACTACTACCTACTCTTCACTATCAGTAGCCCTCTTTTTAAAGCATCTTTTATACCTGTGTCCCGGTCACTATTCCATTTCTGATATTCACCTCTCTCTACTGTATATTTTCCTATAAAAACTCTTTTCCTTTCCCATATCCTGAATTATCAATTACTTTCTAATTTGAAGGGGAAAAAATTAGTATCAATTTGCATTTTTAATACATAAAACTCCTGAAGACCTGATTGTTGAAAAAGCATCTCACCAAAAATATGCTTTGAACAGTATTTTTCATCCTTGCATAATTTAACTCTGTGACATAAATAACCAGGCACACAGAGATTAGCCAGTAATGTTGTGAAAAACTGTACTGCTGCTTCACTTGCCAAGATATCTTTCAGATCTTTGTTTTTATGAGTCGAATTACTTCTCCCCAAAGTTGCTGAAGTCCTAATCCCCACTACCTGTGAATGTGACCTCAGTTGGACAAAAGATGTTTGTAGATGATTAAGAGGTCATTAGGGTGGGCCCATAATCCAATGAGATTGGTGTTCTTATGAAAAATTTAAACACAAAGATGGCAGGTCTGTTGGGATATCACTAAGTGACGATGAAGACAACTACAAGCCAAGCAATGTCAAAAACTGCCAGCAAAAATCAGAAGCTAGGAGAGACATAGAACAGCTTCTTCCCCACAGAGCTCAGAAGGAACCAACCCTGTTCTGACACTTTGATCTCAGACTTTTAGCCTCCAGAACTGTGAGACAAAAATTTCTCTTGTTTTAGCTGCTGAGTTTGTGGTACTTTATTATGACAGCCCTAGGAAACAAATACAGTTGTTTTCTGGATTCTGCCATGAAACACATGCTGATATTGGAATGATGGCTCACACAAAGGAAATTTTGTCCAGCATTGTAAACTCTTGGTATTGTGGAATTCTTCCTCTGCATTTCACCAGATGATTTCTGGCACTCCCACATTCTTGCCCTCTGCTGAAATGAGGTTTGCTTTTATTCAACCCAGGAAATCATTAAGGGTCATTAGCAGCAGAAGGCTGTTTACTGCAATCAGACTCACTGGTAAGTGGAGCCCTATCAACAATACGGCACTGGAAAAGTCAATTTAAGAAATAATTTGCCTTCAGTCCTACAGTTAGGTTCTGAATATAAAAAATTGCAAAAAACCTTTCAAAAAGATTTTACATGATGCTATCTGCTAGTTCAGTGATACAATTTAATGTTAATGAAGATGGAGGCAAGACAGGTCTTGCTGGTTTCCTCCTGCAGTGAGACCTTTCAGGTAGGGGCATAGCATAATGACATCTGTAAACAAGAGAGAAACAGCCAATAAGTTCTGAAGATAAGGGAAAGTATATTGCTTTGTTGGGATGATTAGCTAGGGAGGCACTAGAAGCTTAGAGTTCTTTTATGTCTTTTGACTTGCTCAACCATCCCTATTTTTCCCCTATTCTGTTAGCTAATGCTCAAGTTTTACATAAGACGCAGATGGTGATTGCAGCCATGAAATTAAAAGACGCTTACTCCTTGGAAGGAAAGTTACGGCCAACCTAGATAGCATATTCAAAAGCAGAGACATTACTTTGCTAACAAAGGTCCATCTAGTCAAGGCTATGGTTTTTCCAGTAGTCATGTATGGATGTGAGAGTTGGACTGTGAAGAAAGCTGAGCACCAAAGAATTGATGCTTTTGAACTGTGGTGTTGGAGAAGACTCTTGAGAGTCCCTTGGACTGCAAGGAAATCCAACCAGTCAATCCTAAAGAAAATCAACCCTGAATATTCATTGGAAGGACAGATGCTAAAGCTGAAACTCCAGTACTTTGGCCACCTCGTGCGAAGAGTTGACTCATTGGAAAAGACTCTGATGCTGGGAGGGATTGAGGGCAGGAGGAGAAGGGGACGACAGAGGGTGAGATGGCTGGATGGCATCACCAACTCGATGGACATGAGTCTGAGTGAACTCTGGAAGTTGGTGATGGACAGGGAGGCCTGGCATGCTGCAATTCATGGGGTTGCAAAGAGTTGGACACAACTGAGCAACTGAACTAAACTGAACTGAACTGAAATGCCAAGACTGTGAATTCTGCTGAATGTCTAAGAAACCTACAGAAAGGAATTCCAGACTTTGGTTTTTACTCACTTGGCCCAGCAGATAAAGAAATAAGAAATTATTTTCCAGTAAGAGAACTCTCTTAGCTTCCTTCTTTGCCTCAAGGCAAGAAGATAGAAATTGAATCTTGGCATTTTAAAAATTATCTAAGGCCTTAAAAGCAATCTCTTCAGTTCTATAATTCCTCATCCCTTCAATTCCTATCCTAGGCACTCAGGATCCCAGAGTCCTGCTCTCAATAGGACTGTAGTTCTAGTTACATTAGGTAATAATTGAATTAGGCATTTCACCACAGCATGCTATGGGCATTTAGGTTACCATTGTGTAGTATGAGGCAGTTGACCAGATAACTTATTTCTAGTATCCTACACTTTTCTGATTTTTGGCTGGCAAAACACTTTTCTGTTTTTGGCTGGCAACTTACTCTCTGATTCTATTTCCTGTATAAAATGTTGTATTCTGCTTTTGTGATTTGTGATTTGGTTGTGAGTAGCAAATCATGATTTCCTTTGATGTAAAAGAAATTTACTCAAAGGATATGAGGGATCACACTAGACTAAAGGAAAAGCTGAACAGACGGGCTTGGAACAGAGAGAAAACAGGGAAATTCAGGACTTTTATAAGCAGGAAGTATTCATTTGTTATTAATAAATATGCATAAAATTACGCTAGGCAGATAGAACTCTGTTATTACTAAAATGTGTTTGCAAAAAAAGCTAATTACTTTTGTAGATGAACTAATCTGGCTAACATGAAACTATGGAGATTATTCTTTAATATATGCTGCTGCTGCGCTGCTGCTGCTGCTAAGTCGCTTCAGTCATGTCTGACTCTGCGCAACCCCATAGACAGCAGTGCACCAGGCTCCCCTGTCCCTGGGATTCTCCAGGCAAGAACACTGGAGTGGGTTGCCATTTCCTTCTCCAGTGCATAAATGTGAAAAGTGAAAGTGAATTCGCTCAGTCGTGTCTGACTCCTAGAGACCCCATGGACTGCAGCCTACCAGGTCCACTATCCATGAGATTTTTTAGGCAAGAGTACGGGAGTGGGTTGCCATTGCCTTCTCCACTTTAATATATAGACAGGCCTATAACTTCTTTTTGCCTGGCACAGTGAACCTTCCTATAAGGAAGAACCATACTCATGTTATCAAATAGGCAGGTCAAGGGAGACTGAATTTCAAAATTGCCAAGTAAGCAAAAAAGAGAGCAGAGAGCATTTGTGTCCCCACATAAAATATTATGCCTTTTCTTGTCCCAGAGAAAATTCCTATATTAATGAATACCTTAAAATCCATGCATGTGCATTAGGATATTTCTATTTGCAAGGAATAAGCCCAACAGGAATGAATAAGCATAAAAAGGATTTATCAGCACTATTTACACCGGTTGTGTAAGCAACCAGTGACAGCAAAATGGACCTGGGCAATAAGAATCAGAAACCAAAGTAAAATCAGAATTCTTTCTTCTTATTGTTCATATTCCCTTTTATTTGTATTATATCTTAATTGCTGAGATTAAAGTAAAAGTCACACAGTGATGTCCGCCTCTTTGTGATCCCATGGACTGTAGCCTGCCTGAGTCCTCTGTTCATGGAATTCTCCAGGCAAGGGAGTACTGGAGTGGGTTGCCATTTCCTTCTCCAGGGGATCTTCTTTATCCAGGAATCAAACCTGGGTCTCCTGCATTGCAGGCAGATTCTTTACCAACTAAGCCACCAGGTAAGCCCAAATTTCACACATGGTGTGTGACAAAGTCTAAGACAACTTCAAATTCACAGTCTTGCAGCTCTGCATTGACCAAAACCTCTCTCCTTGCCTAGACAGAATTTAAAGAAAAGTTTAGAAAAAAAGTAAGCCCTAATCCCACACCATCACCTATGGTGGAAGACCACAAGTCCCAGTTTCATAAGAATAACCCAGTTGCCTTGTTTATATCTATTATTATATGTTTGTGAAAAGCCTTTCTTTTCACCCTCAAAGATAGATGGGTTGAGACAATAAATGCTATGGTCAGCCCTATGTCCTACAGCTGGCAGCACCCGACATAATGTAAAGAAGCTTGCTTTTGTTCTAGTCAGTCCAAAGTGGATGCATTCACCATTCCATCCAGGGAAAGTCTCTGGTTCCAAGGAAGGGTCATGTATTTGGGTAAAGAACTTGCTGATTTCTCTAGAAACCACAATTTACATTATGTGACACTAATTTCCTAGTGGAACTTATGTAATAAATGATCAAATGAAGCCAATATGGGCTTTTAACATTTTTATTGAATGTCATGAAGCAAATAAAATTAAAAGCTTATAAAATGCCCAAGTATCCTGTGTCCTGTGAGAATGCCTACATATCTTTTTCACAAACAGCTTCTTAAACACTCTTTGGTGAAGATTATTCAATTGCAGTGTACTAACCTTTGCTAAGAAGTGGACGGAAAAAAAAAAAAATGAAGATACATCTACTTGGCATAATACCCTGACAAGAAAGGTGTGTGTTTTCATTTCTCTTTCAAAACTGGTAAAGTAGAGACTTACTTCTTTTTGTTTGTTGTAAAATATCAAACCTAGGGAAGAAAGTGTAAATAGAAATTCTCTCAATTGGAAAATGTCCTTTTAAGCTTTCATTCTAGTTTTTCTGATCTGAGAGCAAAGAGGATTACAAAGAACTCTTATTTGAAATTGAAAGATATATATATTTTTTGGTAGCTCGGGGAATAAGTACAACTGGGAGCTTTGTCAAAACTGCAGTCACCTGAGAGTGAAATAAGCTAGGAAAGAGAGAACTAGTCAAGTTTTAAAGACAAAGAATCAAAAAGGGCATTTTAATACTTTGCTTCGAATCCAGGAAAAAGGTGAAAACCAAACAAATGATTAGCGAGGCAGGTGTCCCATTCTTCAGATTGTGTTTACCAACCAAAGCCCTTAGAAAGCATGAGAAGAGAAAATTCCAAGTCTGAAAATTCAGCTTGGGACCACACCTCATTCATTTTTTACATGCCTGGCACCTAGTAGGATCTTTGTTAATAAAGTTTCAATGAAGTAATGGGGAGTTAACATGTCTCATAAGTCTGAATACCAGTTTGTAGAGTGTGCCATATTTTTATTAAGATGCAGATATAACTTCAGTTTATTCTTCCATAAATTTACAACTGCTGTTTTTAACTCAATAAATATAAAATTTTCTGTGATAACTGAGCATAAATAATGCTAACAAAGTCTGAGGGGTTCCTTTTGAGAAACTGATAAAACTTTGGAAATCTCAAGATAAAACTTTGGTGATAAATACAACTCCTGGCAATTCAAAGATGGCCCAAAGATTCTTCGTGAGATCCTTTGGGATTCTAAGGAAGACATGTTTACATAAGAGTGTTGAAAGGCAACTATATAAAGAATCATGTCCAGCAAACCAGGTTTGGTTCTGCTACTAACTGTGTAATTTGGAACAAATTAATATCTTGTCTTTGGTTTTTCATTTGTATGGTACAATCCTTCCTCAAATTGTTTTCTGAATGGGATAATAGCAGGCTGCCTATTTTAACAAAGATTTGGTAGTAACTAAAGAAAGAAAGATGTTACTGTATCTGTTCTGGTTAGAACTCCTAACATAAAGGGAAAATTCCCACAAGTCTATGAGGTCTGTACAGAACTCCAGGGCTACTAAGTGTATAGCTGTTCCAGTCATCCAGTTATCCACAGCTGTGCAATACCTATCTCAAAATTCCAGGGCTGTTACACAAAAACACTCATTTATTTTGCTTACCAATGTGTAATTTTGTCAGCTAATCTCTACTCAACATGCTGTCAGCTGGAGCAGTTCACCTTGGCTGGAAGACCTACTTACAAAATGATTTAATCTCCTGACTGGCAATTTGATGCTTATTCTTCAGTCTCTCCATGGGACAGCCAGCATGGGCTTCTTCACTGCTTAGGGACTGATTTTTAAGAGCAAATATCCAAAAGACAGGAAATAGAAGCTATCAGTTTCATAAGGACTGAATATAGAAACTGGCACAGTATCATTTCCACCATATTCCCTTGGCCGAGCCGTGATGTAACCTGGAATTAAGGCAGAGATTCAGACAATCTGGAGAAGGGAATGGAAACCCACTCCAGTACTCTGGCAAATCCCGTGAACAGAGGAACCTGGAGGCTACAGCACATAGGGTCTCAAGAGTCAGACACAACTTAACAACTAAACCACCACCACCACAGACATAATGGGAGAAATTTTGAAAAATACTGGAGCTGTCTTCAAAACCACAACCACAGTAATTGCCATGCTCCCTGAGACAAGCTTTGTTTTTTGTTTTTTACTTAGGCAATATTATTTTTAATGTTTGGCTAACCATTTTATTTTGGAGATGAAAGACAATCCCTGCACAAATGGATTTTTCAAAAGGAATCCCATGATTTAAGAGTCTGTTAAGGACAGACTAGCACTCTGTGCTGATTTGAAAGAACTCATCTGTATTAAAATGCACACACACACACATAGCAGCCTTATTCTATTACACATCCCCAGAAAGCAAGTTGATCAATATGCAGGGTTTAGCCTGGCGAATCCCAGGGATGGGGGAGCCTGGTGGGCTGCCGTCTATGGGGAGGCACAGAGTCGGACAGGACTGAAGTGACTTAGCAGTAGCAGTAGCAGCATTGGTTCTAGTAACTTAATATCATTCTCATCAACTAAATCTCATCCTTAACCAAGTAACCCTATAAGTAGAGCATTTTTGTTGCTTTATCCCACAGTGTGACTTTTCTTAAAATCTTTTTTCTTCTGATAATACTGTCCCACAGGCTGCCTCTCATCTACATCCAAATCCACTCTCTCTAGCTGGGTTGCATTTTTATTTATTTATTTTTAATTGAAGGATAATTGCTTTATAGTATTGTGTTGGATCGTATTGTTTTGTAGTGTTTCTTACCTGCCATTTCTCAGTGAGCTTGCAGCCAAGTTAGAACACCTGTGAATTCTTTGATCATGCGCAGTTGAGCTCATTATGAACTAAATAAGCCTCTCTAAGTGTACGGATGGTAAAAGATGAGCATCAATGAGTTAGTTAGATTCTGGTAATATCCCAGTAGGTCAGTTAGGCTCTAGTAATACCCCTGTGGGTTAATCACTGCTTAATTAGCTTCTCCTGAGGGCTGACCTTGCTAAGAAAGGAGAGCTCTTGCAATTCAAAATGGCTCCTTTCCCCTCTCCTTGCTGAAGCTTGAGAGGATTCTTCTCTTATATTTACTGAGAGCTCCTATAGGCAAATCTTGCAAAACTGTGGGGGCCCTTGTGCTTGGGTCTCCCTGGAGTTTTTACATCTCTGAGTTGTTCAGACCAAGCCTCAAACAAGTCACTAATTACACTTTAAGCTTTCCTACCCCAGAACTAGTTCTGAGGCCATCTCCACTAGTGAGTCTCAGCTCCTATGAGCTGCATTTGCCTATTTCTAATGAATCCTGAGTACGTTGTTGGTTTCCAGTCTGTTCAGCTACTATCTCTTTTACATATGAGTGTTTAATTTGCTAACCTTTTGTTAAAAATCTTTGAGACTGTGTTCACAAGAAGTATTAATTTACAGTTTTCTCTTATGCTTTGTAATGCTATTGGACAAAGATTGGCTTCATAAAATGAGTTGCTGGGGTCCTCCATCTTATACTTCTAACATGCATGTATAAATTTGGCATTAGTTTTAAATCGTTTTGCCTAAATGTTCAGTAGATTCACCAGTGAGGCTGTGTGGGCCTGGAATTGTTTGTTTTGTTGGAAAATTTTAACCTAAAAATTGAAATGCTAGAATGAATATAGGACTATTTAGGTTATCTCTTTCTTCTTAAATGAACTTTGGTGATTTCTTTCAACCAATTTGCTCATTTCCCCTAAGTTGTAAATGTTAGGAAACTTAAGATGGAAGGAGTTTTGTTCAGGCTTCAGAGACAATTTAGGCCTCTGATGAATTTGTTCATGACCTTGCCTGCTCTACATGTGAAGCGAAGTCACTCAGTTGTGTCCGACACTTTGCGACTGCATGGACTGTAGCCTGCCAGGCTCCTCTATCCACTGGATTTTCCAGGCAAGAATATTGGAGTGGATTGCCATTTCCATCTCCAGGGGATCTTGCCAACCCAGGGATTGAACCAGGGTCTCCCACGTTACACACAGACTCCTTAACGTGTGAGCCACCAGGGTAGTCGGCTCCTAGACCCGGTGGCGCCTCAGATAAAATAAGGGAGTTAGTTGTGGAATTTCTTGAGCTTTGAGAATCTGGCTACTCCCTGAATTTGGATGGAAAATCTTACGATACTATGGTAAAATGAACAATGTTGTTGATGAGAACCAGAGCTGCCCATTTACACTCAAACTGATAGTATCAGTTTAGGGCCTAATATTTTATGTGAGACTCCCCCAAACTACAGTTTAAGTCTCACCCTTGGGTGAAATCATTGCAAGGGACCACTTCCCAGTTGGGACTTCAGATTGCCTATTGTCAGGAACTTCCCAGCGATTGCTCAAGTCTGGCTGTAGGTTTCGGCCCAATTTGGTAATCTAAAAACGCTCTTTCTTTCCTTCTAATGACTGTATATTGAAATTAAGTTCAATGACTTTCTATTAAAAAAATTGAAACTGTTTTTTGTGTGTGTGTGTGTCTGTGTAACGAATGGTAGCTTTTTGTTATCAAATACTTTGAACCTAAAACAAATGTAAAACTTTCAGCAAAACAGTAAAATATATTAGCAGAGAGTGGTTAACAAGGGTAAATTTGTGATTTTTTTTGCTCTGATTAGTCTGGATAGAGGCTTATCAATTTTCTTGAACTCATTAAAGAATTAGTTGTTTCTTTGACTTCCTTTGTGATTTTGTTTTCCCCATGATTGTGCAATCTTAACTTCATTATTTCCTGTTTATTTGAGGTACTTTTATTATACTTATTAAGTAGAAAATTACATGATTGACTTAATATTTTTCTAATATAAGCAGTAAAAATGCTTTATGTTTTGCAAATATTATTAATATGTTGTTTTGATTTTAATTTACTTAAATTTTTTTTTATAATTTTCTATAATGTTTTTTATTCGAGTCATGGGTTATTTATAAGTATCTGTTCAGTTCAGTCACTCAGTCGTGTCTGACTCTTTGCGACCCCGTGAACCACAGCACTCCAGGCCTCCCTATCCATCACCAACTCCCAGAGTCCACCAGAACCTATGTCCATTGAGTTGGTGATTGCATCCAACCATCTCATCCTCTGTCATTCCCTTCTCCTCCTGCCCTCAATCTTACCTAGCATTAGAGTCTTTTCAAATGAGTTGGCTGTTCGTATCAGGTGGCCAAAGTATTGCAGTTTCAGCTTCAACATCAGTCCTTCCAATGAACACCCAGGGCTGATCTCCTTTAGGATGGACTGGTTGGATCTCCTTGAGTCCAAGGGACTCTCAAGAGTCTTCTCCAACACCACAGTTCAAAAGCGTCAATTCTTCGGCTCTCAGCTTTCTCCATAGTCCAACTCTCACATCCATACATGACTAATGGAAAAACCATAGCCTTGACTAGGCGGACCCTTTTTGACAAAGTAATGTTTCTGCTTTTTAATATGCTGTCTAGGTTGGTCATACCTTTCCTTCCAAGGAGTAAGCGTCTTTTAATTTCATGGCTGCAATCACCATCTGCAGTGATTTTGGAGACCAAAAAAATAAAGCCTGACTCTGGTTCCACTGTTTCCCCATCTATTTGCCATGAAGTGATGGGACCAGATGCCATAATCTTAGTTTTCTGAATGTTGGGCTTTAAGCCAACTTCTTCTCTCCTCTTTCACTTTCATCAAGAGGCTTTTTAGTTCTTCTTCACTTTCTGCCAAAAGGGTGGTGTCATCTGCATATCTGAGGTTATTGATATTTCTCCCAGCAATCTTGATTCCAGCTTGTGCTTCTTCCAGCCCAGCGTTTCTCATGATGTACTCTGTATATAAGTTAAATAAGTAGGGTGACAATACACAGCCTTAACGTACTCCTTTTCCTAATTGGAACCAGTCTGTTGTTCCATGTCAGCTCTAAGTGTTGCTTCTTTACCTGCATATAGGTTTCTCAAGAGGCAGGTCAGGTGTTCTGGTATTCCCATCTCTTTCAGAATTTTCCACAGTTTATTGTGATCCACACAGTCAAAGGCTTTGGCATAGTCAATAAAGCAGAAATAGATGTTTTTCTGGAACTGTCTTGCTTTTTCGACGATCCAGCACATGTTGGCAATTTGATCTCTGGTTCTTCTGCCTTTTCTAAAACCAGCTTGAATATCTGGAATTTCATGGTTCACGTATTGCTGAAGCCTGAATGGAGAATTTTGAGCATTACTTTACTAGCGTGTGAGATGAGTGCAATTGTGTGGTAGTTTGAGCATTCTTTGGCATTGCCTTTCTTTGGGATTGGAATGAAAATTGACCTTTTCCAGTCCTGTGGCCACTTGCTGAGTTTTCCAAATTTACTGGCATATTCAGTGCAGCGCTTTCACATTTATAAGTATGTTAACTTCCAAATATTTTGGGATTTTTTTTAGAGATCATTTTGTTACTGATTTTGAATTTAATTACAATTTTTATGATATATATGTGCATGATTTGAATATTTTAAGTTTCATCAATACTTGTTATATGGCATAGAATATAATCTATCTTGGCGAATGCTACATGTATTATTGAATGCATGTTTTGTGGTTGTTGGTTGAGGTGTTCTAATATTAATTAGGTCAAGTTGTTCAGAGCATTGGCCAAGTCTCCTGTTTGTCTTAAATGTTCTATTAATTATTGAGAGATATATGTGGTGTTATGTGTTTTTCCTTTCATTCTTATTCACTTTGTTTTCTGTGTTTTCAAGTGCATTGTCAATAGTATATATTAAGTACATTTAGAAATGTCATATCTTATTGATGACTTTATCATTGTAAAATATCTGGTACCATTTTTACATCTGCATCATTTTATATTAATACAACCATTCTAGCTTGCTTTTTATATTCGCATGGAAAACTTTGTTCTACTTACTTTAACTGTATCTGTATCTCTGTATTTTAGCAGTCTTCTTATGGATAGTATAGAACTGGGTCTTCTTTTTAATCAAGCAGTTAATAATTCTGCCTTTTAATTGAGGTGTTTAAATGTTTTAAATTTAATTATTCATTAATTTTATTTTCTCAGATTTTTTTTTTCATTTAAAATCTCCTCTTGCTTTCTGTTGGATTAAACTTGATTTAAATAATGATTTAATTGCTTTGCACTATTGACATATTCTGTATTTTGTTTATAATCTTATTAATGGTTACTTTGGAATTTACAATATATACCTTTATTTCTTCACAGTTTACCATGTGATAATTTTAAGTCAGTTCATATGTAATATAAATTTAATGGACAGTATTTTTTCATTGTCTACTTCACCCTTTTTTTGTTGCTATAAATTTTATTTTTACATAAAACAATTATCTTTTAGAAGAATTGCAATATAGTTTGTGTGTGTGTGTGTGTGTGTGTATTTTGCCCACATATTTTGTTTAGATCCAAATTTCTAACTGCTGTAATTCTTCTGCTAGGAGAAATTCTTTAGTATTTCCTATAGTGTAATCTGTTGCAAATGAAGTCTTATAAGATTTGTATTCTGAGAAAGTCTGTTCTTATTTATTGTTACTTTAAAGGGCAAAATTTCTAAAGACAGTTTATTTTTTTCAGCATTTTAACAATATTGCTCCATATTCTGTTTTGCACATTTTCTGATGATAATTCTGGTGTAAATTTATAAATTCTTTTCCCTGTAAATAATGTGCCTTTCCCCCACACCCTCCCCCCCACCCCCTCCCTGGCTGCTTTTTGAATAGGCCTTTTAAACACTAGATTGCAGTAAATTGTGATGTCCCTTGGGATATTTCTATGTTTGTTGGGCTGGAAATTCATTAAGCTTTTAAACCTGTAAATTTATTGTTCTTATCATCTTAAGAAGCTATTAAACCTTTGTTTCCTCAAGCTACCGCTTCTCTTTCTGGGACCCCAATAACATCTTAGAACAGTTGCTTTGATTCTTTTAAAATCTTCTGTTTCTGTCCCTATTATACCTTTGTTTTTCCTACATTCGTCAACATACAGAGCATTTTATTCCTTTTTTCACATGCTTATCTGCTAGTTCCATCATCAGAATCTGTATTGATTTGATTTTTTTTCTGTTACATTTTCCAGCTTCTGTGCATGTCTAATAATTTTTCATTGGCTTTCAGGTGTGCCAGACATTAGAAATAATGTTCTTGTTTTTTTTTTTTTTTTTGGGTCTGCCATGAATTTAAGTTATTTAGGATGAGCCTAAAGTAGTGTTTTATCCAAGACAAATTTATCCCAGCACTACAATGCTACATTTCTGTGAATCCTACCTAATTCTCTGTATATGACCAGGTCTTTTCCTCTTGACTGTTGTAAATGTAAGCTATTACAAGACCTGTGTGGAGACTAAAAAGTTTTCTATTCATTTTCAGTTTATTTTAGCCAAGATTTTGGTAATTTCCTCTCAGACTTGATCAAAGTAGTTCTAGGCCAAAGACTTGAGGGGACATTAAACTTCCTTTAAAATTTTCAATTTGTTAACAGAGAATTCTTTGTAGAATTCTCTAAATAAATATTATATGTTGTATTTAGTTATGTCTCTCATTCTTGAAAAAAATATTTTAATGGTCTTGTCAAAGAAACAACTTCGTTAGTTCTCTAACTGCTATCTCTGTTTTCCATTGTGTTAATTTCTGATCTTTTTATTCCTTCTATTTTTCTTTGAATTCTCTTATTCTTTCCCAAATCATTTAAGTTGGACAATTGGCTCATCAATAGTAAACATTCATTGTTTTCGAATATAAGTATTTATAGATGAATTGCCCTCAAATTAATTTTTAGTGTTTCCCATAAAGTTTAAGATGGCATATTTTCATTAACATTCTATTCCAAGTTTTATTTAAAATTTGTATTATATCTTGACCCATGAATGACTAAGGTACATTTAAATATATGTTTATACATTTTTATATTATCCTTTTCATTTTTTCCTCACTTTATTATCATTAGCATAGTGAGTATCTTACATACGAGTTTTTAAAAACCTATTAGAACTTTTTATATTTGATGAGCATGTGACAAATTTTATAATAGTCTAAGGGCTTGAGAAGAAGTTATTTTTTTTTAAATATGCTATAAAAATTTTATGCATATGCCTTAAATATTGATGATTTTTTTGCACAAATCTTTTGTTTTTAATTAATTTATTGCTTGCTTGGCTTATCAAGTATCATGGAATATATTTTAATGTCTTCCACTATAACAAAGATTTGCCAGTTCTTTCTTGTTATTATTTAATTTTTGTTATTTTCCCCCTGTACTATGAGATGAATATAGGTATTGTACCCAACAGTTTGCCCCTCCCACTTCTGCACTCCTATGTTTTCCCCCACCCCCACATTGGTGATCACTAGTTTTTTCTTTGTATCTGTAAGTCTGATTCTTTTTTTTTTTAATTGAAGTATAGTTAATTTACTTCCTTTATATGACTAGCTTGTTGTATTTTAAGTGATATCACTCAGTATTTATCTTTCTCTACCTGACTTATTTCACTTAAGCCTGACACCCTCTAAGCCCATCCATGTTGCTGTAAATGGCAAAATTTCACTCTTTATGTCTGGTAATATGCAAAGTATATACTCTTAATGCTTCTGCCCTGAAGTTTTATATGATATTTCCATTTACATTTCAGTACTCAAGGCAAGTTGTATAGTGAAACTAACACAAATCATAAAATGTGCAATCCTACTATGTGTCATGAATAACAAAAAGCCCAAAGTATCATATATGATAATTAGTTGTATACTGGAGCTTGCACATTCTCCATGTCCCTGAGAATGTTTCATATTATATTTTGTTTCTTTTTTGTTATATTTTTTCTTATTTCCCAAGTTAGGTGATAAGGGGGAAAAGTTAAATATAACATTTCCCTGTTATTATATAAATCAATAGAAGTTTAGGATTAGAATAGTTGGTTTTGCCCTTTACTTATCTCTATCTGCAAAAAGACATCATCAATCATCTGTTTATTTGATAAGCTCTGACAGTTTTCCAAGGTTCAAAGTTCAAATGGCATGTGGTTTTTGGTTCAGACATCACAGATACGAAAAGAATGTGTGAGTTATAGTCAGCCATAACCTGCAGCTGCTCCGTGGTTCCAGATATAGTTAGGGTACTTTCTGTGCAGACTTATGAACTGTACAGTCACATGAAATGTGACGGAAATGTCACATGTTGTAGTGGGGATACTGACAGGAGCGTGGGTGACTAAGGAAGCATCATGAGTCAGTTTGATTCTAGCTCAACATCTTAAAAGATGCAAATCAAAACACATCACGTAAGCAAAATGCATGAACTATTCAGCCTAGACTCTGAATTCCACATAGAAAAAAAAAATTGTCACAGCATTTAATGATATTCTCAGTATATATTTCTCTGAAATTTGCAAAGAACACCGAAGAAGAAAAAGAGCTCTGCTTTTGTTAAAACTCATACTAAAATAATAACTTCTTATGTTAGTACCTGCTAGTTAAGTCTTAGGTAAATTATTTTTTGGCTGTCATATAATAGCTTTTATGATACACCTTAAAAGCACTAAGATAGTAAGTGAAACTGAATGTTTTAAGTGGCATCAAAAAGAATCTACTTTTTGAATGGTCTTTGGTAATTGTAGTCCTTTTGTGCTAATATTAGAGATTGGTCAGAACTTTGACATCATTGAAAGCTTCTGATGCATATTCCAAAGGTTTTGGGTGCTCACCTATCTTCTGTTAGTTTCTGCTCCCTGACAATGTAAATAAATAATAATGTCCTCAGGACCCAGCATCAGAATCTGTGACATTTCATTCAGTTCAGCTGACATTTATCAAGCACATATTCTTTCCTGCTTCATTTTCTTCTATTAATCATGCCTATATTTTCCATCTCCAACACCACCAACTATTTGAGTCCTCGCTCTATGCCAGAAACTAAGTTGTGTAGACATAAAGTTCACAGATCTCGCCTTTAGGAGGGTTCATGGTAAGGGCTTCTATTGCATTCTCACTAGGAAGTTACCCTTCCTCATGTCTCAACCACTATATGGGACATTCATTCATTCATTAGTTGCTCAGTCATGTCCAACTCTTTGTGATGCTGTGAACTGGAGCCTACCAGGCTCCTTTGTCCAAGGGATTCCCCAGGCAAGAATCCTGGAGTGGGTTGCCATTTCCTTCTCCAGGGGATCTTCCCAATCCAGCAATTGAACCTGAGTCTCCCACATTGCAGGCAGATTCTTTACAGACTGAGCTACCAGGGAAGCCTACTTATTAAAAAAAACCAAACTGTTGTATATGTAAAATTCAAATAGAACTAGTTCTTTCTTTCCCCTCCTCCCCCAAATCATCCAAGCTGTGAGGCATTGAGGAGCAAGGGTCTATAAACTTGACTTCTCTGAAATATAAACTCAGTACATGTAATATTCTAGCCCTTTGCAAGGGAAGTATAACCAATATTTTCTCTCTATGTATAATCTATCTTGAGAACTGTTTAATCTCTCTCTTTTCCCTGTATTTTAAAATACCTTTACCCATCTACAGAAATAACAGTGGGACTATATACCGTCACACTTTCAATTAATTTATGGCAGAGAAGGCACATAACAGGAAATGCAATAACTTAAACCAAATGAAAATAAGCTATGAAAAAGCCTTGTCATTAGAATTTCACTCACTCAAAGTTACTTTTAGAATAATACTACTATATCTATCTAAAAGAATAAAATGATATCTATCTCATGCAAAAGGACTTTGGTGAGTAAGCATGTAAAAATTGTGAAAAAATATCAAAATAGAATAGGAAGGCAAATATGCTCTATTCAAGGTCAGAAATATCTCTAACTTTCCTGTAAGAAAATTCTATACTTCTTAGGCCAAACATAAAGCATAGACACTTGTAGAGAATAAATGTCTTTTCACTTCCTGTTCAATCTTTAGAGAGCAAAGCTTATAAAAGTTAAAAGTAGCAAGTTTATAGCAGTGAATACCATTAAAGTATAATGATAGCAAAACAACTTTAATTTGGGTGCTATTCATGAAAGGTGAAAATGTAAACTTCAAGTTTTATTGACGAATTATAGGTACAAATTCTTAATGGGATTCTCAAAAGCCCATTGATTGTTGTATCCATTTTCTGATCCTTTGGAGGAAATTTCTAGGGTCAAGACACGATGCCAGACAGAATATTTTTGTAATAAGAGCAGTGGCTTTAGAGTAGGATGGATAAATGTGAATATTGGCAGCCTCTCACACTGATTTAACTTCATAGAAATTTCTGAACTCCAATATAATGGGAATAAAAATACACTGCACATATGATGTTATAAGAATTAAGATTGGGTCTAACATCAACCATATGTTAATCCTCAATGGCCAGAAACTATTTTATAATTATACTATCAGTATAATAAAAAGATAGTTGAGTACAGTCAGTACAAAGTTTCCTTGTGGTATTTTAAATTTTCTCCTTTTTTTCAATGTCTTCTGTGATTTATTTCTCATATTGGTAAAGACAACATGACATATTGTTCATTGTCACAGTAAATGGCTAGGAAGATAGACTGTATCACTTTCAGTAGCATCTGTCCCCTATTTTTTAGATTTAAAATACTTTGCATGAATAAACTTGAACAACAAAAATGTATCAGCTACCATAGTTTTCTAACATCTTCTGTTTACTGTCTTAAGTAGCAGATATGTTGATAATAATTGGCGTGAAATGATTATGAGAAACTGACTTGAAAATTGCAAGTGTATTTTGAATGGTAAGCTTCCTTTAAGAAGACATATATCTAGAGTTTTCAATATATGCATTAAAGTGGCATGAAAAACCTTCAGGATATCTGAAGTAGTTACAGGCCTGATTTGCTAATTTCCATCTCTAATGTCATCATATCTCTTATCTCTTTCCTCCTGAATTGTTTACTTAGGAATGGAGACTGTGTCCCAATTCTGCCTAATAAAACATGAGAGAAAGTTAGCTGAGGGCATCTTGGAAACTAGTTCCTTCTCATAAAAAGAGAGATTAGACAGAGAAAGAGTCATCCTCTGAATATATTGTCATGTCAGATTATAACACCTGGAAGTTGTTGCCATTTTACAGTTATGAGTGGAAGCAGCCTAAGGGCCATTGCCACACACAGTTGGTTGAGAAGACATATGCAGAATCCTAGGTTCTTGATGATCTGAACCTAAATGGAGACTTTTACTCTTGGACCACACTTCATAGGGTTGTAAATTTTAAAACCAATTAGCATCACTGTTTTCTGTAACATGAATGCATAAACCACCAGAACCGAAAACCAGGAAGCCCTCAATACATGTTAGCTATCTTCTTCCTCATCCTCCTATGCATTTCTCCTCAATATCAGCATCATCCTTCAATCCTTAACACAAACTCTATCCCCTGCAGGGCAGGCAGTGACCTCAAGTCTTCTCTTGGTGGCTCAGTTCCTTTCTGTCCACTCTTCAAGGTGGACCAAAGGCTATCTCAGATCTGCTGTTCTCACAGCATTCTGCCCTGTTCTTCCTTGTCACTGATGACAATTGTAATTGAATCATAGTCTATGAATCGCTTGTTTGTCTCAGTAGATTATAAACTTGTATGGGTAATAAATTTTCCTGCTTTATTCAATGTTGTCTATCCAGTATAGCCCTGAAAAGTAGGAATGAAGTTTTTATGGTAAAACAAAAAGAATGAATGGGATAAAATTGAAAATATTAAATAGGAGGAGTCACTATTGTTCTTCTAAATACACTTAATCATTCATTCTGAAAACATGTCTAATAAATAGGCTACTTACAACTGGATGAAGATTTGACAAAACTGGATTGACTCTGAAACTGTCCCATAAGCAGTGTCTTTCAAAGAAAGGAAAGAGATTGGGAATGACTAGAACTGAGGGAACTGAGAAGGGAGCTGTCAGGTAGACCAAAAATTATGGTACTCATGGGGTTAATGGCTTTTATTTGACAGTTGTGTCTTCCCTCACTTTAATTGGACATACAATTTTCTTTGCATTTTGCAGTTGACAACTCTTCAAGGACAAATACTGAACCCTGTGGGGGGAAGAAAAAAAATAACAGATTGCCAGATAGACTAAAAAACAATTTAGCACTCAGCAAGGAAAGAGGTGAGAACTCAGGTTGAAACAGCCCATGTAGACAATGTCACCACAGCACTTCTAGGGAAAAAGGAAGCAAAACACCCCCTGAACATCTCAATTAGGGAATCACGGTGAACTGAAACCTTTTCCTGAAGCCCTGCCAAATATTTGACATAAACTTCAATTTTCAGCAACAAGCTTCAAGACATCAATTAGAACTAAAATTTTCTTTTAGAAAAATAATCCAGAAGGAGTCCGCCTAATGTTTTCTCTCATAAAGCTCATTTTGTTTAATTGATCTGAGGCTCTGTCTGCTTAAATATAGACTTGTCTGTTCTTGAGGGATATCAGATTCTCTTTCCTGTGCTGTGATCTAAAGAAAACTTTATACAGATAAGTGTGTGTGTGTATGTGAACACAACTCATTATGGAATCAGACTCCAGTCAGGGAGAGTTTAAGATCAGTACCTTTATGAAGGTTCTTCTTAAATGTATACAATTTTTCTCAGTTCTTTAAATCTCTTCTATTACCAATAACTATATTTAATTTCAGAGTGCCAGAGTATCCCTAAGTATTCCTAAGTATTTTCTCTCTCTCTCTAAACTTAACTTGAAAATCTAATTGCACTGGAAAGTAAGGTATTGCCATGTTTTTCTGCTTAACTCTTAAGGAATTTACCAACTGTTTAGGCAAGTTCTCTTCTATGTAGGAAGCCAAATACTAGATTAAGGAATTATAGTCACTTTTCACTCCTGATGCTAGCATCTGAGCAATCCTTCCACTTGCCTGCAACATACAATTTGAAATTCTAATTTTTCTCATCTATTCTTATTTCAAGATTCCCAGTACCAGTACAAACCCTGAATGTACTTCTACTATTAAGACAAACACATATATGAAAATGAAAAGCAACAAATTGTTCTAAAATTAGAAATGGTTAAAAAAAACTACCCATTATAACTTTCAAAAAAGCATTTTGTATAACTATTTAGCTGCATAATTAAAATAATTTCAGGAGTAGCATTCTTGGTTGAGGGAGAGAAAGTTAACAGTGCTATCACAGGAATTTTATAAAATAAAACAAAGAGGAAGAGGATAGCATTCTGACATAACCAGTCATCTAAGGCTGTATTTGACTACAATATTTGAAATGACATTTATCTTTAAAATAATCATTTTCTTACAACGGCATTTATTATGCATCTCTTAGATACTTACTTGAAGGCAAAGGGATGCACAGGTAAATATGCACATTGCACTTCATAATAGTGTGGACTTTGAAATCATTGCTGTGGTTTACCAGATGACACTATCTCTTGCCTCTTACCATGTGTGTGACCTTGACCAGGTTACTTAAACTTGCTTTGCTTCAGTCTCCTTATGTCCAAAATGGGGATGACCAGGGTGCCTTCCTTTCAGGATTGTTGTGAAATTTTACTCAGGTTTTTAAAATTGTCTGACACACACTGAGCTTGCACTAAATGTTAGCTGTTATTCCTACTATGATTCAGTTCAGTTCAGTTGCTCAGTCATGTTTGACTCTTTGCAACCCCATGGACTGCAGCACACCAGGCTTCCCTGTCCATTACCAATTCCTGGAACCTACTCAAACTCATGTCCATTGAGTCAATGATGCCATCCAACCATCTCATCCTCTGTTGTCTCCTTCTCCTCCCACTTGCAATCTTTCCCAGCATCAGGGTCTTTTCAAATGAGTCAGTTCTTCATATCAGATAGCCATAGTATTGGAGTTTTAGCTTCAGTATCAGTCCTTCCAATGAATATTCAGGACTGATTTCCTTTAGGATAGACTGGTTGGATCTCCTTGCAGTCCAAGGGACTCTCAAGAGTCTTCTCCACCACAGTTCAAAAGCATCAATTCTTCAGTGCTCAGCTTTCTTTACAGTCCAACTCTCACATCTATACATGACTACTGGAAAAACCATAGCTTTGACTAGATGAACTTTTGCTGGCAAAGTAATGTCTCTGCGTTTTCATATGTTGTCTAAGTTGGTCATAGCTTTTCTTCCAAGGAGCAAGTGTCTTTTAATTACATGGCTGCAGTCACCATCTGCAGTGATTTTGGAGCCCAAGAAAATAAAGTCTCTCACTGTTTCCACTGTTTTCCCATCCATTTGCCATGAAGTGATGGGACCAGGTGCCATAATCTTGGTTTTCTGAATGTTGAGCTTTAATCTAACTTTTTTACTCTCCTCTTTCATTTTCATCAAGAAGCTCTGTAGTTCTTCTTCACTTTCTGCCATAAGGCTGGTGTCATCTGCATATCTGAGGTTACTGATATTTCTCCCAGCAATCTTGATTCCAGCTTGTGCTTCACCCAGCATGGCATTTTTCACGATGTACTCTGCATATAAGTTAAATAAGCAGGGTGACAATATGCAGCCTTGACGTACTCCTTTCCCAATTTGGAACCAGTCTGTTGTTCCATGTCCAGTTCTAACTGTTGCTTCTTGACCTGCATACAGATTTTTCAGGAGACAGGTGAGATGGTCTGGCATTCTCATCTCTCTAAGAATTTTCCAGTTTATTGTGATCCACACAGTCAAAGGCCTACTACTATAGAATGTATAAATTAGTAGAACATTTGCTACATAAGTTTTCATACTACCATGCAAACTATGTAGACATGTTTTGTGTTCCATGGACACCTACTTGATCCTAAATAATTCAAGGAAAGTTTTAGTGGAAAAAAAGATGAAGATGGCTTTTGGCTAAGGGAATCATCTATTTCACCATCTGGGTAACTATGATTCTGAGTGAAAGGGAGTGATATTTCTGATTATTTTGAAGCAATAGATGTAAACCATAAATCACAAAGGGAAATCCAAACGTGTGATGACATTACTTTGACCTGACCTGGACATTTCCATTTTCTTCCCATGGAAAAAGAAGAGAGATAAGGTCAAAAATAGTTGGCTGGAAATCTGAGGGTCATGAAATGGATGGGATTTTTAAGGGACAGCAAAGAATTTAGTACAGCTGGCATATGGAGACAAAGAACATGGAGAATTAAAAGAAGAAAGGCTGAGGATATACTTTGGCCTCAAAGTGGCACTTTATCTTAGAGATTATTAGGAATCATTGAATAGTTTTAATCATGAGTATGGCATGATTGAATTTACACTTGGAAAGATAATGCTAGCTGCTTCACATGGATGAGAATGGTGAAGAAACCTAGTAAGGGAAATCAGCTTTCATAATCTAGGCTGAAAATGAAAGAATCAGTTAATCCAAGGGCTATAAGAGGGGAGCATAGAGATGGGATTCTGAGTCATTTCAAAAATGGATGTGATAAGATGTATTGAGTAATGTTAGGTGCAGAAGTTCAGAAAATGGAGAGAATAAAAATGATCCAAATTCCAGCATGCATTAGTAGATAACTGGTGATTAACCAAGACAGAATACAGAATAGGAACAGAGTGGGAGGAGAATGTAAGGAGGTGTACCTTGAACAGAAGTCCTGTGTTTGAGATGTTGCTAGAGTAGAGTCCAAGAGATGCTGAGTATATGCCCATGTATTATGATGAGTAAACATTTTATTTGAGATAACAAGAGAGTTATGACATTGCATTTATGTTCTGTTGAAACAAATTGAAGAAAGAGCCTAGAGACATGCTCTATACTGCTGCTGCTGCTGCTAAGTCGCTCAGTTGTGTCCGACTCTGTGCGACCCCAGAGACGGCAGCCCACCAGGCTCCCCCGTCCCTGAGATTCTCCAGGCATGAACACTGGAGTGGGTTGCCATTTCCTTCTCCAGAGCATGAAAGTGAGAAGTGAAAGTGAAGTCGCTCAGTCGTGTCTGACTCTTAGCGACCCCATGGACTGCAGCCTACCAGGCTCCTCCGTTCATGGGATTTTCCAGGCAAGAATTCTGGAGTGAGGTGCCATTGCTTTCCTCTGTGCTCTATAGTAATTGCCCTCAAAAAGTTAAATGGCAATTTTATTTTTCTCTGAGAATAGAAAGGTATTTTAAGTGAAATTCTCTTAAACATGCTACCAGTTATAATCCAGTAAGTAACTTACTTTCCTTCCTTGAACAGAAAGCAATAACTAAACATTTGTTCAGTTGAGTTTAACGGATCTTAATTGATTGAAATAAATGCTCAGACTGAGGAGAGAACAAACTGGGCAGAACAAAATGAGAACCTGTAAAGTAATCACATTTCTTTCCCTTTTCACTACCCTCAAACTGTGCTAGCTGATGACTCTGGAAGGCAGGCAAGAGCACACATATCCTCTGTGAATAACTCATATCATATTTCAGGGGCCCTTGTTGGGGCAGAGGGGTGGGTGGGTGAGTATTCACAGAGCAGGTATTGGACAAAAGACACCAAACAATCCCAACCAAGATGGACCTTCCTCTCTCGGCCTTGCAAAGTGTCTGGACTGGGGAAGTTCTTTTCCACCAAACCATGTTTCTTGGCTCTCAGCTTAAGACAAAGTACAACAAAATGTAAATTGCTTTGGGATATATGATCTTGTTTATTTATTAAGGCAGATGCTTAAAATTTTTAAATTATATCTTAAAATTGCACTGCCTTACAAACATGTCTCTTTCATTAGCTTGTTTTTCAAAATATTTAAATATAAATCTAATTATCTTAAGCTAGATATTAAAATCAGTAAGAAGCATAGTCTATTTATAGTAAGAATAGAAGTCCTTTTCGGTGTTCTAAGGGATTCTTGTTGTTCAGTCACTCAGTCTTTGCGACCCTGTGGACTGCAGCACACCAGGCTTCCCTGTCCTTCACTATCTCCCAGAGTTTGCTGAAACTCATATCCATTGAGCTGATGATGCCATCCAACCGTCTCATCCTCTGTTGCCCCCTTTTCCTAAGGGATTCTGCCCCAGTGACTTTTGTTTTGTTTTAAATGTGAGATGTCTGCTTGGTTCCTCTTCTGCTGAGCTACTTGATTCCAATTCTCAGAGCTATAGATCCTAACATTGACAGTTTAAAAACCCTGCTTCCTGCAGATAATAGGAACAATAAGCAGGTAGCCCATGTCACCCTTCCCATGATGTCCTTCATGATGAATCATTTCTAGAGATAGAGACCAGAAATGATTGCCAAACGCTTGGAAATGCATGCCTATTTTTAAAAATTGGCTACAAGATGTTTTTCTGATCTCGCAGTCCTAGTCAGCATTAGGAACCCATGCTCTTTTTCTTCACTCTCCGGAAGACTCTGTCCCTCCTTTCCAAGACAAAGTCTGGGCACCACAGCATGTGCATTTGTCATATCCAAGTCATATTAAAATAATGTGGGAAAATCTAGGTTTGGCAGACAGAGGGAGTTGAAATTGGGACAGTGTTACTCAAGTTCAGATTGATGCTGGCACTGACCCCAAATTACTTCAATTTTCCTCTAACTTCGGCTGCTGATTAAAAATACCTGTGTTCTGTGATAATATAAGATACATTAGGTCTGATGCCCAGAAAAACCTTCTTGAGGCCTGGAAAGCATAGAGGAGATAGAGAAAGATATAGGCAGAACTGTTCTCTGTTGGGAAATTTTAGTTATCATGCAGTTGTAAAAAGGAAGCAGGCTTCACAATTTAGAGACTTTTTTTTTCTAAGCACAGCAAAATTTCACCATCAGCCTTGCATTCCTTTCCTTTGTACCATTTATGAGGAAAGCATATTTGGAAGCTTTATTCTTTTCTTGGGCTTTCCTGGTGGCTCAGAGGTTAAAACGTCTGACTGCAACGCAGGAGACCTGGGTTCTATCCCTGTGTTGGGAAGATCCCCTGGAGAAGGAAATGGCAACGTACTCCAGTACTCTTGCCTGGAGAATCCCATGGATGGAGGAGCCTGGTGGGCTACGGGGTTGCAAAGAGTCGGACACGGCTGAGCGACTTCACTCACTCATTCTTTTCTTAACTGTGAGAACTCTTGGATTTCTCTTGAAAATGTTGAGGATTTATTGAAGTAAATAGTTTCCAAGTATCATTTAGCTTTAATTTTTTTATTATGCTCCTTAACATATATATTAACCTACACATATCAGTGAATGATACTACTTATCCTTCTTCAGCTTCTTTATATAGCATTGCCTACTGTGCTAAAGTCATAAGAATTTGACTATGACAAATACAAATAGACCATGTCTGACAAGACCAATGGTAAGATATAAATAAGCATGGATCTCATTGCCTCAATATTCAGACAGCTTCTTCTCAAAACAAAATATTTTATAGGAAGCTTTCATGAGTATTTTATTATGTGGGGAGTAGAGTTTGACTCATATAACGATGGGGTTATTCTTATAATAATTCTCTGGATCATTTATCTTTTTTAAATGGATAATCCCCACTTATTTATGAGAAATGAATCAGCCAATCAGGCATAATCCATCCAGGGATATCCACAATTACCATAAATATATAGACTCTGCTAAAGTACTCTTCAGGTATGGATTAAGATATGTATATCACTTGCAAACCAATTACATCTGTTTCCTAATGTTGCTGTGATAAATTGCCATGAGCTCAATGGATTAAAGCAACACAAATTTTCTTACAGTCAATCCACACTTGTCCAAACTAGGTTCCTCTGGGCTGAATTCAAGGTGTCTGCAGGACTTTGTTCTGATCTGGAGGATCAAGAGGAGAATACTTTTGTTTGCATTTTCCAACTTCTAGAGGAAGCCAACATTCATTGGCTCCAGGACCCCTTCCAACTTCAAAGCCAGTGATGGCAGGTTGAGTATCACATCTCATCATTCTAACATTGACTCGTTTCCTTCCCTCTTCCACTTCTAAGGGTTTGTGATTGTTTACACAGGACCCACCTGGGAAATCCAGTCTACTACTCTTCCTTTTTTTAATTAAGGTCAGGTTATTAGCATGTTTGGATCTGTACACGCCATGTTCTCTCTTGCCATGTAACTAACAATTATTCATAGGGTCTGGATATTAGAGCATGGACATTTTTGGCAGTTATTATATGGCCTACCACTCCATGCTAAGGTGTTGTGTTCCTTAACCACAGTAGCTGCAGTAGAAATGTTTTGGTTGTGCCCACCCTAAGCATGCATGCATGCTAAGTTGCCTCAGTCTTTTCCAACTCTGTGTGACCCTATGGACTATAGCCCACTAAGCTCCTCTGTCCATGGAATTCTCCAGGCAAGAATACTGGAGTAGGTTGCCATTTCCTTCTCCAGGGGATGTTCCCAACCCACGAATCAAACCTACATCTCTTTCATCTACCTGCATTGGCTGGTGGGTTCTTTACCAATAGTGCCATCTGGGAAGACCCACCCTGAGTGTACCCTTTCTCAAATGTTTGCCCATCTCCACTGGTCACAGCTGAATGGAACTAGGGGAACATCTAACTGAAGAAGGAGCCCATTTACCAATTATCCAATAATTTATGATATCTGAAAACTAGTAACAAAAATAGGCTGACCAATTATCTCCTTGTGGATTTGGACCTAGAGACAGAAAATATCAATTGTCTGCTGATTCAGGAGCTACAAAGTTATGCAGACTTGGAAACTAGATGTAGGTCACACTTTTTTTTTTTTTTTTTTTTTTAGCATATTTAATCAAGCTAAGGAAGCTGGCTGAGAAAAGGAATAAAATAGAGGTTGTTGCTGTGGTTCAATCACTAAGTCATGTCTGTCTCTCTGCAACCCCATGGACCATAGCATTACAGGCTTCCCTGTCTTCCACTGTCTCCCAGAGTTTGCTCAAATTCATGTCCATTGTGTCAGTGATACTATCTAACTGTCTCATCCTCTGCCACCCTCTTCTTTTGCCTTCAATGTTTCCCACCAGCAGGGTCTTTTCCAATGAGTCAGCTCTTTGCATCAGGTGATCAAAGGATTGGAGCTTCAGCATCAGCCTTCCAGTGAATATTCATGATTGATTTCCTTTAGCATTGACTGGTTTGATCTCCTTGTTATTCAAGGGACTCTCAAGAGTCTTCTCCAGCACCCCAATTTGAAAGCACCAATTCTTTGGCACTCAGACTTCTTAATGGTCTAACTCTTACATCCATACATGACTACTGGAAAAACTGTAGCTTTGACTATATGGACATTTGTTGGCAAAGTGATGTCTCTACTTTTTACTACACTGTCTAGGTTTGTCATAGCCTTTCCTTCCAAGGAGCAAACATCTTTTAAATTCATGGCTATGTCACTGTCCTCAGTGATTTTGGAGCCTAAGAAAATAAAATGTGTCACTGCTTACACTTTTTCCTTTCTATTTGCCATGAAGTAATGCAAGGAAGCTGGCTGAGAAAGGGGATATATAGAATAGAGGCACTAAAAAACAAAATGAAATCTATGAAGTGACCTTAGGAGATAACATGTGCTTACCTGGATACTTTAGTTCCTCCCATTGTTTCTTTTTTAACATATTTTAAAATTTTATTTTTAATGGATGATAATTTCTTTACAATGTTGTGTTGCTTTCTGCCATACAACAACGTGAATCAGCCAAGAGTATATATATGTCCCTGTCCTCTTGAACCTCTCTCCCTTCCCCCACTACATCCCACCTCTCTAGATTAGTCACAGAATACCAGGTTTAGCTTCCTGTGTTATAGAGCAGCTTCCTATTCTTTTTAATGATGATATTTTTGAGGAGTACAGGTTATGTATCTCGTAGAGTGTCCCCAAATTGGTATTTGTCTGATATTATCTCATGACTGGACTAGAGTCTTGGATCTGCAGGAAGGATGAGGTATAGTGATAATCTCTTCACAGCCTAGCAAAGATACATCTTGTCAGTATGGCTTACTGTTGATGATGCTAACCTTAATTACTTGGCTGAGACAATATGAGTTTTCTCTGCTGTAAAGACAAAGAGTGGGGTTATCCTCTACCTTCTTGAAGTTGAAATATCTACATAAATTATTTTGAATCCTTATCCACCCACCATTCACTCACTGTCCTTAAAAGTAATTTATTTTTTAAATCATTTTTTGTACTAATATGGACTCATAGATATTTATTTTATTATTTGGCTTACAATTCAGTTTTCTCTTTAAAACTCATCATCTGCATATTAACTACATTGCCTGACTCTTTTCTCACTCTGTATACTTTCTAAAATCAGTTTTGTGCCCATTGCTTTAATTATTGTTTGTGCTCAAAAGATTAAAAACATCTATCTCCCAACTTCTCCTAACTACTGAAAACTTTCTCATGAATGTCTTGATGGCATCTACAGTGAGTACCAGGTTGGCCTGTTGTGTTCACTTCCTCCTAAACTTCCTTGTAACAGAATGAAGCTGTTGATGACTAATCTTGTGTTTCTGTAAGCACACAGACTAGCCATCAGTGAAAAATTGCAACACATATATACATACATCAACTCTATTGATAATTATTTAATCTAAGGTCAATGTTGATAAGTTAGCACCAACACAGACTTAGAAAGTGTGTATAGAACTTGGTAGTTAGGTCTATGCGACACAATCTGTGATAAAAGAAGCTTGTTAAAGTTAAACCCTTATTAAATACATTCTATGACTTGGCAGCACCTCACCAAAAGCAAGTAAAATGCCATCACTGTCAAGGGGAACACGTAACCCAAGAGGAATTTAGAAGATTCTGCGGGCTTTGTTCTCCAGTCTCCTTAATCCTAATAGCCTTTAATATGCCTGGCTGGAAATGTAATTTTTATAGTAATGAGAAAACTGAAACTTACCTAAGACTTACGTTACAGCACTCATTTGTTACCCGTCAAAGGCAATCATTTTAGGAGAATTTCAACACTCAAAACTCAGCCTGTCCATAATGAAACATTAGTATTTCCTTCTTACCAAATTAGATCCTCTCCCATTCCTTATATCATTAGATGGCATCACAATTACAATATGAATCTTTCCCAGAATATTTTACCAATTTATGGAAGAGTTATCTTTGGTTCTGCATTCTCCCCTTTCCTTCATATCTAACTCAGTGCTGGGTCCTAGATATTGCTTGCTATATAGGTACCTAATTAATCAAATTATATTCCTTTTTATCACCAGTGTACTAATGCAAATTATCCTCTTTTCAGTTTGGTTCTACTCTGGAAATGTTCTGTCACCCACGTTCATTCTTGACCAACCTGTCTTGTCTTCTGACTTGAGTCAAGCAGCATTGTTAAAGCAAACATATGAGCACCTTACCTTCCTGTTTATAACCATGAATGAAACTTCACTGATCTCAGGATTATGACAAAATCTTCCAATCCAGTTTATAGATCTTTTGTAGTCTGTTTTCTTTTTTTTCTCTATATGAAATATTTTTCCTTTTTCTAGTTTATTTATTTTTAATTAATTAATTAATTAATTTTATTTTACAATATTGTATTGGTTTTGCCATACATTGATTTGAATCCACCATGAGTGTACGTGTGTTCCGTATTGATCCTCAGCCCCTTCTAGGATTATGTTCTATCAATCCCTCCCCTTCTTGCTCTTTCTCTTTCTCTCATTCTCTCTCTGAACCCCATCTTCTTGCTTCATCCTTTAGGATAGGTCACACCTCTTCTGCCCATCATGCCTATATTAGCCCTTTGCACGAAGTTCTTTGCTTTCTCTCCCTCACCAGACAATGCTTATGATCATTCTTGAGATCTCAGCTCAGCCATCACATGCTGGAAAGCCTTGCCTTATCTTTCTGATGAGCTCAAGTCATCAATGTGCTGTGATCCTCTGCCACCACAAGCACCACATGTTTCTCTTTCATAGCACTGACCTCAGTGACAATACTCTATTTAATTGGGAATTTAATTAGATTTTCTTTCTTCCACTATACTGTAAATTTGGTAAGCGTAGAAATTTGATATTTATTCATTTCTGTGGATTTTCCAAGGTGGCCCCAGTGGTAAAGAATCCACCTGCTAATGCAAAAGACTTGAATTTGATACCTGGGTCAGGAAAATCCCCTGGAGAAGGAAATGGCACCCCACTCCAGTATTCTTGCCTGGGATGTTCCATGGAAGGAGGAGCCTAGCGGGCTACAGTCCATGCCATCACAGAGTCAGACATGATTGAGTGACTGAGCACACACACACACATCTCTGTATCTTTACTATTTAAAATGGTATCTGGAATATGTTGTTGTTGTTTAGTCACTCAGTTGTATCTCTTTTGCAGCCCCATGGACTGTAGCCCACCAGGCTCCTTTGTCCCTAGAGTTTTCCTGGCAACAATATTGGAGTAGATTGCCATCCTAGTCCAGGGGATCTTCCCAACCCAGGAATTGAAGCCACATCTTCTGCATTGCAAGCAAATTCTTCACCACTGATCCATCTAGGAAGCCCTTCTGGAACATGTGCTTAATTTCTCAGTCATGTCTGACTCTTTATGACCCCATGGATTGTAGCCCACAAGGCTCCCCTGTCTATGGGGATTCTCCAGGCAAGTATACCGGAATGGGTTGCCATGTCTTTCTCCAGGGGTTCTTCCCAACCAAGGATTGAACCCAGGTCTCCTGCACTGCAGGCAGATTCCTTACCATCTGAGCCACCAGAGAAGCCCAATATGGCACATAGAAGTACTAAAATTTGTTTTAATATTTCTGAGTAAATCCAGAAATAAGTAAGTCTGTTATTTTTCCAAGTGAAGAAACAAAAGCCTAAAGGAATGAAGTGCAAGATAATCAATTTGTTAAGGTAGAGACTAGAACAGTTCTGAATTTTGAATCTTACTCTGTTATTCTCTCATCCTTGCTCCTTTGTAATTGAATTTAAAGAAAGGAAGGGCAAACCAAATAAAATTCAGGTGCAAAACATGCAATAAACTTTTATGCTGTTTCTAATACGGCAGATGTTTTTTCACAGCTACAGCTTGATTTACTTATATATTTATTTTTCCTCAGATACATTGAATTAGCATAAATGTAGTCTTTGATTAATGACAGACATTATTTTTTATGAATGTCCTTTTTAAATTTAACTGGATGGACTTTTTGTTTTTAATAAAAGAATAAGCATTCACTAAACCACCATTAAACACAAAAACTAAAATCTTTCAGATCTCTTCCACTTCCCTTACCTGTTTGTCACCTTACTGATATACTGTGGTAGCAATTCCATCCCTTTTCACGTGAGGATGTGTGTTTGCCTCATCCCCAAATGAAGAAATCCTATGCATTCACATACTTTCTGACATTTGCTTTATTGTCTGACTTTTATTTTTTCCAGTAAAATGGGTACAAAATGATAACTTGATATGATCTTCATTTGCATTTGTTCAAACCCCAAATGGGCTTGAATCATCAGATATTTATTGTCCATTAATTCCCTTTTATTCTAAGTTGTATAGACCAGAGCTCATTTGTCTATATATAGAATAAGTTATTTCACTGAAAATCATGAAAAAGAATTATCTTTCAAATCACTTTATTATGATACACCATTTTATTATGGTGACTCAATAGATATTGTTTGGAAAATGGGAAATGGAAATTACTAAAGATTAGCATATTTTCACCCCACCTAATTTTTTCTTTTCACATTTGGTGACTGTAGAAGAATGGGTTTAGCTTAAAAGTCTGTTCTACGAACAAGCGGGTGGAATTCTACAGGTATAATAAAACTGATATTTAGGATGAGATACCTAACTGAAATGAGAGGAATGATTACTTTGCATACATATGTATCTGTATGTCTTTGTATCTGAACTCTGTTACTTGGTCCACAACATTATTAACTAACACTTAGTGGCAACATATCGGAGAAGGCAATGACACCCCACTCCAGTACTCTTGCCTGCGAAATCCCATGGACGGAGGAGCCTGGTAGGATAGGCTATATGCAGTCCATGGGGCTGCAAAGAGTCGGACACGACTGAGAGACTTCACTTTCACTTTTCCCTTTCATGCATTGGAGAAGGAAATGGCATCCCACTCCAGTGTTCTTGCCTGGAGAATCCCAGGGATTGGGCAGCCTGGTGGGCTGCCGTCTATGGGGTCGCACAGAGTCGGACACGACTGAAGTGACTTAGCAGCAGCAGCAGATAAGCTGCTGCTGCTGCTGCTGCTAAGTTGCTTCAGTCGTGTCCGACTCTGTGCGACCCCATAGACGGCAGCCCACCAGGCTCCCCCGTCCCTGGGATTCTCCAGGCAAGAACACTGGAGTGGGTTGCCATTTCCTTCTCCAATGCATGAAAGGGAAAAGTGAAAGTGAAGTTGCTCAGTCCTGTCTGACTCTTAGCGACCTCATGGACTGCAGCCTACCAGGCTCCTCCGTCCATGGGATTTTCCAGGCAAGAGTACTGGAGTGGGGTGCCATTGTCTTCTCCAACATATGTATAGCTTAATCCAAATAGGATTTGCAAAGATGATCTACATCTTGGGAACTTCTCTTACGAATTATTGCCAAAATATTCCATTAAAATAATAAAAAAAAGTCTAAAAATAAAATTTTACTCATTTGTCTACAGTTTTTTTAGCAGATATATATGACTTCCAGTCATTTCTGGGAAATTGTTGTGGAGCTCAAACTGATACGGTATTACTAGTAGGTAAAACTGATGCTCTGGAAGATGAGTCCTGTTTATCTTGGGACCTGTGATATTAACGCAGAAGTACATATGTAGTCTAAAATCAACAAAAGGTCTCTAAATTATTTAAATCTATATGTTATCTAAGGAAGGGAAAATATTCGGTTTTTACACATGAAACTACTTTAAATTTACTCTAAAATCCAGATAGTATTTATTCCTAAAGCTATTTTCCAGAAATTCATGAGTTTCACAAATGCCACTGGAAATTCTATAATTCCTTGGAGTGCAAATGTTTTATAGGAGAAGACATTGGTCAGTGTGAATTCTGGTAATAATGTATATGCTGGATCAAATGTCTGCATTCCCAGCCAGTTACTAAAGTCAACTCTGATCAACAGTCCCAGGCTGTTTAATTTTTTACCATGGCAATCATCAAGGTTTCCCTCTTCCTTCTCATGTATTTACATTAATAATGAAACTTTTAGCTACTACACTCAGAGAGAAATATGCTTCTCAGAAATAGTTTAAGGAGCCAAACTTCTTTTCAGTGTCAAGCAGAGCTCAAACCGTTGACTCATTGTTTTTGTTTTCCCAGATAATATCAAACATGTGTCCCAGATCATGTAGAGGGAACCTGCTCAGAAAAAATTCTGACTGCATTTGGTGTACAAAGTATGATACCAGCTGCCAGGAACTATGTATTTCAATGTGGGCCAGATGTTGGGTATTTGTGCATAAAAATGATGGAAAAAAAATATGCTTCCTTCATATTCCAAGGTTTTGCCAGCCATTGTTCTGCAGGAGATTTTGATATTATATTTATAGTACAATGGGATCAAATTATTAAGTGGGAAGAGTAGGTAATCCCACAAAATTGGCTCTTCAGAAGAATTATTACAGGAGGGGAATAAAAGCAATATAATTTCCAATCATCTGTGATTGATCTTGTCTCACATCTCCAAGTCAACGTTTGCCATTCTTCATTTAAATCTATGTACTTTACTGTCAAACGTTGAGGTAATATGAGATCATTTTATCATTTTCATTAGAATGTTATAGGAAGTATATCACAGATATAGAAACAAAACATGAAACATTGCTACACTGGTGAATTGGGGAGAGTTTGGATGTTGAGTTGTAATAATTTAAACAAAGTACATCTTTTGGTGTAAAATATCTGAATATCATACCTTAATTCAATTAGGTTACTCATACAAAGCTTTATATGATGGAGTTCTCATTTGCATTTGATACCTGAGGCAAAATTAATTTTCCTTTCAGATGGATATATAATAAAATCCTACTAGCATTGTCTTTATTTAAATCTCTTTTAGATAAGAAATCCTGGGAGCATTTCAAGCCTCTTAAAATACTTGATGGAATGGATGAAACCAAACTCTGAAGAACTAAAGATAGTCAGTTAACACATATGTCACTATTAAATAGCCTCAAGAAATTAAAGATCAAATGTGGATTTGACAGATAAGGATCTCTGAGAAACATGGGGAAAAAACCTGGAAAAAGTCATAACTGCTTTGCTTTAGAAAGTTAAAAATTTAAACTAAAAACCTTAATCATTTTTATTTATATATAATATAGGAAGAGATGCAGAAAGTGCTGTAGGCAAATCCTTTTGCTTTTAACTAGAGAGAAATATGTCAACTGAGTCAAAATTAAGTAGTAATGTATTCAAAAAATAAAAATTCTGTATGTCTACATAGAAATTTTTACATATTTTTAAATCAGGGAAATATAGAATCAATATATACATAAACAGAGACTGCTTGAAATTTGAGTACACTTTGATATAGAAACTAAGTGTGTATTCATTCATCAATAAAAGTGAGCAGACTTATGAATGTATTTGCATTCTAGATAATGGTAATGATACTTAGTTTTTTAAAATCTAGTCTAGAAGTCATATCCTAAACATAAAAATAATTGACTCAAAGCTCAGCGTTCATATATCAACCTAAAGGGAAACAGTGTTCAGTGAGTGCAATTTTTGAATAAATATTCAGGTGTTTTTTTCTGAGTTCAGATCAGGTAAGAGTTGTGAGTTCTATTGCTTTAAGAGAAAGCGTCTAAGATATACTACATGTTCACGTAGCTATGCTATGGAATTACTTCCTCAACCCTGAGCTATTCACTCACAAATACTGCTGCACTGTGCTAGCCAGTCAGAGATCCTTAAAAGAAGAATCTATTTTATTGAGGCTTTTACCATATAGTTGTGGGAGATGGTAGATCTGCCATTTTGGTAGCTCTTAGCAGGACTTATGATTAGGTAAGTTATCTCTCTGGTAACAATCTGTGTAAGTTCTCATCCAGGGTGCTGAGAACAAAATTCTTGCAGAAAATTTCTTGTAGAAAATTCTTATAGAGACTGTATCAAGAAGGATCAGTAGCTGTGGTAAGCCATTTATGTGGTTGATATAAATCAGGTGGAGAGAAATGAAAGATTTACCACAAATCATGCATACGTGCTCAGTCATGTCTGACCTTTTGCAACCCCATGGACTGCTCCTCAGGCACCAGGCTCCTCTGTCCTCTACTCTCTCCCAGAATTTTCTCAAATTCATGTCCATTAAGTCAGTGTTGCTATCTAACTGCGTCATCCTCTGCAGCCCACTTCTTTTGCTTTCAGTCTTTCCCAGCATTAGGGTCTTTTGCAGTGAGTTGGCTCTTCACATCAGGTAGCTAAAGTATTGGAGCTTTAGCTTCAGCATCAGTCCTTCCAGTGAATATTCAGGGTTTATTTCCTTTGGGATTAACTGGTTTGATCTCCTTGAAGTGCAAGGGACTTTTCTCCAGCACCATGATTCAAAAGCATAAGTTCTTTGGTGCTCAGCATTATGGTCCAACTCTTTGATCCATACCTGACTATTGGAAAAAACATAGCTTTGATTATAAGGACCTTTGTCAGCAACCATGAGTTTGAAATTACTAGGTAACATTTGGGGCTTTAAAATGTTTCTGATTAGGATGAGTTTGAAATATACTTTTATGATTAAAACTATGTGGCATATTAATATATACCATCCATCAATAATTATGTTTATTTGTCATCCCATGATAGAAATATCTGAGAATTGAATAATACAGAGTTATTTGTTGTGTGATTCTCTCATTCAGCTCAATTAAATATAATTTTCACTTTCTGGCAGTCAGTAAATTGTAGGATAGGATCAATGATGACTCCTTATAAGAATGCATACCAGGAGCATTCAGTGTCAGAGAGCTTTGATACTAAAATATAATTTCTTGATGAATTTAAATGAAGATATATACTGTACTATGGGCTTCTCTGGTGGCTCAGACAGTAAAGAGTCTGCCTGCAATGCAGGAGACCTAGGTTTGATCCCTGGGTTGGGAAGATACCCTGGAGAAGGAAATGGCAACCCACTCCAGTATTCTTGCCTGGAAAATCCCATGGACAGAGTTGCCTGTTGGGCTACAGTCCATGGGGTCTCAAAGAGTTGGACATGACTGACTTTCACATAGACATACATATACTGTACTAATTATTACTGAGAAGTTCAGTTATAAAGTGCTCTTACATAACAACAAATCAAGTGAATACACTGGAGAATTTTTGTTTTGTTAACTTTTTGCATTGCATTGAAACAAGATTTTTATTTTAGAAGCACCATCATTTAAGGTACATAGATACCTCAACCATGCCTAGTAAAAAATATCAAAATTTCTGAAAGCTGACTTCAAAATAAGGATTCAGATTCATAGGTTATTATTTCTTTATAAATGAGCTTATTGCAATTAAATGTAATGCTACTTATTACATTCACTTTAGGAGAAACTCAGAAAATAGTAGAGTTTACAGTCTGATGTACTCTAGAGAGAAAAATCTACAGAAATAAACAAAAAGTGTCTCAGGATGTTTCTAAGAACAGGATTAAATGATATGTTTTCTACTTGCCCAAATAATAAACACCTACAGAAAATAAGTGAAAGTTGTGAATTTAAATTACAATTGAAATAGTGGTGTAAGGTTTCTAAGTCCCTTGGGATGAGGCATCTAGCCTTTATTTTATTTATTTATTTATTTTTGTTGAAGGCAAATTACTTTACAATATTGTAGTGGGTTTTGCCATACATTGATATGAATCAGCCATGAGTTTACACGTGTTCCCCAATCCTGAACTCCCCGCCCCCCACCTCCCTCCCTATCCCATCCCTCTGGGTCATCCCAGCGCACTAGCCCTGAGCACCCTGTCTCATGCATCGAACCTGGACTGGCGATATGTTTCACATATTATAATATACATGTTTCAATGCTATTCTCTCAGATCATCTCACCCTTGTCTTCTCCCACAGAGTCCAAAAGACTTCTTTACATCTGTGTCTCTTTTTCTGTCTCTCATATAGGGTTATCATTACCATCTTTCTAAATTCCACATATATGTGTTAGTATGGGAGAAGGCAATGGCACCCCACTCCAGTACTCTTGCCTGGAAAATCCCATGGATGGAGGAGCCTGGTGGGCTGCAGTCCATGGGGTCGCTAAGAGTCAGACAGACTGAGCGACTTCACTTTCACTTTCCGCTTTCATGCATTGGAGAAGGAAATGGCAACCCACTCCAGTGTTCTTGCCTGGAGAATCCCATGGACGGAGAAGCCTGGTAGGCTGCAGTCCATGGGGTCACACAGAGTCGGACACGACTGAAGCAACTTAGCAGCAGCATGTGTTAGTATACTGTATTGGTGGTTTTCTTTCTGCCTTATTTCCCTCTGTATAATAGGCTCCAATTTCATCCATCTCATCAGAACTGATTCAAATAGTATATTTGAATCAGTTGATATATTTGATATAGTAGTATATTCATTTTCACTATATTGATTCTTCCAATCCATGAACATGGTATATTTCTCCATCTATTAGTGTCCTCTTTGATTTCTTTCATCAGTGTTTTATAGTTTTCTATATATAGTTCTTTTGTTTCTTTAGATAGATATATTCCTAAGTATTTTATTCTTTTTGTTGCAGTGGTGAATGGAATTGTTTCCTTAATTTCTCTGTTTTCTCATTATTAGTGTATAGGAATGCAAGGGATTTCTGTGTGTTAATTTTATATCCTGCAACTTTATTTTATTCATTGATTAGCTCTAGTAATTTTCTGGTAGAGTCTTTAGGGTTTTCTATGTAGAGGATCATGTCATCTGCAAACAGTGAGAATTTTACTTCTTCTTTTCCAATGTGGATTCCTTTTACTTCTTTTTCTGCTCTGATTGCTAGGGCAAAAACTTCCAAAACTATTTGAATAGTGGTGGTGAAAGTGGGCACCCTTGCCTTGTTCCTGACTTTAGGAGAAATGCTTTCAATTTTTCATCATTGAGGATAATGTTTGCTGTGGGTTTGTTATATATAGCTTTATATTATGTTGAAGTATGTTCCTTCTATTCCTGCTTTCTGGAGAGGTTTTTTTATTTTTATCATAAATGGATGTTGAATTTTGTCAAAGGCTTTTTCTGCATCTATTGAGATGATCATATGGTTTTATCTTTCAATTTGTTAATGTGGTATATTACATTGTTTGATTTGCAGATATTAAAGAATCCTTGCATTCCTGGGATAAAGCCCTTTGGTCATGATGTATGATCTTTTTAATATGTTGTTGGATTCTGTTTGCTAGAATTTTGTTGAGGATTTTTGCATCTATGTTCATCAGTGATATTGGCCTGTAGTTTTCTTTTTTGTTGTTATCTATGTCTGGTTTTGGTATTAGGGTGATGATGGCCTCATAGAATGAGTTTGGAAGTTTACCTTCTTCTGCAATTTTCTGGAAGAGTTTGAGTAAGTTAGGTGTTAGCTCTTCTCTAAATTTTGGTAGAATTCAGCTGTGAAGCCATCTGGTCCTGGGCTTTTGTTTGCTAGAAGATTTCTGATTACAGTTTTTATTTCTGTGCTTGTGATAGGTCTGTTAAGATCTTCTATTTCTTCCTGGTTCAGTTTTGGAAAGTTGTACTTTTCTAAGAATTTGTTTATTTCTTCCAAGTTGTCCATTTTATTGGCATATAGTTGCTGATAGTAGTCTCTCATGATCCTTTGTATTTCTGTGTTGTCTATTGTGATTTCTCAATTTTCATTTCTAATTTTGTTGATTTGATTCTTTTCCCTTTGTTTCTTGATGAGTCTGGCTAATGGTTTGTCAATTTTATTTATCTCCTCAAAGAACCAGCTTTTAGCTTTGTTGATTTTTGCTGTGGTCTCTTTTGTTTCTTTTTGCATTTATTCCTGTCCTAATTTTTAAGATTTCTTTCCTTCTACTAACCCTGAGGTTCTTCATTTCTTTCTTTTCTACTTGCCTTAAGTGTAAAGTTAACTTATATATTTGACTTTTTTCTTGTTTCTTGAGGCATGCCTGTATTGCTACGAACCTTCCCCTTAGCACTGCTTTTACAGTGTCCCATAGGTTTTGGGTTGTTGTGATTTCATTTTCATTTGTTTCTATGCATATTTTTATTTCTTCTTTGATTTCTTCTATGATTTGTTGGTTATTCAGAAGTGTGTTGTTTAGCCTCCATATGTTGGAATTTTTAGTAGTTTTTTTCCTGTAATTGAGATCTAATCTTACTGCATTGTGGTCAGAAAAGATGATTGGAATAATTTCAAATTTTTTTTTAATTTACCAAGGCTGGATTTATGGCCTCAGATCAGATCAGTCGCTCAGTCGTGTCTGACTCTTTGTGACCCCATGAATCGCAGGGCCTCCCTCTCCATCCTGGAGAAGATTCTGTGTGTGCTTGAGAAAAAGGTGAAATTCATTATTTTGGGATGAAATGTCCTATAGATATCAATTAGGTCTAGCTGGTCCATAGTGTCATTTAAAGTTTGTGTTTCCTTGTTAATTTTCTGTTTAGTTGATCTATCCATAGGTGTGAGTTTGGTATTAACGTCTCCCACTATTATTGTGTTATTGTTAATTTCCCCTTTCATACTTGTTAGCATTTGCCTTACATATTGTGGTGTTCCTATGTTGGGTGCATAAATATTTATAATTGTTATATCTTCTTGGATTGATTCTTTGATCATAATGTAGTGTCCTTCTTTGTCTCTTTTCACAGCCTTTATTTTAAAATCTATTTTATCTGATATAAGTATGGCTACTCCTGCTTTTTTTTTGTTTGCATTTGCATGAAATATCTTTTTCCAACCCTTCACTTTCAGTCTGTATGTGTCCCTTGGTTTGAGGTGGTCTCTTGTAGACAGCATATATAGGGGTCTTGTTTTTGTATCCATTCAGCCAGTCTTTGTTTTATGGTTGGGATTTCAACCGATTTACATTCAAGGTAATTATTGATAAATATGGTCCCGTTGCCATTTACTTTGTTATTTTGGGTACAAGTTTATACACCCTTTCTGTGTTTCCTGTATAGAGAAGGTCCTTTAGCATTTGTTGAAGAGCTGTTTTGGTAGTGCTGAATTCTCTCAGCTTTTGCTTGTCTGTAAAGCTTTTGAATTCTCCTTCATATCTGAATGAGATCCTTGCTGGTTTTAGTAACCTGGGTTATAGGTTTTTCGCTTTCATCACTTTAAGTGTGTCCTGCCATTCCTTTCTGGCCTGAAGAGTTTCTATTGAAAGATCAGCTGTTACCCTTATGGGAATCCCCTTGTGTGTTATTTGTTGTTTTTCCCTTGCTGCTTTTAATATTTGTTCTTTGTGTTTGATCTTTGTTAATTTGATTAATATGTGTCTTGGGGTGTTTTGTCTTGGGTTTATCCTGTTTGGGACTCTCTGGGTTTCTTGGACTTGTGTGACTATTTCCTTCCCCATTTTAGGGAAGTTTTAAACTATTATCGCCTCAAGTATTTTCTCATGGCCTTTTGGCATCTAGCCTTTAACATAAGGAAGAAAGGACATGAGTAGTCATCTTAATTCATGCCTAGGAGGGGCATGAGAAGCATGTTACTGGATGAGAAAGAATCGCAAATTAATTTACATAATTTTTCTCCTCTATTTTCTTCTGTCAGGCACTCCAAGGCCTCTAGAAGATCAGTAAAACAGTAATACAACAGAATGGACAAGACTGGGCAACTCATTAAATGTAGGGACCAAGAGAAGAAAGGATGGAATAAAAACTGTTCTCTTTTGATTTGGATGATGGTTGTGGGTTCAGGGGCATGGTATGAAGGCACCATTTATAAAAATCGTGGTTAGAGGGGGGAAAGGTGTGAATCTGTAGTTAAAGAGGCAGCATTTGGATCTAGGACTGTAGGACTCAGAATAGAAATGGGAATAAATACATTTGTTTATTAGGAAATCCCCCATAAAGTAAAGATAAATAAAGCTATGATTTTAGGATAATATTACTAACGGGGAGATCTTAAAAGAAAGTAAAATAGGCCTTTTGCTACAGGCTTAAGGACACTTCCACTTAAAAAATGAAAAGTAAGTACAGATATATACATAGAAAAGACAGCTAATTATTGAGGAAAAACCAGGAGAAGCCAGTGGATAATCTCAACTGGAGGTGATAAGAAATAAATAGGTAATCAATAAAAGGTGGAGAGATGAGGGAAAAAAAGAAAAAAGGTTGAGGGGGTGGATAAAGAGGAGAGAGGAACTGAAGATGATGACATGGGGTCATCAGTCATGCAGCAGAGTTCTGAAGGAAACCTGATGCATGGACTCGGTGTGTGGACCACATAATCCTCTGATAGTGGGTGTGTCAAATGTAGATTTATAAAGACTGGGGGGAAGGGTGAGGTGGAAAGGGAAATTGAAGGTCCTCTGTTTTTTCTTTATATGAGGATGGAAATGGGACACGCTTGGAAAGGTGATATAAAAATATAAGCAAGTGTAAATGAGAGATGATAAGGCATTTTTAAATGAAGATGAAGGCCATATGCATGAGTTTGCCTATTTCTTGTCACTAACCTGTGAGTAATGGATAAAAAAGCTGTGGTACATGTACACAATGGAGTATTACTCAGCCATTAAAAAGAACACATTTGAATCAATTCTAATGAGGTGGATGAAACTAGAGCCTATTATACAGAGTGAAGTAAGCCAGAAAGAAAAACACCAATACAGTATACTAACGCATATATATGGGATTTAGAAAGATAGTAACGACAACCCTGTATGAGAGAGAAATGTATAGAACAGTCTTTTGGACTCTGTGGGAAAGGGAGAGGGTGGGACGATTTGGGAGAATGGCATTGAAACATGTATATCATATAAAAAACTAATCGCCAGTCCACATTTGATGCAGGATATAGGATGCTTGGGGCTGGTGCACTGGGATGAACCAGAGGGATGGTACCGGGAGGGAGGTGAGAGGGGGGTTCAGGATGGGGAACACGTGTACACCCGTGGTGGATTCATGTTGATGTATGGCAAAAGCAATACAATATTGTAAAGTAATTAGCCTCCAATTAAAATAAATAAATCTAAATTTAAAAAAATAAGTAGGAGAGAAGTGTAAGTGAAGGAGAGTGAGGCCCAAGGGAATCAAAATCTCAACTAAATAGTGACTGAAATAGCTGTCAAGGAACATCAAAGGGAGAGAGTCCACCCCAAGGCCGGGGTAGCATTTAAGCAGTGGAGTAGGTCCTGGGTTAAGACTTTCATCCTTTCATTTACTCAATAAGCATTAACTTTTTGATCACCTGTCATCCACTAAAGCTGTGATGAAGATTCTTCAGCAATGATCTTCACCCATCTAGTGAGAGGAAGTGTTGAGTCTCCCAAGGACCATTTCAATCTTATATTTTTTTAAAATGTGAATCTAATTGACTTAAAGTAAAACATGAGAAACTAAGTCAAAAAATTTCCTCCAGTTTATAAGGAGGCAGGGAAGAACCCATGAAATGGCATAATATTATTTTTTTATGAGGATAGAAGTCTAACTTTCTGCTAAAGATGTTCACATATTTCTGAGCTGATAGAATTTTCTGATTTTTAGAAGTAATTTAATTCATACATCTAGAATTGAAGTTTTCTTACAATGCTTGGGGGAAAACACTAGGAAGTATTTTTGTTGTTTATCCCCTGACAGACTGTTTCAATTTTATTGGCTTCATGATTTGGGAAATATTTGATAACAAGGCAAAACTCAAAGGGGTGAAGTTTATTACTCTCATTTATTTTGCTTCAGGGTCAAAGAGAGTTGAAACATTTATCTCTATAGTGCATCTTCTGCACATGTTCCTATCACGGGTGCCGACACATGTTCACATGTGGAAAGATTCACACTTCTGAAGAATGTTCGTTCATGCCTTGCCTACTAAATCATTGGGCCATGGTACTTTTTAATTACTATAAACTTTACTCATAAACAGGTTGATTTAGTAGAAGATAGTTAGAAATTGTTGAGGTCTCTGCAAATAGTGATCAAAATGGATTTAAAAAATCATCTGTAAGACTTGTTTATAGCAAAAATCAGTTTTCAAACTAAAAAAGTTAGACATTTGAGGTTTATAGATTAGAACACAAAAATAAAATGAGGCATACAATGATGGTGGAAGAAATTGTAACTAGAATTGAAATCTTTAGTTTCCTAGAGACAGACTTTTTTTATATTCTCCTCAAAAGTGGTGATAATTTTAAAGTAATAGTGGAAAAAAAAAATACCCCACCAACTGTGAACTATTTTAATAAACAAAGTCAAAACCCACAGTCAAATGGTCATTATGGAAACTGGAAACAGTACCCAGTATTTTGAGTACCTAACATTATTGAACTTTTGATTTTGTTATTTCTGTTTTTAAAAGCTGCATGATTCTATAGTGTCTCAAAGGTACATCAGTTTCTACCTTTTATGTACAAATTTTACTGGTGTACTGATTTTATTCTTACTTTTGCATGATACCTGAGCAGTTGAATTTTATTTTGTATTTTCTACAGCTATTATATCAAAGTTAGTTATCAAATCCAAAACAAAAGGATGCTAAATTAGAGAACTCATTTCACCCAAACTTATGTTATTTTCTAAGTTATTAAATTTTTTGCAAGCATTAGGTAATAGACTAATTGTCTGTATTAATAAAACTGAAAAGCATACCAATAGTCACCCAGTCATCAATATTAGAAATTATAAGTTTCTTGGTGCTAAGTTAGCCAACCTTCTCTTTTTAGTTATGAAAACTGAAGAGAGAGGATGGCCACCATATTTGAGATTAGAATTCAAGCCTTGTAATTCCTCCAGTTCAGTTCAGTCGCTCAGTCGTGTCCAACTAATTGTGACCCCATGAACTGCAGCACGCCAGGCCTCCCTGTCCATCAGCAACTCCCAGAGTCCATCCAAACCCATGTCCATTGAGCCGGTGATGCCATCCAACCATCTCTTCCTCTGTTGTCCCCTTCTCCTCCTGCCCACAATCTTTCCGCGTCAGGGTCTTTTCAAATGAGTCAGCTCTTCGCATCAGGTGGCCAAAGTATTGGAGTTTCAGCTTTAACATCAGTCCTTCCAATGAACACCCAGGACTGATCTCCTTTTATGGACTGGTTGGATCTCCTTGCAGTCCAAGGGACTCTCAGGAGTCTTTTCCAACACCACAGTTCAAAAGCATCTATTCTTCGGCGCTCAGCTTTCTTTATAGTCCAACTCTCACATCTATACACGACCACTGGAAAACCATAGCCTTGACTAGATGGACTTTTGTTGACAAGTGATGTCTCTGCTTTTTAATATGCTGTCTAGGTTGGTCATATCTTTCCTTTCAAGGAGTAAGCGTCTTTTAATTTCATGGCTGCAGTCACCATCTGCAGTGATTTTGGAGCCCAGGAAAATAAAGTCTGACACTGTTTCCACTGTTTCCCCATCTATTTGCCATGAAGTGATAGGACCACATGCCATGGTCTTAGTTTTCTGAATGTTGAGCTTTAAGCCAACGTTTTCACTCTGCTCTTTCACTTTCATCAAGAGGCTCTTTAGTTCCTCTTCACTTTCTGCCATAAGGGTGGTGTCATCTGTATATCTGAAGTTATGGATATTTCTCCTGGCAATCTTGATTCTAGCTTTGCTTCCTCCAGCCCAGTGTTTCTCATGATATACTCTGCATATAAGTTAAATAAGCAGGGTGACAATATACAGCCTTGATGTACTCCTCTTCTTATTTGGAACCAGTCTGTTGTTCCCTGTCTGGTTCTAACTGTTGCTTTCTGACCTGCATATAGGTTTCTCAAGAGGCAGGTCAGGTGGTTTGGTATTCCCGTCTCTTTAAGAATTTTCCACAGTTTATTGTGATCCACACAGTCAATGCCAAAACCTGAAATCCTTCTTATTTGTTATAATCTTCATATTATTTGCTTATTTCTCTTCTATAGGTGAAGAGAACAAACCCTTGTAAAATGAAAGTTGCAGGTGAATTCTTTACCAGCTGAGCCACTAGAGAAGGTTGAACACACCCTTAGTAAGCTGCTATAATGTTCTAGACAATGTATTTAGCAATTTGCTTATGCTTACCATTATGTTTTTTTTTAATGTTTTATTTATTTATTTATTTTTAAATTTATTTTTTTTTATTTTATTTTGTTTTTAAACTTTACAATATTGTATTAGTTTTGCCAAATATCGAAATGAATCTGCCACAGGTATACCTGTGTTCCCCATTCTGAACCCTCCTCCCTCCTCCCTCCCCATACCCTCCCTCTGGGTCGTCCCAGTGCACCAGCCCCAAGCATCCAGTATCGTGCATCGAACCTGAACTGGCGACTCATTTCATACATGATATTATACATGTTTCAATGCTATTCTCCCAAATCTACCCCCCGATCCCTCTCCCACAGAGTCCATAAGACTGATCTATACATCAGTGTCTCTTTTGCTGAGGAAACCAGAAGGGAAAGAGACACGTGTACCCCAATGTTCATCGCAGCACTGTTTATAATAGCCAGGACATGGAAGCAACCTAGATGCCCATCAGCAGATGAATGGATAAGAAAGCTGTGGTACATATATACATAATGGAGTATTACTCAGCCATTAAAAAGAATACATTTGAATCAGTTCTAATGAGATGGATGAAACTGGAACCTATTATACAGAGTGAAGTAAGCCAGAAAGAAAAACACCAATACAGTATACTAACGCATATATATGGAATTTAGAAAGATGGTAACAATAACCCTGTGTTTTATTTATTTTTAATTTACTTTTTTTTTTTTTTGCGATAACATGTAGCCAGCCAGAGATCAAACCCACACCCTCTGCACTGGAAGAGCATAGTCTTAACCACTGTATTGCCAGGGAAGTCCCTGCTTACCATTACTTTTTAACTCTTAAAGGAGTCACTGATATGCTTTTTATCTCATTTTTCCAGTTTTAGAGACAAAGATTCAGATTACTAAACTTCTCCATACTAATATAGACAGTAAAGGGGCATGAAGCTTTTACCAAGTTGTTTTTGCTTCACACCCCATTCTTATTTTCTCTGTAGAATAGCTCTTCCCAGATACTCTATAATCTCCTTTTCATTGTTAATTACATAATCTTTCCTAACATTACCTTCATCAACTTATGTTCAAAGCAATGTATTTTTTGGCACTTATATTATTTATTTACTGAGGAGTATTTTGTTCTTTCAGCTGCCCAGTGGCATAAATATCACTTCATTAGATCAAATGCTCAAATTTTTTTCTTCTTTATTTCTTGAAATAACATCTGGAAGAACAATATCATGTTGACACTGAGTTCTTAAAATAAAATCTCATCCTAGATGATGTATGAGAAGTTAATCAGCAATTCAGAGAACTCGTCTTCATTATTGGATAACAAACTCATGATTAAGCAAAGATAAGATTTTCCTGAGATGAACCAGAGACTCATCCTTAAATAAAATAAGCTGACTTTTCATTTATGACAACTTTAAATTTCTGAAATATTGAGCATGATTCTTCATGGCATTTTTGTTGATGTAGCATCTCAAATAATGCTTTGTAAATATGGAGAGACCCATTTAACAGATGAGTTAACCAATACAAGGAAATTACATGCATGCTTGGAGTTAAGACAAATTATAAACTACTCAAAATCTAAAGGCTTTTGAGCCTTTAACTGTTGTTTAGTCAACAAACTAATGATAAATTAATAAAGATATACATGTAAGCCTGAGGTGATAGTTTTGGATCCATTAATATGGTGCCTAATCCTATACAGTCAGATACATATTTTCAAAGATATTACTGACAAATAATATAAATGAGATATTTCAAAGATGTGATAGCACATGCTGTGATCCCATGTATTCTCCGCATACTGGTTTGACATATTTTTCTAATTAAACAGTAAAAAGCAATTGTCAGTTAATTGACTTTTAAGAAGTTAATTTTAAATATATGCTATTATATTGATTTAAGAAGTCTATAGCATAATTTTCTTCCTTTTTGGCATCAAGTGCTTTCATTCTCTATTTTCTCTCCATACACACACACACACACACACACACACAGATACCATCCTTTTCCTATTCATCAGTGATTTGACACTCTGGTTTGAGATAAAATTCTCACACTGAAAGTACTATTTATGACTATAAGCAACAAAATACAGAATAGCAGATCTGGGGTAGATTGACAATCATAATAACAACTATTATCCTCTAAAGCTGCTTGCTGCTACTTAAAGGGGCAGTATCCATTATAGAAAGAATATATGAGTCATTCTTTAAAGTATGGCTCCACTGGAAAAATGTTTTGTTATGGTGATTGTTGCAAATATAAGCCTATTGCCTTTGGCTCTTTGAAATGAAAACTGCTTCATTTCACTTAAGAAGGTTATGTGAACACGTTTAAATTGGTTACATTTGAATCCACATGTGGTTAAATCTTTCTTCCAGAGAGAAAAGAAAAGTTATTCATCTCCATTTCTACTACAACAATCTTAAACCTGGATTTTCTACCTCACGTTCTGAGTACAAAGTCCTATTTGTGTTCTTTGTACCTCAACCACACATATCATTTAAATTTATGAGTATAATCATTTCAAACATTATAATGGCCATATTTTCCCTGTTCATGAGCCTCCATTCATATCCAGTAGTTAAGCAGATAAAATATAAACCCTATTGTCTTGACATTCAATGAATTAACACACACTACCTTGGGAAAAATATTTCCTCATTCCCTTCCTCTCAGACATGGATGTCTGAAAAAAGTAATGTGGGGAAGTAAAAATTGAACATTTACTCTGCTGTCATGGTATATTCTATATTACTATTAAGATAAGCATTTGTACAGACTGTATAATAAGAAGATATCTATAGTGATCATTAGTTTTTTGGCTTCTTTCTTACATTTTCTTGGGGAAAACTTGTTTCTCTAGTCTCAAAACTTGCACTGAATTCTAGTTTTTGAATCAGAGTACACCTCATTTCAGAACACAGACACTGGCTCAAGCTTGGGTATTGTGATTCATCTCTGGCAGTTTTGCCAGAACTATATAGAAAAAGATACTCTCCTCCTGAGTTCACTGAGAAGAGGAACCATGGAAGCCTGGAGAGACTGGAAGCCTGGAGAGACCAGAAGCCATCTTCACCAACACGTGGAAAAAGGAAAGACCTTACCTGAGGCGGGGGCGGGTGGGAAGGGAATCAGGAAGACAAGAAAAACATCTCTGATGACCTTTTGAGCAGCAGGACTAGGTTGTTTGAAACTATTTATCTGAGTTGAAATTTATTTTATTTTTTTTTAAGTAAATTTGGGTTTTTTAATTTATAACTATAAAACTAAAGAAATACTGTTATTAAACATCTGACTAGGGTGACTTGATTAAAGGTATTATATATCATTCAAGAGTCTTTTGAAATAGTTTTCTATCCATGTCCATGCTCAGTCTTGTCCGACTCTTTGTGACCCTATGAACTATAACCCACCAGGCTTCTCTGTCCATGGGATTTTTCAGGCAAGAATACAGGAGTGGGTTGCTATTTCCTCTTCCAGGGGATCTTCCTGACCCAGGGATCAAACCCATGTTTCCTGGGGCTCCTGCATTGCACTTAGATTCACTGGGGAAGCCTTGAAGTAGCTTTAAACAATGTGAATTTATAGTAAATGATACTTGATTTACTGTATACAAAGTAATTTTAATTAAATATAATCCTCAAAATAATTATAACAGAGGATTCATTTAAAAAATTTTTAAATTCCTTTTTGTTTGTAATAGTTTGTGTCTTAATTTTTCATGAGTTATTTTATTTTAAATTAATAGTATCTTTAATAACATGCCTGTTACTTCTTAAGACAGAAGATATGCCATCAGTGTCTCCCTCCATACCTTGCCCAGTTCCACCCCATCAACAAGTGGCACACTCTTAACTAGATTTCTGTATGTAGATTTTTATGCCTGTGTATTATGTATATTTCTAAAAAATTTATCCATATACAAGTAAATACATATCGCACCCCTATTTTTACCCAACAGGGAGCATATTTTACCCAACAGGCAACACTCTTTGCCTTACTGCATTTAATGTCTAGGCTGAAAGCTCCCAACTTTATTTCTATAGGCCAGACCTCTCCCCTTAATTCTAAACCCACATGTCTAACCACTTAATTGGCATCGGTAATTGGGTATATAATAGATAGCTCAAAGTGAGCTAGCCTAAAATTAAACTTGAGACCTCTTTTCATAACACCTCTATTTCTATGTTTCTTCATCTCAGTCACTGACATCTGCATTCTGCCTGTTTAGGCAAATGATATCACCTATCAATAACCTCAGATATGCAGATGATACCACCCGTATGGCAGAAAGTGAAGAGGAACTAAAAAGCCTCTTGATGAAAGTGAAAGAGGAGAGTGAAAAATTGGCTTAAAGCTCAGCATTCAGAAAACTAGGATCATGGCATCTGGTCCCATCGCTTCATGGGAAATAGATGGGGAAACAGTGGAAACAGTGTCAGACTTTATTTTCTGGGGCTCCAAAATCACTGCAGATGGTGATTGCAGCCATGAAATTAAAAGACGCTTACTCCTTGGAAGGAAAGTTATGACCAACCTACATAGCATATTCAAAAGCAGAGATATTACCTTGCCAACAAAGGTCTGTCTAGTCAAGGCTATGGTTTTTCCAGTGGTCATATATGGATGTGAGAGTTGGACTATAAAGAAAGCTGAGCACCAAAGAATTGATGCTTTTGAACTGTGGTGTTGGAGAAGACTGTTGAGAGTCCTGTGGACTGCAAGGAGATCCAACAAGTCCATCCTAAAGGAGATCAGTCCTGAGTGTCCATTGGAAGGACTGATGCTGAAGCTGAAACTCCAATACTTTGGCCACATCATGCCAAGAGTTGACTCATTGGAAAAGACTCTGATGCTGGGAGGGATTGGGGGCAAGAGGATAAGGGCACGACAAAGGATGAGGTGCTGGATGGCATCACCAACTCGATGGACATGAGTTTGAGTGAACTCCGGGAGTTGGTGATGGACAGGGAGGCCTGGTGTGCTGCGATTCATGGGGTCACAAAGAGTCAGACATGACTGAGCGACTGAACTGAACTGATTCCTTTCCCCCTGTTTCTCTCATAACAGTTCCAACAATAACTCCTATTGGCCCTACTTGAAAATGCAATCACAAGTCAACTGAAGCTCACCATTTCTGTTTGCCACATTTCTAAGGTTCTAGTAATATTAATAAACTAGTAAGTTATGAATAATTGAAAGAGCTTTTGAATTCATTCTCTCTCAGTCTTACAGTATAGGGAAATAAAATTTTATAAAGGAAGTCCAATAATTGTTACTTAAGGAGGAGAATAAATTCAGAAAATTTATAGGTATTTCAAGAGAACTAGTGTGAAATTTCTTTTAATGCATTTACTACAAAGAATAAAGTGCACTTAATGTTTAAGCAGTTCTCATATATTTGGGCTCAGAGTTGGGCTTAAACTCTGTGGTATTAACTTAACCAATTGGGACACTGTAAGAAAGCACAGTGCTTGTGCTTTTTTGTGTGTGCTCAGTCATGTCCTGCTCTTTGCAGCCCCATGGACTGTAGCCCACCAGGCTCCTTCGTCCAAGCCATAAAGAGACAAAAATACTCAGTAAGGATTCTTCTTGGTTAATCCCACAGAATAGATTTAATCCTGGCAAGTTAAGATAAAGGAAGCTGCTGTGACATACTATAAAGCTTACAGGAGCCTGTCACTGATATATGTACGCATGTATGAAATATGTGTGAAATTGCCATTATTAAAACATTGACTATTATAGTAAAAGGCTAAAATAATGTTTAAAGTATGAGTCCATTAAAACTTAAAATTTCTCTTAGAAGGTTAAAGGATACATTCAGGTGTTTAATCTGGAGACATTATGGAGCATTCCACCAGAGATGTATGAAATAGCATAAGATCAACAATCATGTTATTATGAGGAGTTATTGTGCTACTTTCAAATTTAAAGATTTTACTTTGTGTCAAATAGCCAAAGATTATGTTTCTCCTGTTTGACTTAGCTGCTAATTACCTACAGGTTATTTACAACACACACATCATCAGAATTTGTATTCTTCTGCATTGTCATATTACATACTTTATTCTTTCATACCTTCACTTTCACATTCACTTTGATTCACTTGCACCTATTACAAGAAGTGAATTGGGAAACCCTGTGTCTGTTGGAATTGTAAAGGTATTGAATAATGAATGATTTAAATTGAAATCTAAACAGTCTCAAGGGACATCATCAAATAGTTACATACTGAAATTGGGGGAGATAGTATTCTTTGAAGTGTTTGCTTTATAACTTATATATGCTTTACATGTATTCATTTGCCTGAACATTTCATTAGTGATTGAATGAGAGGAGTTTGGTTTCCAGAATAGCTGAGTAAGCTTCTACTGTGCCCACTCCAGTTACACACACACACGCACACACACCCGCACACATTTCTCCAATAAGTAGAAATAACATATATTCCATCCTAAATACATAATCTCTTCTTGAAATAATTATGAAGCCCACAGTCCTAAAGTTAAACAAGTTTTATCCAGATCTCCCCCTGGTAAATGATTGTTCTTAGTTCTTTGATGTTGTTTAAACTGTCTGAGACACAACTTCTTCTTCTGTAAAATGAAAGTGAAGTTGCTCAGTCATGTCCGACTCTTTGCGACCCCATGGACTGCAGTGTACCATGTTCCTCTGTCCATGGGATTTTCCAGGCAAGAGTACTGGAGTGGGTTGCCATTGCCTTCTTCAGGGGATCTTCCTGACCCAGGGATCAAACCCGGGTGTCCCGCATTGTAGGCAGACACTTTACCATCTGAGCCACCAGGGAAGTCCTCTGTAAAATGAATGGGTTTAATTTTCTTTCCAGTTTTAAAAACTTGAAATTAAAGCATTTTGAGACACAAATAACAAAACAAAAGTAAATGTAATCAAATATTTTGTATCTACTATGTAAGGACTCCACTCTTAGCTAAGTTTTCTCTTATCCACACTCAGTAAGTCTGCAATGACCCTCCTGTTAAAAGCATAGATGTTCTAACAGTCTGGATCTAACAATTAAAATCAAGTATTTCTATATATCTTCTTAGCATTAAGATATTTATTTATAATATTTCATTATTTTTTTAAAAGAAACATAACTCTTGAGTAATATTTTTATTTTTCCCTCAAATGCCCAATATTTTGGGGTTAGAACAATATTCATAATTACATTAAAATGAGAAAAAATATTTCTTCCTAAAAATGGTGAAGCTTAAGATAATAAAGAAACATTCAATCAACCTGTATTAAGTCATTTGGAGAAGGCAATGGCACCCCACTCCAGTACTCTTGCCTGGAAAGTCCCATGGATGGAGGAGCCTGATAGGCTGCAGTCCATGGGGTTGCTAAGAGTCGGACATGACTGAGCGACTTCACTTTCACTTTTCACTTTCATGCATTGGAGAAGGAAATGGCAACCCACTTCAGTGTTCTTTCCTGGAGAATCACAGGGACAGAGGAGCCTAGTGGGCTGCCATCTATGGGGTCGCACAGAGTCGGACACGACTGAAGTGACTTAGCAGCAGCAGCAGCAGCATTGAGTCATTTTGAATCTAAGGTGAGTATTAAGTAATACTTAATCTTGAATTATACGGTGTTTACTATAGGAGCCAACTTCACAGCAGAGCAGCAAAGCCAGTGTCTGTACCACAATTAACCTGAATGTAAGCTATGCAATTAGAAGGCTATTTGCAGTATTATATGAGCATGATTACAACCATTCTGGGGGTTTTCCTTAAACAGGTTCTAATTACCCATTCATGTGGTATCAATAATAACTAAATTTTATGTCCCTGTAAGAAGCAACACGATGAAGGTGGCTACATATGTTATTTTTAAGTGAATTCAGCATTTATTTTACTTTTCAGAGTAATAAGCTATAATTGTACAATTTATTTTCTGGACTAATGCAGTAGCTTTTCTCTCCCTTTTTGGCGTAGAGGGAATTTTTGCTTTAGATCTTGTGAAAAAAGGAATGTTACAGATACACTAAATTTTTATTTTAACAGTGATTGTTTTCATATGAAAGTTTTTAAACATGTGAAATATAAATAATGAAAACAACTGAGGAATACTAAAGCATAATTAGGTTATTTCTAAGATGAAGGAGAGCCATTAGTGTGCATTTTTCAATTTTATCTGCTCTTATTTACACCTGACAGGAAATTCTGGAGGGCAATTAATGGCATTTTTCACAAGAGAAGGCGTATCATTTTTTCTTTTAGCAATGACCCTGATCTCTATGCCAAACAGAGGAGACAGATAAACATTTAGATGACAGGGTTGAATCCCAGTAGCTCATGTGGGTAACTACTTTTTTCAAAAATTTCTGGGAACAAGGATTGTCTTTAAAATATTAAAGCTGTAAGCTCAACAAGACAGTATGATGAATTGAGAATTTGTAAACTATACATATAAATACTGCCCAAGGACAGCAAATCAATAAGGTGCAACACAGGGAAAAAAACTGGGATGGGGAACTTTTTTGTCAGGAAGATAATGATAATAGAAAGCAGCAAGAAAATGTACTCAAATAAATGAAACACAACTACAAGATTGTCTTTAAAACAAGACAAAACTTCATCCACACGTTCAATGGAGAAGCTTCTGTTTTTTGACTACCTAAAAGATATAAACTCTTGTTTACCTTATAGTCTTGAAAAGGGGTTCTGAACTGGAGATGAAAACAATTACTCTTTCTCCCATTTTGAGCCTTAATATAGCACTTTCCAAGTATATTTAATTCACAATTTGAACAGCAAGATTATCACATAAAAGTAAGTCTAATGGAAGAAATATTCTCAAAACATAGCCGCAAAATCCAGAGTTTTAAACAAATTTCAAGGTTCATATGCAATGGATTTTTTCTTAGCTCCATAAAGACTATCAACTATGAAAACATAATGGAGTTAATGATAGTACATTTCAAGATGGTACTGCACAAAAAATGTATTAGGTCTAAATATGAATATATATTCATATTTCTATTACAGTATAAAAGCCAACAAATCATGACACAAGCAAAGTAAATCGCTAATAAAGGAGAAGGAGTTCCTGGGCTTAGTTGTTAAAATGAATGCCCTCAAACTAACAGAAGATAAATCCAAACACAGATTTCTATTGCCATCAGATCATCTGTTACGTATGTACATTTGGAATCTAAAAATCTCTTTCTCCAGTACCTCATCTGAGGAATAACTTTAAATTGAGCAATGCACTTTTTTGCCTTAAGAAACATGGAAAAGAAGTTCTGAGTTTGCATACTTTTCCTGACTCAGAATGTGCTCTGCTTAGTTGCTCAGTTGTGTCTGACTTTGCGACTCCATGGACTGTAGCCTCCTAGGCTCCTTTGTCCATGAGATTCTCCAGCGAAGAATACTGGAGGGGGTTTCCATACCTTCTTCCAAGGGATCTTCCCAACCCAGGGTTCGAACCCAGATCTCCTGCATTGCAGGCGGATTTTTGACCATCTGAGCCACCAGCAAAGCCCCTGATTTAAAATATGGGCTCAAAAATACGCATTCAACCAATCCATAAATGAGCTATAATCATTTTAAAACCATGCAAGACAGTTGAAACCTCAGGTATAGAAGCCTATCAGGTCAGTTCAGTCACTCAGCCGTGTCCAATTCTTTGCGATCCCATGGACTGCAGTACGGCAGGCTTCCCTGTCCATCATCAAATCCCAGAGCCTACTCAGACTCATGTCCATTGAGTCGGTGATGCCATCCAACCATCTTATCCTCTATTGCCCCCTTGTCCTCCTGCCTTCAATCTTTTCCAGCATCAGGGTCTTTTCCAATGAGTCAGTTCTTTGCCTCAGGTGGCCAAAGTATTGGAGTTTCAGCTTCAGCATCAGTCCTTCCAATGAATATTCAGGACTGATTTCCTTTAGGATGGACTGGTTGGATCTCCTTGCAGTCCGAGGGACTCTCAAGAGTCTTCTCCAACACCACAGTTAAAAGCATCAATTCTTCGATGCTCAGCTTTCTTTACAGTTCAACTCTCACATCCATTTGTGACTGCATGTCACGGAAACAGTGACAAGCCTATCACTTCAGTTCAATTCACTCACTCAGTCGTGTCTAATTATTTGCAACCCCATGGACTGCAGCATGCCAGTCTTCTCTGTCCATCACCAGCTCCCGGATCTTGCTCAAACTCATGTCCATCGAGTTGCTGATACCATCCAACCATCTTATCCTCTGTTATCCCCTTCTCCTCCTGCCTTTAATAATCTGTCCCAGCATCAGGGTCTTTTCCATTGAGTTCTTTGCATCAGGTGGCCAAAGTATTGGAGTTTCAGCTTCAATATAGAAGCCTATACTGCTGCTGCTAAGTCGCTTCAGTCGTGTCTGACTCTGTGCGACCCCATAGACGGCAGCCCACCAGGCTCCCCTGTCCCTGGGATTCTCCAGGCAAGAACACTGGAGTGGGTTGTCATTTCCTTCTCCAATGCATGAAAGTGAAAAGTGAAAGTGAAGTCTCTCAGTCGTGTCCGACTCTCAGCAACCCCATGGAAAATCCCATGGACTACAGCCTACCAGGCTCCTCCATCCATGGGATTTTCCAGGCAAGAGTACTGGAGTGGGGTGCCATTAGATGTGCGTAAACTACAGTCTATATACCAGGTCAGCTAACTATGTCTGTTTTTATACATTAAGTTTTATTGGAACATGGCCATGCTTGTTATCTGTGGCCTGCTACTGTCCTACAACAGCAGAGTTGTTTAGTGGCTATAGAGGCTACATGGCCTGCAAAACTGAGAATATTTATCAAATGCCTTTTATAGAAAAAGGTTGCTGATTTCTTCTGTTTAAACATAAGTTTCTTAAGATTATATAAATTTTCATTTGCTAAATTCTCTTTCAATAATATGTACTATTTCTTTTTTCTGATTACTCACCTCCAGTCACTCTCTGAAACCAATATTATACATGATAAATGGGTTTCACCACTATACTAATATTGACCATTACAGTGTACGTACATGCTCATTTGTATCCAATTCTTTGAGATTCCATGGACTGCAGTCCACCAGGCTTCTCTGTCCATGGGATTTCCCAGGCAAGAATACTGGAGTGGGTTGCCATTTCCTTCTCCAGGGGATCTTCCCAACCCAGGGATACAACTCCTGTCTCCTGCACTGCAGGCAGATTCTTTATACTGGACCTATGGAACTATGCCTATACTGGAACCTATACTGGAACTATGCCAGTATCCTTCCCAAAGTGAAGTGGAACCAAATAGTTACTGAGAAAGAAAATTGTTAGAGTCTTCTGTAACTTACAGTTGGTCCTAATTTTTATAGACATGATTTAATTATATGACAAGTTGAATGTGTTAAATATTTGTTTTAGTAATTACTAACTTAAGAACTTTCCTTGAAAGAATGTGAACAGTTTCTAACCAGCAAATGCAATCCTGATAGACTTGTTTACGTTTCACAAATAATGTTAGATCACGGTTAGCTTAAGCAAAAGCAAATGAATTAAAAAAATATTACATATTTTACAAAATCAAAGGAAGACCTAAAATGACCAGACCAGGTGAATTATGTAAATAAAGACATTTCAAAGAATCTCAGTAGTGAGTTTTGTGAACCCTTCTATGGGCACACTGCCACTGGGGGAAAAAAAAAAATACTCCAATTGTATTTTCTTGGAGTATCTACTTGAGATTCAAAGTTTGGATACAGAGTTACATTTGCTTTGCTTGGCTCTTATTTTTAACCAGAGAGACTAAAGTTTATTACCCACAATTTATAATGCCAAAGCGGTCATAAGGAGGAGGCTCTTGAAAAAAAAAAAAAAAAGTAAGGAACACTAAATAAAAACTAAAAAAAAGACCTCCACTAAGGCATTTTAAGCAAAGGGAAAACATGCTTAAAGCTGAAGTTGTGTGAAAACATATGATAGATATACTGTAAAAAACAATGAGGAATATTCGAAGACAGGAGCTCCAGATATTTAGAGATTGAGTGTTATTGGTAACAGAACAATACACAGAAGATAGATCAGGGCTTTGCAGACCATATGGGCATTTGTTAAGTACTCATTAGTGTAGTATGAAAGCAGCCATTGACACTAGGTAAACAAGTGTGCATGTGTTCCAGTAAAACTTTATTTTTTAAAACTGTCACATTTGATTTTATCTGTAGACCATAGACGCTGACCCATGGTCTAGGTTCGTGGTTGCCGCAGGAGACTGCGTATGTGCTAAGTTATATAAGATGAACCCCTAGAATGTAGGAAAAACAAAAATTTTCATATTTATTTTTTCTTATCCTTTAGAAATCCCTATATTATATATGTACATAATTGTATAGAATATATGTGTAGAATAATGTATTACTACAATTTAAATATAAATATATATACAGTGGATTTGCTTGTTCAATACTGTTCTACTAAGGCAGATATATGATAGAAAAAGAGATATACAGACAACTACTTTAGGTAATAGAGAATAATTGTATAAAGAGCCTCTTGATAAAAGTGAAAGAGGAGAGTGAAAAAGTTGGCTTAAAACTCAACATTCAGAAAACTAAGATCATGGCATCCAGTCCCATCACTTCATGGCAAATAGGTGGGGAAAGAGTGGAAACAGTGGCTGACTTTATTTTTCTGGGCTCCAAAATCACTGCAGATGGTGACTGCAGCCATGAAATTAAAAGACACTTCCTCCTTGAAAGGAAAGTTATGACCAACCTAGACAGTATATTAAAAAGCAGGGACATTACTTTGTCAACAAAAGTCTGTCTAGTCAAAGCTATGGTTTTTTCCAGTGGTCATGTCTGGATGTGAGAGTTGGACTATAAAGAAAGCTGAGTGCTGAAGAATTGATGGTTTTGAATGGTGGTGTTGGAGAAGACTCTTGAGAGTCCCTTGGACTGCAAGGAGATCCAATCAGTCCATCCTAAAGGAGAACAGTCCTGGGTGTTCATTGGAAGGACTGATGCTGAAGCTGAAACTCCGATATTTTGGCCACCTGATGCGAAGAGCTGACTCATTTGAAAAGACTGTGATGTTGGGAAAGATTGAAGGCAGGAAGAGAAGGGGACGACAGACAATGAGATGATTGGATGGCACACTGACTTAATGGACATGAGTTTGAGTGAACTCCAGGAGTTGTTGATGGACAGGGAGGCCTGGTGTGCTGCGGTTCATGGGGTCACAAAGAGTTGTACACGACTGAGCGACTGAACTGAACATTACATTTTTAAAATCAGTGAAGTAAGCTAATCAGATTTTTCAGAAGGATACTTTTTCATGCTGTATTTTTATCATATTCATTTTTTTTACCTTGAGTACAGCTGTCATTTCTTTTTTAGTTCAGAAGTTTTCATTTGCTTTCTTTTTTTTTTTTTGAAGTTTTAATTTGCTTTCTTATGTCTATGATTATCTTAGTTTTATTAAATATAGTGTTTCCTGATGGTTTTCCCAAATTGAAGCCTTAAAAAAAGTGTTAGTATTATAGACAATAATGATAGCAAAATAAATAATAAAGAATTTTAGCAACTTGAGATCTTATTGCACCAACCTAACTCAGTGCAGTTTTTGGTTTTCCTTGGAGAAAACAGTGAAACCATTCAGTAGAGCAAGTCTAATCTTCATGATAGAAAAGATGAAGTAATTAAATGGTGAAATATCTGAACTACTAATGCCAAAAGAATATTAAAAGGGGTTATGTCAAATGACTGCCATGATTTAATACAATGAAGAAAATGCATTTATAAAATTTAACTAAAATAGGAATTCTTCCTGTCAGAGTGAAATGCACATTACAGAATTAATATAGTACAATAAAGACAACAGAAAATAGCTTATCAGGCTGAAAGGACTATTGAAAGATCAAGGAAACAGATAAATTCATATGATTTTTAAGACATGAGGATATAGTTTCTAGAAAATAATGGAAAAAAGTTCTTCAGACGTTTATTGGGAAAGGTTTGTCCTCAAAGGGGGAACAAATCAAATATAAACCATTTACATAGAGTTTGAATTTAAACATAGGAAGTAACCAAATCCTGGCATGTATGATCTATAGAAAGAATACAGTAGAAGCTTAACCAAACCAGAAAAGTGAGAACAGATACTATACTTAGACAAAGTGAGAACAGATACTATACTCTTGGCCATCGAAGAACGTTCTTGAAAATTAAGCTGTCCCTAGGGGTGACCCATCTTGCACTCTGCCCTTAATATCACTGCCTCCCCATCGAAAGCTCTACCCTGTGTCTTATCCTTCATATTGGTAAAATCAAAAATTGTGCCAACCAGAAAATGACCATCCACTTCCATTCATCTTATTCATTTGCTCAATATTCCTCTACAATAATCTTTCCACCTTATTTTATTCAAAGTATAATTGACTTGCAATATTATGTTAGTTTCAGGTGTACAAAATCAAGATTCAATACTTTTATACATTATGAAATGATCACTATTCTAGGACAAGTTACCATGTGTAATTATACAAGTTATTACCAATATGATATTATTGATTATTCCCTATGCCATATGTTGCAGTCCCACCAGTTCAGTTCATTTCAGTCATTTAGTCATATACAACTCTGCAGCCACATGGACTGCAGGATGCCTGGCTTCCATGTCCATCACCAACTCCTGGAGCTTGCTCAAACTCATGTCCATTGAGTGGGTGATGCTATCCAACCATCTCATCCTCTGTCGTCCCCTTCTCCTCCCACCTTCAGTCTAACCCAGCATCAGGGTCTTTTCCAATGAGTCAGCTCTTCACATGAGGTGGTCAAAGTATTGGAGTTTCCACTTCACCATCAGTCCTTCCAATGAATATTCAGGACTGATTTCCTATAGGATTGATTAGTTAGATCTCCCTGCAGTCCAAGGCACTCTCAAAACTCTTCTCCACCACCACAGTTCAAAAACATCAATTCTTTGGCACTCAGCTCTTTTTATGGTGCATCTCTCACATCCAGGCATGACTACTGGAAAAACCATAGCTTTGATTATAAGGACTTATGTCAGTGAAGTAATGTTTCTGCTTTAATATGCTAAATTTTTTATGGCTTTTATTCCAAGGAGCAAACATCATTTAATTTCATGGCTGCAGTCACCATCTGCAGTGATTTTGGAGCCCAAGAAAATAAAGTCTTTCACTGTTTCCACTGTTTCCCATCTGTTTGCCACGATGTGATGGGACTGGATGCAATGATCTTCATTTTTTGAATGCTGAGTTTTAAGCCAGCTTTTTCACTTCTTTCATTTTCATCAAGAGGCTCTTTAGTTCCTCTTTGCTTTCTGCCATAAAGGTAGTACCATCTGCATATCTGAGGTTATTGATATTTCTCCTGGCAATCTTGATTCCAGCTTGTGCTTCATTCAGTCCAGTATTTGCATGATGTATTCTGCATATTAAACAGGGTGACAAATACAGCCTTGATGGACTCCTTTCCCAATTTTGAACTAGTCCATTGTTCCATGCCTGATTTTAACTGTTGCTTCTTGACCTGCATACAGATTTCTCAGAAGGCTGGTAAGGTGGTCTGGTATTCCCATCTCTTCAAGAATTTTCCACAGTTTATTGTGATCTACACAGTCAAAGGCTTTGGCATAATCAATAAAGCAGAAGTAGATGCTTTTCTGGTATTCTCTTGCTTTTTTGATGATCCAGTGGATATTGGTAATTTAATCTCTGGTTCCTCTGCCTTTTCTGAATCTAGCTTGTACATCTGGAAGTTCACAGTTCACATATTGTTGAAGCCTGGCTTGGAGAATTTTGAGCATTACTTTGCTGGTATGTGAGATGAGTGAAATTGTGTGGTAGTTTGAGCATTTCTTGGCATTGCCTTTCTTTGGGGTTGGAATGAAAACTGACCTTTTCCAGTCCCGTGGCCACTGCTGAGTTTTCCATGTCCAGTTCTAACTGTTGTTTCTTTACCTGCATACACATTTCTCAAAAGGCAGTTAAGGTGGTCTGGTATTCCCATCTCTTAAGAATTTCCCACAGTTTGTTATGATCCACAACATAAAATACTTTAGCATTGTCAGTGAAGCAAAAGTAGATGTTTTTCTGGAACTCTCTCTTTTTTTTTGTATGTTTTTCTGGAACTCTCTTGCTTTTTGTATGATCCAATGGATGTTGGCAATTTGATCCCTGATTCCTCTGCCTTTTCTAAATCCACTAGAACATCTGGAAGTTCTTGGTTCATATACAATTGAAGCCTCACTTGGAGAATTTTGAGCATTACTTTACTAGCATGTGAGATGAGTGCATTTGTGTGGTAGTTTGAACATTCTTTGACATTTTCTTTCTTTGGGATTGGAATGAAAACTGACCTTATCCAGCCCTGTGGCCACTGCTGAGGTCTTCAAATTTGCTGGCATATTGAGTGCAGGACTTTTAGAGCATCATCTTTTAGGATTTGTAATAGCTCAGCTGGAATTCCATCACCTCCACTGGCTTTGTTTATAGTAATGCTTCCTAAGGCCCACTCGACTTCACACTCCCGGATGTATGGCTCTAGGTGAATGATCACATCATCATGGTTATCTGGGTCATGAAGATTTTTTTGGATAGTTCTCTGTGTATTCCTGCCACCTCTTCTTAGTATAATCTGCCTCTGTTAGGCTCATACAATTTCTGTCCTTTGTGCCCATCTTTGCATGAAATGTTCTCTTGGTATCTCTAATTTTCTTGAAGAAATCTCTATTCTTTCCCGTTCTATTGTTTTCCTCTATTTCTTTGCATTGTTCAGTTAGGAAGACCTTCTTATCTCTCTTTGCTCTTCTTAGAACTCTGCATTCCAATGGGTATATTTTTTCCTTTTTTCCTTTGTCTTTCATTTCTCTTCTTTTCTCAGCTATTTGTAAGGCCTCCTCAAGCAACCATTTTGCCTTTCTTCATTTCTTCTTATTGGGGATGGTTTTGATCACCACCTCCTGTACAATGTCACAAACCTCCATCTGTAGTTCTTCAGGCACTCTATCTATCAGATCTAATCACTTGAATCTATTTGTCACTTTCACTGTATTGTCCTAGGGATTTGATTTAGATCATACCTGAATGGTCTAGTTGTTTTCTGTACTTTCTTCAATTTAAGTCTATTATGCAATAAGGAGTTCATGATCTGAGCTACAGTCAGCTCCTGGTCTTGTTTTTGCTGATTGTACAGAGCTTCTCCATCTTTGGCTGCAAAGAACATAATCAGTCTGATTTCGCTATTGACCATCTGTTGATATCCATGTGTAGAGTCATCTCTTGTGTTGTTGGAGAGGTTATTTGCTATGACCAACGTGTTCCTTTGGCAAAACTCTGTTAGCTTTTGCCATACTTCATTTTGTACTCCAAGGTCAACCCTGCCTGTTATTCCAGGTATCCCTTGACTTCCTACTTTTGCATTCTAGTCCTGTATAATGAAAAAGACATCTTTTTTTAGTGTTAGTTCTAGAAGTTTGTAGGTCTTCATAGTACTTTTCAGCTACTTTGGCATTAGGGGTTGGGGCATAGATTTAGATTACCATGATATTGAATGGTCTGCCTTGGAAACAAACAGTGATCATTCTGTCATAGTTGAGACTGAACTCAAATACTGCATATCTTTTTGAGTTATCATTTTTTTTACTTCACATAAATACCCAGAAGTGGAATCCTGCATTGTATTCTCACGTTATTTTTAATTCTCTGCTGCTGCTGCTGCTATATCGCTTCAGTCGTGTCCGACTCTGTGCAACCCCATAGATGGCAGCCCACCAGGCTCCCCCATCCCTGGGATTCTCCAGGCAAGAACACTGGTTTGGGTTGCCATTTCCTTCTGCAAGACATGAAAGTAAAAAGTGAAAGTGGAGTCTCTCAGTTGTGTCCGACTCAGCGACCCCATGGACTGCAGCCTATCAGGCTCCTCCATCCATGGGATTTTCCAGGCAAGAGTACTGGAGTGGGGTGTCATTGCCTTCTCCATGAATTCTCTGAGGAACCTCCATAATATTTTCCTTAATGATTGTACCAATTTATAACCCACAGAGAGTATACAAGAGTTCCCTTTTTTCCACATCCTCTCCTAAACTTGGTTTTTCTTCTTTATATACAAGACATTTTCCATTCTGACAGATGTGAGGTGATCTCTCACTGTGGTTTTGATTGCATTTCCCCAATGATTAGTGATGTTGAGCATCTTTTCATGTGTGCATGTTGGCCATCAGTATGCATTCTTTGGACAAATGTCTGTGCAGGTCCTCTGCCCAATTTTTAATTGGATTTTTTTTGAGTTGTATGAGTTTTTTATATATTTTGAATATTGATCCCTTAACAGCCAGAACCTCTGCAAATATTTTCTCCCATTCAGTAGGTTACTTTTTGTTTGTTTTTAATTTCTTTTGCTGTGTTGATTCTGTCTACCTCGTTTAGAATTCAAATCAATTGGGTCCAATAAATTGTTTTGTCAGTTATTTCTTTCTGTATTAGATTAAGTTTTTTGATTCATCATCATAATCACTCTTTTGTACAAACACTATCTTAAAAATAACAGATTATCAATCACGTCTTTATTAAATAATTACTTGTATGTATTACTGTTGCAATACCACAGTCTGTTATTTTACTGAAATTGTATGAAATGCATGAATGATATTTTTATGGAGGTAGAAGAGGATGGTGATAATGGTTGGGAGCTTTCTGGAAGCAGTGTAGCTTGATTAAGAATTTCAGAATGTACAGAGACTGAATGGATAACAGGGCATTCTCTCATTCTGATGAGCATGAGTTGACAAAAATATGAGGTTAGGTTGAAGAGATAAGTGATTCCTTATTTTTTATAAGTAATTAGCAATAAGAATTCTGAAAATACTTTAAAAATGTAAAGTTCATCTTTGTGCATACCAGTTATAAGGTTTGCAAAAAAATTTATAGCAGAGACCATTGGACAGGACATACTTTAACAGCAATCTATGTTTTAGGATGCTTTCTTAGTCAAATAATAACACCTTTCTTGGGTAGTGAGAACATTATTTTTTCAAGAAAAATATCTCTGAAGTTTATATACTTGATCATATTTAGTCTCAGGCATTAATTTATATGTATGAAAATTATAATATTAATTAAGTTAAATGTTTAGTATTTGATTAAGTCTCTTTTCTATAATGTCATACCCAATCATTTTTATGACCTCAATATATTTAGCATGACATAGTAAACAAGATTAAAAGCACAAAAGCTACTTACTGAGCTCAATCAGCATTTTCCCCAAGATCTGCATTTATTACAGACTTTCATTTGCAACTTGGTATAAATTGAAATCTAAGTGTATATATTAAAGACAATTAATCATATTATGTTAATGTCTTCTTATATCTTGATCTATGACAGCCATCTTTGCATTCATTAATCCTATGTTCTATTTTAGGACCTAAAAGCTAATTTCAAACTTTGGGACTAAATTCAAGATTTTCACAGTTACATATCAAGAAACCTTTCTTAGTAGTGGGCAAATAATTGTTGCACTTAAGAAATAAAGTAATGGCATAAAATGTTCTAGATTTTCCTTCTAAAGAAACACATTCCAGATTTATAGGACACAAACTTTGCAAAACAAAAACAAATCTCATCAGGATGCTAACCCAAAACATAGATGTTTTACTTAAAATAGGGTGGTAAGAAGGAGAAATGAGTCTACTTTGTATCAGTAGCCATACTTTCATTCTAAAAGACCTGTGCTATCATTATTCTCGGTAATATCTCTAAGGGCAAGCTATTGTCTGGGAACTGAGAAGAGAGGATGCAGAAAGAGAGACAAAATAAACTTAGGTGGATTCTTTGTCTAGCCAGGTAGATTATTAATGGCTATTGTAGAGATTGGTCTTTCTCTATACATTTTATAATTTATTATTCATTCTGAATAAACAAGTATTACTAACCAAATATATCAGAATGTGCAATCTACTACTACTACTGTTAAGTTACTACAGGGGTGTCCAAGTCTTTGAGACCCTGTGGACTGTAGCCCAGCGGGTTCCTCTGTCCATGGGATTCTCCAGGCAATACTGGAGTGGATTGCCATTTCCTTCTTTAAGGATCTTCCCAACCCAGTGACTGAACCCACATCTCTTCTGTCTCCTGTATTGGCAGGCGGGTTCTTTACAACTAGTGCTACCTGGAAAGCCTATGCAATCTGCCAGGTTCAAGTAACATGCATTTATAGTTTCAGATTCACTGAAAATGTTGTCAAGAGATAAAGGAGTCAAATTTGGATTAAGAGTAACAGTTTGCTTACAAGCATATAGACACAAGTCACACACATGTACACACACACAATAGTCCAGATTGCAGGAAAATCATAAATGTAAGAACAAGGCTTTAACATATGTACATTGAAAAAGAATCCAGAATAAATTGAGTAGAAGTCAGAGCTTTTCTACTGCAAAAATGAGACTAAGACTTTCATATGAAAAAGATCACCACTTTTCTAATATAATTAAGACAATAAAATCCACAATTCTAGAATACTTGAAAAATTACATTAAAATCTTAACTTGCATACAATTTTCATAACAAAAATGCATACAAATAAACTTCTCCTACATTAGACTTTCCTTTTTCAATAGTGAAAATTGAAAGAAAACATGTTGGTTGTAAGAAACATAGTTCCGAGAAAATGTGCTTATTAGTTGAGATTCTATATTAATTTCTATATAGTTTATATATGGACAATAAAATTCATTATTAAATAGTAAGAAATGAGAATATATATGTATATTTCTATATGTGCACTAGCAAGTATGCTCAGTCAACTTCTTGCGACCCCGTGTACTGTAACCTGCCAGTTTCCTCTGTCCATGGAATTTTCCAGCTAAGAATACTAAAGTGGGTTGCCGTTACCTACTCTAGGGAATCTTTCCGACCCAGGAATGGAATTCATGTCTTTGAACTTGTGTCTCCTGCATTGGCAGACAGATTCTTACCACTGAGCCACCAGGGAAGCCCATATTTCTATATGTATACCTACATTAATATATTTTCAAATTGTATCCGATGTAAATGTATATAAGCATGAATGCAGAGTATAGATACAGTTAGATGTTTGCATATACATAGAATCAAGCTATAATAAGTAAGATGAAATAATAACACTGAAAAGTCCTGTTACAAACAAAAATACATAAGAGACGAGTATCAAAATACATAGATATAGATCTTCTGGAATAAGTAATAATAATAAAATGTGGAAAAATTGAGTACAATAAATCAAAATGAATTTTTGAAAGAGACTGTATTTAAGTATTATTGCATTTAACAATATTGTATTACTAAAAATACCCTCGGGACTTCTGTGATGATCTTTAAGACTCTGCACTCCCAATACAGGAGGCACAGGTTTGATCCCTAGTCAGGGAACTAAGATCCTGCATGCTGCAAGCTGGGAACAAAAAACATGTAAACAAAAAATCACACAGGCACACAAAACACACATGAGAAACTACCCTTCCTATTATAGACTCACACAAAATTAACAGTTTCCAAATGAGAGAAAAAAGTGAGAACACACCAAATATCTCATCTTAAATGGGAGGAAGAGAAATATATCTTTTTCTTTTTATTCAACAAAAGGAGAATCTAAACCAATACAAAGGTCTGTCTAGTCAAGGCTATGGTTTTTCCTGTGGTTATGTATGGATGTGAGAGTTGGACTGTGAAGAAGGCTGAGCGCTGAAGAATTGATGCTTCTGAACTGTGGTGTTGGAGAAGACTCTTGAGAGTCCCTTGGACTGCAAGGAGATCCAACGAGTCCATTCTGAAGGAGATCAGCCCTGGGATTTCTTTGGAAGGAATGATGCTAAAGCTGAAACTCCAGTAGTTTGGCCACCTGATGCGAAGAACTGACTCATTGGAAAAGACTCTGATGCTGGGAGGGATTGAGGGCAGGAGGAAAAGGGGACACCAGAGGATGAGATGGCTGGATGGCATCACTGACTCGATGGACATGAGTCTGAGTGAACTCCGGGAGTTGGTGGTGGACAGGGAGGCCTGGCGTGCTGCGATTCATGGGGTCGCAAAGAGTCGGACACGACTGCACGACTGAACTGAATTGAACTGAACTGAAACCAATACAACTGACATAAGATCACATACATCAGATATGCTATCCAATGAGTTAAATTTACTATTGTGAGCAGGATTGTAGAATAGTGGCTAAGAACAGGATCTGGAGCAGAAATCCTGAGTGTAGAGACCTGATCTAATGCTTGCTACTACTACTACTAAGTCACTTCAGTTGTGTCCGACTCTGTGCGACCCCATAAACAGCAGCCCAGCAGGCTCCCCCGTCCCTGGGATTATCCAGGGAAGAACAGTGGAGTGGGTTGCCATTTCTTTCTCCAATGCATGAAAGTGAAAAGAGAAAATGAAGTCGCTCAGTCGCGTCCGACTCTTAGAGACCCCATGGACTGCAGCCTATCAGGCTCCTCCATCCATGGGATTTTCCAGGCAAGAGTACTGGAGTGGGGTGCCATTGCCTTCTCTGAATGCTTGCTAGTGTCTGACATTGTTTAAAAACTCTGGGCTTTAGTTTCTTCAGCAATAAAAGGAGGATTATAACATACTCTCCCATAGGGTTGTGAGGATGATTCAATTAGTTTCAATAAAAAAAGCTCTTAGGACAGTGCCAGCACATAGAAAACTTATAAATATTTGCTGTTGCTAATATTTTTGCTAAAAGAAACAAAGGATATCAGATTATATATTACTTATAAGAGACAAATTTAAACACACAAGATGTTAAAAGTCCAGCTAAAAGTTTGGGGAAATATATGTAAGTCAAAATAAGAAAAAAGAAAAGATATGAATATTAATATCTAAGAAAAGTACGCACCCATGAGAAAAAAAGGGAAATAATAAGGTGAGTAAAAGCCAAACAGTAGTGTTTATAATAAGGATTTATGGATCAAGACTCTGTATATTTAAGTATATGGCAATAAAGTCTATTTCTAAAACAGCTGGAAATTCAAAGAGAAATGGACAAATGCATAAATGTATAGGGAGATTTAAACACAAAACTATGGGTCTTTGAGTATAATAGATTAAATTCATAAAAATAAAGATATAGCCGATTTGAATAATTTAATGAGGTTGAACTTTATGTACACATCTTTGATGTCTGTGTTCTATCACAAATACATTTCTTTTCAAGGCAAAGCCTGAAAAAAAATTGCCAAAAGGATTATAAGATATTTATCCCAACAGGAATAAATGCCGCACTCAAATTATAATAATTTAAAGAGTTTTTATTTACAAAGTGACTATTTATAAAATGGGTGTGGGGTCTATGAAACCACAAGGAATTCTGTAGTAACCCAAGGCCAGAAGCAGCAGGCCTCAGAGAACAGAAGAGAGATGTTATACATTCAGAAGGATAATTGGATAATAAACACCCTACTTTTGTACATTCCTCTGCTGTGACTTCTTGAGGGTCAAAGCCAGCTCAAGGTCAGAAAACTGAGGAGTCCAGTGATATAATTCCATATAGTTCACACGTCTGTGTCATAAAGCAGAGGGGCTTAAGAATGAACTTGTGAAGACAAACAGAATGTATCAGCTAGAAAAGCCACAAAAAAGCTCAGTAAATTACAAAAATGAGGGAAAGCTCATACATTCACTCTGATCCCAATAAAATAAAAATTTTAATAACAATTTAAGGTAAAAATTGTATGCACATTAACTGATTTCTTGGCTCACTATTCCTTCTTGAAATTTTATTTCCTCCTGTTCCCCTCCAAACCATATTAGTTCCTTTTATAGTTTGCTAGTAGTTTCTTCACAAAAGTCTTATTTTTAAATTCTGTCTTTGTATGTGGGAGCCAATGGTAGACACATAAATTAATCCAGGAAGTAACACCTTCATAAAACTAATAAATATTGAGTATAAAAATACTTATTTGTGGAAACTAAAATGTAAAACTTTTGAAACAATGATATGGAAGATAGAATTAGGGAGCTCCATGTTAAAGCACTCTAAGATAGTCACAGCCTTCAAGAAAATAATGGTATTGACACCTCATGATTTAATATGAGCATTAAACAATTTATGGCAACTGAAAAAGATTAGGACATCTAAGGCAATAATAGGAGAAAAGAATAAAAGCATACTTGGTCGATCAGACAGAAGATAGGGAAGGAGGAAGAACGGACAGAAAAAATAAATGAGATAAATAGAAGATAGAAACTAGTATGTTAGAACTAAATCAAACTAAATGAAGACATTTAAATAGCCTATTAAAAATGTATCTAATTAAAATAAAATATAACTCAATTTTGTGCTATTTACAAAACTTACATTTGAAGCCATATGAAATAAAGGAATGGAAAAATATCTTCTAGGAGGAATTGCCATAGTCACATTTGGGAAAATATTTAAAGTCTACCAGTATGTATATATGAAATGTATCTACAATGAAACATTGTAAAGAATATAAAAATGTGAATTGAATCTGTACAAAATTTGAGTACAGTTTATCATGGCTTTGAAAAACCATTTTGCTTAGTCATGCATATGATAAAATAAAATGTATATTTATTTAAATCCATAAATCAAAAGTATGATATAGTTTTCTGTAATTAAAACATGAAGGTTAACACTGAAAACATACATATCAAATTAATGATCCATGATACTCATCTGAGAGAGGGAGGTAAGCCAGTTGAGAGAGTGATCAAATGATTCTTTAATATAAAATAAAACTGACTGCTAATATTTGTTCTTTATAGATATTTAGTAAGTAATGTTTGTGGCATTACTCCTTTTGTGTGTGTTTTTTTACTTATTCAATTTTTTAAGACAGACTATGAGGAGATTTGCAAGAGAAATAGAAGAATATGGGGAGCAGAGGAGGTTAATACTATACATTCTTCTCAATGCATGGTTTGTGAGATATGCCACAAAAGTGAGATCTTGACAGAAGTAAAAATCAGACATGATGGACACAGAAGATATAGTTCTAGTGCTCAGAATCTAGCCAATATGTAAATCTCTACACGTGGCATTAGAGCTTGTAATTTTTTCAGCTTATTATTTCTTTACAACATAGACTATCCTCTCTTTGTTTAATTTTCCCTGTATTACATGAAAGACATTCAGTTCAGTTCAGTTCAGTCACTCCATCGTGTCTGATTCTTTGTGACCCATGAACCACAGCACGCCAGGCCTCCCTGTCCATCACCAACTCCTGGAGTCCATCCAAAGCCATGTCAATTGAGTCGGTGATACCATCCAACCATCTCATCCTCAGTCGTCCCCTTCTCCTGCCCTCAATCTTTCCTAGCATCAGGGTCTTTTCAAATGACTCAGCTCTTTGCATCAGGTGGCCAAAGTGCTGGAGTTTCAGCTTCAACATCAGTCCTTCCAATGAACACACAGGACTGATCTCCTTGAGGATGGACTGGTTGGATCCCCTCGCAGTCCAAGGGACTCTCAAGAGTCTTCTCCAACACCACCGTTCAAAACCTTCAATTCTTCAGTGCTCAGCTTTCTTTTTAATACAACTCTCACATCCATACATGACCACTGGAAAAACCATAGCCTTGAAAAGATGGACCTTTGTTGACAAAGTACTGTCTCGGCTTTTTAATATGCTGTCTAGGTTGGTCATAACTTTCCTTCCAAAGAGTAAACATCTTTTAATATCACGGCTGCAATCACCAACTGCAGTGATTTTGGAACTAAGAAAAATAGTCAGCCACTGTTTCCCCATCTATGTGCCATGAAGTGATGGGACTGGATGCTGTGATCTTAGTTTCCTGAATATTGAGCTTTAAGCCAACTTTTACACTCTCCTCTTTCAATTTATCAAGAGGCTCTTTAGTATTTCTTCACTTTTTGCCATAAGGGTGGTGTCATCTGCATATCTGAGTTTATTGATATTTCTCCCAGCAAACCAGATTCCAGCTTGTGCTTCCTCCAGCCCAGCATTCCTCATAATGTATTCTGCATAAAAATTAAATAAGCAGGGTGACAATATACAGCCTCGATGTACTCCTTTTCCTATTTGGAACCAGTCTGTTGTTCCATGTCCAGTTCTAACTGTTGCCTCCTGACCTTCAGTTCAGTTCAGTCACTCAGTCATGTCTGACTCTTTGCGACCCCCATGAATTGCAGCATGCCAGGCCTCTCTGTGCATCACCAACTGTCGGAGTTCACTCAAACTCACATCCATCAAGTCAGTGATGCCATCCAGCCATCGCATCCTCTGTCTTCTCCTTCTCCTTCTGCCCCCAATCCCTCCCAGCATCAGAGTCTTTTCCAATGAGTCAACTCTTTGCATGAGATGGCCAAAGTACTGGAGTTTCAGCTTTAGCATCATTCCTTCCAAAGAAATCCCAGGGCTGATCTCCTTAAGAATGGACTGGTTGGATCTCCTTGCAGTCCAAGGGACTGGTCATAACTTTCCTTCCAAGGAGTAAGCGTCTTTTAATTTCATGGCTGCAGTCACCATCTGCAGTGATTTTGGAGCCCAGAAAAGTAAAGTCTGACACTGTTTCCACTGTTTCCCCATCTATTTCCCATGAAGTCATGGGACCATTATCTTAGTTTTCTGAATGCTGAGCTTTAAGCCAACTTTTTCACTCTCCACTTTCACTTTCATCAAGAGGCTTTTTAGATCCTCTTCACTTTCTGCCATAAGGGTGGTGTCATCTGCATATCTGAGGTTATTGATATTTCTCCTGGCAATCTTGATTCCAGCTTGTGCTTCATCCAGTCCAGCATTTCTCATGACGTACTCTGCATATAAGTTAAATAAGCAGGGTGACAATATACAGCCTTGACGTACTCCTTTTCCTATTTGGAACCAGTCTGTTGTTCCATGTCCAGTTCTAACTGTTGCTTCCTGACCTGCATATAGGTTTCTCAAGAGGCAGGTCAGGTGGTCTGGTATTCCCATCTCTTTCAGAATTTTCCACAGTTTATTGTGATCCACACAGTCAAAGGCTTTGGCATAGTCAATAAAGCAGAAATAGATGTTTTTCTGGTACCCTTTTGCTTTTTTGATGATTCAGCAGATGTTGGCAATTTGATCTCTGGTTCCTCTGCTTTTCTTTTTTTTTTTTTAATTTTATTTTATTTTTAAACTTTACATAATTGTATTAGTTTTGCCAAATATCAAAATGAATCCACCACAGGTATACATGTGTTCCCCATCCTGAACCCTCCTCCCTCCTCCCTCCCCATACCATCCCTCTGGGTTGTCCCAGTGCTCTAGCCCCAAGCATCCAGTATCATGAATCGAACCTGGACTAGCATCTCGTTTCATACATGATATTTTACATGTTTCAATGCCATTCTCCCAAATCTTCCCACCCTCTCCCTCTCCCACAGAGTACAGCTGGAAGTTCATGGTTCACATATTGCTGAAGTCTGGCTTGGAGAATTTTGAGCATTACTTTACTAGCGTGTGAGATGAGTGCAATTGTGTGGTAATTTGAGCATTCTTTGGCATTGCCTTTCTTTGGGATTTGAACGAAACTGACCTTTTCCAGTCCTGTGGCCACTGCTGAGTTTTCCAAATTTGCTGGCATATTGAGTGCAGCACTTTCACAGCATTATCTTTCAGGATTTGAAATAGGTCAACTGGAATTCCATCACCTCCACTAGCTTTGTTCATAGTGATGCTTTCTAAGGCCCACTGTACCTCACATTCCAGGACATCTTGCTCTAGGTGTGTGATCACACCATCGTGATTACCTTGGTTGTGAAGATCTTTTTTGTACAGTTGTTCTGTGTATTCTTGCCACCTCTTCTTAATATCTTCTGCTTCTGTTAGGTCCATACCATTTCTGTCCTTTATTGAGCCTGTCTTTGCATGAAATATTCCCTTGGTATCACTAATTTTTTGAAGAGCTCTCTAGGTTTTCCCATTCTGTTATTTTCCTCTATTTCCTTGCATTGATTGCTGAGGAAGGCTTTCTTATGTCTTCTTGCTATTCTTTGGAACTCTGCATTCAGATGCTTGTATCTTTCCTTTTCTCCTTTGCTTTTCACTTCTCTTCTTTTCACAGCTATTTATAACGCCTCCACAGACAGCCATTTTGCTTTTTTGCACTTCTTTTCATGGGATGGTCTTGATCCCTGTCTCCTGTACAATGTCACGAACCTCCGTCCATAGTTCATCAGGCACTCTATCTATCAGATCTTGTCCCTTAAATCTATTTCTCACTTCCACTGTATAATCATAAGGGATTTAATTTAGGTCATACCTGACTGATCTAGTGGTTTTCCTTACTTTCTTCAATTTAAGTCTGAATTTGGCAATAAGGAGTTCATGATCTGAGCCACAGTCCTTTCCTGGTCTTGTTTTTGCTGACTGTATAGAGCTTCTCCATTTTTGGCTGCAAAGAACATAATCAATCTTGTTTTGGTTTTGACCATCTGGTGATGTCCATGTGTAGAGTCTTCTCTTGTGTTGTTGGAAGACAGTGTTTGCTATGACCAGTGTGTTCTCTTGGCAAAACTCTATTAGCTTTTGCCCTGCTTCATTCTGTATTCCAAAGCCAAATTTGCCTGTCACTCCAGGTGTTTCTTGACTTCCGACTTTTGCATTCCAGTCCCCTATAATGAAAAGGACATCTTTTTTGGGTGTTCTAAAAGGCCTTGTAGGTCTTCATAGAACCATTCAACTTCAGCTTCTTCAGCATTACTGGTTGGGGCATAGACTTGGATTACTGTGATATTGAATGGTTTGCCCTAGAAACTAACAGAGATCATTCTGTCGTTTTTGAGATTGCATCCAAGTACTGAATTACAGACTCTTTTGTTGACCATGATGGCTACTCCATTTCTTTTAAGGGATTCCTGCCCACAGTGGTAGATATAATGGTCATCTGAGTTAAATTCACCCATTCCAGTGCACCCTCTGTGACGGACCGTGCAGAGGCATGGCGGAAAGGAGCCACCCCTCACCCAAGGTCAGGTGCAGTGGCCAAGAGGAGCTACCCTACGTCAGAGGTCAGAGGCAATGGCTGAGAGTGCCAGGCTGCGACAGGGCAGGAGTAGTGGAGAGGAGTTACCCCACATCCGAGGTCAGGAGCAGCAGCCGGGAGGAGCCACTCCTGACCTTAGATAACGCAAAAATACTTGGAGAAAAAATGCCCCCAGAGAATAAAAGGATAATCAATGGCATATACAACTCTCTAAGGACAAAGCAAACAAACAAACAAGGTTATTTTGGCCTGGGAGGATGAATGAGACCTTGAAGTAAATCCCTTACTACAGCCCTCTAACTTGAAGATGGTCTAGATAGACTTACTTAAGGGCAATAGGGGTCACACTGATTGCTAGTGGTGATCATAATGTAAAAGAGAGAGGTAGGCCAGACAACCTCAGTGTATCAGAACCCCCAAGGAGTGTTAGAGACTCCTTCTGAACAATCAGCTCTATTCAATTGCAACTGATGTTTTTTAATTTAAAAACTAGTCTTAATGTTGCTGTGCTACTGGTTTCTCAATGGAAAATAAAAATTTTGATGGTTATGAGAATTATCCAAAGTCTTTGAATGCCAGAAACATTTTGACATTTACAGCATCATGCTGGCAAACACTGTGAAACAAGTAAACCCTGGCTTTGGGCTACAACTGGCCACCATATGAGACCAATTGAGTTAGCCCAGGTGGTTTTTCTTAGAATGAAGTTCCGGGAAGCCATAGTCAGAGCCCCAGAACAAAAGCTGTCCCCTCAACCAAACAGAAGGACTGTCAGTAAAGAAAATTCCCTACCTGCATGACCACTTCATTGTGTAGGCAGTTCTTTGTTTAGCACACTATATACTTTGTGCCTGGCTCTAGCCCTAAGAACTTCCCTTAGCACTGTTGAGCTCTGTGGCATCTTTCATCCTATTGAAGTGTATGCACAAAACTGGACTGTAGTGTGAGAACCTTTTCCATGCTCCTGAAAGCTTTAGATGCATTCATGGCACTAAGAGTCTAAAACCCATGATGTCAAATATTTGTTGAGTGAGTGTCTAAAAGCTTGAAGCTATCCACATTCTGGATTATATCGTAAGTAAGAATAAAGATGATAAAAACCTTACCTGAGGAGATTTAGAATAACAGTTCCCAGGTTATATGCATAGGAATGGACTCCATTGTGGGAAAGAAGCTGAGCAAAGAATAACACTTATGCTAAACATAAATTGCAAGAGCTTTTTTTTTTTTTTTTTTTTGTGCTCATGGTCACGTGTCATCAGGGCCGAGTGTATATCAGGGTACCCACCACAGGAGGACTGAAAGCTCTCCATCAAGAATGGAAGTCCTCTAAACCAGAAAAGTTGCCTAACCTCAGGTTTTCACAGCTGAGCCAAATACCTCTTTGAGAATGTTAAAGCAAAGATTTTCTCATTCACTTAATTTCTCTACAGTTTTCATATTAACAACCTACCTCCCCTATACATTCATATCTTGTAATCAATTTTATTTATTTTTAAATTAACTTTTATTGGAGTATGGTTGCTTTATAATGTTGTGTTAGCTTCTACTGTATAGCAAAAAATTAATCAGCCATACATCTGCATATATCCTATAACTTTCGGACTTCCTTCTCATTCAGATCACCACAGATCATTAAGTAGAGTTCCCTGACCTAAACAGTATGATCTTATTTTATGCTGTTATTGTTTAGTGGCTAAATTGTGTTCAACTGTTTTGTGACCCCATGGACTATAGCCTGCCAGGGTCCTCTGTCCATGGGATATCCCAGGCAAGAATACTGGAGTGGGTTGCCATTTCCTTCTCCAGGGCATCTTCCAGACCTAAAAATCAACCTGTGTCTCCTGCATTGGCAGGTGGACGTTTTTATCACTGAGCCACCAGGAAAGCCATATCTATTTTACACATAGTATTAACAGTGTATATGTGTTGATCCCAGTCTCTGAATTTATAATAAGCTTCAAATCGGGTTAATAGTAGATTACATGAAACAAGCTCATTTCAATGTTTATCCTTCATACAATCCAATCATCAATCGAATCTGTTTTTTTTTAATAAGCACATTAAAATACAATAATTTAGTCTATAAGTTGAATAGAGACCAGGGAACAATATAGGATAGAGGAAACAAATGCATTATGAATTAAATTATAGAAGCAAGTGAATAAATAGACAATGTGTCACCACAATTAAATGTGTTGATATTCTCACCCTCCTGGTTTCCCAGACTGACATTACCATAACAGTTAAAATGAAAAAATAACCTTAGTAAAATCATGTGGTTACTTCAAGGAAATAATCATTAACGAATAGCTCTTAGTTAGAAAAGCAAATGAGTCATGGAGAGTATTTCAATTTTAACTTTATGATTGCCCACTCCTGTCTTAAGTAGGGTTGAACTGGCATGTGAATTTCCACTTAGAAAGTGTGCAGTAAAATGAACATTATCACTGGAAATTTCATCAAGCCTTCACTATTGAATCAACAATTGGGTTAGTGTTTGGTTGTGTTTAATGAATCAATGGCTTAGCGTTGCTTAAATGCCATGTAATTACGTGATTGATTTATCATACACATAGTATGTTTTGACTACCTTTATTATTTCTGGTTTCTATTTGCTTTAAAGGATTAAGAGCATATGAAAGGTAGAGTGTATTGAAAGACAAATTTACGTGCCACCTTCTTATGAAAGCATCATGAGAGGCTGTATCAATAACACTTTCAGACTCCTGACAAATTTATGGTGTATATAGACAATAGAGATTTTTAAAAACTGATATAACTGTATATTTTCTGAATTAGAATGGTTTCAGAGAGCTGCTTCACTAAAATTAGAGTTGAATTGCTTTTATTGCTGTTGTATCTGGTAGAATCAGTAAAAATCAATCATTCAAAACAGAACTACTCTATTTACTGGAGAAAAAATATTCTGACTAAATATGAGGGTAAGTGAACTTTATTTATATTTGTCTAGATTAAATTTTATTTTTTGTTCATGGTATTCTAATTTGGCTAATATATGTCATTAAAAGATTATATATTTTAATATACAAGGATATTTCAAAATAAAGATATATATAAAATGAAGAATATATCTTGATATATTCCTTTCCTCTAGTTTCTAGTACTTAAAGTGTTATTATTTTTAATTAGCTTATAAATATATGAAAGAGAGAGATTTGTTAAACATAAATTCTGAATAGCTCCTGGTGGATTTTTATTGAACTGTCTTTTTGTTTTTTCATTTACGCATTCAGATCAGGTCAGGGTGCACTATTTGGTTAATAAAGTATTATATTTTTTTTTTTTGGCCTAAAACCCAAAAATCTATAATTTGCTTCTAGTTTTCAATTTGCAATGATTCATTACACCGTTAGTTGACTACCTTCCCTAGAAGACATCCAACTATTGAATTTTCAGTGCTTATTTTTCTTAAGATTCTCTACTATCTCCAAGGGAATTGTACACAGTGCAGCTTCTTTTTGGAGTGATATATATGCTCTTTGGTAGTTAAACTTTCACTCAGTTCTTAATATAACTGAAGACAGAGCTCATCAATCATACCACAAAGCACAGAACTATGGTTATACCTCTGTTGTTTCAAGGTAATAAGTAAGGTCTGTTATCTTTTATGTCCAAGGAGGTTTACTCAACTGGTCATTATACAACTTTATCCATTAACTTACCTTCCATTAACTATTATTCTGTACTTCAAAACCAATAGTTAATTTGACTATGGTTATATGTGTATTAGAAGACATAGAAAATAAATTGAAGACACAGAAATAAAATTGGTAAAATATTCAGTAGCCTAAAATTTTTTATAAAGACTTTAATTTGTTTTTGAGGTATTTGAAAGGATTCCATTTACCAATCTTTTAAATAATATTAAACTTGAAAAATAAACTGACCACTGAAAACCCTAAAGTATTTCAATTATACCTAAATGTTCCATCCATACACACACACACACACACACACATATATATATATATATATATATGAACATACATGGCTATGCATAATTGAAAATGTTTTTTAAGAAGACTGCTAGTTTTAATTATCTTAAATGATTTTTATCTTTAGGCTACTAATAAATATATTTAATGGACTGGGCTCAATTCTTCAGTCTCCTTGCAGTCTGAATCCATCCCATCTCCATTCTTGTTTACACTCCTCGCCTTCCACACTGTAAGCCCTTCTGATAATCAGAAATAGCCCACTGCCCCGCATCCTCCTCTACTGCAGACGTTCTTCCTGCCCTGTCTCCAAAACACTTACAATATGTTTTTTGAAAATCTGATTCCTTATTTATCAAAATCCCTGATATGTACCCCCATTTCTTTAAGAATGTTCTTCCCTCTCTCATGCTTCATGGTATGATGCAGGTGTCTCATTTCCAATCAGAAGTCAATCCATCTTCATTCATTGGATCAAATACCTTCCAGTTTTATGTAAATGTGAGATTTTATATATATATATATATATATATATATATATATATATATATGTATATATATAGTTCCTGGCACAGAACTTCTAAAACCTTTATAAATTCCTAAACAATAAAAACACTAGGAGCATCTTGTTCTAAGGAGTTGATTCAGGGTGGCTCTTGGATGGGGCTGGTCACTAGGAATATCAAGCCATAATTAGAAGCTTGGGACTGTCAGTACCAATACTCCTCCTCCAGAGAATGGAGGGGCTTTACAAACAGAGTTGATAATTGATCATGCCTACATGAGGAAGGGGCTTCCCTGGTCACTCAGTGGTAAATTATCCACCTGCCAATGCTGGAGACCTGGGTTTGATTCCTTGGTCAGGAAGATCCCTGGAAAAGAAAATGGTAATCCACTCCAGTATTCTTGCCTGGGAAACCCCATGGAGAGAGGAGCCTGGTGGGCTACAGTCCATGCGGTCACAAAAGAGCTGGACGTGACTTAGCAACTAAACAACAACAATATGGGAAGGCTCCATAAAATCCTAAAAGAATAGTGTTCAGAGTGTTTCCAGACTGGTGAACATGTCCACAAGGGGAGAGTGATGCAGCCCATCTCCATGAGAACAGAAGCTCCTATGCTGGCCCCTCCCAGACCTCTCCGTCTGTCTGTCTACATCCAACTCTTCATCTGTATCCTTTATCACATCCTTTAGTAAACTAGTAAAAGTAAGTGTTTCCCTGAGTTCTTTGAGCTGCTGTAGTGAACTAATAGAATCAAAGGAGAGGATTGTTTACACCTCTGATCTATAGCTGTTTGGTCAGAAGCACAGGTCTAAAGTGTCTGTGTGTGTGTGTCTGCATTGAGGGGCAGTCTTACGGGATTGAGCCCTTAACCTGTGCAATTTGACACTATCTCTAAGTAGACAGTGTAACAGTTGAGTTAAATTGTTTGCAGGACACCCATGTGGCACTGCAGAAAATTGCTTGTTGTGGGGAGAAAACAACACACAAAAACCACACATTTGGTGACCAGAAGTGTCAGGAGGGACATGTTCTGTGTGAGTAGTAAAGACTCACAGGAAACAAAGACACAGTAGGGAAGTACTACCTTAATCTACTCTGCTCCCCGCTCTCTTTCTTTCTACTTCTCATTCTTAACTGCCCTCTCCTCTCAGCCTTCATATATGCCGTGGGATGACCATCCAAAGCACAATCTGAGTCCTTGTCCTTTCCAGCTCTCTGTTTCCACACATGGTCAATATCACCACCTCCTGGGTCACTAATTTTTTGTTTACCATTCACCCTTCAGCTTATTCAACCAAAGGTTGCAAGACTAGTAAAACAAATCAAAAAGTACACTTAGTTAAACTTAAATAGATAAACAATAAATCATTTTTAGCATAAACACATTCCAAATATTGCATGTATTTTATCTGACAACTCTAATTTCCCAAATATCCATCTTTCCTCATGAGACAAAACTGCCCTTGTTTTGATCATAAATAATATTTTGTTGCTAATCCAACTTTCTTAGAAACTGAGAAGACCCCTTCACTCACCTGGAACAGCCTGAGAGTGCCAGATAATTAACACTTTCTGGAAGTAGCCATCTCCAATGGCAAAAGGGTTTTGATGAATAAATATTTCAGGTCCTGTGCCCTTCCATAGGTTAATTCTGAAGTGTGTGACTGACTTCATTTCCAAGAGTTGCACCATGGGATTAAGCTCAAGTGTAGTAGCTGACTTGAATAAGGTGCCTTGTGTTCCCTGATTCATCCTCCTTAGGTCATTTCCTTACTCATTTGTCAGTGTTCCTAATACTTTTCAAATACATCACTTGCACTTGAATCCTTACCTCAAAGTCAGTTTCCAGAAGAAACCAAACACAAGGCTCAAGGGTGTGCCTATTTCACTTTTCAGTCTCTTTCTTTTTCTTTTTTAAAAATACTTTTCTTGGCTGTAAACCCATGACCCTTGCATCTGATACACGGAGTCTTAACCACTGGGCCACTAGGGAAGTCTCCTCAGTCTATGCCCTTGACAATCTCTTCACTTTCCTGGCTTTGCCAAACTCCTCTAGATAAATTCGTATTTTCCAAAATTGTGTATCCAGCTTGGACCATTCCTTCTAACTTTTAGGCTTACAAAACAAATAGTATTTGTGATCCATCAGAATTTGTCTCAAACATCACAAAATTAACATGTTTATTTTATACTTTATATGTTCTTCCTCTTCTGTATCAATAAATGGCTTCCCAATCAACCCAGTTATTTATGTAAAATCTTAGGAAGAGGCATTCTTAGCATTACTCTTTCTCTCACCAACACAGCTCATCTGTTACCATGCCCCAGAAACTGCCTCCGAAGTGTATTTCTATAGATCATCATGGGACTTCCCCAGTGGTCCAGTGGTTAAGACTAGGTGCTTCCAATGCAGAGGGCATGGGTTCAATCCTAACTGAGATCTCACACGCCATGTGGCCAAAAATAAATAAGTAAATTTAAATAATAATAGGTCATCGCTCCCTTGTGACTGCTGTCAACTTGGCCCACATCACAGAAATCTCTTATAATATCCTCCAACCAAGCTTCTCTCTTCTAGTTTTGCCCTCTTCCAATCCATTCCCCAAAGAGCAGACAAAGTGATTATCTAAAAAGATAAATTATGTTTTGTACTACTCTGCTGGTAAGGCTTCATTGGCTACCTTTCCTTCTAAATAGGGTTTAAATCCTTAACCTGGACAACAGGGCCAGACCTGTGCAATCTGGCCTCAGACTAGGTCTTCAACTCAAATACAATCACTCTGACACATTAATATTTTTGATTAATTGAATCACTAAGCTCATGCTATACCGTAAGTGTAATATTCTATTTCTTTAGCTTATTCTTTGCTAATTTAGCTACTAATTTTTTTAAAAAATTGTATCACAATCCATAATGATATATTTATTTTCATGATTAGTTGTTAAGTGTTTTCCTTCCCTACCAGAATGGAAGGGAGGATAAGACAGGGCATTTGTTCTCATAAAAGACAGAGACCCTCTTTTGTTCCATACTGCCCACACAATTACCTGGGCCATATTACTGTGTCTGATTCCTTGTACAGCTTGATAATTGATTGAATGAATAAACTAAAAGAGCCAGAAAATGCATATATGATAAGCTATGCATAGTAAAGGTTTTAGCCTAATTTACTTTTTCCTAATATACAGAATCTAAGGGAAGCCATGACATCTAACCTTCATTTAACTTCCATTATGCTTTTGGCATTTTGCTGGGCCTTTTGTATGTTTCTTATTTGATCTTCATAAGTCAAACATCATTATAACCATTTTAAAGATCAGGAAAATGAGTCTCAGATGCTCAAAAAAAGATTAAGTGACTCATATAAATCTAATAAGTCTTATAAATGTCAGAGCTGGAATTAAAATCTATATTTGTTCTCAAAATACATCTCTTTCCAGTGAGATTCTAAAAGTTTCATTGAATGATATCTTATTCCATCTTGGTGTTGTAATACTAGGAACTGATCTCAGAGATTATAGAATCTATTAAGTTTAAAAGAAGTTTTGTACAGTAACATACAACTTACTTTATCAAATGCTATTTCTTAGCAAGCTTTACTACAGAAAGACATTTTCCCCATGTTTTTAAAAGTGAAAATTTCCGGAAATAAGATGTTATTATTTATGTGTTAGAGTACACAGCAATCTTAGATAAGCACCGTTATATAGGCAGATATCCATAGCAACATAGAAAACATCCCTGTGTCAGGAGAAGCAAAATTATCACAGGACAGCACTTAAACCTATGTACCCTAAAGCCAGCTGGGTTCCAATTTCTGTCCACACTTACCAGTTGTGGGGCATTGGAAAATTACTTATTCTTTCTTTACATTTTTTTGATCTTTGATAAAATGTGGATAATAATAGTACCTACCTGATGAGTGTAATTGTGAGGAAAAAATAAGTCAAAACGTATACAATGCTTAAAGTAATCCTCGGCTTGTAAGAAGTGCACAAGAAGTATTAGCATTGGTTATCTGCCTCTGAAAACTCATTATGAGTAGTTTGTTAATTTATTCAACCATATTAAGTCACCACAAAATAGATTTTAAAAATCAATTAAAAGACTGGTAATATCACTGCCTCTCCCTCTAGATGGGGAAGACAAACACTGAAATAATAAATAAACTAATAAGATAATTTCAAATGGTGACAGTTGCCATGAATAAAATGAAACAGAAAGTTATGATGTGTAATGCAATAGGTTTGAAGGTTACAATCCCAGATTGTATGAACTAGAAAGCCTGACATTGATCTGAGCCCTCAATATGAAGCCATGCAAAAATCTTTGGGACTCAATTTATGAGGACAAATCAAACCTATTTTTTAAATTGTAATCAGTAACTGATACATGAAAATAGGACCTTAGACTGAAACTCAGTATATTCTTGGTTCACACTTCCCAGAATTCCTACTCCTAGATTTGGTGAGGAGCCTCTGTCTTCTCTGAAAGTCCATCAGGATGATTACACTCCCTTAAACAACATTTTTATTTACTGGCAAATAAAGTCAAGAAGCATCAACACAACAACATTTAGAGAAGAGTAGAAGGGTAAAAAGGATATCAGGTATTAAAATGACTGTTTTGTTCTGATACTCTTTTATAATAAATACTTTAATATATATTTTCATTTAGCCTTTTCACAAAAGCTCAGGTTATAAAGTATATTATTTTCAGTTTTCAAAAGTGGCTCAGAAAGACGGCTACAAGACTAAAGATCTCAGCTTAGATTTAAAGTCTACCTGATTTTACAGTCTCAGTTCATAGCCTGCTGATGAACACTGCCACAGCCCAGACTTACCACATTTGTTTCTTATCCTGTTGCTATTGTTGCTTGTGGTGGTGAGGTCATTATATTTTTTGAAAGCCTTTGCTTTCCATTAATTCTAAATTAACTTTAATTAAACTATATTATCTATAGTTTGATTTGAGCCTTTCCACTTTACAGAGGAAAGTGCTAATATTGGTATTTACCATTATACTATCCTCTTTTACATTTTAATTTGATCATTATTCTTATAATTCTCTCATTTTTTACTTAATGTTGTAAAGAACACTCTGTACTCTATATCTGCAAAAAGCATTTGAATTTTAATCATAAAATCCAAGTGGATAATCATTCCCACCTTCATTTTGTTCTGAATGTCTTTAAGATGAAAAAAAAATTGTTGTCTGGATAGCTTTATTTCATTAAAAAAATTCAAGCAGCCGACAAGCTTTGCACTGAAGTTAAACAGTGTAGATCATTCGATTTCTGAAAGTATATTGAAGTGACCAGATGTTTTATCATTGTATAGTCATAGTCTTTGTGTCATCCTCTCACCTATTTATCCAAGGGGAGAAGAAGGAGTGAGTATGGACATGGTGTCAGTAATAGACTCTAATTAGACTGCATGGAGAGTTTATTGTGAATATTATTTATTCCCTTTCTGAAATCATTCTTATCAGACAGTTTTAGTAAGCAACCCAAATGAGTGAAATAAATTTGTCTTAGAAAAATTTTCTTATGACTTCACTTATTGCTTCCAAAATAAAAAGAAAATGGTCTGAGCTATATATTCCCACATTTCACAAAACAGACACGAAATATCAGTTCTAAAAATGCTGCTTTTTACTAACTCTCTTAAGCAATTAGTAAGACTAAACATGCTTAAACACTTACAGATAATATCTGAAAATATGTAACAAACTTAAGCAAATTAATGTTGTGTTTTTAAAACCTGAAGATGTAGACCATATATACTGAGATTCTATTAACAACTGAAACCATAATTGGTCTGGGGAAGACTGGGCTGCAAAAAGAAAAAAAAAAAAGATTAAAACAGTAAGGTCATTCGTCTCAAGGAAATTTTAATTAAAAAGGAAAACGTCAAGAAATAAAATTTTATAATACATGTATTAGGAAAATACTTCTGAAAAAATAAAAGCACAACTTCTTTCCACTTGTGTCAGCAAATAACTCATTTTCCCATTCTGATTCGATAACATTTGGACTCAGTCAAAAGAAAATATAAAGTGTTCATTGGAAGTGTGAAGAGGTCATAAACTTAAACCATAAAATATTTGGAGATTTTGCTCTTTGAATTCTGGTTGCATAGTTCAGTTATGACATAATTAATCTCCTCTTAACGAAGAAAAATAATATTTATTCTTAAAAATTCTCGTCTGTTCAGTGGCAGGTCCTATCATCTTGACTTTCCTCTTACCCAATTGTCTTTGTCTCCAGATACAGAGATGTGAAAACAAATGACTTAGGAATTCCTTTGTTCTAAATGGAAAGAGGCATTGCCCTCCACGTAATTGAAAGCTAATTCATCTCCCAGTGCTCAGCCTCTCACTCCAATTCACATGTTCAGAGACTTTGCTCTAGCTAATAATTCTTTTCTCTGCATTATCTATAACATTTTGGTCATCATTAGTTTCTTCTTCTTATGAATGTGCTCAATTTAATATTAAAAAGTAATTCTCTTGATTCTGTCTCCTTCTGCCTGCATGCTAAGTTGCTTCAGTTGTGTCTGACTCTTTGAGACTCTATGAACCATAGCCCACCAGGCTCCTCTGGCCATAGGATTCCCCAGGCAAGAATACCGGAGTGGGTTGACAGTCTCTCTTCCAGGGGATTTTCCCAACACAGGGATTGAACCCATATCTCTTATGTCTCCTGCACTGGCAGGTGGGTTCTTTATCACCAGTGCCACCTGGAAAGCCTCTGTCTCCCTTTAGCTAAATATAAAACTTAAATGTCTTTGCAACTTTTGAGGCCTCGTCTGTGTGTTACTATCCTCTTGCTTTCTCCCCTTTCTTCCTCCCCTTGACTGGGAGCAATCTGGTAACAGGTCTTCCAAGTCATTAAAATTGCTTTGCTAAGGCCATTAGCAATTCCATTTGCTGACCGCAAAGACCAGGTTTCAGTGAATATTCTGACCCCTTTTCAACTAAAATGCTAAGATGAATGTTGAAGTTGTTTTCAGCAAACACATCAACCACCCAATTTGGCACTAGAGCAATAAAATAACACCAACTAAAGCTTCTCCTGCAATACATTCAGTGTCATGACACAAGTGAACATGGGAAGGAAAGGCTCTAGGTAATAGTCATTGTTCATTGACCAGTTAAAGTAAGTGATTACTTTACCTTGCTGTACTTGATATCATTATTTACATGATTAAATACTTACCAAATACCATATGATGTAAGCATCTAAAGCATGTAAAATAAGTAGGTCAGAAGAAGATCAACAAATTAAAGGGACTGGTGGCAGCATTTAAAAGATGAATGTCTATTAGTCTAAAAATTAATTTTACTTTTAATTTCTCATTGATTCAATTCATCTTCTTATAAGATTTTCATTAGCAATTAATTAAAAATAAACCAAGAAAAAGTACACATGAAAATAAAATTTGAAATGCTATATAGTGTATTTTATTTTTTTGATCCCTTATATATAAAATGCAATAAAATTCTAATTCCATTAAGTAGAAAAATGTTTTGTATAAATAAAAAAATCCCTAAAAGCTATAGCAATGATCTACTAATATTGCCTTCTCCGAATATCATTTAAACAGAGCTAAAAAGTAATTTTAAAAAATGTTAACTTAGTTATATATATATGTGCATATTTCATGCAAATTCAGATAGATTTCACCAGTCAAAACAGATGATGTTAAGCTCTAAAGCATGCCTCTGGTTCACAGCTTTGGTCTGATCTATTTTTAGAAAAAAAAAAAAAATAGCATGCTGTTATTTATTTCCAGGTGCAATAAAATCTATTTAATTTGAAGACTGATTAAAGTAGAGAAACCTCATGACAAGGAGTGAACTGCTGCTCTACCAATCAAACTCAGGTCTGACACAGACTGCCAAACAGAGCGGAGAAGAGTCAGCAGGGGAAAATGTCAGCAATGATATTACACACTTGTACAAAGTTTGCTACTGCTATAAGTCATGAAATTAATGTATTGATAACATTTTGAACTCTAAGATATTAAGCCTATACTTGATATTTTCCTCTAAAAGAATTAACCTATTAAAATGTGTTAGTAAAAATGACCACTTAATATTCTACTTGTATTTGTTTTATTATATGTTTCAGAGGATATGACAAATTATATAAAACTTAATTTAAGAATAAATTAGAAAATTCATCACATATGCCCTTGATGCTCATATATAATTAATTTCCAAGTCAAATACTTTGATATAAGTGATGCTATGACTCGATTTTTATTTTTATTTTTTTATTTTTTAAATTTTATTTTATTTTTAAACTTTACAATATTGTATTGGTTTTGCCAAACACTGAAATGAATCTGCCACAGGTATACATGTGTTCCCCAACCTGAACCCTCCTCCCTCCTCCCTCCCCATACCATCCCTCTGGGTCGTCCCAGTGCACCAGCCCCAAGCATCCAGTATCCTGCATTGAACCTGGACTGGCAACTCATTCCATATATGATATTATACATATTTCAATGCCATTCTCCAAAATCATCCCACCCTCTCCCTCTCCCACAGAGTCCAAAAGACTGTTCTATACATCAGTCTCTCTTTTGCTGTCTCGTATACAGGGTTATTGTTACCATCTTTCTAAATTCCATATATATGCATTAGTATACTGTATTGGTGTTTTTATTTCTGGCTTACTTCACTCTGTATAATAGGCTCCAGGTTCATCCAACTCATTAGAACTGATTCAAATGTATTCTTTTTAATGGCTGAGTAATACTCCACTGTGTATATGTACCACTGCTTTCTTATCCATTCATCTGCTGATGGACATCTAGGTTGCTTCCATGTCCTGGCTATTATAAACAGTGCTGCAATGAACATTGGGGTACACGTGTCTCTTTCCCTTCTGGTATGCCCAGCAGTGGGATTGCTGGATCATAAGGCAGTTCTATTTCCAATTTTTTAAGGAATCTCCACACTGTTCTCCATAGTGGCTGTACTAGTTTGCATTCCCACCAACAGTGTAAGAGGGTTCCCTTTTCTCCACACCCTCTCCAGCATTTATTGCTTGTAGACTTTTGGATCGCAGCCATTCTGACTGGCATGAAATGGTACCTCATAGTGGTTTTGATTTGCATTTCTCTGATAATGAGTGATGTTGAGCATCTTTTCATGTGTTTGTTAGCCATCTGTATGTCTTCTTTGGAGAAATGTCTATTTAGTTCTTTGGCCCATTTTTTGATTGGGTCATTTATTTTTCTGGAGTTGAGCTGTAGGAGTTGCTTGTATATTTTTGAGATTAATTCTTTGTCACTTGCTTCATTTGCTATTATTTTCTCCCATTCTGAAGGCTGTCTTTTCACCTTCCTTATAGTTTCCTTTGTTGTGCAGAAGCTTTTAAGTTTAATTAGGTCCCATTTGTTTATTTTTGCTTTTATTTCCGATATTCTGGGAGGTGGGTCATAGAGGATCCTGCTGTGATGTATGTCGGAGAGTATTTTGCCTATGTTCTCCTCTAGGAGTTTTATAGTTTCTGGTCTTACATTTAGATCTTTAATCCATTTTGAGTTTATTTTTGTGTATGATGTTAGAAAGTGGTCTAGTTTCATTCTTTTACAAGTGGTTGACCAGTTTTCCCAGCACCACTTGTTAAAGAGATTGTCTTTAAATCCATTGTATATTCTTGCCTCCTTTGTCAAAGATAAGGTGTCCATATGTGCGTGGATTTATCTCTGGGCTTTCTATTTTCTTCCATTGATCTATATGTCTGTCTTTGTGCCAGTACCATACTGTCTTGATGACTGTGGCTTTGTAGTAGAGCCTGAGGTCAGGTAGGTTGATTCCTCCAGTTCCATTCTTCTTTCTCAAGATAGCTTTGGCTATTCAAGGATTTTTTTGTATTTCCATACAAACTGTGAAATTATTTGTTCTAGCTCTGTGAAGAATACCGTTGGTAGTTTTTTTATGACTTGGAGATAAATGATGAGATTAAGAGGGTTTAACCTAACATATCCTACTTAGAAAATTCTGAGACATTATTATGCTAATATTATTTACATGCTAAAAATAAAAAAAATGCTAGAAAATGTAGAAATTTCTCTTTGAAAGTAAATTTCTCCTATTATGATTTATGAACCTAAAAATAAAAATATTAAGCAATTCAAAATTTTCTCACTGCTATTTCAATTATTATGCCATTATTATTATTATTATTATTACTATGCCATTATTATTTTAGAGTAGTCATGCTTAACCTTTACATTCTAGGTAATAGACCAAAGATTATAATTTAAAATTAAAGATCTGGATTAAAGTACAGAATCTACTGTCTTCCATGAGAAATTTACTCACTTTCCTGAGATTTAGTTTCCTATATGTCAAATTGTTAAAACACCTATCATATAATTGTGTCTTTATAGTAAAGGTAACATAGAAAGTAAGTAGTAGGAATTCAGGAAATACTAGTTTTCTTTGTATTAATGACTAGGTTAGAAAAAATAGTCATGAATTTATTACTTTTATTCATAGATTACATTTAAGTATTATGTATGAAATTTTGAAAAATATTACACATAGAAGTAGCATAAGATTTCTAAACACTCAATAGAAAGCCCTCTGATAGTGGTTTGAAATTTATGTGGCACATTGTTGAACATGTCAATATTTTTCTTGTATAAGCTTGAGTATATAACTATAAAACTCAACAGGAAGTAATGACCTTTAGGAAGTAAAATTTTAGGTGGACTAGATGGAAAAAAAAGCTATTCATTTGATTTTTTTTTTTTTTAATTTAGCGCCTTTCAGTGCTACGAACAGAGGAATCCATTTTCGTCCTCAATTACCAGCACCTTAGTTTGAGGTATTATCTGTTATAGTACTATGTCTCTTTTGGTCACCACTTTATCTCAAATCCATCTTTCCTACAGGTGGTAGAATCTTCTAATAAAATGCAAATTTGAACTGTGGTGTTGGAGAAGACTCTTGAGAGTCTCTTGGACTGCAAGGAGATCCAACCAGTCCATCCTAAAGGAGATCAGTCCTGGATGTTCATTGGTAGGACTGATGTTGAAACCGAAACTTCAGTACTTTGGCCACCTGATGCGAAGAGCTGACTCATTTGAAAAGACCCTGTTGCTGGGAAAGGTTTAGGGCAGGAGGAGAAGGGGACGACAGAGGATGAGATGGTTGGATGGCATTACTGACTCAATGGACATGGGTTTGGGTGGACTCTGGGAGTTGATGATGGACAGGGAGGCCTGGCGTGCTTCGGTTCATGGGGTTGCAAAGAGTCGGACACAATTGAGCGACTGAACTGAACTGAATGACCATTTCACCTCCCCATATGTTTCTTCTCATTGCCATAACACATATTTCCATATTTCTTATTGTAGCGCACAGCTTCACTCTTTTCTAGTATCCTTCTACCTTTTTCAATCCCATATGTTGCCACTGTCTATCTCACCATTTTAAGCTCCAGTGCACTAATTGGTTATATTTTCTATGAGCACTCCATGTGACTGCTCATCACTATTCCTTTACTCATATAGTGAGTTCTCTCCAGAATACCTGTTTCCAACATCACTTGGTGTGAATAAACCCTGTTTATATCTATAAATTCAGTTGTGCTATTATCACTTCCATGAAGGCTTTTTGATGTTTCCCTTACACAGTCAGGGATATACCTCAAACATAAATGAATGATTGGCAAATCGTAAGCATAATATCCAAAACAAAGAAAAGAAAGACTAAGTCATAAAAAATATTAGTGTGTGTATACAACAGATGAAGAGGTTAGTGTACAAAATATAGAGATTCTCTAAATAATAGGAAAACATTTGCTGAACTAATGTGAAGTGGGAAACAAATACATTTAAGTAGTGCAAAAAAGGAGAAACTCAAGTAATTAGCATGGGGAATGAGCAGATTGTCAACCTTCAGTATTATCAAGAAATCACAAAAAAAATTCAATCCTACTTTTTACTTATTACTTTTGAAAAATGTTTGAAATGATCAATAATATACTGTGTTAAGGAAAAAAAAAAAAAAGCTGGGTAAACCAGCTCTGGTACACTAAGTCCTCGAGGAGGTCAATTAAAATATATACATAGTTTGATGAGTCAGTTCCCTTACAAAAACACGTGTGTATGAAGATATTTATTATATTTTTTTAAGTAACAAACATTTAAGAGCCTATGTGCCCATTCATTTTTATATGGTGAAATTAAATACAGTGCATTCTTACTTTTAAATACCACACAAATAATGGGAAAAAATAGATTATTTTATGTATTTGCAAAAATAGTAAGCATAATGATTATGTCACAGAACATTAAGAATAGTATAATATTCTTATATTGATATATATTTTTATTTTAAATATAAGTTAAGGCAAGAAAAATGGGATAGTTAGTTAAAACATAAATTCTGTTAAGACTGACTGTGTTTAATTCCCAGTTACACCACTTACTAATTGTATGACTTTCAACCAGTTACTTAAGCTCTCTATGTCTTGCTTTCTTTATTTGTAAAGTAGATATATATATTTTAATAGGTAATGAAAAGCTTGAAAGATATACATGGATATATCATTTGTGGATATTTCTGTATTTATAAATAATCTATATTAGGCATGTTATTTTTACTATTGCAAATTTTTTTCAATGTGGAGTTGTTCATATCTATAATAAGAACAAGTCTTCCATGTAAGCCAGGTAAACACAAGCAAGCACAATAAATTCTGTTGTTATAACAAGGACCCAAGTCACAAATGACAGCATATAGGCTATGAGTTTATTTTCATGGATATGCCACAGCATGTAGAGTAAGAAAATTCATCCTTGTCCACTTCTTATACAAGATAAAAAAATGAGGTTTAAAACCAAATTAAGTGTATACTGATATAAATAGCTTTGAGAAGCTATCAGTTTGCTCAGATGCTGTTTACCTAGTTTGACAAGACTGGGCAGTAAAATCTTGGAAACAGCTGTCAGTTCAAATGACTTTGTCAAGATATCTAGCTGGATCAATATAGTTATTTTATTTAAAGATCTAGATTTTTAAAATACAAGATTGAATGCAATTTTTGGTTCCAATAGTAAGAGGGAAAAACCAATAGAGAAATGATTAAACATTAACCTTATGACATAGATAATATGGTATACAAGTTGATTTTTAATTCTTCCTCACACAAACTAGTAAAGCATTTATTCCTATATAGTGGATATAAGTATTTTCTTCTTGTTTTATCTTTATTTGCATATTCATGATAATCTGATTATTTTCTTTCTTTCAAGTAAGTCTGCAGAAGAATTGTGGCTTCTACTTATCAAGGTTTTCCCTAACAGTGCAAAGAATTTGGTCTCCCTCTCTGCATCTGTACAATGCTGACACTCAAAGAAGAGTTTACTGTATTCTAAGGAAGGTTTCTATTTTTTGGTCACATGTTCCCTATATAGGGAAGTATATCTGGAGGTCACTTTTCTCTTTCCATAATCAGAAAATGAACATGACTGGACCACTTGTCTCACTGGGTCTGATGCCCCTGCACCTCCCCATTGAGCTGCACTCTAACAGTCCTTGTCTTCATGATCTCTGCTCTGCCCTGTGACCATTGCAATTTTATAGTTTTCCCACCCTGTGGCACGAAAAGAACTGCTTTCAGATTGAATGCTTAGTTGCTCAGTCATGTGTGAATCTTCCCGACCCTATGGACTGCAGCCTGCCAGGCTCTCTTGTCCATGGGATTCTCCAGGCAGGAACACTAACTGAAGTGGGTTGCCATTTCTTTCTCCAGGGGATCTTTCCAACTCAGGGTTGGAACCCTCATCTCCTGTGTCTCACATTCACAAGCAGATTCTTTACTACTGAGCCACCTGGGAAGTGATGAGATTGAATATGACCTTCTAAAAAGATTTCTTTAGTGGAATGTCATTGATTCTGCAAAATTACCTAAGGTCTATTTGCCAGCATTTCCTGGTCACAGGAACCTGTGTTCTCTCTGTTTAAATCCTTTTTCCCCTTCTATATAAACTACACTTAAGAATATAAGACCAACTAATTTAAAATAAAATGTAATTAGAATTGACAGAAAAAAATATTTTGATGATAAACAGATATATCTTACATTCAATAAAAAATAACTTGAACATTTCACTGATAGTTATACATAAATGAAAAACCCAGTTAAAAAATCCTGAAAAATCACAGGTTATTCAAGCTCTGTGGAGAAGGCAATGGCACCCCACTCTAGTACACTTGCCTGGAAAATCCCATGGATGGAGGAGCCTGGTGGGCTGCAGTCCATGGGGTCACTAGGAGTCGGACACGACTGAGCGGCTTCACTTTCTCTTTTCACTTTCATGCATTGGAGAAGGAAATGGCAACCCACTCCAGTGTTCTTGCCTGGAGAATCCCAGGGACTGGGGAGCCTGGTGTGCTGCCATCTCTGGGGTCACACAGAGTTGGACACGACTGAAGTGACTTAGCATAGCATAGCATAGCATTCAAGCTCTGACAGAGTCAGTTTTAACATATAACCATTGGGTTATAAAGGCTAAAATAATTTCATAGTAGGAATAAAATGTTTATTAAATAATTGAACAGATAGATGAAAAAGGAATTAAGTGAAATATATATATATATCTATATCTATATATATATATATATCAAATTATCTCACTACTACTGCCTGGGTTCTTGTCCAGCTTTTGTTCAATTTACTCTGTGTGGATAGTGAAAATTTTATCTCTGCTGTTCAGTTCAGTTCAGTTCAGTTCAGGTCAGTTGCTCAGTCGTGTCCGACTCTTTGCGACCCCATGAATCGCAGCAGGCCAGGCCTCCCTGTCCATCACCAACTCCGGGAGTTCACTGAGACTCACGTCCATCGAGTCAGTGATGCCATCCAGCCATCTCATCCTCTGTCGTCCCCTTCTCCTCCTGCCCCCAAACCCCTCCCAGCATTAGTCTTTTCCAATAAGTCTCTGAAGATGGCTATTCTCTCACAGAGAGTAGTATAATTTTGACATCCAGGCAGCCTGCAAATAAAAGTCTAGAAGTAACTTTGCTCTTTCTATGATCAGAAAAGACACATTCTCAGGCACCCAGGGAAGAATTAAAAACAAAGTAATATTTAACAGCTATGCTGCTGCTGCATCGCTTCAGTCGTGTCCGACTCTGTGCGACCCCATAGACGGCAGCCAACCAGGCTTCCCGTCCCTGGGATTCTCTAGGCAAGAACACTGGAGTGGGTTGCCATTTCCTTCTCCAATGCATGGAAGTGAAAAGTGAAAGTGAAGTCGCTCAGTCGTGTACGAATCTTAGCGACCCCATGAACTGCAGCCCACCAGGCTCCTCCGTCCACGGGATTTTCCAGGCAAAAGTACTGGAGTGGGGTGCCATTGCCTAATAATCCACTTTGATTGTCCTCATGGGAAATGCAAATTTACCTTTATGTCTTTTATACTGATTTCTCCAATCAATCAAATAACTGAATTTGGAATATCCCAACCTTTTGATTGATCTAATCTATCAAATGATGGAACTGTGGGTTCTCATTCCTCTAAAAGGGTGTTCTATTTTTCTCTTTTCTTTTTCACAGACTGATTTACAATCTTTTCTTCTATTGCTCCCTCTGGTACACTCTTTCCATATATTCTATCAGCTTTTGTGTTAAACAGTTTAACTAAATTGAATGAAGGCTCATCCCCTCATTAACTTTAATCCCTGCCTTCCTACTTTTAAATTAACAATGCTCAACTATCAAGGGAGTTTTATGACCATCAACCCATTTCTTTCTTTTCATGATTATATAAATACAGTTATTATATTCCCAATGAGATCACTATTAGAACACATTTTCTCTGAGATTAAAACAAAGCCATTCTGCCTAAATTTCTTTCATTGTACATATTTTTACACTTTTAAATTGATTCTACATTAGAGAGAAGCTGAATGGCATTGCAAATATTAAGTATGTAACTTCAATTCTTAATATTTTAAAATTGCATCTAATCAATGCTTATAAGAAGATATTCTTTATTTTATAATGCTAAAGACATCATTTTGATTTTGGATTTATAATTATTTTCCCATACCTTGAAATAATACTAATAGTTAAATTTTGCTTAAAACAAGTTGCTATTTCACATATTTTTATCATGATATGCTTTTTGATTTTGACATTGAATTTTTTTTTTTTACTAAATAACATTCTATTAATGATTCTCACATTTGCTCAAAGACACTTTCTCTGAAATTCTATCATTTAATTTTTTAATACATTTTTCAATGCTTTAAAAAATTTCTTATTGGTGTTTCAAAAGGAAGGTCACCATAAAGATTGTGACTGACCATATGTGGTGGCGAGTTACCGAATGACCTAAGAAAGGACTGATGAACCACAGCACAGGGAGTGGAAACTCATTCATTCAGCATTGTGTGTGTGATGTTTTATACTAAATGCTGTAGATGTCAGGATTACTAAAGCACAACCTCTGTCCACAGATACAATCAGAGGCTAGTGGGGAAGATAGAATGTAGCTACTAACCGTAAGTCAGGAATATTACACAAAAAATGTGAAAGAAGCATAAAGTGCTTTGAGAACAAAGAGAGGAAACAAATGACAAGTGAGGATGAAAAGAACATTTACCAAGTTTTTCATCCATTTAAAATCAGGTATTCAGTAATGCTACACAATAGACACATTGCTAGGTGTCATGTAACAAATATCTACAAAAAAATGTATAAAACAAATTGTCCTACTCTCATGGTGTTTAAAATTTAGTGTGTGATATTTAATCTACACAGAAGATGTGCAGGAGGCAGAGGAATATATTTCAAGCATAATAAGGAGCATAAACAAATAAACTTGATATTATAAGATGATTATAAGTACACAGAATCATGTATATGCATTTGAGTGTAGGGGAAAAGATGAGGGTAGAAAAAGAACGTCACCATACAGGGTGAGAAGAAAACATAAAGGAACTGGAAGCCCCCATTAGAATTATTTTTAAATTTTATTTATTTGGCTGTATCAGGTCTTAGTTATATCTCACAGACTCTTTGATCTTCTTTGCAGCATGCAGGATTTTAGTAGTGGCGTGTGAAGTCTTAGTTGTGACATGTGGTATCTGTTTCCCTAAACAGGGATCAAATCTGGGTCCCATGTATTGGGAGCTCAAAGTCTTAGCTACTGAACCCCCAGGGAAGCCCCCTCCCATTAGGATTTCAACCTCACTTGTTAAATCAGTAAATTGTAATCAAAAATTTTTGAGTAGAGATATTGACAGATCAAATTGCCAAAAAAACATCTGCTAGATCACAGAAAAAGCAAGAGAATTTAAGAAAAACATTTACTTCTGCTTTATTGATTATACCAAAGCCTTTGACTGTATAGATCACAACAAACTGGAAAATTCTTAGGTGGAAAATTCTTCAAGAGATGGGAATAAGAGACCACCTTACCCGCCTCCTGAGAAATCTGTATGCAGGTCAAGAAACAACAGTTAGAACCAGACATAGAACAACAGATTGGTTGCAATTCGGGAAAGGAGTACGTCAAGGCTGTATATTGTCACCCTGCTTATTTAACCTATATGCAGAGTACATCATGCAAAATGCTGGGCTGATGAAGCACAAACTGGAATCAAGATTTCCAGAGGAAATATCAATAATCTCAGATAAGCAGATGACACCATCCTTATGGCAGAAAGTGAGGAACAAAAGAGCCTCTTGATGAAAGTGAAAAGGGAGAGTGAAAAAGTTGGCTTAAAACTCAACATTCAAAAACTGAAATCATGGCATCCAGTCCCATTCAGTTCAGTTCAGTTCAGTCGCTCAGTCGTGTCCAACTCTTTGCGACCCCATGAATTGTAGCACGCCACGCCTCCCTGTCCATTACCAACTCCCAGAGTTCACTCAGACTCACGTCCATTGAGTCAGTGATGCCATCCAGCCATCTCATCCTCTGTCGTCCCCTTCTCCTCCTGCCCCCAATCCCTCCCAGCATCAGAGTCTTTTCCAATGAGTTAACTCTTCGCATGAGGTGGCTAAAGTACTGAAGTTTCAGCTTTAGCATCATTTCTTCCAAAGAAATCCCAGGACTGATTTCCTTCAGAATAGACTGGTTGGATCTCCTTGCAGTCCAAGAGACTCTCAAGAGTCTTCTCCAACACCACAGGTCAAAAGCATCAGTTCTTTGTCACTCAGCTTTCTTCACACTCCAACTCTCACATCCATATATGACCACTGGAAAAACCATAGCCTTGACTAGATGGACATTTGTTGGCAAAGTAATGTCTCTGTTTTTGAATATGCTATCTAGGTTGGTCATAACTTTCCTTCCAAGGAGTAAGTGTCTTTTAATTTCAGGCTGCAGTCACAATCTGCAGTGATTTTGGAGCCCCAAAAAATAAAGTCTGACACTGTTTCTACTGTTTCCCCATCTATTTCCCATGAACTGATGGGACCAGATGCCATGATCTTAGTTTTCTGAATGCTGAGCTTTAAGCCAACTTTTTCACTCTCCTCTTTCACTTTCATCAAGAGGCTTTTGAGTTCCTCTTCACTTTCTGCCATAAGGGTAGTGTCATCTGCATATCTGAGGTTATTGATATTTCTCCCAGCAATCTTGATTCCAGCTTGTGCTTCTTCCAGCCCAGCGTTTCTCATAATGTACTCTGCATAAAAGTTAAATAAGCAAGGTGACAATATACAGCCTTGATGTACTCCTTTTCCTATTTGGAAAAGGTCTGTTGTTCCATGTCCAGTTCTAACTGTTGCTTCCTGACCTGCATATAGGTTTTTCAAGAGGCCGGTCAGGTGGTCTGGTATTCCCACCTCTTCCAGAATTTTCCCAGTTTATTGTGATCCACCCAGTCCCATTACTTCATGGCAAATAGATGCAGAAACAATGGAAAAAGTCACAGACTTTATTTTTCGGGGCTCCAAAATCACTGCAGATGGTGACTGAAGCCTGAAATTAAAAGAGGCTCCTTGGAAGAAAAGTTATGACCAACTTAGACAGCATATTAAAAAGCAGAGACATTACTTTGCCAACAAAGTTCCACATAATAAAAGCTATGGTTTTTCCAGTGGTCATGTATGGATGTGAGAGTTGGACCATAAAGAAAACTGAACACCAAAGAATTGATGCTTTTGAACTGTGGTGTTGGAGATGACTCTGAGAGTCCCTTGGACTGCAAGGAGATTTAACCAGTCCATCGTAAAGGAAATCAGTCCTGAATATTCATTGGAAGGACTAATGCTGAAGCTGAAACTCCAATACTTTGGCCACCTGATGCAAAGAGCTGACTCATTTGAAAAGACTCTGATGCTGGGAAAGACTGAAAGCTGTAGAAGGGAATGACAGAAGATGAGATGGTTGGATGGCATCACCAACACGATGGACATGAGTTTAGCAAGCTCTGGGAGTTGATGATGGACAGGGAAGCCTGGCATGCTGCAGTCCATGGCGTCGCAAAGAGTCAGACACTATCGAGCAACTGAACTAACTATTGACAGGTCTTTTGGTGAATTACTGATGTAGAAAAGAAGACTACTGGTGATATTTATTATAATCATCCAGTAGAGACTTAAGTATCTTTTTGAATGTGGAATAAGGTAGCAATATAGAATAAGTGAAAGGACTACAGAACAAGATGGTAATACAGGAGATGGCAAGAGTGAATGTCGACATTTTAGAAATCAGTGAACGAAAATGGACTGGAATGGGTGAATTTAACTCAGATGGCCATTATATCTACTACTGTGGGCAAGAATCCCTTAGAAGAATGGAGTAGCCATCATAGCCATCAAAAGGGTCCAAAATGTAGTACTTGGATGCAATCTCATAAATGACAGAATGATCTCTCTTCCTTTCCAAGGAAAACCACTCAACATCACAGTAATCCAAGTCTATGCCCCAACCAGTAACGCTGAAGAAGCTAAAGTTGAATGGTTCTATGAACACCTACAAGATCTTTAGAACTAACACCTCAAAAAGATGTCCTTTTCATTATAGGGGACTGGAATGCAAAAGTAGGAAGTCAAGAAACACCTGGAGAAACAGAAAAATTTGGCCTTGGAGTACAAAATGCAGCAGGGCAAATGCTAAGAGAGTTCTGCCAAGAGAATGCACTGGTCATAGAAAACACTGTCTTCCAACAACACAAGAGAAGACTCTACACATGGACATCACTAGATGGTCAACACCAAAATCAGATTGATTATATTCTTTGCAGCCAAAGATGGAGAAGCTCTATACAGTCAGCAAAAACAAGACTTGGAACTGACTGTGGCTCACATCATGAACTCCTTATTGCCAAATTGAGACAAAATTTAAGAAAGTAGGGAAAACCACTAGACCATTTAGGTTGATCTAAATCAAACCCCTTATGATTATTCAGTGGAAGTGAGAAATAGATTTAAGGGCCTAGATCTGATAGATAGAGTGCCTGATGAACTATGGACAGAGGTTCATAACATTGTATAGGAGACAGGGATCAAGATCATCCCCAAGAAAAAGAAATGATAAAACCAAAATGGTTGTCTGAGGAGGGCTTACAAACAGCTGAGGAAAGAAGAGAAGCAAAAAGCAAAGGAGAAAAAAATGTATATCCATTTGAATGCAGAGTGCCAAAGAATAGCAAGGAAAGATAAGAAAGCCTTCCTCGATGATCAGTGCAAAAAGGAAAACAATAGAATGGAAATGAATAGAGATTTCTTCACAAAAACTAGAGGTACAAAGGGAATATTTCATGCAAAGATGGACACAATAAAAGACTGAAATGGTATGGACCTAACAGAAACAGAAGATATTAATAAGAGGTGGCAAGAATACAGAGAAGAATTGTACAAAAAAGATCTTCACAACCCAGATAATCACGATGGTGTGATGACTCACCTAGAGCCAGACATCCTGGAATGTGAAGTCAAGTGGGCCTTAGAAATGCATCACTATGAACAAAGCTAGTGGAGGGGATGGAATTCCAGTTGAGCTATTTTAAACCCTAAAAGATGATGCTGTGAAAGTGCTGTACTCAATATGCCAGCAAATTTGGCAAACTCAACTGTGGCCACAGGACTAGAAAAGGTCAGTTTTCATTCCAATCCCAAAGAAAGGCAATGTCAAAGAATGCTCAAAGTACTGCACAATTGCACTCATCTCACATGCTAGGAAAGTAATGCTCAAGATTCTCCAAGCCAGGCTTTCAGCAATACATGAACTGTGAAATTCCAGATGTTCAAGCTGGTTTTAGAAAAGGCAGAGGAACCTGAGATCAAATTGCAAACATCCACTGGATCATTGAAAAAGCAAGAGAGTTCCCCCCCAAAAAGTCTATTTCTGCTTTATTGACTATGCCAAAGCCTTTGACTGTGTGGATCACAATAAACTGTGGAGAATTCTGAAAGAGATGGGAATACCAGACCACCTGACCTGCCTCTTGAGAAACCTATATGCAGGTCATTGAGCAACAGTTAGAACTGGAAATGGAACAACAGAATGGTTCCAAATAGGAAAAGGAGTACATCAAGGCTGTATATTGCCACCCTGCTTATTTAACTTATATGCAGAGTACATCATGAGAAACACTGGGCTGGATGAAGCACAAGCTGAAATCAAGATTGCCGGGAGAAATATCAATAACCTCAGATATGCAGATGACACCACCCTTATGTCAGAAAGTGAAGAACTAAAGAGCCTCTTAATGAAAGTGAAAGAGAAGAGTGAAAAAATTGGCTTAAAGCTCAACATTCAGAAAACTAAGATCATGGCATCCAGTCCCATCACTTCATGGGAAATAGATGGGGAAACAGTGGAAACAGTGAGAGACTTTTTTTTTTTTTTTTTTTTGGTTCCAAAATCACCAAGTAAGTAGCTAGAAATGGAAGGAAGTTTCAGAAATAAAGATTAATATTTAAATGACATGAATATTTGTTAATAGTTAAAGGTAATGGATGAGATTGCCCAAGGGGTGCAAGCTAAAATAGGAAGGAAATGGATAAAAGGAGAGAAAAAAGTGAACAATTAAACTAAAGGGGTAAGAAAAGAAAAAGGAGATCCTGAAGGGTCTTTTTAAAGGATAGTTAGAAAAATCACTAAAATATTTCCAGAAAAAAAAGACTATTAATAACTATATAATAGAATAATCGAATACATTTTTAGACTACTAAAGAGCTTTATAGAATCAGAGTCAGTGGAATATAGGGCAGCAATCATTCTAAAGCAGAGTGAAGAGTGAGTAGGAGGTAATGAGGTAGTAGCAGCAAATGAAATATTAAAGGATTTTTCTGGTGATCCAGCGGTAAAGAATCCACTTTCCTATGCAGGGGATGTAGGTTCTATCCATCGTCAGGGAACTAAAGCTCCCACAGGGCAACTACTGGTAAAATTCTAGAAATTATATTAGGAAAAACATGACATTAAGGTTTATCACAGAAGTTGGACTTGACTTAGTGAGTAAACCACCATCACCGTAGAACTGAAAACTTGATTTATTTTTAAAATTGTGTACAATTTAAATGCTACAGTTTATCAGCTTAAAGTTTAAAAAAAATTTTTTTTCTCAATAGGCTAAAAAATATCCTGCTAAAATTAAAAGACGCTTACTCCTTGGAAGGAAAGTTATGACCAACCTAGACAGCATATTAAGAAGCGGAGACATTACTTTACCAACAAAGATCTGTCTAGTCAAAGCTATGGTTTTTCCAGTAGTCATGTATTGATGTGAGAGTTGGACTATAAAGAAAGCTGAGCAAAGAAGAATTGATGCTTTTGAACTGTGGTGTTGGAGAAGACTTGAGAGTCCCTTGGACTGCAAGGAGATCCAACCAATCCATCCTAAAGGAGATCAGTCCTGGGTGTTCTTTGGAAGGACTGATGCTGAAGCTGAAACTCCAATACTTTGGCCACCTGATGCGAAGAGCTGACTCATTTGAAAAGACCCTGATGCTGGGAAAGATTGAGGGCAGGAGAAGGGGATGACAAAGGATAAGATGGTTGGATGGCATCACCGACTCAATGGACATGGGTTTGGGTAGACTCCGGGAGTTGGTGATGGACAGGGAGGCCTGGTGTGCTTCGGTTCATGGGGTCACAAAGAGTCTGACATGACTGAGCGACTGAACTGAACTGAATTGAAAACTTTCTCAGTTGCGTTGTTGGGTCATTAAGTAAAACAGTCATCTACGTGCTCAGTTGTTCAGTCATGTCTGACACTTCATGACCCCATGGACTGTAGCCCAACAGGCTCCTCTGTCCAATTCTGCAGGCAATAAAACTGGAATGGGAAGCCATTCCCTTCTCCAGGGGATCTTCCTGACCCAGGGGTGGAACCTGAACTTCTTGCATTTCAGGCAGATACTTTACTGTCTGAGTTACCAGGGAAGTCCAACATTTTTGCTCCCTATTTCAGTTTTTGCTTTCCCTCTATTTTGGGTATGGAGAAACACACACACACACACACACACACACACACACACAGAGTGGGACCTGCATCCTCTTGTATATTAGTTCAACGTGACAAAGTATTACCCTCCCAGCCAGAGCTATGAGTGAGTTTTTAAAATTCCATTTCATATTCCTCTTTGGTTTGTTGCTTCTGGGTGTTGCCGTACCCTATTGGGAGTGATCATTAAATACCATGGCATCAGCCCACTCCCTTTCTTCTCTTGCCAAATGCTGAATTCTTTAGTTGAAAGCAATATTGTGTAGAACTTTCTAACAATAAATAAAGCTTTCTAATTCCTTAAGAGTTGCTACTGGCAGAGGTAGACAGGAAAACCGAATCCATATCTAGTGCAAGGATCTACTGCACTAGAGAATGTATTCTGTCTGCTATCTGCTCTAAGATAAAAGAGGTCTAATAGAATCAACTTATCACGAGGTTACTGGACATTGTTCTCTGCCCTGGAAGGTAGGGCACTCAGCAATGGCTATAGCCAGATCACAGATGAGGTGGGGAAGGGGTGCAGTGAGGATTGGGCAGGGATGGGTTACTTGTTGAAAAGTTAATGAAAACATCTCTTTTGGCTTCTTCCTTAAAAAGTTCAATGATGAAGTACCCAGGCTGATAGTGAAAGAGAGTGATATTGACGGGATATCTTTTTTTTTTTTTTTTTTTTAACACCTGATTATTGAAGGTCTCCTCATGCACACTGAGTGTTTATATTGGAAACAGTATTTTTTACTCCTTAGGACTCTTCTATATGATTCATCCATATAATCTGGGCATACCCAACTTGATGGCTTGGTAGATGAGGTAAAATATGCAGTTCACAAGGAGCTTATCAGGATTTTTCCTCAGAGAACCTGAATTTCCTCCCAAATACCCTTGTTCTACACTGCGATTCCCCATCAGCACTTGATTTCCAGAGAATGTTGCTGTCTAACAACAGGCACCTTGAACACTTTTGATTCCGACAGATCATAGTCAGAAGGGGCAGCACTCTTTACAGCCTGGATCAACTGGAGGACATACACTGCTCTGAGCCCCATGCAAAGCTCTCAGTATTCTGGATTACTAAGTAAATAGAGTAGCATTTCCAAATATGTATATCAATTGAGCAACACACGAAATTTTAGCATATGTCATAAACAAATCCAAGTGATCCAACAGGCATTGTTCTTTTTTTCCAGTTAGGGGATGCAAGGTGCAAGCTATCTGACAATTTGCAAGAGGCATTCCAACATACCCTAGATACCTCAACAGCCAAAAAACATATTTCAGTGGCAAGTACCTAAGAGTCCTTTAATTTATTTTCCATTGTCTAGTATGCATATATCTTTCAAAGTATTTTGGATACCTGCTACTTACCAATCAATATACCCTATCAACATAGACAATCAATGTGATAGACCAGCATGATTTCCTATAGGAAACAAGATAATTAAGGTCCCACTGAGCTAAATGATAAGGCCAAGCCCAGGAATTGATGGAGACTTTGTGGCAAAACAGTGTAGTTTTACCTGCCAGTTGAAAGTAAGTGACTTCTGGTATTCTTTGTTTATTGGTGTTGAGGAGAAAATGCATTGATCAGCTTGATAGTTAAGTTTGCACGTGTCATGGATTATATTCACTATTTCCATTAAGGAGAAAATATAATTGGAGACATCTCTGATTGAGCTTATGGATAGCTCACTGTCATTCTCGGTGGTCCATCAGTCTTCTACATAGGGCACAGTTAAATGGGACTGCAATGGAATAATCACCTTAGTGGATGGATATTGCATCTTTCCAATTCTTAGGGCAAAAACTATGGAATCATTCTTCACTTCTATCCTCTCACACGCACATCCAATTTGTCAGGAAATTCTATTGGCTTAGACGACAGTGATAGCCTCCCAACTGCTCTCTTATTTTCATCTTTGTCCTCTACCATTGATTTTCAGTGTAGCAACAAGAAATACTTGTAAAATATAAGGCAGATCATGTCATTCTTCTGCTCAAAATGCTGCTGTGTTTCTTCACTTCATTTACAAAAAAGAATGACATCCTTTCTGTGGCTGGAAACACTCTTTGGGTTCTGGGTCCTCATTCAATCTCTGAGTTCGTCTTCTGTGCTCTTTATTCACTCAACTCCAACCACAGTGTCCTCCTTGCTGTATCTCAAACACACCAGTCACACTTTTGCCTTAACTTCTTATTCTCTAGTTATTTCTGGTTCATGAAATGTTCTTCCCCCAAAAATACAGATTTCTAGTCCTTTGTGCATGTGTGCGTGCTAAATCACTTCAGTTCAGTTCAGTCGCTCAGTTGTGTCCGATTCTTTGCAACCCCATGAATCGCAGCACGCCACACCTCCCTGTCCATCACCAACTCCCGGAGTTCACTCAGACTCACGTCCATTGAGTCAGTGATGCCATCCAGCCATCTCATCCTCTGTCGTCCCCTTCTCCTCCTGCCCCCAATCCCTCCCAGCATCAGAGTCTTTTCCAATGAGTGAACTCTTCGCATGTCCAATTCTTCGTGACCCTAAAGATTATCACCTGCCAGGACCCTCTGTCCATGGGATTCTCCAGGCAAGAATACTGGAGTGGGTTGTCATTTCCTTCTCCTTTCTAGCTCTTTACTTTCTTTAAATCTTTGCTCAAAATCGTTCACTCAATGAGGCCTCCTCTGGGCCCCCTATTTAATACAGCAAACTTACTTCCTTCTTCATTGCTTGCCTAGTCCTGCTCATTCACAATTCCTGCTTTATATTTATACAAATATAAATTTATATTTTATAGAATGATAAATCAAATGCCATTTTTCCTTCTACTTAAATATGTATTAAAACATCAACCCCCAAAGAAAGAACAAGATGGCGGAGGAGTAGGTGGATGTGGAGTGCATCTCTCTCCATGGATACATCAGGAATACACCTTCAGATACAGAAGTACATGCAGAACACCAGCTGAGAGCAGACAGGAGTACCTGACCAGAGGAAAAGAATATATAGACCCATGCAAAACTCAGTAGGATGAAGGAACTGGGGAGGGGTGCAGGGGGAACAGGAGTGTTAGTAGGACTGGACCTGCCCTCAGCTGGTGGGGGAACTGAAGTAGGGGTCCAATCCCCACATCAAGGCAATTGTCTGAGTCAGAGGAGAAACATTTAAGGCTGAGAATGAAACAGCTGATCTGTGGCAGCCTAAATGGGATGAGAATCAGACAGTCCTTGCTGCGGCCATACATACCCAGGACAGGACGTAGATCCCCTGGAAGGTGCAGTGGCTGGGAGCTGGAGTTTAGGGATTGTGGAGCAATCCCAGGGCAAGGGCTGATGTTGACTGCAGAGAGATAGATGAAGGGGATGTGAGGGAGGAGATGGTAGTGGGAAATGCCTGTGGAGGAAAGTGGGGCAGCAAGGTGATACTACTGCATCATATGTAGGGGAGCCATCACCCTAGCCTCTCTCCCCCGTCACACAAGCACTGGCAGCTGAACAACAGAGAGGCTGGCCCATCAAATGCCTGATGCACTGAACTACAAACAGTAGGACCCAACCTGGGTGCCCCTTTAAGTGCCTGACCTGCCAATCTACACAGTAGGACCCCAGCCAGGGGGGCTCCTGTATGTGCCTGACACACCGAACAACAGAGAAGGACCCCAGGCAAGGAGCCCTCTAAGTGCCTGAAGGGATGGAGCTATGGAGAAGACTGGCCAAAGAGACTTTCTGATCACCAGCTACAAGAGGTTCAGATAAAGACGCTGATAGGGCAATAGCTCCTGCAGTGGAGCAATCAATGTCCCTGCACACTTGGCGCTGCCAGGGTCCCCAAAGCCAAGCCTGCACTGTCTTCATGCTGAACTCTTACCGGGGCAGAACTGCCACAGGCAAAAAGAGTCTTGTGTCTATGTGTGCAGAGTCGCTTTGGTCATGTCTGACTCTTTGTTACCCTGTAGACTGGCCTGCCAGGCTTTTCTGTCAAGGAGAGGGGGTCTGCAGATAAGAATACTGGAGCGTATTGGCCAATACTGGTTGCCATACCCTTCTAGAGCACTATATTTCCTGCTGCCCTAGTTGCCAACTCCCCAGAGTACCTGGTGGTGCCAGAACCCTTGCAACCCAAGCAGCTGCACCACCTCCACACCTGGTCTTCACAGGAGCAAACCCAAGTCCTCCAGGGCAGCCTCAGGGGCAAACCCCATTGGATGATCCACTTGCAGAGGTGGAAATAAAACCACAGTTGAAACCCAGGGGAAGTGTGGCTAAGGAAGAAGACCCAAAACCTTCCTACCAGCTGTACAAGCTGCAGATTAAATCCACACAATCAACTAAGCAGACTCTGAGTCTATGGAGTATATAAAAGGCCATTGAGAATGCCCCCAAAAGAAAATGTACAGTTCTGATACTGTGGACATTGGAGGCAAGAACACAGAGGAGCAGGACCAGATCAGAATGTGAGCTGCCCCCACAGCAGGTCCAGAGATCAGCACAGTGTTGGAGGGCATCCTAGGGAGGTGAGGTGGACTGTGACTGCCAGCAAGGCGAAGGACTCTAACAGCAGTGACTCAAGAAAAACATTTATCATTCTTATTTTTACTTGTACTATAGATTCTTTTGGATTTACTTTTCCTTTTTTTCCTCCTCTGTTGTAGTTGTCAATTTTCCTGCACTACGAAATCTAATTAAGCTTTTGGGCTTCTTTTTTTTTTTCTTCTGAGTCACATTTTTTATTGTTGTTATAAACCCCTGCCTCTACGTTGGGCTTTTGAAGTTCTGAGGAGTTTTCCTTGTTCTCTCTCTTTTTTTAATTTAAATTTTTAATTTTTTAAACCTATTATTATTTTTCTATATTTATTGCTTTGTCTGCTTTTCCTATTGTTCTTTTCCCCTTGCAGTTAATTTGTAATGTATATAAATCTTTATCTATCTCTATTTAACCTTACATATCTATTCTTTCTTTCTTTTCTTTCTATCCTTTCCTCTCAACATATTTGTTAGTTTTATTTTCATTGCTTTATTCCCAACTGGGACCTTGCTTCAGTTTTGTTTTCCAGTTTGTGTTTTAGTCAGTTTTGTTCTGGTAGACATCATTTTTGGTTTCCTTTGTTCTCTGGCTCAATCTATTTTACTTTATTTTGTTGGACTGTTTTGATTTTGGTTATGGGGGTAAATGTGTATATGTATACTCAGTCACACTTTTTATTGTTGTTATAAACCTCTGCCTCTATCTTGGGCTTTTGCAGTTCTGTGGAGTTTCCTTTTTTTTCTTTTTTCTTTCTTCTTCCATTTTTTTTTTTTTCCTTTTTTCATTTTCTATAATTTTAATTTTTAGTTTTTTAAAACCTATTATATTTTTTCTAGATGTATTCCTGTGCTTGCCTTTTCTACAGTTCTTTTCCCCTTGCAGTTAATATTTAATATATAAACCTTCATCTACTTCTATTTAACTTTACACATCTATTCTTTCTTTATTTTACTTCTTCCCTTTCTTCTCAATATATTTGTTAGTTTTGTTTTCATTGCTTAATTCCCCACTTGGCACCTTGCTTTAGTTTTGTTTTCCAGTTTGTGTTAGTTTTGTTCTTAACTTTAAATATAATTTTTGATTTCTTTTTATTGCCAGGTCAATCTATTGTTCTTTATTTTTGTTAGACTGTTTTGACTTTGCTCATGGGTGTATAAGTATATGCTTTTATTCCATTATTTTAATTAGTATTTGGCTGATTTTGTAACTGCCATTTGTCTGGGGTCCATCTTTGGTTTCTCATTTTTGGCTATTTGTTTTAATCTCACTTAATGCCATAACAGATCACTTGTGGAATCTTTCTTCCTGAACAGAGATCAAGGTCTGGGCCTTTGGAGTGGGAGAACTGACTCCAAGACCCTAGACTATCAGAGAACTAACCCTAGGGATTATCAGATAGTGAGAAGTCACATGCAAAAAAAACACTTAAATACAAGACCCAACCATCACCCAACCACCAGTAGCACCCTGTGCAGGACACCTTATCTATCTAAACAACAAACAAAACAGAAATACAAACCCAATCATTAGCAGACAGGATTACCACCTCATTCAGCCTTGCCCATCAGTGGAAAAACAAACAAACAAAAACTCAGCACAAATCTCACCCTACAGGGAGCTTATGCAAACCACTGGACCAACCTTAGAAGGGCAGCAACTAAAAGGAAGAAAGAATTCAACCTTGAAGCCTGGGAAAAGGAGACCTCAAACACAATAAGTTAAATAATAATAATAATTAAAAGGCAGAGAAATACTACACAAATGAAGGAACAAACTAGAAACACAGAAGTCCAAATAAATGAAGAGGAAATAGGAAAACTACCTGAAAAAAACATTCAGACTAATGATAGTAAAGATGATCAAAAACCTTGAAAACGAAACGGAGAAAATTAACAAAGACCTAGAAGAATTAAAGAATAAACATACAAACAGCATAACTACTGAAATTAAAATACTCTAGAAGGCATCAATAGCAGAATATCTGAAGCAGAAGAATGAATCAGTAAACTGGAAGATAAAATGGTGGAAATAACTTCTGAATAGCAGAGTAAAGTAAAAAGAATGAAAAGAACTGAGGATAGTCTCAGAGACCTCTGGGACAATATCAAATACACCAACATTTGGGTCCCAGAAGAAGAAAATAAAAAGAAAGGGTATGAGAAAAATTTTGAAGATATTATAGCTGAAAATTTCCCCAACATGGAAAAGGAAATAGTCAATCAAGTCCAAGAGGCACAATGAGTCCTGTATAGTATAAACCCAAAGAGAAACACGCCAAGACACATAATAATCAAACTAACAAAGACTAAACACAAAGAAAGAACTAAAAGCAGCAAAGGAGAAGCAACAAGTAACATACAAGGGAAACTCTCTATGTTAACAGCTGATCTTTCAGCAGAAATTCTGCGGGCCAGAAGGGAATGGCAGGATATATTTAAAGTATTGAAAGGGAAAAATCTACAACCAAGATTACTGTACCTGGCAAGAGTCTTATTCAAAATTGACGTAGAAATAAAAGCTTTTCAGACAAGCAAAAGTTAAGAGAATTCAGTACCACCAAACCAGCCTTACAAAAAATGTTAAAGGGACTTATATAGTCAAGAAATACAAGAGAAGAAAAAACAGATACAAAATCAACCCCAAATAATTAAGAAAACGGCAACAGTTCAGTTCACTTCAGTTCAGTCACTCGGTCATGTCCGACTCTTTGCGACCCCATGAATCACAGCATGCCAGGCCTACCTGTCCATCACCAACTCTCAGAGTTCACACAAACTCACATCCATCGAGTTGGTGATGCCATCCAGCCATCTCATCTTCTGTCGTTTCCTTCTCCTCCTGCCCCCAATCCCTCCCAGCATCAGAGTCTTTTCCAATGAGTCAAGTCTTCACATGAGGTGGCCAAAGTACTGGAGTTTCAGCTTTAGCATCATTCCTTCCAAAGAACACCCAGGGCTGATCTCCTTTAGAATGGACTGGTTGGATGTCCTTGCAGTCCAAGGAACTCTAAAGAGTCTTCTCCAACACCACAGTTCAAAAGCATCAATTCTTCGGTGCTCAGCTTTCTTCACAGTCCAACTCTCTCATCGATACATGACCACAGGAAAAAACCATAGCCTTGACTAGACGAACTTTTGTTGGCAAAGTAATGTCTCTGCTTTTCAATATGCTATCTAGGTTGGTCATAACTTTCCTTCCAAGGAGTAAGCATCTTTTAATTTCATGGCTGCAGTCACCATCTGCAGTAATTTTGGAGCCCCAAATATAGTCTGACACTGTTTCCACTGTTTCCCCATCTATTTCCCATGAAGTGATGGGACCAGATGCCATGATCTTAGTTTTCTGAATGTTGAGCTTTAAGCCAACTTTTTCACTCTCCACTTTCCCTTTCATCAAGAGGCTTTTTAGTTCCTTTTCACTTTCTGCCATAAGAGTGGTGTCATCTGCATATCTCAGGTTATTGATATTTCTTCCAGCAATCTTGATTCCAGCTTGTGCTTCTTCCAGTCCAGCATTTCTCATGATGTACTCTGCATATAGGTTAAATAAGTAGGGTGACAATATACAGCCTTGACATACTCCTTTTCCTATTTGGAACCAGTCTATTGTTCCATGTCCAGTTCTAACTGTTGCTTCTGACCTGCATATAGGTTTCTCAAGAGGCAGGTCAGGTGGTCTGGTATTCCCATCTCTTTCAGAATTTTCCAGTTTATTGTGATCCACACAGTCAAAGGTTTTGACATAGTCAATAAAGCAGAAATAGATGTTTTTCTGGAACTCTCTTGCTTTTTCAATGATCCAGCGGATGTTGGCAATTTGATCTCTGGTTCCTCTGCCTTTTCTAAAACCAGCTTGAACATCTGGAAGTTCATGGTTCACGTATTGCTGAAGCTGGCTTGGAGAATTTTGAGCATTACTTTACTAGCGTGTGAGATGAGTGCAACTGTGCGGTAGTTTGAGCATTCTTTGACATTGCCTTTCTTTGAGATTGGAATGAAAACTGACCTTTTCGGTCCTGTGGTCACTTCTGAGTTTTCCGAATCTGCTGGCATATTGAGTGCAGCACTTTCACAGCATCATCTTTCAGGATTTGAAAGAGCTCAACTGGATTTCCATCACCTCCACTAGCTTTGTTCATAGTGATGCTTTCTAAGGCCCACTTGACTTCACTTTCCAGGATGCCTGGCTCTAGGTGAGTGATCATACCATCACGATTATCTGGGTTGTGAAGATCTTTTTTGTATAGGTCTTCTGTGTATTCCTGCCACCTCTTCTTAATATCTTCTGCTTCTGTTAGGTCCATACCATCTCTGTCCTTTATCAAGCCCATCTTTGCATGAAATGTTCCCTTGGTATCTCTAATTTTCTTGAAGAGATCTCTAGTCTTTCCCATTCTGTTGTTTTCCTCTATTTCCTTGCATTAATTGCTGAGGAAGGCTTTCTTATCTCTTCTTGCTATTCTTTGGAAGTCTGCATTCAGGTGCTTATATCTTTCCTTTTCTCCTTTGCTTTTTGCTTGTCTTCTTTTCACAGCTATTTGTAAGGCCTCCCCAGACAGCCATTTTGCTTTTTTACATTTCTTTTCCATGGGGATGGTCTTGATCCCTGTCTCTTGTACAATAGGAACATATATATCAATGATTACTTTAAATGTAAATGGATTAAATGCTCCAACCAAAAGGCAGGGACTGGCTAAATGGATACAAAAACAAGACCTGCGTATCTGCTGTCTACAAGAAACCCACTTCAGACCTCAAGACACATACAGACTGAAAGTGAGAGGACAGAAAAATATTTTCATTGCAAGTGGGAAACAAAAGAAAGCTGGAGTAACAATCCGCATATAAGACAAAATAGACCTTAAAATAAAGAAGATTACAGGAGATAAGGAAGGACACTATGTAATGATCAAGGGATCAATCCAAGAGGAAGAGATAACAATTGTAAATATCTATGCACCCAACATAGGAGTACCTCAATACATAAGACAAACACATACAGACATAAACGGAGAAATTGACAGTAACGCAATAATAGTAGGAGACTTTAACACTCCATTCACACCAATGGACGAATCATCAAAACAGAAAATTAATAAGGAAACACAAGTCTTAAATGATGTATTAGGTGAGATGAATCTCATTGATATCTTCAGGACATTCCATCCAAATGCAGAAGAATACATCTTTTCTAAAGTGCACATAGAACATTCTCCAGGATAGAACACATCTTGGATCACAAATCAAACCTCAGTAAATTTAAGAAAATTGAAATCATTTCAAGCATCTTCTCTGACCAAAATGTTATGAGACTAGATATCAGTTTCAAGAAAAAAAACTGTAAGAAACACAAACACATGGAGATTAAACAACACATTCTAAATAACCAACAGGTTACTGAAGAAATCAGAAGGGAAATAAAAAAAATTTCTAGAAACAAATGACAATGAAAACACCACAACTCAAAACCTATGGGATAGAGCAAAGACAGTTCTAAGAGGGAAGTTCATAGCAATAGAATCTTCCCTCAAGAAACAAGAAAAACATCGAATAGACAACTAACTTTACACCTAAAACAACTGGAAAAAGAAGAGCAAACCCCACCCCACCCCAAAATCAGTAGAAGGAAAGAAATAATAAAGATCTGAGCAGAAATAAATGAAAAAGAAATGAAAGAAACAGCAGTAAAGATTAATAAAACTAAAAGCTGGTTCTTTGAGAAGATAAACAAAATTGACAAACCTTTCGCCAGACTCATCAAGAAAAAAAGAGCAACAAAATTAGAAATGAAAAAGGAGATGTTACAACAGACAATGCAGAAATACAAAGGACTATAAGAGACTATTGTGAACAACTATATGGCAGTAAAATAGGTAACCTAGAAGAAATGGACATAGTCTTAGATAAGCTCAATCTTCCAAGACTGCAGCAGAAAGAAATAGAAATTAGGAACAACCCAATTACAAGCACTGAAATTGAAGCTGTGATCAAAAATCTCCCCAAAAGCAAAAGCCCAGGAACAGATGGCTTCACAGGAGAATTCTATCAAACATTTAGAGAAGAGCTGATGCCTATCCTTCTAAAACTCTTTCAAAAAATTGCAGAGGAGGGAACATTTCTAGACTCATTCTACAAGGCCACCATCACCCTGATACCAAAACCAGACAGACAAAAAAAAAAAAGAAAACTACAGGCCAATATCACTGATGAACACAGATGCAAAAATGCTCAAGAAAATTTTAGCAAACAGATTTCAGCAACACATCAAAAAGTTCATACACCATGATCAAGCTGGGTTTATTCCATAGATGCAAGGATTCTTCAATATACACTAATCAATCAAAGTGATACATCATATTAACAAATTGAAAGATAAAAACCATATAATAATCTCAATAGATATATAAAAAGGCTTTGACAAAATTCAGCACCCATTTATGATTAAAACTCTTCAAAGAATAGGCATAGAAGGTATCTACCTCAACATAGTAAAGGCCATATATGGTAAGCCTATGGCAAACATTATTCTCAATGGTGAAAAATTGAAAGCATTCCCCCTAAGATCAGGAACAAGACAAGGGTGTCCACTTTCACCACTATTATTCAACATAGTTCTGGAAGTCCTAGCTACAGCAATCAGAGAAGAAAAAGAAATGAAAGGAATACAGATCAGAAAAGAAAAAAAGTTCTCACTGTTTGCAAATGACTTGATTCTGTACATAGAAAACACTAAAGATAATATCAGAAAATTTCTAGAGCTAATCAGTGAATTCAACAAAGTTTCAGGATACAAAATCAATATACAGTAATCACTTGCATTTGTATATACTAAGAATGAAAAATCAGAAAGAGAAATTAAGGAATCAATCCAATTCACCATCGCAACAAAAAGAATTAAATATCTAGGAATAAACTTACCTAAGGAGACAAAAGAGCTGTATACAGAAAATTATAAGACTCTGATAAAAGAAATCAAAGACAACATAAACAGATGGAGAGATATTCCATGTTTCTGGGTAGGAAGAATCAATACTGTGAAAATGACTATACAAGCAAATGCAATCTATAGTTTCAATGTGATCCCTATCAAATTACCAATGACATTTTTCACAGAACTAGAACAAAATATTTCACAATTCATATGGAAATGCAAAATACCCAAATAGCCAGTCTTCAGAAAGAAGAATGGAGCTGGGGGGAATCGACCTTCCTGACTTCAGACTATACTACAAAGATAAACTCATCATGAAAGTATGGTATTGGCACAAAAACAGAAATATAGACCAATGGAACAAGATAGTAAGCCCAGAAATAAACCCATTCACCTATGAGTACCTTATTTTTGACAAAGGAGGCAAGAATATACAATGGGTCAAAGAAAACCTCTTCAACAAATGGTGCTGGGAAAACTGGACAGCTGTGTTGTAAAAGAATGAAATTAGAACACTTCCTAACACCATACACAAAGATAAACTCAAAATGGATTAAATACCTAAATGTAAGATCAGAAACTATAAAACTCTTAGAGGAAAACATAGGCAGAATACTCGATGACATAAATCAAAGCAAGATCCTCTATGATCCACCTCCTAGAGTAATGGAAATAAAAACAAAAGTAAACAAATGAGACCTGATTAAACTTAAAAGCTTTTGCAAAGCAAAGGAAACTATAAGCAAGGTGAAAAGACAACCCTTGGAATGGGAGAAAATAATAGCAAATGAAAACAACTGACAAAGGATTAATTTCCAAAATATACAAGCAGCTCATACAACTCAGTACCAGAATAACAAACAACCCAATCAAAAAAACTGGGAAAAAGACCTAAACAGACATTTCTCCAATGAAGACATATAGATGACTAACAAACACATGAAAAGATGCTCAACATTGCTCATTATTAAAGAAATGTTAATCAAAACCACAATAAGATGTCACTTCACACCAGTTAGAATGGCCATCATCAAAAAGTCTACAAACAATAAATGCTGGAGTGAATGTGGAGAAAATGGAATGCTCTTGCACTGTTGGTGGGAATGTAAATTGATACAGCCACTATGGAAGACAGTATGGAGATCCCTTTAAAAAATAGGAATAAGACCACCATATGACCCAGAAATCCTACTCCTAGGCATTTACCCTGAGGAAACCAAATTGAAAAAGACACATGTATCCCGTTGTTCATTGCAGCACCATTTAAAATAGCTAGAACATGGAAGCAAACTAGATGTCCATTGAGAGATGAATGGATAAAGAGGTTGTGCTACATATACACAATGGAATATTACTCAGCCATAAAAAGGAACACATTTGAGTCAGTTCTGATGAGGTGGATGAACCTGTTATACAGAGTGAAGTGAGTCAAAAAGTGAAAGATAAATATTGTATTCTAATACACATATATGGAATCTAGAAAAATGGTACTGACATTTATTTACAGGGAAGCAATGGAGAAACAGACATAGAGAATAGACTTATGGACCTGGGGAGAGGATGAGATGTATGGAAAGAGTAACATGGAAACTTACATTACCATATGTAAAATAGATAGTCAACAGGAATTTGCTGTATGAATCAGGAAACTCAAACTGGGGCTGTGTATCAACCTAGAGGGGTGGGATGGGGAGGGAGATGGAGGAAGATTCAAAAAGGAGGAAATTTATATATACCTATGGCTGATTCATGTCATTTTGACAGAAGCAACAAAATTCTGTAAAGCAATTATCCTTCAATAAAAAAATAAATTAAAAGGAAAAAAAATCAATTCCCTCTTTGAAGTAACTTGCATCCCTTGCCTGAATTAGGTTTTCCTGCCTATACCCAGAATAACTACTATTTTGGCTTCTATGATTATGATTCCTTTATTTTCATCGTGGTTTAACATATACAGATGAGTTGCTAAACAACATATTACATATATTTTATATTTTTCTGTATTTTTCCTCTATTCTATATGCTTTTCCTTTAATGTGAAACACATTGAACTTATTTCACTTACTTACATCTATTACTATTTATTTTTCTTTGCTATAATGTGGTCCCCATGTTGATAGAACCTTTGTCTGCTTTGGTCATTGATATACCCTCAGGGTATAGAATAGTGTGTGGCATATAGAAGATGCTCACAAGATATTTAAGGAATCTATGAATGACTAACTGGACAAATCTTTAATGGAGATTAAGTGAAATAAAGCAAGTTGAAGAAAATGTGTATCACATAATTCCATTTACATAAAAAAGGGAAATGAAAACTATAATATGTTGTTTAGCAACTCATCCGTGTGTTAAATTACAAAGAAAAACAAAGGAATTATAAGCACAAAGTCACAATAGTAGTTATTCCAGGTATAGCGAGGAAAATGTAATTCAGGTGAGAGATACAAGTTACTTTACAGAGAGAGATTATATACTTTACATATTTGAGTAGAAGACAAAATGGTATTTGATTTATTGTTCATTATATGTTCTTTGCTTCATATTTAAGAAGTAATTAATATCATCATATATTAATTTTTAATTTTAGAATGCATTAGTATAAGATTTTTTTAAGTAAACATTCATTTAGATGTTAGATGTTAGGTACTATCCTTGATTTGAACAAAACAGGAAAACAAAAGCAAGCAAACAAACAAACGAAATTAAAAACCTTCATCATCCCATAGTTTAATTCTAGTGAGGGAGATAGTAAAAAATGTGTATGTTGTTCTGTGGTCTCTAAGATATTCACAAGTATAGTGGAAGTGTCACTTTATATGTGAACATCAGGGAAGACCTCAGTGAACTAAGGCCTGAGAAACAAGGGAATCCCGATCATGGAGAGATCTTGGGAAAATTATTTTAGGCAGGTAGACAAGCTGATGTGCATGCCTGACTTGAAAGTATTTAGGGATTAATAAGGTGGCTTATGTGACTCAAGAACAGAGAAGTCAAAGGACAGAGCTATACAATATGAGGCCAAACTTTACTATAAGGACTTCAGATTGTCCTCTGAGTTAGAAACCTTGACGGTTTTGATCCAAAGGATACCATAATGGAACATTTGAAAATAAAGTTGTTCTGACTGCTGTGTTGGGAATCAACTGTGGGAAGATAAAGACAGGGTTAGGGAGAAGACCTGTTAGAAGACTACTGTAGTAAACCAGGCAGAGATAACAAGGACAGGGACATGGACCAGTTTATCACAATAGAGGTGGTGAGGTGTGGTCAGATTCTGGGCACATTTTGTAGTTTTTCTTGATGGATTGGATATAAGTTGTGAGAGGAAAAGAGAAGTCAAGAATGACATCAAGGTTTATAACCTGAGCAATGATAAGATGGAGCTATGTACTGACAGGGCTTCCCTGGTAGCTCAGTCATAAAGAATCTGCCTGTCAGTGCAGGAGATGTGAGTTCAATCCCTGGTTTAGGAAGATTCCCTGGAGAAGGGAGTGGCTACCCACTCTGATATTACTCCCTGGGAAATCCCATGGACAGAGGATCCTGGCAGGTTATATAGTCCATGAGGGTAGCAAAAGAGTCAGCCACGACTTAGCAATTCAAAAACGAAAAAAGTACTAATAGGGAAAACTATGTGGAACAGTGTCTTAATCTTTTGGGCTGGTATCCGCTATGTGACTTTTAAGTTTATTTCTCACAGTTTTGGAGGATGGCAGTATAAGATCAAGGTGCAAACAATTTAGTGTCTGGTGAAAGCCTTCTTCCTGCTTTATTAATAGCTGCTTTTTGTTGTGTTCTCACATGGCAAAAGGAGTAAAGGGTTCTCTGAGGCCTTATTATTTTATAAGAGCACCAATTCCATTCATGTGCTATAATCATCTCCCAAAGGCCCCACCTACAAATACAAGCATAATGAGAATTTGGTTTTAGCATATGAATTTTGAGAGGACACAGACCTTCAGTCCATGGCAATTAGGATTCAGATTCAGATTTAGATGTGTCCAATTTGAGACATAACATGGGTTGTTGCATAGTCACTAAGTTGTGTCCTACTCTTTGCAATGCTATGGATTGTAGCCCTTTAGGCTCCTCTGTCCATGGGATTTCCCATGCAAGAATACTGGAGGATGCTGCTCTTTCTTTCTCTAGGGGATCTTCCTGACTCAGGAATTGAACACGTGTTTCCTACATTGACAGGCAGATTCTTTACCACTGAGCTACCAGCAAAGCTCCATAATATATATTAAGCAATTGGTTATACAAGCCTGCAGTTCAGACAAGAGATCTAAAGATAACAATTTTACTGGATGGAATAATCTCAGGTATGTACATAGACATGATTTATCAAAGACTAAGCTCTGGAGACTTCCAACATTTGAAGTCAGAGTTTGAGCCAGTAAAGGAGTTTGAGGGTGACTGGCTAAGGATGATGACCAAGAAATTGTGGTGTTCAGTCCCGAGTACATGCTAAAAAGATGAAACTGAAAAATGAGTGATCAGCTGCTGTTATGCAAAAAAAAAAAAAAAAGGGAACTTAAAATTGCTTCTGGAGTAACATGGAGAAAACCTAAGTAGCAACAGTTTGTGTGTGTGAACACTGAGACAGAATGAATATGAGTAGAAGCATGGGAATATGCGTATAGCCACCATAAAGACAAAACAATTTTTAGTTTCAATAAAAGATAAAAGAGTTTAAATTCCCTTGAATCTAGGGAAGAAGTTTACTTATTAATATTTCTTGATCATGCTTCTGAGAATGGTCATATCTTTACTTGGACCCTGGTTATTTGGATGGTTTGGATTAACAGTTTGTGAGAGTATTTGGTGAGTCATTCGACTTTGTTCACCATAGGAGAATATTTTACAATCCATTTGCATTCCCTTCCCTCCATAGAATCAAAATGTTCTTGGCATGCACCATTCCTGGGAACCCACCAGGGCACAGTACACCAGTTTCCTTGTGGGAAACTTCTGCAATCAGACAACAGCTGTAACAAGAACAGTGTTTCAGTGATAGAGCTGAAGCCAATTGGAGAAGAGATCTTGAGTTTATTATTCCTTCAAGGATTTTGATGCTAGTGAACCAGCATGATATTCTTTCTTCCAGGATTTACAGTCATCATAGTTAAGACATTTCTTTTTTTTACTACCATATCATTTATAATCAATTTTCTCCTGAAAGGAGATTGGATTTACTGCACATACGATGCGCTACATCATTTGCAAGACCTACACACTCATGAATTTAGTCAATGTAGAAGGGGAGATTTTCTTTGCTTTTACACAGTGTTATCAATTTTATCTGTCACTAACTTTCTACTTAGAGTTCTTAACAACCCCACTGATTCTTTCCCTGGTTGTTTGCTTCTTTTATTGATCTGTCTTTTCCAAAGCCATAGGCAGTACCAAGCACAACAAATAATTTAAGGCCTTTATTTGTCTCTTGAGTCAAACAGTTTCAAATCCATCTGATGATATTATCTCTTCAGCCCATAAACTTCATGGTGGGCCTCAATAACAAAACTTTATGTTTTCAAAACATAATCGCATTCTAATTTTTTTTTTCTGTTGTCTCACAAGACCCTACCTTAGGTTCCCACTACATTTATTCTATCAATTTGCTAAACAGTGGCATATAAACATACATTGGTTTTAACTACCCATATCACACTTTCTTATGCATTTGTTCCTTAAAAACACATTAAATATACAGCTTACTGCTTTCTGGTAAAAGTTTTCTGAGGTACTGTTTACTCATATTTAGTTCTATCCTCAGGGTTATCATTTGTTATTCTGCAGAGTTCAGTAATGTTCTAATTCTCTAACTGTTTTCTAAATGCACAAGTAATTTTCTAGATTCTCTTTATGTTTGTGACTCTGAAATAAAATATTTCATCTGACAATGAAAACTCACTTTATCAAATATTGTATTTTTGTATCCCCTGACATCTAACTGCTGCTGAATTTTTAAATATATTTTTTCTTTTCCCCCCAAATTTCAAGCTCCACCTTCATGGGAATCATTTTTTTTTCCCATGTAATTTCTTTGACTAGGGCTAAGGACTTCTTGGACATGGCATTTCTTTATATATCAAACTGTAGGTTATATGCCATGTAAGGAACTGGTGATAATGTAGTGAACAAGATAGACACAGATTCTGCTGTCACAGACCATTAATCAGAGATGCAATCAATAGAACAAGTTGAGTGAGCGATGGGGAAGTATAGGATGCCAGCTAACCCATTAGGCTTCACTATTTCTCCATGCTTCACTCTGGTGCCACTCGTGACGCCATGGTAGAATGCTATTCAACAAATATTCACATTTCCTGCATTTAAGAGTCTTACATTCAAGGAATGAGACAAAGAATGAGTGTTTCATGAGCACCAGGTATCTTGAGGTCTGAGAACTGGTGAAAGAGCCGTAGGAACAAGCCAACTACAACTCTGCCAACTTCAGAATTTTGCTCAGTGTTAGAACTATGGGATTATATTGTTGGAATTCAAGGAGGATACTTTAGTATAATGGTTTTTTATGCCATCAGATCCCCATCTTTCACTTGTCATCCTGAGATTATTTCAAACCTTTATGCCAACTTTTACCTCTGAAACCTGTCTGCATTAAAAGGAGCTTGATCAGAATATTCTCTAGTAAATCTACTTCTTTTTAAAACAATTTTATTTTATTTTATTATTGGCTGTGCTGGGTCTTCACTGCTGGGTGGGCTTTTTTCTAGTTGTGATGAGTGGGGGCTACTCTCTAGGTGTGGCTTCCCATTGAGGTGCCTTCTCTTGCTGAGGATGGGCTCTAGGGCGCACAGGCTTCAGTAGTTGCAGCGCAAAGGCTCACTCATCACAGCTCCCAGGCTCTAGAGCACAGGCTCAATAGTTGTGGTTCACATGCTTAGTTGCTCCATGGCTTGTGGGATCTTCCCAAACCAGAGATCAATCCCATGTCTCCTGCATTGGCAGGCAGATTCTTTACAACTGAGCCACCAGGGAAGCCCAATCTACTTCTTTTAATTTTCTGTTAATAGCCAATGTGAACATGCCCCAACCACTCTCACTATCCTGAATCCAAAATTTGTATAGAATTTGGGGAGGGGACAGGGAATGAGTAGAGAAAACCGTGATGCACTTGATAGCCATGAGGTACTCCATGTGTAACTGAGGCTATATTACACCAGACCAAAAGGAGTGACGCATAAAGTCCAGATAAATCGGCAGAAGCAGGATAAGGGATAGTAAAATGAATAATATGAAAGGTCCAATTAGATGGGAAATATAGACAGAAAGTTCCAACAATAACATTTAGTAGAATTTACATAAAGCATCTGGAGCACAATATTTAGGAGTTTTGGAAGAAGAAAACACAATAATATGTGCTGGTTTTTGAGGGCAAAATACCTATCCTGGTACCAACGTAATGGCTCAGCCTTAAAGGACATGACTTCAACCTGTTGATTAAAATATGCATTTTGTCTAAGGAGTCAGACAATAAATAATCCAAAAGGAATCAACAATGAAACTAAACTGATCCTGGACCAATGTGCTAAAGCCCTATACTGTATATTTCATTTTCCTATGACAGAGGAGGAGATTTACAATAGGAAAAAAAAAAGTGCTGAATGATCTCCATTTATAAAGTTGGGGAATTACAGAGGAGATTCAAGGTAAAGAAAACTCAGAGATGATCTTGAATGAATACCACCTTCATAATAAACAAGCTTTTGATCATTTTTTGTTACTGAGTTGATGGAGTGGCTGTAAGTCCATGGCATTGACAAAAAGTTTCTTCTCAATGTCAAGTGACAGAAGATAGTCACAGCATCAGTAACTTTTACTAGGTAAGAAAGACTTTATTGGAAGAACAACCTCAAGTCCATTTCTAAAACTTTAGAAATCTATATATGAGTTCAGTTAATAATAATTAGGTTCAATCATAACATTCCCTTCATAAATTATGCAGAGTTAGGATAAACCCACATTCATTTGAAATAAGTTATCTGTTTCTCTCTTTTCACATCCCTTTAGTAGTTTCTTCTTTGGTCCTTCCTGACTTGACATTCTCATTATTCAACTTTGGACACTCATTTATCCACTTTTCTTCAACTTACTTCCTATTTCTAGATTGTACCATGTTTCAGTGTCTAGAGTGCTGACTGATTATACTTCCACTCCTGGAAACAATTCTGGGCATGCCACTCACAGTTCTGTAAACCTGTCTATCCTTCAGGGAGAAATATTTGATCTTATAATTTCCTGAAATTTATCTATTTTCAATTTATAAATGATTACAAAAACTAACTAAGCTTCTGCTTCAGGGGTTCAATGATGTCTCTACTTAGGAGTAGAGAATTAGTCTTTGATTCTTTATCTGTTTTCCCATCAATGGAACACTCTACTTTTATTAAAGTAAATCTGACACGTTAGTTATAAGATTGCACAACTCATTTAGTGAATTCAATAAAACTTCAATTTGTCTTTTACTGTTACTTATTTCCGTCCATGTTTCTAAAACCTGATTCTAAAGAGCAAGAGAAAGAAATAAAGAGTAAAGATAAAATACAGTAAAACAAAAACTGAATATTTGTATCATCTAATGTATGATTTATATAGCTTGGAGTATTAAAATCAGTATTGTCCTGAATGCTAGCTTTATGTGTTCATGAAGATTATCTCAAATTGTATACATTTTAAAATTTTCTTTTTCCTTCAATGTTTCCCTTTTGAATTTCATAGAACTATAATAATTTTTGAAACAGTAATTTTAATTTACTTTTAATATTTGTAAGAATGTTTAATATTTTAACGTATTTCTAAATGATTTGATGCAAGGCAGGGAGAGGGAACTAAAAAAATTCTGGTCTCAGACTTTTTTTCTAGTCAACTGGATGAGTTTAATTTTGAATACACAAATAATGATGTGATCTCTAGTTTCATGGAGAAACTCACATCTACTTATAAATCCATATTTTTGGATCTTTCTTTGTTAATTTAAAATTCCCTCTATAGTCAAGTAGATGTGCATAAATAATTTACTTCCTTTGGTATATCAAAGGAGATTTACTTGAACAAAATGTAGAAGCATTTTCAAACTTTAAATATGTGTGGCCAAATTGCTTTTAGGAAAGATGGTATTAAAATCATATAACACACCAGTAATGTACATTTTATAGTGTCATCATTAACACCAAGTACTTATATACTTTATCAATAGGTAGGCAAAATTAACCACTTGATTGTTTGAATTGGCTTTGCTTTGATAATTAAATAGAAGAAATGCATTTTAAGCTAATTCTTCTATCTAGAAAATCTATTGAGACATTTATATTTTCCTTTTATTTTTAAGATTTTTGCCCAAGTATTAAACAATTTTATAAAATCATTTAAACTCTTTATGAAGACATTATATAAAAAATGAAAATAAAATGAAACATTTGAAAATAAATTCCTGAATACGACCTTTTATTCTTACTAAATAAAAAAGTCAATATCATGAGATTAAATTGTGTCCATAAAACCTGGTGGCCAATTCTACATTGTGAAAAATGAAGTGTGTATAAGTGTGTGAATATGTTTATAATGTACAGAGAGAGAGAGAGACAGGTAATGCCAAAATATTTTTGTCTTATTATCTATAAGGCAAAAAGAAGCATAATTTAAAAAAAATAATAATAAAATGAATTTGAAGGAATGACCATCAGTAACTTGGTAGCTCTGAGGTTTTTGGTAATCTGTGAGACTCTGGCATGTCTATTTGGCATCATTAAAATTTATGCATGTAGAACTCAGTGAACAACCCTTCTATCACTCACTCCTGGTGTGTGAGAACCAGCCCTGCCAACTCTAAAAAGGTAGAGGGAGAATCCCTTACATCAGTGAGTGAGTGACCACTATCAAGTCCTTTACACAAAACAAAATAAAGGATGGTTGTTGTTGGTTAAGGTTTGTGAACCAGAGAACGGGGTTTAAATATTTTTTATTATTCAATTGAGGCTTATCAGATTTTATAGACTATATTTCTTGCAATTGCATTTACAATTTTGCTAATTTATTTGACATAAATAAAGCAAGAAACATGGGTGCAATAGATAATTTGAATAGAATAAAGAAAACAAAAATTTTCTTTATCAATGCAGAGGCATTAACTCATCAAGGAAGACCAAAGCAGAGCATGTATGATGTAGTTGGATAGCACTAGATTTGGACCCATATTGGATATGGAAGCTCTTGTGAATTCCTAGTTTCTCATTTCCAAGTGGAAAATAGCAGTAGTAACCTCTAAGAAATAGGGAATGGCTTATTGCATTATAAAGCCATCAGTAAACCTTACAAAAGAGCTTCCCAGGTGGCTCAGTGGTAGAGAATCCCCTTGCCAATGCAGGAGACACAAGAGAGTTGGGTTCAATCCCTGGGTCAGGAAGATCTCCTGGAGAGGGAAATGGCAACACTCTCCAGTATTCTTGCCTGGAAAATTCCATGGGGAGGAGCCTGGCAGGCTACAGTCCATGGGATTGCAAAGAGTTGGACCCAATTGAACATACACATATACATAAAACTTTTAAAAAATGGACTTAGACAAAATACTATTATTTATCATTTCACCTAGATGCCAACACACATACCAATTAATTAATTTAACCATTACTAGTCCCCAAAAGAAGCCTGGGAAGGTGCACGGTATTGACTACTGGTCATTGGTCATTGATTCTAGCTGATCTAGATGAGGTAGAAAGTTGTATCTACCCTGGAGGCAGTAAAATATCTCAACCAGAAGCAGCAAGAAAGAGACTCAGAATTAAAAGTAATCTCATGTCTCTCAGCTTCCTCCTACTGTTGTGACAACATACAAGTCTTCACTTATAAATCAACTTTGATTTTTCTCTGGTAGAGACTCTAAATTTGGGCTGTCTCCCATGTATAGAATTAAAATAATTTATGAAAATGCAATGTAAATCAGCAACAGAACGTATTTGAAATGAGGAACTCATAGTATATAACTTAAATGAACTTCCAGATAGAAATAAGATATAATTTTTTCTTAAAGAAACATGTCCAGAATTCAAATAGTGTGATAGGATGAACATAGAGAAAGGTCTTCTTAAATAATACAAATCTGCTTTATTTGCAAACTGCTTCTTCTATAGTGAAATCCTCCTGAGTGTAATCGCCAGATGACAGAGCCTACAGTGGTGTGGTGGGTACATATTCATTCCCATACCTTTGTCCACTTCACCTTTGGTGGCCACCTTCAATCCCATTAATAGTAAGCTAATTAGTGACATGTTTTGATTAATGCAATATAAGTGTATTTGAAATACACTATAACTAGGTAGAAGTTTAGATATGATTGTAAGTTTGTCTTGTTGCTCTTATTTAGTCACTAAGTCATGTCCAACTCTTTGCAACCCCATGGACTGTAGCCTGCCAGGTTCCTCTGTCTGTGGGATTTCCCAGGCAAGAATACTGGAGCAGGTTGTCATTTCCTTCTCCAAGGTATCTTCCTGACCCAAGGATTGAACCTACATTTCCTGCATTGACACATGGATTCTCTACCACTGAGCCACCCAGGGAAGTTCCAGGGCTTGTCTTAGTCTCTTGCTAATTCCCACTGTCAAAAGAATGGGTATGCTATAATAGTGTCCTCTCTTTCAGCCTTGATCTTAAGGGAGATTTCTGGAGCAGAGCCATGCTAAACGAAGTTGAGTCACAGAAGTCATAGATAACCTGCAATCACCAATGCTTAAGGGGTAAGGACTAATATTGTAAAATAGTATGGGTTGATTGTTTAGCAACAAAGCTAACTAATACAAGTGTAGATTCAAGTAATGGTTAAATAAATGAGTAGATACCTCTTTTTAAAGTATGATTTAGTAATAGGAAAAAGAAAACACAAACATATTATTAACTATTGTTTTTTAAATATTTTATGTATTCTATGCAGTCCTAATAATTCTTTCTTTACCTTATAACTCCTGAAGAATGGTTCTTCCATTTCTAATTATGAGAAGAATTTTAATTATAAAGAAAGAGGGATGCTGTTCAAATAGTGGCCAATTTTCTATAAATATTGTGGTTCAGTCATGTAATGAGAAATGTACTATTTACAGAGAGAAAGCATTCAGATATTTCTTCATTACAAAATTAATGAAATAGGAATAAATGTTATGACAATATTAGCCTTATTTCCAATATTTATCAACCTACCATGACTTCCAATTAGCTTTGCAACTCAGAGTTGAATAAATGTCCTTCAGGAGAATGATGAGCACATGCAGATTAATATTAAAAACGACTTTGTTCATTAGTTAACAACTTTATTCAAGTCACCTCTAGGCTGATTGTAGAAGATTCAGGCAAGTTTTCTGACATTAAAATCATACACAGAAATGCGGCATGCCTAAATTCAAAATATAGCATAGTTTTTGGATTAGAAAAATGTTTAAACAGGAAGATATTAAGGAAATCTAGTCAAAATTTTATATAAATGACAGGGATGTGTGCAAGTCAAGCAATTGGTATTATCCGAACAAGACCTCAGATTTTGTTTCCAGTTTCATCATTTGCATTAATTATGTATTGGCAGTTTATTTTTTATGCATGAGAACTGAGAGAGAGATACCGATCCAACTGCGTATCATAATTGTCTTTTCAGAAGCAAAAAATGTCCAATAGCAAATATAGCAAAAGATTAAGGACCCCATTTTAGCTTTATGTTTCTATGATTGTGTTTAATCTCATTTTTTTCCCAATTCGCTGCCAAACTGATATGCAGTACTATTATTTCATAAATTCTACTTTTCAATTTGTTCAATGAAGATGACACCATGCATCCTAAAATTAGCTTCTTATTTTCAAAAAAGTTTTTGAAGCTTGTGATTCACTGCTTTTAGAAATGTGCACATTTCTAGGTGTCATTGTCTTCAACCATAAGATGACAACATGTTAAATATGTCATTAAAATGCATTCTACCTGATTTGTAGAGAGAATAAATATTCAAAGACGTTATCCATGTAATCCTATTAAAGCAGTGTTTGCAAGGAAACGTGTCACATGCTCTTGAATCTTTGAAGCTCATGATGATTGTAAGCCATGCTATGGCTCTGTTGTTAAATTTTCCCAAAGCAGTTAAAGCTAATGGCAGTAACAAATGAAATGCTGTAAATCCAGGAAAGCATCAAGCCTGCTTAATTCCTGAGGCATAAATTTTAATCATTGAAATAGAATTTTTTTTTCTGTTTCCTTAGCTAATCTCACTTTCCTTTGTTTTTTCCCAAGAGGATTTGATGTTTTGTTAAGAATGAAATCAATTATAGTACAACTGCAATTTATAAGGGATTTAGCCCTAGACAGAAGTCACTAAGATGAGAAAAAGGTGTTTCACTCTGTTTTTCAAGCAGATCTCTCTCTGTCTATTCTCTCTCTCTCATTTGTTTGATGGTTTTTTTTTTTTTTTCCTTGTATTTTCATTGAGAGATTTTTGGCAAATTAAGCATATTGGCTTTCCACGTGGCTTACTGGTAAAGAATCTTCCTGCCAATACAGGAGACACAAGAGAGGTGGGTTCCATCCATGGGTCAGGGAGATCCCCTGGAAGAGGGCATGGCAACCCAGTCCAATATTCTTGCCTGGAAAATTCCATGGGCGGAGGAGTCTGGTGGGTTACAGTCTATGGGATCACAATAGAGCTGGACACGACTGAGCACACAGGTACACAGAGTGGTCACTCGTTCAGAGAGTTATTTCTTGAATACCCTTTACATCCTTTTCTGGAAACTAAAAACTGTTACATGAAATTTATGCAGTTTAACTAGGGTCCGTATATGGAATATATAGGTTTGCTTTGCCTGGTGTAGTATTTGAACCACCTCTATCAAAATTCTCTGGGATGTTATCTAAAGTGCAGATTCTAGGGCTCTGACTAAAATTTACTGAATCAGAATATTTACAACCATGTCTGCATATTTAACAAAGTTCTCAGGTGCCTCTGAAGTTTTTGAACTATTGCTATAAATGAAGAAGTAGATGATTATATAGTTACTGACTTTTTTTACCCTTTCCTTATCATTTGGCTTTTTTCCCCCCCTCTTTTCAGCTTATTTGCTGTAACGAACTTTCTTCAATGTTGAGCTTTACCTTTCATCAATAGAATCATAGTACTGCTAATTAAATCTGAAAAAAAAAAAAAATTGCCCTGAGGTAATAAGTTTTATTTTTCTTATTTTACTACATTTGTTATGTTTCCAAATAGGAAATCAGTTTGTTTGTTTTGTACATTAGTAACTTGGGCTTGTAGAATATTAAATACAAGTGATTGGAAAAATTGTCTACACTGAGTTTTTAATAACTTGAGACTCTTCCTTCCAAGAGAATGAAAATAATTCAGTGAGAGTTTAGCTGGGATATCTGAGTAATCAATAGCTGGAAAGTAGAGTACAGTTATCAAAAGATGGACTTGTTTGTTTCATATGTTAAAGACAACTACATTCAAGTCAGAGCAGCATAGAAGGAAAAACACAAAACAATAGAATAGTAATAACATAATGTGTGCTGGAACACTGCCCAGTGTACAAATGGGCAAAATCTTCAGACTACCTCACATTAGCCCTGTTCTCATGTGTACACGCATGGCATAGTTCAAGTTAAACTGGTGTTGATTTCATGCATTATACATCACACTAGGAGATGGAAATAACTATTATTTTCTAAACTTCTACCTGAATTACAATAAATTAAAAACTTATATATTGGAAAAACTGGTTCAGTGTAGAGGGAAAACTCAGGAAAATTAAATGTGTATTATTAAATATATTGTATTAATCAGAGTATATGTGTGTGTGTGTGTGTGTGTGTGTGTATAAAATCACCAAATTGTCTTAAGAATAATCTTTAAAACTGACTTTTCAAAGACTAGGAAAAATAACATAAAAATCATTTTGAATAGACCTGAGCATAAAAGAAAAAAAAAAAACAAAAACTCAACTGCAGAGCAGTTATTGTAGTTTAATTTTCAATCATAGTAAACAACAATAAATGATCTTGTGAAAAATCTTTTTGTCCATATCAGGTATTTTCTTTTAGATATTCTGGATTCTTCTTTCAACTCCCCATTGTATTTCACCTCATTTAACATGACGTCTATAATCTTGAAATTACATAGGGAAAGTGAAAGTTACTCAGTTGTGTCTGAGTCTTTGTGATCCCATGGACTATAGCCTGCCAGAAACCTCTGTCCATGGAATTCTCCAGGTCAGAATATTGGAGTGGGTAGCCATTCCATTCTCCAGGAGATCTTCCAAACCCAGGGACTGAACCCAGGTCTCCCACATTGCAAGTGGATTCTTTACCACCTGAGCCACCAGGGAAGCCTAAGGATACTGGAGTGGGCAGCCTATCCCTTCTCCAGAGGATCTTCCCAACCCAGGAACCAAACCATGGTCTCCTGCGTTGCAGGGAGATGTTTTTTTACCAGCTGAGCTATACTGGTAATTAGCTGACATTATATCGGTTCCCACTGATGTTTTTGGAATCCTTTATATCACTTCTATCATTGAAGAAATGATTATTGAGTGCTTATAAATACTTGAGTGATATTGAGCTTATTTCTTAATCTACCATTAATTAGGAATTGGAAATAACATAAAAAATATGAATTTCATTTTCTTTACTCCTAAAATAAAGGTGTTTATTTCTTTCATCCCTAAGTGTTCTTCCAGCTCAAAATTTGATAATCCTTTGGGGCTGTTTTTCCCATAACTCGAACAGAACTGATTGTTAGAATTTTCTTCCTTATATTAAGAATAAAAGTGATCGATCATGATTTTTACTTTTTTTGGAACAATACTCAGTAGGATCTTTTCAGACATAGATGAGAGAAATTCAGGTCAAAGTGATTTTAGCAAATAGGGAATTAGAAGTCTCAAAAAACTGGCATGGTTGGAGCCAGGTGCTCAAATAATATAATTAGACTTATATCTCTCTCCATCTCTATTGTCTTCTGCAATACTTTTTGAGAAAGTAGTGTCCAGATGGTGACCATGAGGCCAAACAGCAGTTCCAGCCAAATAGTCCAATGGTTTATCAACCTCATCTCTTCTCCAAATCTTCTTGCAAAAGCCTGAGGATTGAGCTTCATTGGCTTGTACCCATTTTTTGATTAATCACTCTGGCTATGAGAGGAGCAGATGGGGCTTATGAAAAATGTGCATGCGTGCTCAGTCGCTAAGTTGTGCCTGACTTTTTGAGAACCCATGTACTGTAACCTAACAGGCTCCTCTGTCCATGGGAATTCCCAGGCGAGGGTACTAGAGTCAGCTGCCATTTCCTTCTGCAGGGAATCTTCCTGACTCAGGGATCAAACCCACGTCTCCTGCATTGGAAGGTGGATTCTTTACCACTGAGCCACCTGGTAAAGCCTATGAAAAATGTACTTATTGGCTATGCTGAGGTAAAATATCTACCCCTGTATCTAAGGGTTAAGATAACCCCAATTAAAATAAAGAAGCAATATTACTCCTAAGAGGATAACGGATGTGCTTTTATCAGGAAATTTGGAATTGGATGCCATGCAGATAAACAGGTAAACACAAAAGATGTCCAAGGTAGTTTCTCAAATACTTAATGACAGCATGTTGTTTCATTATTCTTCTATTAGGTTGATTTAAGTGAACACTTCTCAAGCTTTTTGGTCACAGGACTACTTTAAACTCCTTAAACTGTTGAGAATGTCTAATGATTTTTCTGTATTTGAGTTATATGTACTGATATTTACCATATTAAAAATTAAAACACAAAATGCAAGCACCATTAATTATTAATTCCTATAAAACAAAAATAATAAACCTGTTACCTATTAACACAACTAGAGTACTTTTTAGAGTAAATAACTATATAATCATAAAAATTAAATTTGTGAGAAAATGGCTTTGTTTTTATACATCTCAGATTTCTTTAATATCTCCAGATGGCTGGATTCTCATATCTTCTCTGCCTTCAATCTGTGTTGTTTTGAATGAAAATCTAGCCTTACACAGTTGAAAAGGGAAAGATATTTTAAAACAGCCTCTTCAAGTATTTTTGAATGTTAAACTTTTATACTACTCTCAAACTTGACAGTTCCTTAAAAATTGTAACATGGAATCCAAAAATGTACTCATGAACTTTTATTTTATTTTTTTACCTTTTTATATTACAGTGTAGCTGATTAATAACGCTGTGATAGTTTCAGGTGGACAGCAAAGGGACTCAGGGAAACATAGACATGTATCCATTCTTCTGCAAATAATAAACTTTTAAATTCTGTTCCATTAAGATCTATTGGTTGAACTTTCATTTTGAATGGATCTTTTACCCATGCATAATTTGGAAACTTTGAAACATCATGCACTGTATATTTGAAAATTACTGGTTCACTTCGGTATGTAGCAAAAATGCTTTATGTGTACTTCTCATTTTACTGCCCAGAAATAAGTAGACATGTACTAAAGGGTTGATATTTAGTACATTTAGTCCAAGGACAAAAATTCTTAAGTGAACCTGGCATTTCTTTCTTGTGAGTACTTGGCAGCGAATAATAACAATGACTAGTAGTATAGTTTTGTACCATTACTTTGATTCAGGCAAAAGCATCAGAAATTTCACCTACTGTTGCTTTTGCATCGTCAGTAAAAGTGTCAATACAGTAAAAGTGTCAATACATTTAAAAAGGGCAAAAAATTTCTTAATATTATTATGAAAATCCATTTTACTTTTCAATCCTCTGAATGAAACTTGGAAACTCTACAAGTCCCTGTTTTAAAACCTAACTTGCTGCCTCAAAGCTACTGCCTAAAGTGTTTTATGTTTTTTTTGTTTGTTTTTTGCTCCCTCTTTTTATTTATTTATTTTTTTTGGTTTCCATATCAATTATTTTATTATGTTCTCCCAGATAATACAAATTCTGTTAGCATCTGTGCTAAAATGTGTACAAAAGTGAATTTTACACTAATAATTTACTGGTATAATAATCTATTATAATTATCATTATCACAGTTTCTCTGCACAGACTGGAGGAACAGAAGCATGATTCTTCTATCAATGCTGTGGGCACGTGCACTAAATTCTAGCAGCTGTTTTACAATACTGATACTGAGTTTGTAGTTAACACACATTATCAGGGTTTTGTGTATGCCTGAAATTCTAAGTATTCTCTTGTCTGTGTTCTCACAGGTAATTTTTTTAATGTTCAAAAATTTATTTTAATTTAATAATGTTTGGGAAGCTGTGCTGTTTCCTTCTGGCTAAAGCCCTGACTTCATAATCCAACATATGTCTAGTCTGGGTTGGCATGTATCAGTTATGTATTCTCCACTAGAAATCACCCACTGCCTTTGAACCTGCAGTTTAAGAAAAACAGTGTGTTTTAAAGGTGCGCACACATAGTCTCACACATCTGCAGAGTAAAATGAGGAGAATTTAAGGACACCTTACTGTCTGCCTTAAGCACCTAAGGTCAATGAGATATTTAGAACCTCCCTGTCATATTTTCTCATGGTCCTTCAGTTCTTATCCCATTGTCCTTTGCAATTGAGCAGGTTATTTTTATAATTCATTATATCACTAGCCTTGTGGAAACTTTCAAAACTTTCTTTTATTTTATACATAGAATACATCACAAAAATTAGATTTATTTTTATCGTACCTTCTCTGTTGCCATGTCCTATTTAAGACTTTAATCACCATATAGCTTCACCCAACAGACATTAAGTCTTGGCCCATCCACTGACTCTCTGGCACACTCTTGGCCAAAACTAAACTTCAAAAGAATTAACTCTTCTGGTTTGCCTAACATCTGAGTATTTTGAAGCACATAGATGACTAACACTTTATGTACTATCCTGAAATAATGTAGATAAAACCTGGCTCTGTAACTCTGTAATAGGTATTCAGATAGGAATGAAATCAAATAAATACATCACAAACACAAATCTAGCAATATTTACATCTGACAGGTAGACTCACTGGCTTGAAGACTGTTTTTACTTTCCCCTGTCAGGTGGAATGGATGTGGAAACAGATTTCTACTGAACAAACCAGAATTGTATCTAATATGGCCTTCCTGCAAATACAAAACTAAAGCACAAACAAATGCTTAATTAATATTACTTAGGATTGAGTTGGTAGCAATTGTACCTTATTTAAGAAAATTTAAAAGTTAATTTAGAAGTCCCAGCATACAGTTTTAATATATTTCCTAATATATTTATTGCTAATACCTAATATATTAGAAATAAAACCCATTTTTACTCAGTTATGTTATTAAATACTATGTGTGTTTATGTGGGGCTTCCCTGATGGCTCAGATTGTAAAGAATCCACCTGCAATGCAGGAGACCCATTTGATCCCTGGGTCAGGAAGATCTCCTGGAGAAGAGAATGGCTACACACTTCACATTCTTGCCTGAAGAAATGTTGACTTATTATATACTGACAAAATAATGAAAATCTCATTTTTCTATTTACACGGGATGTTTAAGTTATAGAGAATTACATTCCTCCAATTTCATATGGCAGCAATATAAACAATAATTTCCCCTTGTAGTAGCATAGAAATAATATCTAATAGCATTATTCTGTTATGATATGTAAACATCAATATATCATGATACAAATGAGAGGATCACAAAGGAAAATTTGGGGAGTCACTTTTTAAATGATAAAAATAGGGAATACTTTATTTGTGAGAAACATATGCCCTAGTTGCCAAATAAACCATATTAAATGAGAACATAATAGCTGAATATATCAGCAAGTGTATGCTGAACTCTTATACCATAGAAAATTGAGCACTCTGCCAAATGCTGTGGGTGGGATAGAACCATAAAATGGTCTTGGTTTCAAGATCTACATGATCTTATGAATAACATAAAAATCAATGGGGGAGTTATTTGATTGCCAACTCATAAAACATTAACAATATATGTTCCTAGAATTTGAAATTTCAGCTAAAGTGATTAGAAATATTTTTTTTTTCATTTTGATTTGACCAAGGAGAAGAAAAGCCAGTATTGTATCACACAGAAAACTGACAGGAAATTGCACACTCAGATATATTATTTGAGTAGATTTCAATGGAAGGTCTCTATATTCATATGAACAAGATTAAGGAAAATAATTAAGGAGCAATGCAATACTCCACACCCAAAAATAGAGAGTAGTGTTAACACTCACAGTGACAAGGAAGGGAATAATAGCTTTCTAGTAAGAGACACGACTGAGCGACTTCACTTTCACTTTTCACTTTCATGCATTGGAGAAGGAAATGGCAACCCACTCCAGTGTTCTTGCCTGGAGAATCCCAGGGACGGTGGGGCCTGGTGGGCTGCCGTCTATGGGGTCGCACAGAATCGGACACGACTGAAGTGACTTAGCAGCAGCAGCAGCAGCAGCAGCAGCAGTAAGAGCAAAAGTGGGCATAGTGGTAGGGGAGAACTACTTATTAGGGACTTTACATGATAAAAAGCCAGGGGTGAATGCATTGCGATGCCCTCCTCATTCCTGCTTGGAATGTCTCATTGGTCAAGTCCACAGGAAGCAAGAGGACTAAAGAGATGATTATTCATCCAAAATGACCAGAGTCTTAGGGTGGACAAAGATGAAGAATAGATATAGAGGGAAAAACAGACAATATACAACATAGTTGTAAAGGAGGATTACAGAAGTACATTAATATTGGAGATCTCCTAATGTAAAATTATATGAAATGTTGCTTTAGTTACTTTTCACTAACAAAACAAGATCAATGTGAGCCAGAGTATTCACCAATGATAAAGAAAAAGTTACATTGCCAGCACCCTAGAATCCCTTGTGCCCCCTTTCCTGATGATGGGAAAAATCTTCATCATGATTTTGAGAAGATTTCTTTGTTCTTTCAATTTTTACTATTTATGTATATGTCTCCAATAAAATGATTTAGTTTTCCTTGTTTTGGAAATGTTTTTGAATTAAATCATGCCATTGTATTATTTTGAGTCTAGCTTAGTGTGCCCAACATTTTGTTGATAAGATTTATCCATGTTATTGTGTAGTCAATTTTCATTTTTTTAAAATATTCAGTATCTTGCAGCTTATGTGTTTGTTTGTAAATGTTTGAGTTGCTTTTGGCATTTGGCTATCATTAAAAATGCCACCTGGAACATTTTGCACATATGCCTTGATGAATATTTGCATATTTCTCCAGAATATATACCCAGAATGCAAACCCTAGATCATAGGGCTTGCATAGCTTTGTCTTCGTCAGATGATGCAGACTATTTTCTAAATAGTTAACAATAGACACTTCCACCAAGAATTAATGAGAGGTACTATCATTTCATATTCACATCAGTGTGTTCTTGTCCAAACTAAAATTTTGGTTGAGTAGATGTCTCATCTTTTCTTTAAATAGTTTCTCTTAATTTTTTTTAGTTGTAGGATGATTGCTTTACAATATTGTGTTGGTTTCTGCTGTACAACTCGAATCAGCCATAAGTATACAAAAATCCTCTCCCTCTGAACCTCTCTCCCATGCCTCCATCCCACCTGTCTAGGTTGTAACAGAGTGCTGGACTGGGCTCTCTGTGTTACATAGATGCTTCCCACTAGCTATCTGCTTTCCATATGGTAGTGTATATGTGTCCGTGCTACTCTCTCAATTCGTCCCACCCTCTCCTTGCCCTGCTGTGTCAAGTCCATTATCAATGTCTGCGTCTCTATTCTTGCCCTACAAATAGGTTCATCAGTGCCATTTTTTTCTAGATTCCATGTATGAATTGATGTATGATATTTGCTTTTCTCTTTCTGCTTCCTTCACTCTGTGTAACAGGCTCTAGGTTCATCCACCTCAGTTCAACTGACTCACTTTCATTTCTCTTTATAGTTGAGTAATATTCAATTGTATATATGGCTTCCCTGGTGGCTCAGACGGTAAAGCGTCTGCCTGTAGTGTGGGAGATCGGGGTTCGATCCCTGGGTTGGGAAGATGCCCTGGAGAAGGAAATGGCAACCCACTCCAGTACTCTTGCCTGGAAAATTCCATGGACTGAGAAGCCTGGTGGGCTACAGTCCATGGGGTTGCAAAGAATCGGACACGACTGAGCGACTTCACTCACTTCGCTCACTTCTCTATACAGTTCATCTGTCGATGGACATCTAGGTTGTTTCTGTGTCCTGGATACTGTAAATAGTGCTGCAAAGAACATTGGGGTACATGTTTCTTTTTGCATGATGGATTTTTCAGGGTATATGTCCAGTAGTGGGACTGCTGGGTCATATGATAGTTTTATTGCTAGTTTTATAATGAGTTCCCTTTTTAATAAACTTAGCCTCTTAATTTTAATAGAACAGAAGTTCTCAATGCATTATATTACGGTTAATTCATCTTGTATCTTTTTTGAGAAATCTTCTTTACCCCCAAAGTCATAAAAACAATATCCAGTACAGCTTCTGCAAAGTGTTTTCGTGTTGCCTTTAATATGGAAGCCTTTAAGCTATCTGATATTATGTTTTGTGTATGGTGTAAGATCAGTGAGTGATCTATTTCTCTTTTTTCCTCCTTTGAGATACCCAGCTGTTGCCCTGATGATCTGCAGTGCTGCCTCTGTCACATATCAACAATGCATGGAAGTATGACTCTTGTAATGCAGGATCTAATATTTTTAATCCTTACAAAACAAAAACAGCAAAAGCAACAAAACCTATAAGCTAGTATTACTCTGTGGTAGAAATGAGGAAATAGATTGATAGAGTAATCATTTTTTCTAGCACCAAACAACTAATAAATGATAGATTCAAAATCAGGTCCCGTTGAGTCCAAAAGCAAGGCCCTCACCACAACGATGCTCTGATGGGAGAGAAGAAGAACTCTATATTTTAGGCCATGATTCCACTGAACTTCTTCCTTCTAGAGTCTGGTTGCTTCCTGTACTTAGTCCTAGCATATTCATCTGTCTTGCTTTTCCTTCTGTTTTGGTCTTAATCTTTACTTATACTGGGATGTAGAATTTTAAAAAAAAAATTTTTTTCATGAAAACTTTTCAGAGTCCTAACTTTCTTAAACCAGTTTTCTCTAAACCTGCTCTTTTGTTCTGCTTTTGAGCTAATTCCTTAAATTTAGTAGACTCTTGAAATTATTGTGTAAGGAATTAATCTTCAGCTGCTTCCCCCCTTTCTCTTCCATTGCTTCTATTTCTTTATAATCGCATAGATCCCCAGGGGTGGGGGCTTTTACTGACAGTGCAGCCATGAAATTAAAAGATGCTCCTTGGAAGAAAAGCTGTGACAAACTTAGAAAGTATATTAAAAAACAGAGGCATTACTCTGCTGACAAAGGTCTGTATAATCAAAGCTATGGTTTTTCCAGTAGTTATGTATGGATATGAGACTTGCACCATAAAGAAAGCTGAGTGCTGAAGAATTGATGCTTTTGAACTGTGGTGTTGAAGCAAACTCTTAAGAGTCCCTTGGACTACAGGAAGATCAAACCAATCAATCCTAAAGGAAATCAACCCTGAGTATTCATTGGAAGGAGTGATGCTGAAGCTGAAGCTCCAATATTTGGGTTTCCTGATGTGGAGAGCTGACTCACTAGAAAGACCCTGATCCTGGGAAAGATTGAAGGCAAGAAGAGAAGGAGATGACAGAGGACAGATGATTGGGTGGCATCACTGACTCAACGGACATAAATTTTGAGTAATTTTGAGTAATCTCAGAGATGGTGAAGGACAGGGAAGCCTGGGATGCTGCAGTCCATGGGGTCGCAAAGAGTCGGACACGACTGAGAGGCTGAACAACAGCAAATGTCTATACAGTGTACCTCACATGGTCAGTCTTGCCCTCCTTGTGCAGCCCATCCAGTCATACTAGCATAGCTGTTTCAACCAGCAAAAAAAAAAAAAAAAAAAGCTCCTTTGAGGCCAAATGACCACTTCTACTAGTTAGGTAGAAGAATAAGTAAGTTACTCTATTTTCAAATCATATTCTCTGAAGCAAAGCAATTGAGCACATGTTTTCTGTAACTGCTAAATGTTCCAGTTAGACCAAGGAGGGAGCATGGGACATAATCAAGTATGTATTCACCTAGAGACTTTTGAACTAGAACTACTAGATAGACTATCATTTTCCTCCGGAAAGGAAACCTTGAGAATGTAAGTTACAGTTTCAGATGGTATTGTGCTCTAAAGTGTAAAGAATTTTATGTTCAGAAGCGAGAATAAAGCTAATCTGAAAAGAGAAACAGAAATCCAGCAGAGGGAGAGAATCCTATGTGATGATTTCATTGTGTCTGTTGCGGTGATTTCAGAACTGTCCTGGTTCCTGCCCTTTCAGATATTTGCTTTTTCAGCTTCTCTGTATGGTCTTAAAACATCCCTATAACCTTAAGCTAGTTTGTGTTTCTTTCAGTTTCTTGCAACCAGAAGTCCTAATGGACTTACTAGTGCTCTAATCCAATGCTGGGTCATGATTTTTTTTGCCATTTCTTCCCTCCTTCCTTCCTTCTTTCCATCTTAATTTGAAAGAATTAGGTTATTTATGTTGATAGTGGATATAATAGGTTTGTACTTTTCAGATTTATTTGCACTTTAACAAAGAGAAATTACTTAAACCCCAAACTCCATGATTTTTTAGTGTAATACAAAGACCTTCTGGAATCAGATAGCCTGATATTTGATTCCATTTTCCCTTACTAGCTATGAAACCTTGAAAACCTTGCCTCTTTGATAAAAATTATTTCAATAACACATGGACTGCTTAACTTCACCAGTTTTGAAATATGCTTTGTGAAATCAATTTTAAGACTCTAAGTCTCATAGAAATATTAATTATTTAAAATTTCCTACTGTGCTAAAGCCACTGTACTTCAGATATTGATAAAATTAGGAGAAAGATATTCCAGAGAAAACACCTTTCTATTTTCCTCTAAATGACACATTGTTTAAGTGGCTAAATCATCTTCCAGCTTTCAAAGTTAGCCCTGGGACAGGAACTGATTTTGGTCCTGTGTTGGAGTCCAAAAGCTCTGTTAACCTGCATGGACTGTCCTTGGTATTTCATCAAGGTCTGTGCTCGAATTTACAGAACAATGATACAAATGTCATGATTTTACACAATATCTTGCAAATTGAACTTTAATATTCTCTTCAGCCAAGAAATATTTATTTTACTATATTAAGAAGAAAGATACATAAACTGTGTATACTGAGAAAATAAAATGATGCAACATTAATTATTTGCTAAACTAAAATGTGACAATCCTAAAACTAAAAGAAAACCAAATGCATATTCAGACAGGAAACTTACAATAAGGGTATCAGAATTCATTTGAGTCTGCCATTTTTCAAACATTTAATTTTACCTTGAGGTCACAAGAAAGTTCCATCTTGGGAGGGAAAGAGTAAGACGACCTGTCCTGACACTGTCATAAAACTAAAGGTTTCATGAGTTGAACTCCCAAATCCTCTCATGACTTCATTAGCCACTTTTTGTTCTCTTCTGTCAAAAACCCAATGAGGTAATTCATGCCAGTGTGTCATTCCAGGTTATACCCCTGACATGGAAGTATGCTTTCTTTGTGTTTTCAACTGTGCTTTAGGGTAACATTAGCCTTTCTTTTCCTTTCCTGCTGCATTGGTGGTGACCTAGTGTTTTTTTATCATTTGACTGCCAGGTGGAAATAAGGCAGCTTAGGACTGAGGAAATGAGATTAGAAAATACAAACAGCGCCATTTCTTCATAGGAGTTCTGTTGTCCTGCTGCAAATGAAGAGATTCACCAGCTGCAAGAGAACAAAAAGCTGTCGCAAAAACACTGAGGAATGAAGAGCTCTTCTTTCCTCCTTGATTCACCAGCTAAGCTCTTAAGATCCAGTGTAGACATATCATCCTTGGGATTAAAGCTTTAGTAGTTTAGCCTAGGGGGACATCAATTGTTTGTGCATAAACACAGAGACCCGGTCTGTGTGTTTAACATCTTTTAAATAGATTTCTCAGGTTTAATTTCCTTTCGCCAAGTTCCCAGGGCTCTCTGAGTCAGAGACACGTTAAGGATGTCAGTTTCCTTTCATACATGCTGATCAATCACTTCAACCATTTAAACAATTGATACTGACAACAACTGAAACAGCAGTTTACATCTCTGTAAGTTCAGTTCAGTTCAGTAGCTCAGTTGTGTCCGACTCTTTGCGACCCAATGGACTGCAGCACACCAGGCTCCCTGTCCATCACCAGTTCCGGGAGTTCACTCAAACTCATGTCCATTGTGTTGGTAATGCCATCCAACCATCTCATCCTCTGTTGTCCCCTTCTCCTCCCGCCTTTTCAAATGAGTTAGTTCTTTGCATCAGGTGGCCAAAGTATTGGAGTTTTAGCTTCAGCATCAGTCCTTCCAATGAATATTCAGGACTGATTTCCTTTGGGATGGACAGGATGGATCTCCTTGGTGTCCAAGGGGTTCTCAGGAGTCTTCTCCAACAATATCCCTATAAACATGGCCACAAAAACAAATGCAATATGCCATGTTCAAATGTTCATTATGCATATGTTAGTGTGTGTTTGCATATATATAGATAGGCAAGTAGATTATATACATATCTGTGTGTATTTAGTGCATATTTTCTATTATACATAAATATGGCTAATTTATCTTATTTTACTTGAGAAATTTCCTTAAAGCAAAGAAATTAAGTGAAGAACCACAATTTAAAAATAAACTGGTATATAACAATTTTACATCATAGTAATTATGTTGTCTACTGAATATTTAACATACTGAATGAAACCATGAACTGTATTTATGAATATAATTCATAGGGACCTGGCATACTTCATGGTATCCTGGCATATTAAAGTAGAGAGAACAGTATATGACCGTAAGTGGGACTCAACAAGACATGTTTGAAAACTTGAAGGAACCCCTGTACATTGGAATAGAGAGATGGAAATATTCTTTATTTGAGGCTGGAAATCTTAGAGACCAAATTTATTGAGGACAAGGTAAATAAGAATTTTAAATTTTATCTGGTAAGCAATGGTGTGTGGGATACTAAACTGAACAGGGTGCAATTCCTTGTAAATAGACCAATCTGGCTGATATGAAAAATGGACCTGAGGGAAATTAAAGACATAGAAAGCTGTTAAGAAACTGTATCAGGGGATCAGCCTTTCTTTTAGGGATTTGTAATGGTTCCAAATAGGAAAAGGAGTTCGTCAAGGCTGTATATTATCACCCTGTTTATTTAACTGATATGCAGAGTACATCTTGAGAAACGCTGGACTGGAAGACACACAAGCTGGAATCAAAGTTGCCGGGAGAAATATCAATAACCTCAGATATGCAGATGACACCACCCTTATGGCAGAAAGTGAAGAGGAACTCAAAAGCCTCTTGATGAAAGTGAAAGTGGAGAGTGAAAAAGTTGGCTTAAAGCTCAACATTCAGAAAACGAAGATCATGGCATTCGGTCCCACCACTTCATGGGAAATAGATGGGGAAACAGTGGAAACGGTGTCAGACTTTACTTTTCTGGGCTCCAAAATCACTGCAGATGGTGACTGCAGCCATGAAATTAAAAGACGCTTACTCCTTGGAAGGAAAGTTATGACCAACCTAGATAGCATGTTCAAAATCAGAGACATTACTTTGCCAACAAAGGTTCGTCTAGTCAAGGCTATGGTTTTTCCTGTGGTCATGTATGGATGTGAGAGTTGGACTGTGAAGAAGGCTGAGCGCCAAAGAATTGATGCTTTTGAACTGTGGTGTTGGAGAACACTCTTGAGAGTCCCTTGGACTGCAAGGAGATCCAACCAGTCCATTCTGAAGGAGATCAGCCCTGTGATTTCTTTGGAAGGAATGATGCTAAAGCTGAAACTCCAGTACTTTGGCCACCTCATGTGAAGATTTGACTCATTGGAAAAGACTCTGATGTTGGGAGGGATTGGGGGCAGGAGGTGAAGGGGACGACAGAGGATGAGATGGCTGGATGGCATCACTGACTTGATGGACGTGAGTCTGAGTGAACTCCAAGAGTTGGTGATGGACAGGGAGGCCTGACGTGCTGCGATTCATGGGGTTGCAAAGAGTCGGACACGACTGAGCGACTGATCTGATCTGAATGTACTTCTAGGCTCACAGGAGGAAAAGGTAATCACCAGTGTTAAAGACAAAAGAAAATGCAAACAAAGAGAAAAGAAAGTGGATCCTAAAAGCTGAAAACTGTAAACAAGGAAGAAAGGAAAGCATGGACTGAGAGCAGGTGACATCAGAGCTCAAGAGACCAGTTCTGAGACATTGACAAGATGGGGACTCTGAACCTCAGGATTCTGTTTTAACCCTGGGATCCGGAACTAAAGAGGAAATAAAAAAAGAAACTATGGCTGAATCCATGTGAAAATTTTAATTTAACTCTAGGTAGTGATAGCCAGGGTGGAGAAAATTGAACAAATTCTATAATATTTTAAGTAGAAGAATAATGGAATAGAGTGATGGAGTATAATGTGAAGGGAAAAAAGGAGGGGTGGGTCAGGGGAAAAACTTTGGTTTCTGTCCTAACGTTTAAGGTAGATGGTAGCATTTGTTAGGATGAATGAACAAGAAGCTGGCAATTTTCATTTTCTTTTGAGTATTCCACTTTCACTGTCAATGAACTGTCAACATAAATTGCATACATTAAATGTGCAGGTTGTGTGTCTGAAACTCACCAGAAAAATGGAGTCTTGAGTTATGGATTTGACATTTAAATTCACGGTACAATGTGTATTTCTTACCATAAATCTCACAACTACCTTTTTTTTTTTTTTCTGTCCTATTATTCCTATTTACTTTCTTATTTTCTTACTTGTTCCTGTTTATTCTTCCCTTTACCAATCAACTCCTTTCCTTAATATCACCCCAGCAGAGTGCAGGGTACTACTGGTTAAAGTGAGGTGAGACATTCATTATTGAGTTTGGATAAATTTGTAAAAATGTAAAATTCAGATGTCATTAGATCCAGTAATTATATTTCTAATAAATTATATTTAAAAATTCACTCGTGAACAAATTATGTATGCATAAAATGCTTATGTTAGATCTGTTTATAATAGCTAAATACAATTAAAAAAAAATCTGACCTTTGTGGGTAAAGGATTGTGATCAATGCTTTGGGCAAATTTGTACAAGGGAATACTATATAGCTTTAAAAAAAAATGAGAAGCAAGTTCAGGATTTCAGATTTTATTAGTACATATCTGCCAGAAACCATACAAAGTCAGCAAAAAATAAAAATTAAACTTTGAATGTAATTCACTGAAAGTCTGTTTCTTATCTCTTTTTACCTTGAGAAAATATTTTGGTTTTGGTCATCTGGATAGGCTTCTATAGGCTTTATCCTTTGCTTTTTATAAACTAAATATCTCATAAAATAGTATACCTTTGAAATGGAAACTTGCCAACTTTTAGTGAAGACTAAAATAATTTAATACAAAAATCATCAATTTGACACACTCAAACATTTTCTATCTAGTTATACCAGTTTTTATTTGACCTTCAGGATTTAATTAAATTGTATGAAACTATATATTCAGAATACATTTTGAAAATTGTTATAAGCTGCTTATAGCTTTGTAAATCTGTTTTGGGTTCTATCATTGTATCATATTTAGTTCACCATCTCTTATAAAGTCACTGTCCTCACTTTCTCCAATTTTATTGTGCTTAATTGCTTTAATCGTGACCAACTCTTTGAACGGCATGGACTGTAGCCCACCAGACTCTGTCCATGGGATTCTCCAGGCAAGAATACTGGAGTGGTTTGCCATCTCCTCCTCTAGGGGGTCTTTCTGACCCAGGGATTGAACCTGGGTCTCCTCCATCGCAGGCAGATTCTTTACTATCTGGGCCAGCAGAGAAGTCCCTGATTTCATCATTAAAGTAGAAAAAGGAGAAATGCTGACATAGATTCTATAACTTTTAACCACATGGTTTAGTATGTGAGAGTAACAAAAGACTATTCTGTGAATCAGGGAACAAGTTATGATCCAAGTATTTTAAAAATTTACTTGTTTTTGTTATATTCTGTATATTTTTCACTCTGCAAATAAAAACAAACCTGAATATCACATACACATTGTAGCCTGTACTTCCTATCCAAATAGAATACCTCCTATTTGGATATATTCTATCCAAATATTATAGGATTAGTCATTTTCTGATCAACAGAAAAGACATCCAGTATTAAAAATTCTTTGCCCTTGAAAAGAATCCTTCTTTTCCACCTCTTCCTTTCACCTGTCCTCCCAAAGAGAAGAGCTGGAAAACAGTTTAAGTTCAGTTCAGATCAGTTCAGTCGCTCAGTCGTGTCCAACTCTTTGCAACCCCATGAATTGCAGCACGCCAGGCCTCCCTGTCCATCACCAACTCCTGGAGTTCACTCAGACTCATCCATCGAGTCAGTAATGCCATCCAGCCATCTCATCCTCTGTCGTCCCCTTCTCCTCCTGCCCTCAATCCCTCTCAGCATGAGTCTTTTCCAGTGAGTCAACTCTTCACATGAGGTGGCCAAAGTACTGGAGTTTCAGCTTTAGCATCATTCCTTCCAAAGAAACCCCAGGGCTGGTCTCCTTTAGAATGGACTGGTTGGATCTCCTTGCAGTCCAAGGGACTCTCAAGAGTGTTCTCCAACACCACAGTTCAAAAGCATCAATTCTTTGGTGCTCAGCCTTCTTCACAGTCCAACTCTCACATCCATACATGACCACTGGAAAAACCATAGTCTTGACTAGACATACCTTTGTTGGCAAAGTAATGTCTTGATTTTGAATATGCTATCTAGGTTGGTCCTAACTTTTCTTCCAAGGAGTAAGCGTCTTTTAATTTCATGGCTGCAGACACCTTCTGCAGTGATTTTGGAGCCCAGAAAAATAAAGTCTGACACTGTTTCCACTGTTTCCCCATCTATTTGCCATGAAGTGATGGGACCGGATGCCATGATCTTCGTTTTCTGAATATTGAGCTTTAAGCCAACTTTTTCACTCTCCTCTTTCACTTTCATCAAGAGGCTTTTGAGTTCCTCTTCACTTTCTGCCATAAGGGTGGTGTCATCTGCATATCTGAGGTTACTGATATTCCTCCCGGTAATCTTGATTCCAGCTCATGCTTCTTCCAGCCCAGCGTTTCTCATGATGTACTCTGCATATAAGTTAAAATAGTAAGGTGACAATATATAGCCTTGACGTACTCCTTTTCCTGCTTGGAAGCAGTCTGTCCCATGTCCAGTTATAACTGTTGCTTCCTGACCTGCATATAGGTTTCTCAAGAGGCAGGTCAGGTGGTCTGGTATTCCCATCTCTTTCAGAATTTTCCACAGTTTATGTGATCCACACAATCAAAGGCTTTGGCATAGTCAATAAAGCAGAAATAGATGTTTTTTTTGAACTTTCTCTTTTTCCATGATCCAGCGGATGTTGGCAATTTGATCTCTGGTTCCTCTGCCTTTTCTAAAACCAGCTTGAACATCTGGAAATTCACGGTTCACGTATTGCTGAAGCCTGGCTTAGAGAATTTTGAGCATTAATTTACTAGTGTGTGAGATGAGTGCAATTGTGCGGTAGTTTGAGAATTCTTTGGCACTGCCTTTCTTTGGGATTGGAATGAAAACTGACCTTTTCCAGTCCTGTTGCCAGTGCTGAGTTTTCCAAATTTGCTGGCATATTGAGTGCAGCACTTTCACAGCATCATCTTTCAGGATTTGAAATAGCTCCACTGGAATTCCATCCCCTCCACTAGCTTTGTTCATAGTGATGCTTTCTAAGGCCCACTTGATTTCACATTTGAAGATGTCTGGCTCTAGGTGAGTGATCACACCATTGTGATTATCTTGGTCTTGAAGATCTTTTTTGTACAGTTCTTCTGTGTATTCCTGCCACCTCTTCTTAATATCTTCTGCTTCTGTTAGGTCCATACCATTTCTGTCCTTTACCGAGCCCATCTTTGCATGAAATGTTCCCTTGGTATCTCTAATTTTCTTGAAGAGATCTCTAGTCTTTCCCATTCTGTTGTTTTCCTCTATTTCTTTGCATTGATCGCTGAGGAAGGCTTTCTTATCACTTCTTGCTATTCTTTGGAAGTCTGCATTCAGATGCTTGTATCTTTCCTTTTCTTCTTTGCTTTTTGCTTCTCTTCTTTTCACAGCTATTTGTAAGGCCTCCCCAGACAGCCATTTTGCTTTTTTGCATTTCTTTTCCACAGGGATGGTCTTGATCCCTGTCTCCTGTACAATGTCACGAACCTCCGTCCTTAGTTCATCAGGCACTCTATCTATCAGATTTAGTCCCTTAAATCTATTTTTCACTTCCACTGTATAATCATAAGGGATTTGACTTAATCATACCTGAATGGTCTGGTGGTTTTCCCTACTTTCTTCAATTTAAGTCTGAATTTGGCAATAAGGAGTTCATGATCTGAGCCACAGTCAGCTCCTGGTCTTGTTTTTGCTGACTGTATAGAGCTTCTCCATCTTTGGAGAACAGTTTACTTACATCCAGAGCTTCCAGAATGACAAAAAATGAGTAGCTGGATCTCAAGAGATGGTATCATACATGGATGACTACAGCATATGGTATATGTTAGTGCAGCATGGAAAGATATCTGACATCCAAATCACCTGGCCTTTCCTGTTCTCTGCATAAACGCAGTCAGTTGGGAATAGAATCTTCCTGTCCATTATCATAAAGAAAGCTTATTATATAAAGACCCTATGGAGAGGACGCATATGCCTTAAACTTAAAGGACATGGAGCACCTGAGAAGGCTGAGAGTTGTTACATTAAGAAAGGAAAAGGTGTAGAATATAAGCTTTGTCTTCATCAATTTGTCCTGATCAAGTAAGAATCAACCAAAAAACATGTGCATGTGAATTTGGCTTAGGAGAAGAGGAATTTTAAGATGAGAAACTCACCTAGCAGAAAAACAAACCAAATTTTGAAGCACTTGGGTTTTGGCTGTGCTTGGAAGGTCAGAAAGTGAAAAACTGAAGCTATTGGACAGTTGAGTCAGACTCTATTGTAGCTTTCTAAAGTCCTCTAAATATCACTTTATGCCTGAATATAAATTAGTAATCACCTTAGTGTCTCGAAAGAAAGGAAAAAAAATCTCTTTTCAAAATAGAGAGAAGGATGTTTAAGAACCAAATGAGGTTTTGAGTCCACTATAAATATTTTTAACATTATTCCCTTTGCCTGAGATGCTTTCCCTCTGTTCTTCTGTCAGCTCCTCTTTGATGTTCTCCCTGATCCTCTTGTGGGAATTCCACAACCCTCATCTCCTTCCCACTCCTTTAATAACTCTCACCATAGTAAAATTTTACAGGTCTGTCTCCCCAGTTGAATTCAAGTTCCTTTAGGGCAATGACTGTGTCTTAGACTTTTTTTTTTTTTTCTTCCAGCATCCAGAACATTCCTAGAACATAACAGTAAGCATTGATTGAATGACACTTGCTATTATATTATTTTGCCTAATTTTACTTAGTGTACTTTACTAAGATTTGAGTTCCCTAGTTAAAAAAAAAAAAAAAAAATACTTGCTTAGGCATAAACTCTATTTTCTCCCTAACTTGATACTTTTCAATGGCCAATCAGAAATATGGCTACTTTAGTTTTTCACAATACAAGAGAAAACAATATTGTTTTCTTATTAGAGATAGTAAAATTTGCAGACAATAGGAGCACTTGAATGATTATTAAAGAAAGACTCCAAACATCTACTAAGCAGTTAGATAACCCCTGGAATTCCCACCCTTTTCCCTCCCAAAATGTCTATCCCTGAGTTTCTTTAGTGGTTCTTGATGAATTTCAGACACATGAGAAACTGTCCAGGTGAGCCTGGGAAAGGCAGCCATCATAACCGCAAGAGCGGTGGTCAGAATCTGCTGTTCCCAGAAGTAACTTCTACTTACAGAAATGCCAAGACAAAGGATTTAGGTCTTTATAAAAGCAGGCATGTCTATAACCATTTTCTGTTACTTTCTCCAACCCTCTTTATTCCCTCCCTCTTCCTCTCCACCCAGGATTTCCAGAAATGTAATCTAGCAATTCTCCCACCATCACAATATTGGTATTTATAAGAAGTCAGAGGGCTACCCTCCTGCCTGAGCAGAGTAGACTATGGTAATACTGAATAATTATGATGACCTAACCCCTAGGAAAGTTATCCATTTGATAAATATTTACATAAGGTTATTTGCCTCGTTCATTAATAATTGATTTTTCAAAATGATCCTGCCAGTTTCGTTTCTATCTTCTTTTAATTTACTGTTTCCTAAGTCTCAAGATGATCAGGGTTGTGATTTTTCACCTTCTGCCTCACTTGATTGAAGTGGTTCCAAGCATAATTTGGGCTGCTCCTGCTTGATTGCTCTATTTACAACAAGTATACTATTTTTTTGTGCTTATATTTAGCTGAAGTCTTGAGGCTGTGATGACTATAGCTTCAGTTTGTAAAAAGTAATCTTCATTACTTGTAGAGAATTTATAATGTACATGATTTTACATGGGGAATTTTCTTTAGTTTGTCTTATTTTTCCTCCTAGTAACAAGAGGGTGTCCTTGATTTCTTACATGTTGATAGACTAGTTTTTTTTAATAGTATGTTTGCTTTTGTGATTGTTTTCTTTAGTGCTATGAATACTAGCTAGCCTCAGGATAATAAAGACATATTCAGAAGATTTAACTTACATAGATACAAAATTCTGTTTTCCCCCAAGGGTGTCATATACTTGCTTACAGAAAAACCAATAACAATACTCCTCTAAGAAGGGGGATTGAGCACTTTTGAAAATATTTAGAGCACTTGCTCCTGTAATCAGAGGCCCCTCCTGTCTCCAAAAATGGACTTAGATTTATATTTCCACCTATTAAAATAATTATTGTTTAGACTAAAATGTAGATGCTTCTTTATTCAAACTAATATTTCTAATACATCCATCCTTTAATATTTCCAAATGACCAAGTGTTATCTCTAATATTTTAACAATAATATTATTGACTTTTTAAATTACAGTAGCAATCTATCTGTCAATATAGAGAATATAGAAGATACTGAAAAAGCATAAGGAAGCAAAATTTATAATACTCAGAAACAGTTGATTTTAATTTTATTTTTCTATATGCATGTGTGCATATTTACAAATCTTTATACACAATATAAAATTAAGATAACACTATATAGACAATTTTGCATTCTATATTTCTCAATCAGCATTGTTCTGTGGATTTTTTCAAGATCCTTTTTTATTCCTTGGAACACAATTTTTAGTAGTCTGTATAGAATTATTATGGAGATTTCATGAAAGTGAAAGTGAAGTGGCTCAGTCGTTTCCGACTCTTTCCAACCCCATGGACTGTAGCCTATCAGGCTCCTCCGTCCATGGGATTTTCCAGGCAAGAGTGCTGGAGTGGATTGCCATTTCCTTCTCCAGGGGATCTTCCCAACCCAGGAATCGAACCCACGTCTCCTGCATTGCAGGCAAACGCTTTACCATCTGAGCCACCAGAGAAGCCCTTTTAATAAATATCTTATTGCTAGGTAGGCTATTTTTCAAAGTTATATATAAGAGAATATTATATATTATTTTTGTATGAAAAAATCTGCTTTTTTCATCAGAATATACTTCTGAGTCAAAGGACATAAACTACTCAAACTTTTTTATACATATTACTAAATTATTTTTAAAATGGAGGCCAATATTGTGTTTTATCAGTTTTAAATTTGTTTTTTTGACTGTTTATTGAAGCTAGCCTAGTTATTAGCTAGTTGTACATCTTTATATTGGAGCTGCCACCTGATGAGTTTATTTTTCTTCATTAGACATTATTCTTACTTTTTGGATTATAAAAACTCTTTATTTATGAAGGATTAAAAATTTAAACTCTACTTTTTAAATTAACAACCTAATTATGTGTTATGTGCATTGTAAATAAGACAGGGAAAATACTTACTTTTACAAAACTTTTAATTTAGAGCCAAAGGTAAAAGATAAATAAAAGTAAAAGGTAAATAAATCAAATTTTTATTTATATAGAAATAAATAAAAAAGTTAATTCAGAGAGTGATAACAGTGTTATAGGGCAAGTGATACTTGAATTAAGGTGCCCAGAAACATGGTAAAATCTGCTACTTTCTCAAATCATCTTTACTCAGTTCCTATGCAATTCATGCCATATTTCTTTTTTCAGACTTTACTGATTCTTATTTTTCCTAAAAATTTTGTGACAGTATTTTATTAATAGAAAATTAATATTTTTCTATGACAGACTTCCAAGGTAAGCCTTACCTTGATCATGCACTTGGTAGTTACGGCTGTTCATCAAAGTTCTGGATTACCTGTGTTTTCCAATGGTAGTTCCTTGCGACTGATAGTTGTTAAATGTTTATGAACAACATGCAGTTCTAAAATAATTTCAGGATGAAAAAGTAGAAACATAAAGCATAAAATTGATCTCAGGATGCATCATGTAGTTTTGCCGCAAGAAAAATCAGAATGGAGAGATATTTGGACTTGGTGAATAAGTGTGAAGTGAGTTCTTTGGTGTACCCACTAACACAGATGCCATTTTGGTGGGAGTTTGTCTGAGAAGATTCTCTCCTTTTTTCCTTATGGTCAATAGATTTGACCAATAGCACTACACCTGAAGAAGGGGGCTCACAGAGTGGTATTCAGGAGTAATGGAGAAGGGGGAAATGGGTCATGGGCAAGAAAATAGGTACTTATGTGACCCTCCTTGTCTCTGACTCAACAAAGGCATTCCTACACATAGGTCCTGGAGAATTATATCCATATAGAAAATGAGTGCATGGAAGAGTCTCTAGATTGCTTTGCAGGACAGAAAATAGAAACCGTGTTTGAGAATTCTCAGGTATGCAGATGAAAAATTAGATTTCCAACACTTTACAAAGCTTACCTTAAGATCTGAAATTACTTAAAAGGCAGAAGTAAACATATAATCAATCCTGGTGTTTAATTAGATTTTTATAAAGATTTGTGTTGTGTTAATAATTTTTTCATAAATAAATAAATTTAAGTTCATCAGAAGTTTTACTCTTCTATGGAGAGTGAAAAGCAAGGAAAATGTGAAGTGAAGTGATGCACAATAAATATGAAGAGGATGAATCTCAGGAGTTCTTGGTAGAGAATTGGAGGAAATAATTTAGGCAAAAGAGTGTATATTTCCATTACTAGAGAAGAAATAATTAGGAACGTCCAAACACTAAACAAAAAAATGAACTGCAAACTGAGACTTATCTATCAGTCACATGATTGCTTGTTTTTCTGGGTGTAGGTAGATGAATTCAGGTAACACAGCCTGATAGCCCTTCTCAACAGATTTGCCACCTTCATGGGTACCCACTCCCCACACATAATTTAGGAAAATGGAGTCACAGGGCCTCTTCTGTTCCAGAGCATCAAATTTTGTCATTATGGACTTTAAATAAAGTATCTATGTTGGGGAGATGAACTCTGAAATAACATTCTCACAACCAGTTTTAGTTAAAGAATTTCCATTGACATATGACATCTCTTACTGAAATTTCCAAACAAGTATTTTTAATAAAATAGCTTATTTTTTTAATATTTTTAATAAATAGACATTGTTTCACTATTTCAAAAAAAAAAAAAAAAAAGCTGTCTGGCTGAACTGTAAGTGTATGCTGATATACTTGCAGATACTGAACTTCATATTTTATCATTTGGATTCTCACTCAAAGAGCTCAATCCAAAGCCTAGCACAGTGGTAAATATTACACATTCAATAAAGAGTGCTGAGTTAGTCTATCTAGCATCTATGATTATGATAATAATGAGGATGATAATGATTAGAGTAATGATTTGTGTTCACAAGGCTACCATTTATTGAACTAGTAGTGACTGGGACTGTACCAAGTACAAGATGAATCAATTACCTTGTGTAGTTCCTTACCAATTCAATCTTTAATGTTAGTTGCTCAGTCATGTCCAACTCACTGCGACCCTGTAGACTGTAGCCACTAGGGTCCTCTGTCCATGAATTTCTCCAGGCAAGGATATTGGAGTGGATTGCCATGCCCTTTGATCTTTCAGTTCAGTTCAGTTCAGTCGCTCAGTCGTGTCCGACTCTTTGCGACCCCATGAATCGCAGCACGCCAGGCCTCCCTGTCCATCACAAACTCCAGGAGATCACTCAGAATCACGTCCATGGAGTCAGTGATGCCATCCAGCCATCTCATCCTCTGTCGTCCCCTTCTCCTCCTGCCCCCAATCCCTCCCAGCATCAGAGTCTTTTCCAATGCAGTCAACTCTTCACATGAGGTGGCCAAAGTACTGGAGTTTCAGCTTTAGCATCATTACTTCCAAAGAAATCCCAGGGCTGATCTCCTTCAGAATGGACTGGTTGGATCTCTTTGATCTTTAAGGCACCATAAATAAGACTTAGAGATGTGAAGCATTATAATCTTTAAAAATATAGCTGACTATTGAAAATAAAAATAATGATGATGCAGTGTGAGGTGAGGGATGGAAAATAGATTTGGTCTATGTATAAACAAAAAATAAATCCATACTTCATTGTAAACATTCCAAATGAGACATAGAGAAAAAAATCCATACCAAAACAGAACAGACTCAGCGAAGTCAACCACATTAATAGGTGTAGAGGCAGGGAGTGATATTACTTTCTCACTTTCTGGTCACTTTTACCTACTGTCTATTCATTACCATAATATGTAAATATGTAAGACATAACACAGAAATAGCATTACTTAGACTCCAAAATATTTAAGGTTGATGTTAGCATTACATTTTTAAAAAACTGTCATGAATATTTTTTAAAAAATTAATAAAAACAAAACAGTGAATCTTTGTCCAGATTTGTGTTCCAGTATTGATTGCTGAGCAGCGATATTAAAAATTTCTACCTCATTTTCACAAAAATAGACAAGCTTTAAACTAGGATAAGAATGGGATATGGTTTTGGAGCTAAGAGGTAAGATCCACCGAGCATTTTTTCTATTTCTAAAACTAACAAATGGGGTGATATCTCCAGTGCACAAGAAGAAATTAAAATAACCAGTTGGATAATTCAAACTGTGATTAATTGAAAAGCTTATATCCTAAGAAGCATAAGAAACTACATTAAACTCCTATAGATATTACCCTGAACCTATAATTACATCAGCACATTTTTGCTTTCTTTTGGGATCATCACAGCATGGAAGAAAGAAGGAGTGGAGTAGGAAATATAGTATTCATTACATTATTCAGAATGGCTACCCATATAGTAAACAAACTGATGATCAGAAAGCTGTTCAGATAAGAATGTTTCCCATTTATAATTATGCAGTCTTAAAATCTGATGAAAGGCAACTGACAGACTTATGCATCAAGAGTATTTGGGCAAGCACAAATCCTCTTAATAAAATAAAAATATTTGAAAACAAAAGCAGAAAAACCTTAAAACTAGGATTTTAGCCTTTGACTTTACATTTCTGTTTCATTATGAAACATACTTAAAGCTAATCATATCAAAACCTAAGACTCCCTATCATCAAAGGTATTTACATAAAATAATAACAATATAAAACACCAAAGCTCTATTCCAGGCCAAAACAATATGCAATTCTAATCTTGCTGGCTTTAACAATAAATCATAATAAAGGTCAGGCCCAAGGTTTTTAACATACTTTCCACTGTACTATTTTAGAAAAAAATATCAGAAAATGCCACTCTTTGGGGAGATAGTAAAACACTATATTTAGATAACAACTGGTATGATACAGACAAGAAATTTCACTCAAATTCTTCCTTACAAATATCATTATCTTTATTAACCTCAATAACAATCCCAGTTCAGATTAGAGTTGTTACTTTTATTTGCATAAAAGGGGCAGAGAGTGAATAAGAACTAAAAACCTCTTGATGAAAATGAAAGAGGAGAGTGAAAACGTTGGCTTAAAACTCAACATTCAGAAAACTAAGATCATGGCATCCAGTCCCATCATTTCATGGGAAATAGTTGGAGAAATACTGGAAACAGTGGCAGACTTTATTTTGGGGGGCTGCAAAATCACTGCAGATTGTGACTGCAGCCATGAAATTAAAAGACACTTACTACTTGGAAGAAAAGTTATAACCAACCTAGATAGCATATTAAAAAGCAGAGACATTACTTTGCCAACAAAGGTCCATCTAGTCAAGGCTATGGTTTTTCCAGTAGTCATGCATGGATGTGAGAGTTGGACTATAAAGAAAGCTGAGCTCTGAAGAATTGATGAATTTGAACTGTGGTGCTGGAGAAGACTCTTGAGAGTCCCTTGGACTACAAGGAGATCCAACCAGTCAATCCTAAAGGAGATCAGTCCTGAGTGTTCATTAGAAGGACTGATGTTGAAGCTGAAACTTTGAAACTTTGGCCACCTCATGCGAAGAGCTGACTCATTTGAAAAGACCCTGATGCTGGGAAAGATTGAAGGCAGGAGGAGAAGGGGACAACAGAGAATGAGATGGTTTTATGGCATCACTGGCTCAATGGACACGAGTTTCAGTAAACTCCAGGACTTGGTGATGGACAGGGAGGACTAGTGTGCTTCAGTCCATGGGGTCACAAAGAGTCAGATACAACTGAGCAACTGAATTGAACTAAAGTGAAGTGGAATGCATACAGAGAAGTATTTTTTCTGGGGTTACCCAAAATAATCACAGTTATTGTTAAATTGAGTATTATATATGTGTTTATCTGTATTTATATGGAGTATAAACAAATATACTGAACTGCACATATATGTGTATATATATATATAGTAAGTATATATATCTGCATAATACTATATATATAGTTTATATATGTGAATGTATGTATATATTAAATATGAAAGTGTGAGTGTGTGGGTATTGCCAGGACCTAGATGAAATGCAATGTAGTTAATCACAACTATTAAAGTTGGGAAGAGTTCACCTGGATTGGAATAGCCCAGCTTATTCTCTTATCCATCTCAATTAAGTTCTTCTTCAGATCCACAGATAAAATGCATCATAATTTAGAATGATATGGATTTAAAACCACTGGTGCTATAGAGAGCACAAATCTAAGAGGTTTAGAATGCTGAGCAAGTGCTTGGAATATAGCAGTGGGTAAAGAAATAAAGATCTCTTCAAGAAAATTATAGAGACCAAGGGAATATTTCATGCAAAGATGGGCTCAATAAAGGACAGAAATGGTAGGGACCTAACAGAAGCAGAAAATATTAAGAAGAGGTGGCAAGAATACACAGAAGAACTGTACCAAAAAGATCATCATGACCCAGATAATCACAGTGGTGTGATCACTCATCTAGAGCCAGATCCTGGAATATGAAGTCAAGTGGGCCTTACGAAGCATCACTATGAACAAAGCTAGTGGAAGTGATGGAATTCCAGTTGAGCTATTTCAAATCCTGAAAGACAATGCTGTGAAAGTGCTGCACTCAATATGTCAGCAAATTTGGAAAACCCAGCAGTGGTCACAGACTGAAAAGGTCAGTTTTCATTCCAATCCCAAAGAAAGGCAATGCCAAAGAATGCTCAAACTACTGCACAATTGCACTCATCTCACACGCTAGTGAAGTAATGCTCTAAATTCTCCAAGCCAGGCTTCATCAATACATGAACTGTGAACTTCCAGATGTTCAAGCTGGTTTTAGGAAAGGCAGAGGAACCAAAGATCAAATTGCCAACATCCGCTTGATCACTGTAAAAGCAAGAGAGTTCCAAAAAAACATCTATTTCTGCTTTATTGACTATGCCAAAGCCTTTGACTGTGTGGATCACAATAAACTGTGGAAAATTCTGAAAGAGATATGCATACCAGACCACCTGACCACATCTTGAGAAACCTGTATGCAGGTTAGGAAGCAACAGTTACAACTGGACATGGAACAACAGACTGGTTCCAAATAGGAAAAGGAGTATGTTAAGGTTGTATATTGTCACTCTGCTTATTGAACTTATATGCAGAGTACATCATGAGAAACACTGGGCTGGAGAAAGCACAAGCTGGAATCAAGATTGCCAAGAGAAATATCAATAACCTCAGATATGCAGATGACATGACCATTATGGCAGAAAGTGAAGAAGAACTAAAGAGCCTCTTGATGAAAGTGAAAAAGGAGAGTGAAAAAGTTGGCTTAAACTCACCACTCAGAAAACTAAGATCATGGAATCTGATCCCATCACTTCATGGGAAATAGATGGGGAAACAGTGGAAACAGTGTCAGACTTTAGTTTTGGGGGCTCTAAAATCACTGCAGATGGTGATTGCAGCCATGAAATTAAAAGATGCTGACTCCTTGGAAGGAAAGTTATGACCAACCTAGGCAGAATATTAAAAAGCAGAGACATTACTTTGCCCACAAAGGTCCATCTAGTCAAGGCTATAGTTTTTCCAGTAGTCATGTATGGATGTGAGAGTTGGACTATAAAGAAAGCTGAGCTCTGAAGAATTGATGCTTTTGAACTGTGGTGTTGGAGAAGACTCTTGAGAGTCCCTTGAACTGCAAGGAGATCCAACCATTCCATCCTAAGGGAAATCAGTCCTGAATGTTCATTGGAGGGACTGATGTTTAAGCTGAAACTCCAATACTTTGGCCACCTGATGAAAAGAGCTGACTCATTTGAAAAGACCCTGATGCTAGGAAAGATTGAGGGCAGGATGAGAAGGGGACAATAGAGGATGAGATGGTTTGATGGCATCACCGACTCAATGGACATAGGTTTGGGTGGACCCCAGGAGTTGGTGATGGACAGAGAGGCCTGGTGTGCTTCAGTCCATGGGATCACAAAGAGTCAGACATGAGTGAGAGACTGAACTGAATTAAATAAATGAATACAAGTCAAAAAACAAGTCAATTGTATTTCTGTATACTGTAAGCAGGCAAATACAAGATGCAATTCACAAAATTCTTTTCTACTTATAATTGCACCAAACAATAAAATATTCAAGAATAATTTTAGCCAGAGATGTCTAATGTTCTTACACTGAGAACAATAAAACTTTGATAAGATAAATTAATGAAAATTAGGTAAATTGAAAGATATTCAAGTTTATAGATTAAAGAACTCAATATCCTTAAACTGACACCTATTTCCAAGTAAAACTATTAGATTCAATATAATCCCCAAAAAATTCCCAGTATATTTTACAATAGAAATTCGCAAGTTATTTCTAAAATATAAATGAAATCATGAAAGTCCTCTAGTAGCCAAAACAATCTTGTTATACAAACAAATAATAAATTGGAAGATAAGTAGTATTGAACTTTAAGGCTTACCATAAAGCCTACTCTAAAGTCATTATGTGACTGATGTAAAGATAAGCAAATATGTCAAGGGAAAAAAGACTGTCAACCCCTCTGTTCAATGGGAAATGAAGAATATTTTCAATAAATGATGCTGAATATAAAAAAGCTGACATTTACTTTATATCATACTGAAAAATTGACTTAAATAGAACAGGCCCTAAAATAAAAGCTAAAACTACATAACTTCTTGGACAGCAAGGAGATTAAACCAGTTAATCCTAAAGGAAATCAATCCTGAATATTCACTGGAAGGACTGACACTGAAGCTGAAGCTCCAATCCTTGGCCACCTGATTTGAAGAGCCAACTCGTTGGAAAAGACTCTGAGGCTGGGAAAGATTGAACGCAGGAGGAAAAGGAGACAGCAGAAGAGATGGCTGGATGGCATCACTAACTCAATGAACATGAGTTTGAGCAAACTCTAGGAGATGGTGATGAACAGAGAAGTTAGCGGGCAAAGAGCTGGACATAGCTCAATGACTAAACAACAGCAAAACTTCTAGAAGAAAATATAGTGGAAATATCTTTCTGGCATCAGTAATAGACAAATATTTCTTAGTTCATTGGAAATAATACATTTCTAAAAATAAAGTAAAAATAGATTTCATGAATAAAACCTTTTCTTTTCATCAAAAGACACTGCTAAGAAATATAAATGGGTAAGCCATGTATTGTGAGTCAGTATTTGCAAATATATAATTAACAAAGGGTTTCTATTCAAAACATAACAAATAATTCTGTGACAAGTCTTCCCAGAGGAAGCCTGATCTCTCAGGGTCTCAGGACATTGGGATTTTTTCAGAGGCCAGTAGAGGAGTTTTAGAATCATACTTTGATTTTTTATGATTGGATCATACTTTCCCTTTTTAAAGTTTCATTTTATTAAATTACTGAAAATTACTGCATAGTATCAGTTCAGTTCAGTTCAATTCAGTCGCTCAGTCATATCTGACTCTTTGCAACCCCATGAATTGCAGCATGCTAGGCATCCCTGTCCATCACCAACTTCCAGAGTTCACTCAAACTCATGTCCATCGAGTCGGTGATGGCATCCAGCTATCTCATCCTCTGTCATCCCCTTTTCCTCCTGCCCCCAATCCCTCCCAGCATCAGAGTCTTTTCCAATGAGTCAACTCTTCACATGAGGTGGCCAAAGTACTGGAGTTTCAGCTTCAGCATCATTCCTTCCAAAGAACACCCAGGGCTGATCTCCTTCAGAATGGACTGGTTGGATCTCCTTGCAGTCCAAGGGACTCTCAAGAGTCTTCTCCAACACCACAGTTCAAAAGCATCAATTCTTCAGTGCTCAGCTTTCTTCACAGTCCAATTCTCACATCCATACATGACCACTGGAAAAACCATAGCCTAATATGCTACTGGAGATCAGTGGAGAAATAACTCCAGAAAGAATGAAAGGATGGAGCCAAAGCAAAAGCAATACCCAGTTGTGGATGTGACTGGTGATAGAAGCAAGGTCTGATGCTGTAAAGAGCAATATTGCATAGGAACCTGGAATGTTAGGTCCATGAATCAAGGCAAATTAGAAGTGGTCAAACAGGAGATGGCAAGAGTGAACGTCGACATTCTAGGAATCAGCGAACTAAAATGGACTGGAATGGGTGAATTTAACTCAGATGACCATTATATCTACTATTGTGGGCAGGAATCCCTTAGAAGAAATGGAGTAGCCATCATGGTCAACAAGAGTCTGAAATGCAGTACTTGGATGCAATCTCAAAAATGATTCAATGATCTCTGATCATTTCCAAGGCAAACCATTCAATATCACAGTAATCCAAGTCTATAGCCCAACCAGTAACACTGAAGAAGCTGAAGTTGAACGGTTCTATGAAAACCTACAAGACCTTTTAGAACTAACACCCAAAAAAGATGTCCTTTTCATTATAGGGGACTGGAATGCAAAAGTAGGAAGTCAAGAAACACCTGGAGTAATAGGCAAATTTGGCCTTGAAATGTGGAATGAAGCAGGGCAAAGGCTAATAGAGTTTTGCCAAGAGAATGCACTGGTCAGAGCAAACCGTCTTCCAACAACCAAAGAGAAGATCTACACATGGACATCACCAGATTGTCAACACTGAAATCAGATTGATTATATTCTTTGCAGCCAAAGATGGAGAAGCTCTATACAGTCAGCAAAAACATGACTGGGAGCTGACTGTGGCTCAGATCATGAACTCCTTATTGCCAAATTCAGACTTAAATTGAGGAAAGTAGGGGAAAACCACTAGACCATTCAGGTATGACCTAAATCAAATCCCTTATGATTATACTGCATAATATAGATATGCTATAATGTATTTGACTATTCTTCTATTAGATGCTTAAATTAATTTCAATATTTTACTTTTCATATACAATTACATTAACTATTTTGCACAGGCATATTCTTAATAGTGGTATTTAAAATTGCATGTGTAAAACTGTGGTACCTCTTGCTTATTGTCAACCAATTTTCATACCCACAAACAGAATTGAAATTCATCCTTTCTCATAAAGTCATCACATTTAGCATCATAAGTGATATTTATATACTCAATGAAAAGAAGAATAATGATAAAGATTCTAAGCAAATATACCTGTTATGGGTTTGAAGGAATACTCATTTTAAACTCTTTCCTAAGGAATGTCTTATTATGTAGACTTTGGTGAAAGAGATCAAATAAAGATCAAATAATTTGGCCCTAGAAAATAACTGCCAGAATTTCAATGCTTAGGAGGGTCCCTTTGTAAAAGATATTCTTCAAAAAACTGTGTGACTCCATTCTTCAAAAAACTGTGTGACTAATTCTCTCAGTGATATAGTCTAATTATTCTGTGCTTATAAATTTCATAATTCTTCTCAACTCAGTGTGTTTCAGTAGAATTTACACAAACTGTCTCCGATATCAGTAATTATGTGGTAAAAAAGAAAGATTGAAGTCAGTTGCTACTGGTTTGACATCATTTATATTTACAATACGTTTTCCTATATTCCCACATAACCAGTTCTTTATTTATTAGGGATGTGCGAATGGTAACTTCTTCAGTTGATTTGTTCATTTTAATTATGTGTAAATAATTTAGCTTGCGGGCTTTCAAACACATACAGCCAGGCCTCCTATTCTGTGTGTGTTCAATTTTCACATGAGGCAGCCAAAGCTGTAAACTTGATACTCTTAAAATTCACTTTATGCTTAAAATATAGTAGTTATGAGCTAATGAAAAAACATTTTAAACTGTAACATCAGGACATTTTGTTCAGTGCTTTCCATAGCGTTTTCTTTCTCTGGTAACTTCATATCACTTGATATGAACCCCCACCTCCATCACCCTTATGGAATTTCCCAAGATTCTTTGGTACTATAATATGCGGATTTTTCAACCTACTTCTCTGAACCTTCCACTTATTCTTATTTCCCTTTTCCTTGGGTTTGGCCTTTACTTAAGATTTAAGAAATTTGTTTGTTTGTTTGTTTTTCCTCTAAAATCTTTCCCTAAGGGGAATGCATTTACAGCTTCAAAATATCACTTCTCTGGAGATTATTTCAAATATATACTTGGCATGGATTCCCATTTAAAATATAACAGGAGAAATCCAGAAGTCTACAGTTAATTTCTTTTGAATATCCTGCTTCTGTTGGGTCCCAAAATACACATCCAGATTTGAATACAACATTCTGTTAAACCAAGTTGATTTCTTACTTTCCTTTTCCATCAATAGAGCTGTATTTCATCATCTTTATATTTTCTATACCTTTCTTTCATTTCACTTTCTGCCATCATTCTTCCATAACAGAATGTGCAGTCAAATTGACCATCTCATTCTTAGGATACACTTTTACTAATTTTATTTACACTACATAAACCGTCTCTCCACTGGTCCTTTCCCTGCTCAACTCTGATATTCAGGGGCTTGATTCACCCACACATTCCCCATGAAAGCTTTCTTGACCATGCTTATTTACACCAATCGCTTCCTCCTTTCAACTCTGGTTGTCCTTCCTACAGCAGAGAGGTCCTTCAAGACCCACTACAAAAGCAAAGTCTCATTTGACTCCTACAGCCATTGAAGCACATGGGTATAGTTTCTCACAATCTGAGATCAGTTCATTTTCAGAGCTGGTTTAGTAGAAGAGCCTCGCTAGTAGAAGCCAGGGAGACTGGGAGCACCTTTCTCATTTTCAGTCTGTTGCTCTCATTAGCCTTTGAAGTTGACAATGATGCTTTCACTTCCACTGCAGCAACTGAATATACAAATGGAAAAGAGTGGAGCAAATTATGTGGCAATAGAACTATGACCCACAACCTTTGTGGGAACCAGCCCAGAAAGCCAAACCACAGCCTCTACAGCAGTTGGCCCCAAAAGCTCAGAGTTGCCAGTGGCTGTCAACTTCCATACATTTTTCCTTTTCTTCTGACTCAGGACCAATTACAGAAAGGCAAATATTTCCCTAGTCCATCACATAGGATGCTCTACTTCTAGTAGCTACCTCCTGCTTCCCTATGCCCATGCCTTCCTATCTGATGCTTTTTTTCTTCCTTCCTCACTATAAAGCATTTTCACTTCCTGCCTGTGCTGGAGTGTCTGCCAAACAAGTCATGGTGGCTGACTCCCTTGCTATATCTCGCTCTGAATAAATAGCCTCTGTTTGTTTTCATTGGGACAATCTTTATTTATATCATAATTTTTTGACCTTGGTTCAAGCATAATTGAAATCTCTTGCAAGTAATGGCAACTTCATCTGTATTTATCTCACGTAGAGAAAGTTTACATCTTTAAAGTTTGCAATGCCTATCAGTTGCCAGTGATATGTATTGGCTGTCGGGGCTCACTTTCTCTCTTGACCATACTGTATGTAGAACAGTCATTATTATGGATGCAACTGTATTTTCAGGTTGTGAGGATTATATATGGAAGAATTATTAAGTCTGAATACAGTCCTTGAGATTAGGAAGGAGAGAATGGACACAGCTGCACAAATCACTCCCAGGAAGTTTAACAACATCATCTCATTACAGTCTTTGTCTTTAAAGTTTCCGGAATTTTCCAGGTGCCAAGGCTGGAAACACACACTTTTTCCTTCTAAATGTTCAATTCTGAAATCACAGAACCACTCCAGCCCTGCAAAAACCTGCAATCAATACCCTTTTCAATCTGCACTTTCAGTGAACACAATTTAGCAAGGGTATACAAGTAAAGCATTTTCTGATCCGAAAACAATAGGAACACAGAGCTATAATGCTGTATCTATGTCTCCACTGATATCCTGAAAGAGCAATTTAATTTTGCAGCCAGCCATGTGTAATTCGAGTGTGACACATTAACAAATGGATGGCTGGTCCATCTTCCTGGCTTCCTGTCAGGATCTGGCTCTCATGATGCCTTCGGGCATGTCACAGGGAGCTCCAGCCCATTCAGAGCTGCATCTGAAGGAATTAGGGGACATAAATGTGGACTGATGAGGACAGCGGCTGCGAGGCAGGAAAATTAATAGTTTCATAGGAAACAATATGCAGTGTAGTAGCAAATCTGGGGGAAATTGACATTTTACTTAGTTCCTCAGAGCTATTTTAAGTATAATATAGAGAATTTAAATTATTGTCGAGTTTATTGAACCTATTTAACATCTGCCAGAATTTTAAAATAAGTAAATCAAATGGAATGCTAAACTGTAATTGGACTTCTATTGTATGTATTCTGTATAGCATTGGGTTGCCCTGGGAATATTAGACGTGATGTAATTAACCTGAGCTTGTCCTAAATGCCTTCGAGAGAGAAGCTGGAGGGAGAGTGGAATGATGTATCAGTAGGAATGATTAGGATGTACTTTTGCATAAGTTTTCCTCAAAGTAAGACTCCATTTTAACCAGGATGCCAAGCAGGATATCTCCACATCACAACCCAGTGTTAGAGCCCTCTCCCATCCTCACCCTTCCACTCGCAAAGAGTAATAAATCAGCAGGGATTTCTTGAGTTGGAAAAGAGGAAACAGAAATGAGGACTCAGATTGCAGCAGAACTTGACCTGGTTGCACTGGTCAAGGGTTATTGCCAGTTTCTCTGTGTTAAAATGTCATCTATTGGTAGTAGAACCATATGTTCATAATTTATTATTTGCGTGCATGTGTACTAAGCCGCTTCAGACGTGTCTGACTCTTTGCAACACTATGGACTATAGCCCACCAGGCTCCTCTGTCCATAAGATTCTCTAAGCAGGAATTCTGGAGTGGGTTGCTTGTCCTCCTCCAGAGGGTCTTCCCAACCTAGGGATCGAACTTATGTCTCTTAAGTCTCTTGCATTGGCAGGCAGGATTTTTACCACAGTGCCACCTGGGAAACCCCAATTTATTATTTATACTTTATAGTATGTAAAGTAAACTGAATGTATTTATTTTTACAGGTTGCTAGCTTGTCTTTTCTAACAAATTTGAAAAATTATTTTTGGACATATTAAGAATAGCCCTTCTTATATTGCTAAATATAAATATTGAAACCAACTACACATTAACCTCACATATTTTTTGCAAGATTTACTTGACTCAAATTTGGTGAAGCCAAAATCCTTAGAGTCATATTTTGGAAAAATTTATTTCCATTGGATCATGCTACAAATAATAAATAACAACTGAATCATGCATTAGCTGGCACCTTGTTCTAGTCATTAGTGAATCGGGCACATTAGGTATTTCTGATATATATATATATATATATATATATAATAAAGACTCTCAAAAAAGATATGTTAATGAGATTCATAAAAAGAAATATAAAATAACAATATTTAAACATTAGTAAAACTTAAAAGATTACATATGAAAGGGCCTGGCATATAGTAGTTACTTAAAACAGTTGATAAATGAATGTATAGGTGGGTTAAATTTCATCATATATGTATAAGATATGGACTTTTGTGAAAAAGTAGATTTAGACTTGAAATTCTTTGATGATGTGAAATGATCAAGTACATGTTATTACTGATTAAGGGTATCAGAATGAAAATCTTCTAAGAACCTCAAATAAATTAGTCCTCTGAGAGTAAAACTAAACTATCAATTTGGGTTGGAAACGTTGGCCTACACTAAAAGTACCCATCTCAAACAACTTTTAAATTGGTGGGTATAATTTTTTTTTCTTCTAATTAAGTAATCAGAGAGTAAAGACTCATGAAAATGATTTTTTTTAAATAGTATGATAATTAAATATCATTTGAGGAGTTTTTAAAAATACAGATCGCCAGGAACCTCCCCAGTTGGTTCTGCTTTAGTAGTTCTGGGTAAGGCCAGGAAGCTGAATTATCAAATAATATCTTTGGGCATTTTGATGCCATTTCTACAACTTCATTTTAGAAATACTGATCTAAGCAGAGTTAAGTTCTATTTATTGGAATAAACCTGTGGCCTCAGTTCAGTTCAGTCACTCAGTCGTGCCCGATCTTTGCGATCCCATGAACTGCAGCACGCCAGGCCTCCCTGTCCATCACCAACTCCCAGAGTTCAGTCAAACTCACGTCCATTGAATCGGTGATGCCATCCAGCCATCTCATCTGTCATCCCCTTCTCCTCCTGCCCTCAATCCCTCCAAGAATTAGTCTTTTCCAATGAGTCAAGTCTTCACATGAGGTGGCCAAAGTACTGGAGTTTCAGCTTCAGCATCATTCCTTCCAAAGAAATCCCAGGGCTGATCTCCTTCAGAATGGACTGGTTGGATCTCCTTATAGTCCAAGGGACTCTCAAGAGTCTTCTCCAACACGACAGTTCAAAAGCATCAATTCTTCGGCACTCAGCTTTCTTCACAGTCCAACTCTCACATCCATACATGACCACTGGAAAAACCATAGCCTTGACCAGACGGACCTTTGTAGGCAATGTAATGTCTCTGCTTTTCAATATGCTATCTAGGTTGGTCATAACTTTCCTTCCAAGGAATAAGCGTCTTTTAATTTCATGGCTGCAATCACCATCTGCAGTGATTTTGGAGCCCCCGAAAATAAAGTCTGACACTGTTTCCACTGTTTCCCCATCTATTTGCCATGAAGTGATGGGACCAGATGCCAGGATCTTCGATTTCTGAATGTTGAGCTTTAAGCCAACTTTTTCACTCTCCTCTTTCAGTTTTATCAAGAGGCTTTTTATTTCCTCTTCACTTTCTGCCATAAGAGTGGTGTCATCTGCATATCTGAGGTTATTGATATTTCTCCCAGCAATCTTGATTCCAGCTTGTGCTTCCTCCAGCCCAGCGTTCCTCATGATGTATTCTGCATATACGTTAAATAAGCAGGGTGACAATATACGACCTTGACGTATTCCTTTTCCTATTTGGAACCAGTCTGTTGTTCCATGTCCAGTTCTAACTGTTGCTTCCTGTGGCCTAGAAAATTATATTGACCTATATGCTGAGGAAGTAAAATAAGGCATCAGTAAAAGATAGCACAACCCAATAGAAAATAGTAAAGAAAAAGATTTTTAAAAAATATACGTCTGCATAAGACTATCCTATGGAGATATAGGGTCCCAGAGGAGATGCAGAAATTAACCAAAAGTGATCTTCAGTGTCTTTGACCCCATTGTCAAAGTTATTCCAAGGAAAAGACTTTCTTTCATGAACTGTATCCCACCAGTCTCCTCTGTCCATGGAATTCTCCAGGCAAGAATACTGGAGTGGGTTGCCATTCCCTTCTCCAGCAGATCTTTCCAATCTAGGGATTGAACCCTGGTCTCCTGAATTGCAGGCAGATTCTTTACTGTCTGAGCCATCAGGGAAGCCCTTCTTTCAATTACCTAGTTACAATGGTGTCTACCTTCATTTTTTTGTAGGATCAATATAAAGAAGTCCAGTCTGGGAGTGGGTCAAAAAGCCAATAACACCCTTCGTCCTTATCACTTCCTAACATAGGGTGCAACATCAGTCCCCAGGAAATGAAGAGAGACAGAGATGGGATAATTCAAGTCAGGCTCTTTAGTAAATGGAAAAAAAATCTGAACCTAGTCAAAGTTTCAATGTATCAATTGCTTTGTTTCCTGTCAAGAAGTTTCTGTGCTTGAACAATGAAATGGTGATGTCTCCTCTTGAGCCTGGGTAGACACACCTGGATAAAAATCTGGATTAGTGGGTGTTGAAGACCATTATTATCTTATTGAATTTTCTCCCTAAGGTAATCCAAAGCCTTTGCCTTCATGCTCAGTCTCTAAGTGGTGTCTGACTCTTTGCGACCCTTCGGGCTATAGCCTGCCAGGCTCCTCTGTCAAAAGCCTTTAAAAGGGAAAAATCAAAGAAAAGTACCAGGATATTCTTATGGAGAAATTACCAGCAGAGCTGTGGCCTATTGGGGCTCTTTGGAATATGCTTCTCATGGAAGAGTCATCAGATCTGAGGAGACTCAGGTAGGGAAGTGGATCCAAAGGGCTCTTCCATATGAGTATACAGTTTATTAGGTTAGTGCAAAAGTAATTATACTTTTGGAGTCAATGTTAAATCATTATAACTAATCATTATAACTACAATCATTAAATCATTATAACATCTTTATTAATCAAAATAGGAATGGTTACAGTCAACAAAGTCTTGCCAAAGAGAAACAAGTTTATTTATTCCTGTAGCATAAAGATCTGTGCTTTGGGGTTTGAGGAAACCTTGAAAAGCATTTTCTGCATCCTGCTGGTTGTGGAAGCATTTTCCCTGCAAAAAAGTTGTCAAGATGCTTGGAAAAGTGGTAGTTGGTTGGTGAGAGGTGAGTAAGGCAGATGAGGAAAAACTTCGTAACCAAGTTCATGCAACTTTTGAAACTTTGGTTGTGTGATGTGTGGTCGGGCATTGTCATGGAGAAAAATTGGGCTCTTTCTGTTGACCAGTGGTGGCTGCAGACATTGCAGCTTTCCATACAAATTTGCTCAGTACAAATCTGTTCAGTACAAACAGTTTTCGGTTGCAAATCTCATCCATTTGCTAAACATAGTTCTCAGATGTAATGGTTTCAGCGGTATTCAGAAAGCTCTAGTGGATCAGCCCAGCAGCAGACCACTAAACAGTGACCACGATCTTTTCTGGGTACAAGACTGGCTTTGGGAAGTGCTTTGGAGCTTCTTTTCAGTCTAAACCCTGAGCTGGTCATCGCTGGTTGTCATATACAGTTTTCATCACAAGTCACAATCCTTTTGAGAAATGGTTCATTGTTGCACAGAATAAGAAAAGATGACACTTCAAAACAATGATTTTTTTATTTTTGGTCAGCTCATGATACACTTACTTATTAAGCTTTTTCACCTTTCCAGTTTGCTTCAAATGCCAAACGACCTTTGAATGGTTGATGTTGAGTTCTTGGGCAACTTCTCGTGTAGTTGTAAGAGGATCAACATCAATGATCTCACAGTTGGTCATTGTCAACTTCTGATGGCTGAACTCTGTGCTCCTCATCCTCAAGACTCTCATCTCCTTTGCAAAACTTCTTGAACCACCATTGCACTGTATGTTCATTAGCAGTTCCTGTTCCAAATGCATTGACATTGTGAGTTGTCCCCACTGCTTTATGACCCATTTTGAATATGAATTAAAAAATTGCTCAAATTTTCTTTGTAACATAATTTCCATACTCTAAAATACATATAAAATAAACAGCAAGTAACTTCATTGGCAAAAAAAAAAGCAAGAAATGTATATTAAAATGATGTATAACATAACCACATTTATTTAAGAATGTATTCCAATATCAAATGGCAAATTTCAACAATGCAAAACCGCAATTACTTTTGCACCAAGAGTTCTTACCTAATTGCCCTTGATAGATAAGATGTGGAGCTTACACTGACTCATTCTGCTATTGAGAATCCTGGCTGGGACTTGGAGCCAAGACCTCAGGCAGAGGTTACCAGAGGTTACCTGAAAGATGAGAACCCCAGATCCTAAGCATGCTTGGTCAACTCTACTATTTTGCATCATTTTATTATTATTATTATTATTTTGCATCATTTTAAAGCAAAGACTTTGAACTATTGTCAAAAAGCTATGAGTTTATGCTTAAATACCTTGGTGGAGGGGACTGAAAATATAAAACCAAGTCTTTTCTTTTAATGCATGAAATGGACCAGCACATGATTTCAATAATAGCTGCTCATCTCCTGGGAGTGTTGTGAATGAACACATAAAAGATATGGGTTCTTATATATACTATAAAATAAACAAGGTCAGATCAACTGGCCTGTAGAAAGGATCAGCTATTTCCTTTTGCATTTTTATGGAAAAATTTAAAAGGGACTCTTCCTCATCAGTTAATCTTTTTTTCACAAACATATGAAGTGCTGGACATTTTAATAGATTCTTGAAAAAACAAACAAACAGCGTATTCATTTTGATCAGAATCAATAAAAAGGAAGATTCAAGTAGAAAAACCAACTTTATTTTTAGTAGACTTAGTTAAAGATTAGGAAGGATTTAAGGCACAATAAGGAAACAAAAATGGAATTTAATTTTGTTTATCTTTGAGTTTTTAAAATGAATCTACTAGTTTAGAGTATCCATGCTGAATATCTCAGGGAAAGTTGATGACAGCTGGATTTAATGAATTCATCTTTCAGTGGTTCTTCGGATTTTTTTTTTTTTTTCTTGTGAGGGAGAAGATTAAGAGATTCTCAACAGTAGTAATGATGATGATGACAATGATAATCATAGCAATTAACTTATTATTATCAATTGTTCAATATCTGTAGGACACAAAATATTTTGGGGAATATATAATTTAATTATTAACAAGAACAACAACAAAAACTGTGAGGATAATCACATTATCCTCATTATACATATCCTTTTTTATTTGTTTATTTTTTATTTTGGCTGTGCTGGGTCTTTGTTGGGGTGCAAGGGCTCTCTAGTTACAGCCCAAGGGCTTAGTAATCCTGCAGCACGTGGGATTTCAGTTCTCTGACCGGGGATCAAACCCACATCCCCTGCACTGGGAGGTGGACTGTTAACCACTGTACTACCAGAGAAGTCCCTATCCTCATTGTAAAAAGGAGAAAACTGAAATCAGAGAGATTAAAAAGCAACATTGAGGAGATTGTTTCATCAATTCCAAAATTAGTAGCTAACAAAATTATATAATTTTTTCACTGTTTTTCTCTTTTTCTCCCCCTTCATGACCACTAGTCATGGTCTTTCTTTTTATACTAAATACATCTCCATCTTTTCTTCTCATTTTCCAATTCCACATGAGTTCCATGGAAGCTGTACAAATGATGCAATTGACCTGTTATTAAAAACTGTGATTCTATTTGCTCAAACTGTAATAGGCTATTATAATATGTAAATGTATACATTGATATATTGATGATAGCTAGGTAAATTTTTTAAAAAATCAATAAACAAGTAAATGACAGATCCTTAATCCCTCAATTTAATATTGCTTCTCATGTCAAGTCTTAATGTTTTTAGAACGTCTGTTTTGGATGGAATATAGAAAAACATGTGGTCTATGAACACAGATGTATGCAGGGCCCATATTGTATGTCATTACTAAGTATTCAATCATATTAGACAATCAACTCTTAGTTAAGATTTTTAAGAGAGAAATTCAAACATCAGAATATTAAGTAACCTTTAACATATCTTTCAACTCTGTTACCCTGATTAGAAAATTTACTGTTTAAAAGTCACCTTATTTCTATTATTGCATTTTATTTTTCATTTTTATTTACTAAAATCTCAGCCTCCACAGTTATAAATTTTAAAGCATATGATATATATTATTTTGAAGTTCCAAAAAATCTTTAATATGTCACATTAAAAAAAAAAACAAGAGTGATTGTTTTCTGTTTTTCTCTTTTCTTCTAGGATTCAGTTCACAGCTATTTATTTATCATTTAAATGCATTCAACTGAAAAAGAACATTTTCCTGCTGAATACAGGAACCATCAAAGATAAAGATGGGCTGATGTTTTTAGTGCCTGCTAATACTGGGTCTAGATTTATCTACCTTGAAAGTCATGCTATTTGTCAAAGCCTTGTTTAGTGTGGAAAATCCTCTGTGGCCAGTATTAGTCAAGTTCAGACATTCTTGTTCCATGTGTTGAACATCAGAGAAAGAAAAGGAAAAAATCTTCAATAACCCAAGCATATTCCTCCTTTATTTGAAAAACAGCTTTAATAACTTCCTACAAAAATATAATTTTATAGACATTTCTGCATTAATTTGAATTATATGTCTTTTGAGCTTAAGATATCATGATTGTGTATGTGTGTGTGTGTTGGTGGAGGAAGAATCTTCAAATCTCTCTCTCATTGTTTAAAGAGCTTATAAAATTCCATCCTTTCTATTAAGCTGTGCGCATTAATGATACCCCCACTCGTACTGCCCCTGCCAAGTCTAGGTTTATATCAACCTGGCCCTTTTTCCCTGAAATCTACTGAATCTATGACTTTTGCTTCCCACAATGCAAAAATTGCAGTTACTGTTTATTCATTTTTTTCCTGACTTACTTTTCTATTTGCTTATCCATTTAACTGTTTATTTTTTATCATTACAAAAAGGCATGTATTTGGTTTAAAAAAAAATTTAAATAACAGGAATACATCAATCTCCCTGCTGCCCTAAAACCTAGTTTCACTGATGCCACAGAGAAAACTATTTTTGCATACATTGATGTACAAGTACATATGTTTGCATATGCATATTTTCAAAAAAAGTTCCAATCACTTGCCCTGTTAGATCAAAAAGCTTGCAGGTTTGAGATCTTGCCAAGTTACTCTTCAAAGATTTTGTTTTTGTTGTTGTTGTTACACTTAAGGGACACCCATATTCTTTATCAACAGTGTCTCATTAGGCATTATAATCTTTGTCAATCAGACAAGGAAACAGACTATACAAGTAGTAGTGATTGTGATTTTAATTTTCATTTTAAAATTATGATTAAGATTAGACATTTTTTATATATTTATAAACCATTCCTATTTCTTTGCTCTTGAACTGTTTGTTTATATTATTTCCTCATTGTTTAATTCATGGATTAGTCTTTTCTTGCTACTTAAAAAGATTATTATTTAATAAAGCAACTAATCATTTGTTATTTTCTCTAAGATTGTCATTTGTTTCTATTTTATGTATGTATTTGTTTTAATATTTTCCTTGTAAAAACTTTTGATTTCCATATAACCAAATTCTTTTTCTTCTTAAGTTTCTGGATTCTTTACATTAAAGGAGTTTCTTTAAAATAAGACACTTTTCAATTATAATATTTTCCATGTTCTTATACTTATCAAAAATTTGATTTTGATATTCTTTTTAATCCAGTTCAATTCAGTTCAGTTCAGTCACTCAATCATGTCCAGCTCTTTGCGACCCCATGAATTGCAGCACGCCAGGACTCCCTGTCCATCACCAACTCCCGGAGTTCACTCAAACTCACGTCCATTGAGTCGGTGATGCCATCCAACCATCTCAAGCTCTGTCGTCCCCTTCTTCTCCTGCCCCGAATCCCTCCCAGCATCAGAGTCTTTTCCAATGAGTCAACTCTTAGCATGAGGTTCCAAGCATAATTTAAATGAGGGATTATTTTCATCCCAAACTGTGTGCTTTACTTTATTTTTAATATTTATTATTCATTTTGCTTTATTGCATTTTTATTAGAACTGTGGTCTCCATTAGGTCTCTGCATTGGACTATGACTTGGTAATTTTTCTGTGGCCTAATATATGGACACTATACTATTCTGAAGCCACTTGAAAAGAAGGATTTTTATTTCCTTTAATTTGATTCAGTTGTTTAAAATTATGAACTTTGAGTCTAAGATACTTGTTTTCCAAATTTCTGTGTTCTCCTTTTGTACATGAGCAGAGATTTGGGGGTGGGTGATACTTAAGTTTTGTAGGTTACAGTTGTGTGTAAGTGTGTGTGTGTGTGTGTGTCTGTGTTGAATTACCATTCATTTCTCTTCTTGCCTACATAGTCACCAGCTGCAGATCTGATTGCTACCAACTATTTCTCCGTTCCTTGGCCACACTGATATTCCATTTCCTGGAAAGCTGTCATCTAAGCAGTTCATTATTCAATCCCAAGGTGAAATCCTAGCACTCTATCTGAGTGTTCTGTTAAGCTTATTGTCTAATCAGTCAAAGCACAGCATTACTGTATTGATATTGAAAGTGAAAGTCACTCAGTCATGTCCAACTCTTTGTGACCCCATGGACTATACAGTCCATGGAATTCTCCAGGCCAGAGTACTAGAGTGGATAGCCATTTCCTTCTCCAGGGCATCTTTCCAATCCAGATCTCCCTCATTGCAGGCAGATTCTTTACCAGCTGAGCTACCAGGGAAGCTTGTATTGATATTTTAGGTTAACATAATGTGTTGAAGATGCCCCCTTCCATATGCCCATATCCTAACTCATGGAATCTGTGAATGTGACCTTATTTGTAAACAGGGTATTTGCAGAAGTAATTAAATAAGATCTCAAGATGAGATCATTCTGGATTATCCAAGTAAACTTGGATAATCTGATGATAAGTGTACTTTGAGAGACACACAGAGAAAGACATAGAGAGTGAGGAGAAAAAGGCTATGTGAAGGTGAATACAGAGAGCAGAGTTTGCAGCCACAAGATGAGGAACACCTGGATTCACTAGAAGCCAGAAGAGACAAGGAGGAATTCTCCCCAGAGCTTTTGGATGGAGGGAGTGCTACCTTTCTAATATCTTGATGGCAGATCTCTGGCCTCCAGAACTATGAGAGAATAAATTTCTGTTGTAATACTCTCATATTGTTAAACAGCAGCCACAGGAAATTAACACAGGTGGTTACATCCCTTTCTGGAAATGAATGTACCAAAAGTTATCAGAATAGTATCTATATTCACTGTTACATTGGAGAGTGAATACAAAAGCAAAACAAAATCAGTCTTTCATGATCATTACTAGAGATAATAATTAACATGTGGAGCATCAAGTCCAGGAGTATTCATATATTCATTTATTCATTCAGTGAGTTTCAAGAATATACTAAGGCACTATTCAAGGAGTAACAAACACATATGATCTCTGCTTTTGTGAAATTGACCTTCTAGGGGATAATACTAAGTAGAAGTTTTGCATAGTAGCACATTTGACTTTTGAAAATGGATTCTTTTAAAAAATGTTTTGACAGGTATCATTAATACATTTCAAAGAAAATCCTTTGTAAGCTAGTATAGTAATACCTTGTGACCCCTTTCTTCACTGCAGAGGATTCTTAAAGTTCCAATCAACCTAATGTGTGCCTCTGTTTCTCAATGATTCATGTGTGAGAGATTGTTTTCTTTATGCCATTATTGTCTAATAAATTACCATGTCTTCAGAATACCAAATGGAACAAAAACGGAATCAAAAGAAGCGGCTGAAAATTAAATGCTTAAATCGATGAAAATAAATATTTAATGGTGTGACTAAGTGTAAGGGTATGGGATTATTAGAAAAATGTTCAATTTAGAGTGTTTTGGAGGTATTTTAAGGTTTTCTTTCCTTTTTGTTCATGCCAAGCAACCTCGGGCAATTGAGACTCAAGAGGCTTCATGGTATGAACTGTTAGGCCATAACTTAGTGATCTAAAACACAGCATATGGCAATTAGAGGCGTGTGGTTTCCTTTAAGCTATTCATTTGGCTAGTGTAACAGGAGCACCTAAATTCCTTCAACTTATTATAATTTGGTACAATGGAGAGTCCAAGGCAAAGAAGAGCATTGCAGGACAGAAGTGTTCCAAAATATAGCAGTACTCAGAAGATGAAGGACAAGTAAGAGCTAGGTGTAGAGAACCCTTCCTGTACAGTGCAAATTAGGCACAGAACAGCAAAAGCCAGGAAAGGTATATGATCCAAAGAAAGAAAAGTCCTCCAGCTTCAGAAATTCCTCAAAAGTTCTTGTGACCCACTACCCTTTACCAGTTTACATTTTTATGTTATGAAATTTAAAAAATGTTTCTTGCTTTGTGTTCTTTGGAGAAATTGAGAAGCAGTGAATTGTTCCATATTTAAATTCTAGAGGATTCTTCCTCCTGTTTTTTTTTTTTTTTTTCATTGAATCATATGAAGTTTAATACACCTAAAAAAATAGAAAGACTGTCCCACATTGGGACAGCTTGCCGATGGAACAACTGCCTAAGAGAGATCATATCCTGCCATCTTTAGTTGAAAAGTTATCTTTCTCTCATAAACTGTATTGTAGTATCAGGTTCCTCCACGGATGATGAGAAAGTTGGAATTTAACCCAGTTTTGATGATTGGGTTTGTACCTCAGGATTACTGATTAATCATAAAAAAGCATAGCTCTGTGGTAAATCATATTTGTGCTCTGCAAACACAACTGCTTGTATAACCAAAACTATAGTAGTTATAAAGAAATGGAAGACTTGAACTTCAAATGTTTTTCCACTTTTTTGTTATTAATTTATTACAATAATAGTAATAATGAGCTGTTATTTTTTGAGCCCATATGTGCCAAACACTGTGCTAAACAATTAACATGCCTATTTCTGTTTTCACAGTGAACTTGTTAGGTAGGTATTGTTGTTTCCACTTTATAGGGGAAATCTCTCTTCCTTTGGCTTCCCTGGTGGTTCAGATGGTAAAGAATCTGTCTGCAAAGCAGAAGACCCAGGCTCAAATCCCTGGGTCAGGGAAGATGACTTGGGGAAGGAAATGGCAACCCACTCCAGTATTCTTGGCTGGGAAATCCCATGGACAGAGAAGCCTGGCAGGTTATAATTCATGGGGTCACAAGAGTCAAACATGATTTAGTGACTAAACGACAACCATTCTGATTTTAAAATGTTTTAATGTAGTTCATTATTTAAAAATAATATATACCAAAAAAAGACTATGTAGGTCTGCCTTAAGTTCCCAAATTTTTGACCTTCATATTCATCCTTCACAAAAAACGTATCATTAAAAATTTTATCACATACTCTCCATATCACAATAAGGAATTTTATGTGTATGAGAATCTTAAGATTATCCATTCTATAAGATTCATTTTTTGGATGAAGAAACTGAGTTACAGAGAGGGAAGTGACAAACCAAGGTTTCAGAGTAAGAAACAAAGATTATATTAGAAGATAATTCTCCCCTGAACCTATTTGCATTTTCTTGAAATCAGTTGCTGCTGCTGCTGCTAAGTCACTTCAGTCGTGTCCGACTCTGTGCGACCCCATAGACGGCAGCCCAACCAGGCTTCCCTGTCCCTGGGATTCTCAAGGCAAGAACACTGGAGTGGGTTGCCATTTCCTTCTCCAATGCATGAAAGAGAAGAGTGAAAGTGAAGTCACTCAGTCGTGTCCGACTCTTAGCGACCCCATGGACTACAGCCCACCAGGCTCCTCCATCCATGGGATTTTCCAGGCAAGAGTACTGGAGTGGGGTGCCATTGCCTTCTCCATGAAATCAGTTAGGCTGCCTCAAAACCAGACCAGGTATGGATATGCAACAAGTCCCTCAAAGGTCATTTGTTTAGTATTTTTCTCAGTTATAGCAACTATCATTGCATAAAACCACTTTCTGAAACAGAAATCTGTACATGTATAAAGTCTGTTTATTTTACTGTTGTTTTATTTAATAATTGGAAATATGATATCAACACAATACATATAAAATGACAATAGCTTGAAAAAATTTGTGTATATATGTACGTATATATGTGTACAAGGTTCGTCTAGTCAAGGCCATGGTTTTGCCTGTGGTCATGTATGGATGTAAGAGTTGGACTATGAAGAAGACTGAGCGCTGAAGAATCGATGCTTTTGAACTGTGGTGTTGGAGAAGACTCTTGAGAGTCCCTTGGACTGCAAGGAGATACAACCAGTCCATTCTGAAGGAGATCAGCCCTGGGATTTCTGTGGAGGGAATGATGCTAAAGCTGAAACTCCAGTACTTTGGCCACTTCATGCAAAGAGTTGACTCATTGGAAAAGACTCTGATGCTGGGAGAGATTGGGGGCAGGAGGAGAAGGGGATGACAGAGGATGAGATGGCTAGATGGCATCACTGACTCACTAATGGACGTGAGTCTGGGTGAACTCCGGAAGTTGGTGATGGACAAGGAGGCCTGGCGTGCTGCAATTCATGGGGTCGCAAAGAGTTGGACATGACTGAGCGACTGAACTGAACTGAACTGATCTATGTATTACTTGTAACTTGTTGATGGACTTATTTCATAAATTTAGTCAGAGTAATAAATTTACTTACATACTTCAAATGATATAAACACAGAAAAATCATTTTTATTTTGTGGCACTCACAGAGATGTTGCCTATGGTTCTTATTTTATTTCATTTCTTAGTTAAGGCAGCTGACTTGCATAGTAATGACACTATGAATTGCAGTCCTCTGGCGCCATTTGGTTCTGATCATTCTTTATTGATGCAACACTTTTGATATGTTTTTCTTTCATTCTCAATGTTTATAGTCCACAAAGATCTGTGTTTTAAAGGCCCATCAATGTAATTGTGTGACTACATTTAACTACTCTGAAATGTGATGGACAGTCACTAGTCTTTCAAGGGTTTAGAGTTTTATGATATCCGCTTATATTCTTCCTCATTATTTATTGTATATTTGTAATCTATTCCTTTAAATTCAGTTATAAATCAAAATATTCTATTGTGGACATGGAAGTGACTTATATTCCCTAGGAAAAAGAAATCTATTTTTTTTTTACTGTATTTCAGTGAAAACATGTATTGAAATTTGAGATGAGATGTATTATTTTTAAAAAAATGGAAAATAGTAATAAAAAGATATTTTAAAAAATAAAAATCTTAAGTGGGATTATATAATAAAATGTTGATGTATATAATCTATATTTTACAATGCACATATGTGCATATGTGTGTTGTAAGCCACTTCAATTGTGTCCAACTCTTTGCAACCTTATGGACTGTAACTCCCCAGGCTCCTCTGTCCATGGGATTCTCCAGGCAAGAATACTGGAGTGGATTGCCTTGCCCTCCATGCACTCCTCCAAGGGATCTTCCACACCCAGGGACTGAACCCACATCTCTTAGTCTCCTGCATTGGCATGTGGGTAATTTTATTTTTTGGAAAATTGGAAGTCACCTCCCTTTAGTCTTTAAGTTTTAGATGTTAAAGAATCAAAGAATCAAATTTAAATTCAAATAATTAAATCTTTTCATAAAGGTAAGAAATCACAAGCAAATAAATTTCTATGATGTGCTCAGTAAGGTATTGTGGTGATAAAACATAAGACCTGACCTCAGGCGCCAGTCAGTGGGGATACAAGTCTGTCATAGCCAAAGTCCTCTTAGCACTAATTCTAAAGAAAAATAAAATCTACCCTTAAGAAAATGTTTTCTCTATGACAAACTCATTGTTAAGCAACTTGCCTCTCTCATTTCACAGAACTCTCATGTCATGAAAATGTCACGAGGACTTACAGGAGAAAGAGCAGACTACTCGTTAAACAGTAGTGGGGATTTGGATCAGACAAGTGAAAAGGGGCCAGCAGATGAGGAGATCTGGGCAAGGGGTTTGTACCAAGTGCACAGGATAGATTCTACTTCTCTGTTGCTGCTGCTGCTGCTGCTGCTAAGTCGCTTCAGCCGTGTCCGACTCTGTGTGACCCCATAGACGGCAGCCCACCAGGCTCCCCCATCCCTGGGATTCTCCAGGCAAGAACACTGGAGTGGGTTGCCATTGCCTTCTCCGCTACTTATCTTCACCTGCAGGGAAATGAGCATGTGTTTTAGAGTGAGTCCATCCTTCTGAGATCCATTGGAATGCCCAGAGACTGAAGGCTATACAATTCTTTGTACAGCAATAGGGAACTCATAGTGAGTTCATACAAAATGGTGGTGTTGGGAAGAGAAAGAGGAATTTTTTAAAAATCAAGTTAAATAATGGCTTTGTTTAACTTGATTTTTCTGAGGAAAGAAGGGTAAGAATTTTTTTTTCAAATTTTAAATAATATAATAATTTTTAAACACATTGAAAAATATGTTTCTACTAATAACAGCATAGGTGTGATAGGCAGTTGATTATGAGTAAGGCAGACAAAGAGAACAGAAATGGAAACTAAGCTACGTCTATATAGAGATTATTTTGGTGGTAAAAGACTCAAATGGAAATCTCCAAAGGCTGCTTAGATCTGAGGGAACTTGTGTGTGTGTGGGGGGGGGGGGGGGGGGGGGGGGATGGTGGTAATGGTATAAGCAATACAGAAATGCACAAAAGATAATTTATACAGAGCAGAGAGGAAACTTTTACAGAATTTTTTTTTTAATGCCTACATGAGTTTGGGAAGGGAGAAAATCAGGGAAGTCAACAATGGAATCAAATTCACAGCCCTAGAAGGATGGAACAGATTGTGTATTCTTTAACTTGTTGCCTTTTCCTGTTGTCTTCATAGATTTAAACACATGTTGATTCATTTAACATTTGTTTAGAACCTTTTCTTTGCGTAAATCATTATAGATTAAGTATTTGTAAACATTTATAAAGTAAGCAATTTTATTAGGTGCTATTGATTTTTATAGAATGGAAACAAGATTCGTCTGATGTACAGTTCTAAAACAGGCAACTCCATGTTTTGTGAGTACACCCTCATTTTGTCTCTTTGTGTGTAATACTCACAGATTTATTCACAAGGCAATTCTGCCAAATTCGGCTCCAGTTACAGATTGAAAGCACTTTCTTAAACTCTCATGGGAACTTTCCTATAAGTGTTAAATGTCAGGATTTGGCCTGAATTGCACGTCCAATAAATAAGAAGATAATGTAACTAGAATGTTGGCTCAAAAAAATCTCACACAGACTTAAAGAATATTTCTCCTGCCCAGCTTTATGAGATGTCATGCACTGTCTTTCTCCAAAATTCTTTGGATAAAGTTAAGCACATTTCTCTGTTGACATGTCCCTTGCATAAAGTCTCAACCATTCAGGTTTCTAGGGTAGTTCTTAAAAAAGTGTCTCTACAGAACATTTAAAGTCATTTTTACAATTTAATTTTTCTTCTTAACTAAGTAATCTGTTCATTTTCGCCTTTCAGAGTGCTTGTGAGATCTTCTTTTTCCTGAAACATTAAAACTATTAATATATGGAGTAGAATTTATAACTACTAATAGAGGCTGATGTCCTGAGAATCAGGCCTGCTAGTATAAGTTACTGAGTCCAGCCTTGTAATCTACATATTTAGGTCCTTCTTCAGCAAACCTTTCTTCTATTGTATCTCTGAATATTATTTCTATGCTATATCATTGGTCCTGTTACCCCACTATAATAAAAGTTATTAGAATATTAAATCTCAACTATCCTTCTTCCAAAGTTATCATCTTTTCTCTAATCATTATTATCTATTTTCCCTCTTCCTCTGTATTTTAAAAGAGCCTCTCAAAGGCAGCACTGATTTCATGTACTCTGTATTGTTTTAATATTTTAAACTCTGTGTTATTTCTTTTTATTCTCCTTTATCTCTATCAATGGATATTTTAGCTTTTAATAAGATCTTCATGTTTTCACCCTTAGACTCTGTAGTGGAAAGGTTTATGCAACAACTCAACTAGCTAAAGGATGCTCAGGTAGCTGGTAAGACACTATTTCTGAGTGTATCTGTGATGATGTTTCCAGTAGAGGTTAGCATTTGAATCAGTAGACTCAATAAAGTGATCTGCCCTCAACAATGTGGGCAGGCATCACTCTATTCACTGTGGACCCAATTAGACAAAAAGATATAGAAAGGGCAAATTATCTCCCTCTTTTTTTTTTGAGCTGAGATGTCCATCTTCTGCCTGGGGACATTAGAGCTACTGGTTCTCAGACCTCTGAAGTCAGTGACTTACACTAGCAGCCCCACAGTTCTTAAGACTTTAACCTCAATTAGAAGTTAAATCTTCCACTCCCTTGGTTCTAAGCCCTTGGACTCAGACTGTATTACACCACCAATTTTCCTGTTTCTATGACTACAAAAGGCAAGTTGTGGGACTTCTTGACCTCCATAACTATGTGAGCCAATCCCTATAATAAATCCTCCCTTATAAGCTGTTAGGCAACACAGACACACGTGTGCACACACACACACATATTTTCTTTTTCTGTTGGTTTTGTTTTTCTGAAGAACATTGATTTACAACAGATTCTAATTTCTAATCTCAATTAGATTCTAATTGAGTTGTATGTGTTTTCATTCATTCATCACCAGTGTGTATAGATGGCTCAGTTTTGTCTGACTCTTTGTGACCCTGCGACTGTAGCCCAACAGGCTCCTCTGTCCTTGGAATTTTCCAGGCAAGAATACTGGTGTAGTTTGTCATTTACTACTCCAGGGGATCTTCCAGAGCCAGGGACTGAACCTAGGTTTCCTGAGTTGCCTGCAGATTGTTTGTGGTCTGAGTTACCAGGGAAGCCCCAGCTCTACTAACAAACACTGCTCAAAATCTACAATAGTCTCTCCCCTACTCCCACATCATGTGTCTTTCCTTTTGCTGGGATGCCCTTTGAACCTTCCTTAGGGAGGCATTTCCTGATACCAGTAGAGAGCACAGGCTCAGGCCAGGCTTGAGTCTTGCTCCACCATTTACTACCAACGTGGCTATAGAAGTTTACTTACTCATTCTCTGCCTCAGTTTCTCCATCTATTGAATAAGAATAAAAATACTAACACTCTGAAGCATTGTCATGAGGAAGAATACAGATAAGGCACTTCGGACACTGTCCAGTACAAAGTACTCAATATATGTGAATTATTACTGTTCTCAGTTATTAATATGAATGGTTGGTTGATTTAGATTTGCATATTATCAGTTCTGTGATCTGTTAGCCTGAGCCATAGGTGGCTGATATTTGTATAATCTCAATGTAATATTTGTATAATCTCAATCTTCCAGTGTTTGTTGAGCTATCATACAAAGAACCAAATTTATTGGGCAGATATTTTGTTTCCATCTTATCAGAACTCTGCTCACATCATAGGGTGTGGCTGGTCACCATGTGTGATGCCTGCACATGGAATCCTGAGGCATTGGGTGGAGGGAAGAAGAGCTGAGAAGAGAGGTTGATCCCACTTTACAGAAACTCCAAAGTACTGTTCATGAAAGATGTCTTGCACATTTCAGAGCGAGCACAGGCACCAATGCTAGAAAGAAGTAGAACAAAGTCCTTTCACCTTTATCCTTTCTGCTTGGGATAAAGTACCCCAAGCACTGGTGACTGATACCACTTTTTCAAAAGAAGTAAGTGCATTGTCTTCTTCTATTTCAGCCTCAGTTTCTGCCTCCAACTCAGAAAAAGTAGGGAGAGAATTATAAGAAGAAAATGCCTCATGGATAAAAATTTGGAGTAGGCCACCCATGTTTTTTTAATATCATTCCATACTCACATATCTGAAGGTAGTACTACAAAATTTGTAATATGTGTACTTATATTTTACTGATTTTGTTGGATTAAAATTTCTACATTTTTAATCATTTTGCATATATTCCAGGAAGAAATATTCCTGAGAAATATTCTCAGGGGGCTAGTTTTATGTACAGTATAAATTGCAAGTCAATTTCTTGCAATCCCTCTTGACTACCACTTCCCCCAGCTCAAAAAACTGTCATATCATGTGGTACCAATTTAGGAGGCATGGAATAAGTCTCCCCACCTATATCCCTGTCCTCATGGTCAACAAGGATGTCAGTGCAAACTTTCAATATGAAATTTGACTTTGCAATTCAACTGGCTGAGAGACCTTTCCAAACTAATCTCCAGAGATGCTTCTGATGGTCCAAACATAAGCCCCTTATAAACATAGGGCTGCATTTCCTTTACTGGAACTTTTTTGATCACTCTGCCTCTCCTCATCCTTCTCCCCTGCTACAGCTCCTGTCTCCTTAGTCAAGGCTAGTTTTTGCACCCTACATTTTTCTAGCACTTGAACTTTTACTTTATAGCCCTGCTGCTGCTGCTGCTGCTGCTGCTGCTAAGTCACTTCAGTCGTGTCCGACTCTGTGCGACCCCATAGACGGCAGCCCACCAGGTTCCCCCATCCCTGGGATTCTCCAGGCAAGAACACTGGAGTGGGTTGCCATTTCCTTCTCCAATGCATGAAAGTGAAAAGTGAAAGGGAAATCGCTCAGTCGTGTCCGACCCTCAGCGACCCCATGGACTACAGCCTTCCAGGCTCCTCCGTCCATGGGATTTTCCAGGCAAGAGTACTGGAGTGGGGTGTCATTGCCTACTCTTTATAGCCCTACTATGATTTTAATATTTCATGCTACCTATCCAGAACAATTGTAACCTCCATGAGAGTAGGCTCCATATTTAGCTTTGGAAAGGCATCATTAGCATCATGGTGCACTACACTTATGTGGCAAAATTAGACACCAAAATACTTGTTGAATGAATAAATTTGAACCTCTAGACTTCTTATTTAGCTTAGTCATATTAATAAATTCAGAGTATTCAACAGTTAGTAGTAGATTTTGAGTTTCAAGAATTTCCCCTCAGCTAAACTTTGAAAAATTTAGTGTAGTCACTCAATCATTTCTGACTCTTTGTGACCCTGTGGACTGCAGCCTGCCAGGCTCTTCTGTCCATGGGATTTTTCAGAAGAGAACACTGTAGTGGATTGCCATGTCCTCCTTCAGGGGATTTTCGAACCAGGGATTGAACTCCTGTCTCCTGTGTCTCCTGCATTGCAAGCAGAGTCTTTATCTGCTGAGCCATCAGAGAAGCCCTTTTATTTGTTTACTTATAAAAATTCATTAGAGCTTAGAAAGAGAGCGGGAGAAATGGGAAGGGATATTCTGACATCATAAAATGAATAGAGAGATTTACTCTTCTTCTGTCCTTTGTTTTTCCACAGTACAAAAGCATAAAGCTACTTGATTCAGGTTTCATGCTTTCTCAAGTTAAACTAAAATTTTTAAACACCCTATGTTTAAGTATATGTAGCTACTGATTCTTTTCCCCATGTTTATTGAGCCTTTGTTTACTTGTTTTTTGAAAGCAGTCATTGGTAAGTTATCTTCAGGTATGCTCCTAACCCAGCATTAGAGCTCTCTGTAAAGCGTACCAAAAGGAAAATAAAAATAGAAATGGATGCTCTCTCATGTTCTGTCTTCACAGTGAAATACAGGTATGATATTAAAAGGTAAATCTTCTAATGTTGAATTTGCTGGTAGTTGAAAACAAATTTTAGTTATTAAAATTAAATCCCCCAAATAAAGTTTTACATGCTTAATAATATATGTTCAGAGGGTTATGCAGTTTTATATGACTGAGATTTTCAAATACGACTTGCATTGTTAGTCATCTTTTTGCGCTGTTTCTCTGCCTGTTATCACCACTATTTTTTTTTTCTGCTGTTTCTTTCAAAGCAAATGACAGACACATTTCTTTTCTCTAGTCAGCTTTATTAAACTATGATTCTTCTTCAGTTGAATTCTATGAAACATTTAGTTTCAGCTTATTTTTAGTTTGCTATCAGTGTCAGCTGCCCATCCCCCTGCTGGGTGATTAGATTAACCATTGTTTCCACTGGTGCATGGTTCTTCCCAGGCCACTCTAGTTCAGAATTACCACAGAGATGCACTTGGCCTTGGGCAAGTCATTTAGCTTCTCTGTGCTCGCCTTTCTTCATTTATAAAATGAGGATTAAATGACCTTTCTCTACCTACCTAACAGGAGTGCTTTAGATAAAATTAGATAATAGAATTAGAAGCAAATAGGAAGTTTATTTGTTGTACTAAAGCATGATGATCTAGTCTAAGGAACCCAAATAGAAACAGGTGTGTAGCAGGTTTTTTTGGGTGTGTGGCTTTTGCATTCACAGATCAGTTTGATATCAAAAGAAAAATAAATGTCAATTTGAGAATAAAAGGAAAACAAAACTAAAAATTTATAGTAGAAAACAACTGTGTCAGAGGCCAGATTAGAAACTTTTGGTGACCTTCTGTGATTGTGTGAGAGACTCAAGATAGAGAAAGCCATTAGGACACCATTCTCTACAAAAAGAGAAGGAAAGGAAATGAGAAGTAAGAGATCTGAGGAAGTGCTGCTAAAACAGAAAGCTAAAGAAAAACTTTAAAGGTCAACCTTGGAAAACACTGATTGGTAGTGAGAGAGTCAGTTCCTAGGTAGGTTGATAAGGAGTCTAGGGGTTCCCAAGGAGAGAGGGGTCTGGAATTCTCAAGGAGGAAGAAAGGACAAACTTTTTTTTCTTTCTCTACATTCCTTAGGATTATATAACAATAATGTATCCTGCCTGAGGACAGTCTCTGGATTCAGGACTGTCTTTGGATTAAACCTTCTGGCTAATTCTGTTATCTTATACTTTTTTTTTTTTTTTTTAATTCTGTTATCTTAAAATGTAAATTATGGGAGTAGGTCTGATGAGGTCTTTACAACCTCTAGACATTCTTTGGATTCATTGGAGAGTATATAACTTCATTGCTAACATTAGCAAGTGGGTACTCTTTCTGCCCCCTTCTGATGCCAATGTCAGAAGCTTTTTCTACCTCCTTTATACTTTAATAAAACTTTATTACACAAAAGCTCTGAGCGATCAAGCCTCGTCTCTGGCCCCGGATTGAATTCTTCTCCTCTCGGGGCCAAGAATCCTGGTGTCTTCATGTGATTCAACAACAACCTTTCAGTAGAAGAGAAGCATGAGATTTTTAAACTGCAGTGCCATACTACCATCTAGTTTTCCTTTCTATTTTTTAATTTATTTCTTTTTCTACATCATGAAAGAAGAGAAGATATAGAAAAGTGGAGAAATCCAAAAACAAGTGTGATTTTTGCTAGAGATTGTATGTAGTTCATGGTCTCTTTTCCTAGATTAAAATCATAAGTTGAATTCTTCCCACTGCAAGAAATTTTAAGACAAAGTGCATGATATGGACCAGGGCATACTAGAGGCTCAGTTAATGAAAATTAGGATGAAGTAAATCCACTATAGCCTGGGAGAAATCAGGGCTAAGTTACACAATAAATGACAACAATGAAGGATAATGAAACTGAGGCAGCTGGTATGTATGTACAGTATAACACCAACTTCTGTAGATGTTCTTTATTCTTTATATTCAATTGTTTTCTTAAATATTTCAATTTTTATTGAATAAACATGGAGATATAAAAACCATGCTTTGAGATTTGATTAACCATGCCTAGGGAAATTATCTCAGTTTTTACCCTAAAGCTGTATAGTTGGGCCAAGCCTGTCTGTTAGCTGTCTGCCTGAAATGCTGTATTCTAGCTATGGGTATGGAAGGCGGATACACTGGACAACTTTTCTAAGTCAAGGGTGATCATCCGGAGTGTTAAACAATAGACATTCTTATGTCATTCTAAGAATAAGTCTTCTCTGGAGATTTTCTTTAGTATATTTGGTTTTTATTTACCTTTTTTAAAAAAAGTCTCTTTGCCTATTTCATTAGCCCCATCGACAATATCAAATTTGATTTAAAATACAATCTTGATTCCAGCTTGTGCCTCTTCCAGCCCAGCGTTTCTCATAATGTACTCTGTATATAAGTTAAATAAACAGGGTGACAATATACAGCCTTGACGTACTTGATGTATGCTAATCTATCTTGAGACTTTGAAGGTTAATTTCTAGAGAGCAGAGGTCATGATTTGCATCTTTCTTCTGTAATAATAAGCAATTTGTATTGAAGTTTTTTTTTTCCCCACTCCCTACCCTTACATGTATTGAAGTTTTTATCTATTTAACAAATGAAACAAAACCCCAAACCTCTTAGATATTAGGATCAAATAAATATGTTGTGGAAACACGGGTCTCTCGGAGCTTGTTTTCAATCACTTGACATAGGAATAGTGCATCTTGTGTATATGCCAATTATTGTCTGACTCCTAAAAGTGGTAAATTTAAATTTTAATAGATACATATACATATATACTATAAATTCCTAAACAGAGTCTGTAAGTGATGCCATATATATGGCTGAACACTTTTAATATCATTCATTTAAAATATTTTTAAAAATTAATAATATATTTATTAGTAACTGATTACACTTACTAATTTTTGAGATGTTTTCTATCACAGAGAGGGGTTATAACTATAAGCCATTTGTGATTCAGGGGAATTTTCAGTTTGTGCTGCCATTTCATTTAGAAAATACAAAGGAGAAGAAAAGATCAAGGTGCACAGCAAAGACAGAGCATACAAAAGGAACAGAGACCATTGATGTCAACAGGAAATATCTATCTTTCTTTTCAACTAAAATTAAAGAAAGTAGAAATGTGACAAGATGAATACTTTTAACCAAAGGTAACTTAGAATTGCTGTATGTCAAGTTGTCAAAAATGCTTCTGACCTGATTTTTTCTTTCTTTAATTTTACTAAATTTTTTCCTCCTAATCTATTATTTCTCCTTGATAAAATACATGTAACTTCTAAGAAGAATCAGAATATGTGGTAATTCCTTCCCCACCACCCCCCACCAGAAAACTATCATTGAGCCTCCATCTGACATCATTGATACTCATTAAGGACGCAAGTTTATAAATTTCTGTCTAACTTTTGCATTCTTTATGAACATAGATTTGTAACTGAGCCAGCTTATGACACATTCAAAAAATAGGTAGCAGGTTTCTGAAGCGAATTAACTGGGGGCCAAATTTAGCTTCCTAAACTCATTTCATTTGCACCTCAGTTTGGACTTAAGCCATTAGCACAGCAGGAAAAAGCAATGGTTATGCACCAGGCCACCAGCACTTCCATGCATAAGATTTTACAGAATGACAGAAATAATGAATGTAATTAAAACAGCATGGAGCCAAGAAAAAATAATTAGTATACAAGTTGGATGGCTCTGGGAGGCCCATGACATGACAAAAACATTTTAAGGATTTTAATGATATCCTAAATTAGTTTAGTTTCCAAACAAGAGCTCATGTATCAAAATATTTGAGAAATGAATGTTCTTAATAATTGTCTCCAAGCTTTAGATTAAGGTGTTATAGTTTTAATGACCTCTGTTTTTAATCTCAGATTTTCTCCCTTACTCTGGAAATGACACCTATGAATTATTTAATTATTATGTTCATGAGGAAGGAGTAATATAAATGCCCTATGGTCGTAAAGTGATAAAAGTTAGTCGAGATTTTTGAGAATTGTCATTAATGAGATTTAAAAACTCGTGTTTTTTTAAATAATTATAAATCAAATGAGACACTACGTTCTAACTTATTAATTCATAATCATACAGGGTATGATTTTTAAAGCTTTTAATCTTAAAAGCAAGAGAGGTCTAAACTTTCTCAAGGAAGATTTTTCTGGAAAATCAATTTGAGCACCACTAATAACAGTGCTAGTTCTTTAAAATCATGCAAACATAGTACATTCTGGGAAGTATAAGTCCTTCCTTAAAGACAGAAGAGAATATTATATATATCTATATCTATCTATCTATCTATATATATATGCACTGCAGCAATTCTTCCCACCTCCTAAAATCAAAAAGACTATTTGATAAAGATAGATTTTTACACTGATTTTTAGAATCACTTTGGGGCTTCTCTGGTGTTTCAGATGGTAAAGAATCTGCCTGCAATGCAGGACACCTGCGTTCAATCTTTGGGTGGGGAAGAGCCCCTGGAGAAGAGAATGGTGACCCACTCCACTCTTCTTGCCTGCAGAAACCCATAGACAGAGGAGCCTGGTGGGCTGCACTCCATGGGGTCACAAAGAGTCAGACACGACTGAGTGATTTTCACTTCACTTCAGGATTACTTTTATTCTCTAACTTGTTAATACAAACTCAAAACAATTTTTTTTTCTAAATTATCTCTCTAGAGAAAAACCTAGAAGTCATATAAAATGACTTCTAAACTTTTTTTTCCCAAATATTATAGAGTTCTAAGAAATTATAATAGCAAATAAAGCCAAGAAATTTGTGATGATGGAAAAAATAATGTGCCATTTTAAATCATGTTCTTTCAGGATGAGTAAATCATAGACAGAAAGCAAGGGAGAAGGAGAATTTCCAAGATATCTGGATGTGGATATTAAGAAGAAAAAATGAAAATTCGAGATCTGGGCCTTGGATGTCTTGGAGAATAATACTGCTACTGATAGAATCATATATCGAAAATTGTATTTGTTGGAAAAAATAATGAAACAAAATCGTTGAGACTGAATGATAATGAGGCATTCAAAAGGAAATGTGTAGTAGATTTTCAAAAGTAAAAAACTGTACGAGGTCAAGATCTCAGACATGGCTGTTATTTGCAGAGTCATTTGCTCAGAGATTTGACTTAATTCTTTTAAGCTGGCTGTGTTCATATCTCAAATGATCAAAAATTTCCCTTTAAAAAGGAGCAATCGTGTATAAAGACAGATTATAAAAGCATTCCATACAAACATAAATTGAATTACTGTTCTTATAGTCATTACATTTTAAATACTTTCAAACAAAAAGTAGCATTGCTTCACTTTACCTATAAAAAAACAGGCAATTTTATACTTACAACAAAGTTTGATTCCAAGGCAAAATGTTTGTCATCATGTCATACATAACTATGGAACTGTTTTTAAACTTAAGCGGGAGTAAAATCCAAATTTTCTCAAGGAAAATGATTTAAGGAAACAAGTCAAATGTCACAGAAAATGAGCCCCAAGCAGCCTGATTCATTCACTGCTTCTTCCCAAATTCTACTAAGACTTGAAGAACAGGAAACATGGTGGATTCTGCTCTTTAGAGTGTAAGCTGCACATCGTGCTCCTTTAAAAGTGTGTCATATTGTTGAGTTCCTGACCTCTAGAAATTCACGATCTAATGATACAGCTAGACATGTTAAACCCTGCTAAAGCACTATGGGAATGCACTGCAGTCACATTTCATTAAAACAAAGCAAACAAGATTCTTTTCATGGTCTTGGAAACTTCCCTTGTTCACACATGCATGGTTTTAGCTCACAAGGCTCATACTTTCATCTGGTAACATAATTTCTTGCATTTTATTTTCTGCTTGTATTCAGTTTATGTGAAAGATGTTCTCTTGAGAATGTATCTGGCAGGAAAAATTTTGTGGGATAGTATTCCTCACTATTAAATGATAAAGTGACTATATGTGGCTTTTATTCATTTCCTCCTATGAATTATTCTCTTAATATGGACTATATTGCCAAGTATTTCCTACTTTGAATAATGTGGTTGTTGTCTATTTCATGATTCTTGTTAATTAACCTTGAAATTTGTAAAATCTATGTAAGAACTTAAATAGTTGAGGGAAAAGTGTTCATCTGCCAGAGTACAGGTATCAAAGCAACTATATAGTTATTTGTCATGTTGGAACTGGTCCTCTTTGTAAGGAGAGATTTTAACTGAAACAAATTATCAGTGGCTAATGGTCTATTTGGCAGAGCTCATAGCCAGCATTATTCTTGCTGCTCTTGATTAGAATGTAGACCATAGAAGGCCAAGGGATTCTTAATTGATTGTTATTAACAGCCTGTGCATTGTGTATAATTATGAACAAAACTGGACCAGGGAGAAAAAAAGAAAGAAAAAGAGCTAAAGAGAATTAGGGTTATCACTTTCTCAAATATCATCCAGATAGTGTGATCTAAGCAACATCTGAGGATCTATATATGTTTTTTTCAACCCTATTTCTCAAATGTCTTAGGAGAAATAAAACTGATTTTAAGAATGAGAGCTGTAAGGACTTTTTTTAAGAAATCAGTAGTTAATCACATATATAAAGTCTGGAACACACTGGAGTCCATCAGTTGGTCAATTATATACTTGATACAACTTGGAACATAATTATCAGTATCTATGGCCTTACTAAACTACCTGTTTAAATGATTTAACAAGTGATAAATATCTGGTTAAATGGACATTTAAGTACTTCTGAACATAAACATGATGTTAAGGTTTATATCCGCTCTATAATTTTTCATGTTGATTCTAATGAACAAAAATGCCCATGCACTAAATGTAAAAATGCCCTATTTTTGAGAAAAGAAAAGGCAAAGAAAGATAAGACTGGCCATCCTACAGTTTTGTAGCTTGGCATGAGATAAATGAGTAATGGAAACCACAGATATTTAAACATGGTATTTATCTTATTAGTAGTGTCTTCCTTTTACACAACACACCTGAAACAACAGGGAATAACAAATTAGGTACAATTTTCTCAGTTTGGCTAAACACTAGTAAAAAATCATTCAATAATTTCCAATCAGGCTGTGAATAAGAAGGGCTTGGCATTTATGTGGTTTCCAACAGGTGAATACCTTTGCCTTAGGAATAATATATACATTATTCATTGGCCAAAACCCAACAAAGTCCTTCAGGTGAAAATAAATGCTAACTTCATTTCCAGTACAGATATCAAAAATGCAGGTTGTTATATACCATGCTGTTATACCTGCTTCTAATCACACTGATGTGGATGATTTAGCAAGATAAAACAGTATTTAAGAAAAGGTGAACTTGAAAATTATTACAACCTACACAATTGTAATTGTGTAGCTGATCATGTTGATTTATGGAAGATATTGGTAGAAAAAAATAATAACACTAGGCAAGCTAGCAGATCTTTTTCAAAACATTCCAATCAACAAAAGTGTTTACTTCTTTTCTTTGTGACTCTGACTACAATTTTAAAATGCTTTTTTTAGTCACCAGTTCTTAAGTGGTTCCAAATTGGGAAAGGAGTACATCAAAACTGTATATTGTCACCCTGCTTATGTAACTTATATGCATAGTACATTATGAGAAATACTGCACTGGATGAAGCACAAGCTGGAATCAAGATTGCTGGGAGAAATACTAATAACCCCAGATATGCAGATAACATGACCCTTATGGCAGAAAGCGAAGAAGAACTAAAGAGCCTCTTGATGAAAGTGAAAGAAGAGAGTGAAACAACTGGCTTAAAACTAAACATTCAAAATACTAAGATCATGACATCCAGTCCCATCTCTTCGTGGCAAATAGATGGGTAAACAGTGGAAGCAGTGACAGACTTTATTTTCTTGGGCTCCAAAATCACAGCAAATGGTGACTGCAGCCATGAAATTAAATGATCCTTGCTCATTGGAAGAAAGGAGCAACCTAGACAGCACATTAAAAAGCAGAGACATTAATTTGCTGACAAAGATCCGTCTAGTCAAAACTATGGTTTTTCCAGTAGTCATGTATGGATGTGAAAGTTGGACTATAAAGAAAACTGAGCACTGAAGAATTGATACTTTTGAACTGTGATGTCAGAGAAGACTCTTGAAAGTCCCTTGGACTGCAAGGAGATTCAACCAGTCTATCCTAAAGGAAATCGGTCCTAAATGTTTGTTGGAAGAACTGATGGTGAAGCTGATACTGCAATATTTGGCCATCTGATGTGAAGAACTTATTCATTTGAAAAGACCCTGATGCTGGGAAAGATTGAAGCTGGGAGGAAAAGGAGATGACAGAGAATGAGATGGATGGATGGCATCACTGATTCAATGGACATGAGTTTGAGTAAACTCTGGGAGTTGATGATGGACAGGCAGGCCTGGCGTGCTGCAGTCCATGGGACTGCAAAGAGTCGGACTCAACTGAGTGAGTGAACTGAACAGAACTGTACTCTTAAATAATTTTCTAAACTTAGAGATAATTTGAGTATGGATATTACTATTTAAAATTCTAATTGATTTTATTATTTGCCATTTTTAATTTCATTGAATATAATGTTTTTTTACATTGAATGATATCCACCATAGAGGTAAAATATATCCCTAGGAACCTACATTATATTGCAAAATTATAATAATGTGAAGTCAACATAGTTTTGTTTTTAAAATTCTCAGCTGAAACCAACCCAAATGAAAGATATATTGGAATACATATGACTCCCACCTCCATTCAGTGGAATAGGGTACCTGTAATTCAGTAAGTTTTACAAAATATAGCATATTGCAGTGCTCAAAACTTGATAAAATAATTGCTTATCCTGTAAGGATATTTGCTTATATGCATTAATAAAATTAATGGTCAATCAAATGTTAAAAAACAGTTTATCCTAATGAATCTGAGTCTACTTGAATAAATTTGATCTAGAACTCTATAATTTATATCTATACAATTTTCTGGGAAATTTTCCTCATTATTTCTCAAGTGGGAAAATTGTTACTGTACTTTGTCATAATTTTGTAAAAAGTTATGACAGTGAATAGATCGGCTAAAGCTTACACTTTAAGTTGTTTTATTCAATATTATTATAGTGGTAGAAGCCATGATAAACATTATTATCTACTATAAAATTCTTATCAATAACAGCATCAGTTTTTGGGATGTGTTACTCACATGTATATATATGGTATATTGGAAGAGTACTTCAATGGAATGAAAAAGTTTAGAAATAGAATTGGAATAAACAAAATGGAAAGGCTATCTGGGTAAGATGACAAATTGAGCTGCTTTGTCTAATTTCCTCATGTCTGATCTTGCTTCAGCATTAGAAACTAAGAGTGCTATGCACATGTTAAAAAGTCACACACTTTCCTCTAGATATTTAATAGATGTGACCAGATTGAAGAAACCCAATAAGGACTGGAAAATAGTTGCCTTTACTGAGGATGCAGCTAAATACTGTGGAAATTGGGTGGAGGAGATTTGGGCTGAATCATGTAATAGGAAATATGAACTACGTCACATCCTCATGACTGATGTTGAAGGGCAAAATTCTAACAAGATTTCAAACAACAGAGAATCCCAAAAGGGTCTCAGCACCCTGTTTTGGGGTAAATATCAAATCATTGAAAATCCTATTTATACAAATGTGAAATGATTAGTTAAGTTGAAAAGAAAAATATATAGTGTGGGAATTATAAACATTTTACTATAAGAAAGAGAACTTATTGTAAGAGTAAATATATACTTATTTTTTTTCTCTTTTTTTTTAAATTTTATTTTATTTTTAAACTTTACATAATTGTATTAGTTTTGCCAAATATCGAAATGAATCCATCACAGGTATACATGTGTTCCCCATCCTGAACCCTCCTCCCTCCTCCCTCCCCATACCATCCCTCTGGGTCATCCCAGTGCACTAGCCCCAAGCATCCAGTATCGTGCATCGAACCTGGACTGGAGACTCGTTTCATACATGGTATTTTACATGTTTCAATGCCATTCTCCCAAATCTTCCCACCCTCTCCCTCTCCCACAGAGTCCATAAGACTGTTCTATACATAAGTGTCTCTTTTGCTGTCTCGTACACAGGGTTATTGTTAGCATCTTTCTAAATTCCATATATATGCGTTAGTATACTGTATTGGTGTTTTTCCTTCTGGCTTACTTCACTCTGTATAATAGGCTCCAGTTTCATCCACCTCATTAGAACTGATTCAAATGAATTCTTTTTAATGGCTGAGTAATACTCCATTGTGTATATGTACCATAGCTTTCTTATCCATTCATCTGCTGATGGACATCTAGGTTGCTTCCATGTCCTGGCTATTATAAACAGTGCTGCAATGAACATTGGGGTACACGTGTCTCTTTCCCTTCTGGTTACCTCCCAGAATATTGGAAATAAAAGCAAAAATAAACAAATGGGACCTAATTAACCTTAAAAGCTTCTGCACATCAAAGGAAACTATCAGCAAGGTGAAAAGACAGCCTTCAGAATGGGAGAAAATAATAGCAAATGAAGCAACTGATATTCTTATTTTTGAAAATGCTTTACTACTGAGCACAATGTATTTTTTAAAGTACCTAAAAACTTTGTGCTTTCAATAAATGCAATAAAACATAGACTGAGGGGGGGAAAAGAATTTAATGGTGTGATTTAAAAAACAAAAGCTTCAGGTGAAAAAGAATTAACTGTATGAAGAAAAAATACCAGTAAACTAATATTAAAACTGATAAATTAAAAAATTGCATGTAGAAACAGTGTTGTACACAATCTTTATTGTAGATTAAATTGATCAGTAATTTAGAAAATAAACTTGGTATAGTATCTTAGAATATAAATGAACATCCGTGAATAGTAAAACTAATAAGAGAAAGTGGAATTATGAAAGATACCATTGTGTGATTAAATTCCATGGTTCTCGAAGTGAAGGATGGAAACAGTAGAAAAGAATATACAGCCAAATGTAAAAAAGTATTATATAAAGTATAATAAAAAGAGATCAACACCTAGGAGTCTAGGAGTATTTTGGTGAATTAAAATATTTTAAAACAAACTTTATCCAATAATCATTTATATAGAAATAGCAGGATGCCTATGAGAAAAAAAAAATCAGACTGGATAAAGGAATTCTACTGAAATAATAAATTCCAATGGTAGATTAAAAAAATATATGAACATGAAGAAAAACAGATCACCTAAGAAGTTTGTAAGAAAGCAAATCGTTGTTTGGGTGTGATAGAAATAAATACATACTTTCAAAACATAAGGGTTTAGAAAGAAGTATCATTGGCCAGTGGTCCTAAGATGGTGGAGGAATAGGATAGGGAGACCACTTTCTCCCCCCACAATTCATCAAAAGATCATTTGAATGCTGAGCAACTTCCACAAAACAACTTCTGGATGCTGGCGGAGGACACCAAGCACGAAGAAAGGCAGCCCATTCTCTTCCAAAGTAGGTAGGGCAAAATATAAAAGACAAGAAGAGAGATAAAAGAGTTAGGGACTGAGAACCATCCTGGGGAGGGCGTCATGAAGGAGGAGAAGTTTCCAAACAGCAGGAAACCCTCTCACTTGTGGCTCTGTGGGGAGTTTTGGAATCTCAGAGGACAACATAACTGGAAGAAAAAAAAAAAAAAAAAAACACAGAATACACACCTAACTGCCATTCCCAGTGGAGAAGTAGCCCAGATGCTCCCATCCACCACCAACAAGTGGGGGCTAGACCGAGTGATGCAGGCTGCATGCTTAGGGTAAGGACCGGGCCTGAGTTCCCTGAGGAAAATCTGACGGAGCTAACATGAGATAGCAACCCAAACTGTGGGATAGCCAGAGAGAATTAAAAGAATTTTCCTGCAAAAGGCTCTAACCTAACGCACAACCTGGCCCACTCAGGGAACAAAGGATTGAGCAAATACCAAAGGAGAGCTAGCCAGTTGTGTACATGCCCCTTCCCCAAGGAGGCAGAGAGGCAGAAGGCAAGGGGTAATCTCAGCCCCAGAGGCTGGCATCCTCCAGCAAACTGTGAGCAGGCCCCAGTTGCTAACCATGTCTTCCTGGGAACCTGAACGGTTGACATTCGCCAAGGAGGGTGGCAGCCTGAGATCAGCTCCCCAGAGGAGACACATGGCACACCAGAGATGGTGCTCTCATGGCACACTCAGGAAACTGAGCAGCGGGGACCAGGGAGGTGATTAAGATGCACGGTCCACCTGGGAAGGTGCACTCACCAAGAACCTGATCGTCTGAACTGCTCGGACCTGGGAAGGGCACAAAACGCATGCCCAACCGAGTCTGTGCCCTTGCAGAGTACCCGAGAACCTGAATCTGAGCAGCTTAGACCTGGGACGAGCATGATACGCAGGGTCCACTTTGGACAGTACCCATGCAGAGCAACCTAGAGCCTGAGCAGTGTAGACCCAGAAAGCACACGCTGCCATGAGTTGGGGCAAACCCAGTGTGGTCCATACACTGTGAGCACTCCCCACAGATGCCAGTGATATTTATTTGCAGTGTTCCTCCCTCCCCACAACACAACTGAACAAGTGAGCCTAAATAAGTGACATCTTCACTCTCTTGTGTAAGGGTGGAAATTAGACACTGAAGAGACTTGCAAACAAAGGAAGCCAAAATAAACAAAGAGGGAACCTCTCTGGAAGTGACAGGTGCAACAAATTAAAACCCTGTAGTTAACATTGACTAGGCATGGGAAGGGGCCTGTTGACCTCGAGAAGAAGTACAAGCTGGAACAAGGAACTATCTAAAACTGAAGTGACCTCACACTAACCACAACAGCTCCAGAGAAATTCCTAGATATATATTTTACTATTACCATTTTTCACTCTTTTATTTCTAAGTTCTTTTACTCCTGTAATTTCCATTTATATAACCTACAATTGCTGTGCAAAAAAACCCCCTATTTTTAAAGCAAATTTCATATATATATATTTTATAATTTTTGTGATTGATTTGTTTTGTATTTTTAATATTGTAGTTTTGAGAGTCTAACCTCTAGATTTTTAATCTTTGCTTTTTGGTATTTGTTATCAATTTTGTACCTTTAACAATCTAATTTTTAACTATCCATTTTCACTTAGGGGTATGATTACTGGCTTGATTTCTCTCTCCCCTTTTGACTCTCCCTTTTCTCATCCAGGTCACCTCTATCTCCTCCCTCTCCCTTTTATTCCCTACTTAACCCTGGGAATCTCTCTGGGTGTTCTGGGCTATGGAGAACACTTAGGGAACTGATTACTGGCTAGATTGGTCTCTCCCCTTTTGACTCCCCCTCTTCTTTTGATCACTTCTATATCCCTCCTCCCTCTTCTCTTCTGCATTTAACTCTGTAAACCTCTCTGGGTGTCCCTCACTGTGGAGAAATTTTTCACCATTAACCTAGATGTTTTATCATCTGTGCTGTATGGATGGAGAAGTCTTGAGGCTACTGTAAGAATAAGACTGAAAGCTGGAGGCAGGAGGCTTAAATCCAAAACTTGAGAACACCAGAGAACTTCTGATTCCAGGGAACATTAACAGACAAGAGCTCATCCAAAAGCCTCCATTCCCACACTGAAACCAAGCTCCACCCAAGAGCCAAAAAATTCCAGAGCAAGACATACCATGCTAATTCTCCAACAATGTAGGAACACAGCCCTGAGCATTAAAATACAGGCTGCCCAAAGCCATGCCAAACTCATAGAAACCCCAAAACCCACTACTGAAGACTTCATTGCACTCCAGAGAGAAGAGATCCAGCTTCACCCACCAGAACACAAATGCAAGCTCCCACTTCCAACCCCACTTCCAAGCCACTCTTCCAACCCCACCCACAGGGAGGAAGCTCCACAATAAAGAGGAAACACAAACTTCCAACCTATAGAAAGGCCACCCCAAACACAGCAATCTAAACAAAATGAAAAGGCATAAAAATATTCAGCAGATAAAGGAACAGGACAAATGGCCACCAAACCAAACAAAAGAGGAATAGAGGTGTCTACTTTAAAAAAAATTCAGAATAATGATAGTAAAGATGATCCAAAATCTTGAAAACAAAATGGAGTTACAGATAAATAGACTAGAGACAAGGATTGAGAATACGCAAAAAATGTTTAACAAGGACCTAGAAGAAATAAAAAAGGGTAAATCAATCATGAATAATGCAATAACTGAGTTCAAAAGTACTCTGAAGGGAACCAATAGTGAAATAACTGAGGCAAAAGATAGGATAAGTGAGATGGAAAATAAAATGGTGGTAATAAATAAAGCAGAGAGAAAAAAAAGAATTAAAAGAAATTAGGACAACCTCAGAGATCTCTGGGTCAATGTTAAACACCCCAACCTTCAAATCATAGGAGTCCAAGAAAGAGAAAACAAAAAGAAAGGGCATGAGAAAATACCTGAAGAGATAATAGTTGAGAACTTACCTAAAAGGGGGAAGAAAATAGCCACCCAAGTCCAAGAAACCCAGAGAGCCCCAAATAGGATAAACCCAAGGTGAAAAACCCCAAGAAACATATTAATCAAATTAATGAAGATCAAACACAGAGTACAAATATTAAAAGCAGCAAGGGAACAGCAACAAATAACACACAAGGGGATCCCCATAAGGATAACAGCTGATCTTTCAATAGAAATTTTTCAGGCCAGAAAGGAAAGGCAGGACATACTTAAAGCGATGAAAGAGAAAAACCTATAACCCAGGTTACTAAAACCAGCAAGGATTTCATTCAAATATGAAGGAGAGATCAAAAACTTTACAGACAAGCAAAAGCTGAGAAAATTCAGCACCACCTGACCAGCTCTTCAACAAATGCCAAAGGATCTTCTCTAGACAGGAAACACAGAAAAGGTTTATAAATTTGAGCCCCAAACAACAGAGTAAATGGCAACAGGATCATACTTATCAGTAATTACCCTAATTGTAAATGGGTTGAATACCCCAACCAGAAAACAAAGACTAGCTGAATGGATACAAAAACAGGACCCCTGTATATGCTGTCTAAAAGAGACCCACCTCAAACCAAGGGACACATACAGACTGAAAGTAAAGGGTTGGAAAAAGATATTTCATGTAAATGGAGACCAAGGGAAAACAGGAGTAGCGATACTTATATCAGATAAAATAGACTTTGAAATAAAGGCCATGAAAGGAGACAAAGAAGGAAACTACATAATGATCAAAGAATCAATCCAGGAAGAAGATATAACAATTATACATATATATATATATATATATATATATATGCATCCAACATAGGAACACTGCAATATGCAAGGCAAATGCTAACAAGTATGAAACAGGACATTAACAATAACACAATAATAGTGGGAGACTTTAATACCCCACTCACACCTATGGATAGATCAACCAAACAGAAAATTAGCAAGGAAAAACAAACTTTAAGTGATACAATGGACGAGTTCAGTTCAGTTAGTTCAGTCGATCAGTCACGTCCGACTCTTTGCAACCCCATGAATCACAGCACAAGAGGCCTCCCTGTCCATTGCCAAACTCAAACTCCTGTCCATCGAGTCGGTGATGCCATCCAGCCATCTCATCCTCTGTTGTCCCCTTCTCCTCCTGCCCCCAATCTTTCCCAGCATCAGGGTCTTTTCCAATGGGTCAACTCTTCGCATGAGGTGGCCAAAGTATTGGAGTTTCAGCTTTAGCATCAGTCCTTCCAATGATCACCCAGGACTGATCTCCTTTAGAATGGATTGGTTGGATCTCCTTGCAGCCCAAGGGACTCTCAAGAGTCTTCTCCAACACCAGCTTTCAAAGGTATCAATTCTTCATTGCTCAGCTTCTTCACAGTCCAACTCTCACATTCATACATGACCACTGGAAAAACCATAGCCTTGACTAGACTGACCTTTGTTGGCAAAGTAATGCTCTGCTTTTCAATATGCTATCTAGGTTGATCATAACTTTCCTTCCAAGGAGTAATCATCTTTTAATTTCATGGCTGCAGTCACCATCTGCAGTGATTTTGGAGCCCAAAAAAATAAAGTTAGGCACAGTTTCCACTGTTTCCCCATCTATTTCCCATGAAGTGATGGGACCAGATGCCATGATCTTAGTTTTCTGAATGTTGGGCTTTAAGCCAACTTTTTCTCTCTCCTCTTTCACTTTCAATAAGAGGCTTTATAGTTCCTCTTCACTTTCTGCCATAAGGGTGGTGTCATCTCCATATCTGAGGTTACTGATATTCCTCCCAGCAATCTTGATTCCAGCTTGTGCTTCTTCCAGCCCAGCGTTTCTCATGGTGTACATTGCAATTAAATAAGAAGGGTGACAATATACAGCCTTGACGTACTCCTTTTCCTATTTGGAACCAGTCTGTTGTTCCATGTCCACTTCTAACTGTTGCTTCCTGACCTGCATATAGGTTTCTCATGGGGCAGGTCAGGTGGTCTGGTATTCCCATCTCTTTCAGAATTTCCCACAGTTTATTGTGATCCACACAGTCAAAGGCTTTGGCATAGTCAAGAAAGCAGAAATAGATGTTTTTCTGGAACTCTCTTGCTTTTTTGATGATCCAACAGATGTTGGCAATTTGATCCCTGGTTCCTCTGCCTTTTCTAAAACCACCTTGAACATCTGGAAGTTCACGTATTGCTAAAGCCTTGCTTGGAGAATTTAGAGCATTACTTTACTAGTGTGTAAGACGAGTACAATTGTGTGGTAATTTGAGCATTCTTTGGCATTGCCTTTCTTTGGGATTGGAATGAAAACAGAACTTTTCCAGTCCTGTGGCCACTGCTGAGTTTTTCAAATTTGTTGGCATATTGAGTGCAGCACTTTCACAGCATTATCTTTCAGGATTTGAAATAGGTCAACTGGAATTCCATCACCTCCACTAGCTTTGTTCATAGTGATGCTTTCTAAGGCCCACTGTACCTCACATTTCAGGACGTCTAGCTCTAGATGAGTGAACACACCATCGTGATTGTCTTGGTTGTGAAGATCTTTTTTGTACAGTTCTGTGTATTCTTGCCACCTCTTCTTAATATCTTCTGCTTCTGTTAGGTCCATACAATTTCTGTCCTTTCTTGAGCCCATCTTTGCATGAAATGTTCCCTTGATATCTCTAATTTTTTGAAGAGATTTCTAAGCTTTCCCATTCTGTTGTTTTCCTCTATTTCTTTGCATTGATCGCTGAGGAAGGCTTTCTTATCTCTCCTTGCTGTTCTTTGGAACTCTGCATTCAGATGCTTATATCTTTCCTTTTCTCCTTTGCTTTTTGCTTCTCTTCTTTTCACAGAAATTTGTAAGGTCTCCCCAGACAGCCATTTTGCTTTTTTGAATTTCTTTTTCTTGGGGATGTTCTTGTTCCCTGTCTCTTGTACAATGTCATGAATCTCCGTCCGTAGTTCATCAGGCGCTCTGTCTATCAGATCTAGCCCCTTAAGTCTATTCCCACTTCCACTGTATAATCATAAGGGATTTGATTTAGGTCATACCTGAATGGTCTAGTAGTGGTTTTCCCAACTTCCTTCCATTTCAGTCTGAATCTTCCTTCAGTTCAGTCTGAACTGCAATAAGCAGTCCATGATCTGAGCCACAGTCAGCTCCCGGTCTTGTTTTTGCTGGCTGTATAGAGCTTCTCCATCTGTGGCTGCAGAGAATATAATCAATCTGATTTCAGTGTTGACCATCTGGTGATGTCCATGTGTAGAGTCTTCTCTTGTGTTGTTGGAAGTGGGTGTTTGCTATGACCAGTGCATTCTCTTGGCAAAACTCTCTTAGCCTTTGCCCTGCTTCATTCCATACTCCAAGGCCACATTTGCCTGTTACTCCAGGTGTTTCTTGACTTCGTACTTTTGCATTCCAGTCCCCTGTAATGAAAAGGACATCTGTTTTGGGTGTTAGTTCTAAAAGGTCTTGTAGGTCTTCATAGAACCGTTCAACTTCAGCTTCTTCAGCGTTACTGGTTGGGGCATAGGCTTGGATTACCATGATATTGAATGATTTGCCTTGGAAACGAACAGAGATCATTCTGTTGTTTTTGAGATTGCATCCAAGTACTGAATTTCAGACTCTTTTGTTGACCATGATGGCTATTCCATTTCTTCTAAGGGATTCCTGCCCACTATAGTAGATATAATGCTCATCTGAGTTAAATTCACCTATTCCAGTCCATTTTAGTTCACTGATTCCTAGAATGTTGAGGTTCACTCTTGCCATCTCCTGTTTGACCACTTCCAATTTGCCTTGATTCATGGACCTACCATTCCAGGTTCCTATGCAATATTGCTCTTTACAGCATCAGACCTTGCTTCTATCACCAGTCACATCCACAACTGGGTATTGCTTTTGCTTTGGATCCATCCCTTCATTCTTTCTGGAGTTATGTTTCCACTGATCTCCAGTAACATATTGGGCACCTACTGACATGGGGAGTTCCTCTTTCAGTATCCTATCATTTTGCCTTTTCATACTGTTCATGGGGTTCTCAAGGCAAGAATACTGAAATGGTTTGCCATTCTCTTCTCTCATGGACCACATTCTGTCAGACCTCTCCACCATGACCCGTCCGTCTTGGGTGGCCCCACACAGTATGGCTTAGTTTCATTGAATTAGACCAAGCTGTGGTCCATATGATCAGATTGGCTAGTTTTATGTGATTATGGTTTCAATGTGTCTGCCCTCTGATGCCTTCTCACAACAGCTACTGTCTTACATGGGTTTCTCTTACCTTGGATGTGGGGTATCTCTTCAATTGCTCCAGCAAAGCACAGCTGCTGCTCCTTACCTTGGATGAGGGGTATCTCCTCATGGCCGCCCCTCCTGACCTTGAACCTGGAGTAGCTCCTCATGGCCCTCCTGTGCCAGTGCAGCCTCTGCTCCTTGAACCAGTTATACCTAATTTATATCTATAAGACATTTCATACCAAAACAGTGAATTTCATCTTTTTCTCAAGTGCACACAGAACTTCCTCCACGGTAGACGACATCCTGGGCCATAAATCTAGCCTTGGTAATATCATTTCAAGCATCTTTTTTGATCACAACACAATAAGATTAGATGTCAACTACAGGAAAAAATATTAAAAATACAAACATATGGAGGCTAAACAACGCATTTCTGAATAACCAACAAATCACAGAAGAAACACACAAAAAAGATATTAAAATATGAATAGAAACAAAATAAAACAAACAACCCAGAACCTATGGGATTCAGTAAAAGCAGTACTAAGGGAAAGGTTCATAGCAATACAAGTTCACCTCAAGAAACAAGAGAAAAATCAAATAAATATCCTAACTTTACACTGAAAGCAACTATAAAAAAAAGAAATAAAGAAAGAAATGAAGAACACCAGCAATAGTAGAAGGAAAGAAATCATAAAAATTAGGGTAGAAATAAATGAAAAAGAAACAAAGAAGCCTATATCAAAAATCAACAAAACTAAAAACTAGTTCTTTGCAAAGATAAATAAAATAGGCAAACCATTAGCCAGACTCATCAAGAAAAAAAGGGAGAAGAATCAAGTCAACAAAATTAGAAATGAAAATGGAGAAATCACGACAGCGCAGAAATACAAAGGATCATAAAAGACTACTATCAGCAACTATATGACAATAAAATGGACAACTTGGAAGAAATTGATGAATTCTTAGAAAAGTATAACCTTGTAAAACTGAACCAGGAAGAAATAGAACATATTAACAGACCCATCACAAGCACAGAAATCGAAACTGCAATCAAAAATCTTCCAACAAACAAAAGCCCAGGTCCAGATGGCTTCACAGGTGAATTGTACCAAAAATTTAGAGAAGAGCTAATACCTATCCTACCCATGCTCCTCCAGAAAATTGCAGAAGAAGGTAAACGGCCAAACTCATTCTATGAGGCCACCATCACCCTAATGCCAAAACCAAAGATGCCATCAAAGGAAAAAAAAAAAGAAAACTACAGACTGTTATCACTGATGAACGTAGATGCAACAATCCTCAACAAAATTCTAGCAATCAGCAACCAACAACATATGAAAAAGATAATACATCATGACCAAGTAGGCTTTATCCCAGGGGTGCAAGGATACTTCAATATTCACAAATCAATCAATGTGATACACCACATTCACAAATTGAAAGATGAAAACCTTATGATTTTCTCAATAGATGCAAAGAAAGCCTTTGACAAAATTCAACATGATTTTATGATAAAAACTCTCCAGAAAGCAGACATAGAAGGAACATATCTCAACATAATAAAATCCATATATGATAAACCCACAGCAAACATTATCCTCAATGGTGAAAAATTGAAAGCATTTCCCCTAACGTCAGGAACAAAACAAGGGTACTCACTCTCACTACTACTATTCAACATAGTTTTGGAAGTGTAAGCCACAGAAGTCTGAGAAGAAAAAGAAATAAAAGGAACCCAGATTGGAAAAGAAGAATTAAAACTCTCACTGTTGGCAGATGACATGATCCCCTACATTAAAACCCTAAAGACTCCACCAAAAATTACTAGAGCTAACTAATGAATATAGTAAAGTTGTAGGATATAAAATTAACACACAAAAATCCCTTGTATTCCTATACACTAACAATGAGAAAACAGAAAGAGAAATTAAGAAAACAATTCCATTTACCACTGTGACAAAAATAATAAAATCTTAGGAATAAATCTACCTAAAGAAACAAAAGACCTATATATAAAAAACTATAAAACACTGGTGAAAGAATTCAAAGATAACACAACTAGATGGAGAAATATACCATGTTCATGAATTGGAAGAATTAATGTAGTGAAAATGAGTATGATACCCAAAGCAATTTATAGATTCAATGTAATCCCTATCAAGCTACCAATGGTATTTTTCACAGAACTAGAACAAATAATTTCACAATTTGTATGGGGGAAAAAAAAAAAACTCTAATAGCCAAAGCAATCTTGAGAAAGAAGAATGGAACAGGAGGAGTCAACCTGCCTGACTTCAGGCTCTACTACAAAGCTACAATCATCAAGACAGTACGGTACTGGCAGAAAGACAGAAATATAGATCAATGGAACAAAATAGAAAGCCCAGAGATAAACCCATGCACCTATGGACACCTTATCTTTGACAAAGTAGGCAAGAATATACAATGGAGAAAAGACAGTCTCAAGTGGTGTGGGAAAACTGGTCAACTACTTGTAAAAAAATGAAACTAGAACACTTTCTAACACCATACACAAAAGTAAACTCAAAATGGATTAAAGATCTAAATGTAAGACCAGAAACTATGAAACTCCTAGAGGAAAACATAGGCAAAACACTCTCTGACATAAATCACAGCAGGATCTTCTATGACCCACCTTCCAGAGTAATGGAAACAAAAATAAACAAATGGGACCTAATTAAACTTAAAAGCTTTTGCCCAATGAAGGAAACTGTAAGCAAAGTGAAAAGACAGCCTTCAGAATGGGATAAAATAATGGCAAATGAAGTAACTGACAAAGAATTAATCTCCAAAATATACAAGCAGCTCATGCAGCTCAATACCAGAAAAATAAATGACCCAATCAAAAAATGGGCCAAAGAACTAAACAGACATTTCTCCAAAGAAGACATACAGATGGCTAACAAACACATGAAAACATGCTCAGCATCACTCATTATCAGAAATGCAAATCAAAACCACAATGAGGTACCATCTCATGCTGCTCAGAATGGTCGCTATCAAAAAGCCTGCAAGCAATAAATGCTGGAGAGGGTGTGGAGAAAAGGAAACCCTCTTACACTGTTGGTGGGAATGCAAACTAGTACAGCCAGTATGGAGATCTGTGTGGAGATTCCTCAAAAAACTGAAAGTAGAACTGCCATACGACCCAGCAATCCCACTACTGGGTCACACACCAAGGAATTCAGAATTGAAACAGACATGTATACTGCAAGGTTCATCGCAGCGCTGTTGACAATAGCTAGGACATGAAGCAAGCTAGATGTCCACTGGCAGACGAATGGATAAGAAAGCTGTCATACATATACCCAATGGAATATTACTCAACTATTAAAAAGAACACACTTGAATCAGTTCTAATGAGGTGGATGAAACTAGAGTGTATTATACAGAGTAAGGTAAGTCAGAAAGATAAACACCAACACAGTATATTAATGCATATATATGGAATTTAGAAAGATGGTAATGATGACCCTATATGTGAGACAGCAAAAGACGCAGATATAAAGAACAGACTTTTGGACTCTGTGGGAGAAGGTGAGAGTGGGATGATTTGAGAGAATAGCACTGAAATATGTGTATTACTGTATGTGATATAGACCACCAGTCCAAGTTTGATCAATGAAACAGGGCACTCAAAGCCAGTGCACTGTGACAACCCTGAGGGATAGGATGGGGACAAAGGAAGGAGTGGGGTTCAGGATGGGGGGCACATGTACACCCATGGCTGATTCATGTTAATGTATAGCAAAAACCACTACAATATTGTAAAGCAATTAGCCTTCAATTAAAATAAATAAATAAAATTTAAAAAAGAAGTATCATCAATGTACCTTTTCTATTTTTGAAAATATATCAGAGAATGCTGAGAAACAAATCAAAATAAAAAAAGCTTTAAATGGCAGCATGAAAGTTATGATATAAAATACTATAACTAGGTTAAACATTGATTTCTGATACTATAATTTGGCTATATAATTTATGGATTTATCAAAAAATTTAAATGAAATATAATAGCAAATAGAAGAATATATTTCTTCCAATACAGAAGATAATAAGTAAAATGGACATAAAAGGAAAGAAAAAGTGAAAGGAACTGAAAAGAAAATGTGAAAACAAAACACAGAATACAAGTTGTCATCTAGCAAAGTTGTGATGAAATGTCAGTAGTATATGTATTTAAATTCACCATATCCTACTCTGTTCTCAACCCTGTGTGCCCTTTGCTCCTATCCCCACCCCACCACACACATGCTCAGCATTGCTATCTCTAAATGGATTTAGGCAGATGGGATGATCCAAAACATGTGAAAGACTCATACTCTGGATACCTGAAGAAGAAGCACCTACGCTATAAGCAGCTGACTATTGGAGGACTCTAGATAAAGACAGATGGAGTGGGTGCATCAGCTTTCCCAGATGTTACTAGTAGTAAAGAACCTGCCTGCCGATGTAAGAGAGGCAGGTTCCATCCCTGGGTCAGGAAGGTCTCCTAGAAGAGAGCATGGCAACCAGCTCCAGCATTTTTGCCTGGAGAATCCCATGGAAAGAGCAGCCTGGCCAGGCTATAGTCCGTGGGATCGCAAAGAGTTGTACACAACTGAAGAGGCTGAGCACACACACATGCAGTGGGTGCATCAAGAAATGTCCTTTGTTTTCTATTTTACAAAGTTCACAGTTCAAGAGAACTGTGTGTAATGAACAAAGTTATCAGTTAAATCCTAACCACTTTATAGTTAATATTTTCCCACTGAAATATGAAAGGATGTTCCATCAATCTCAGCACTTCTAAAATGAGTTTTAATTTTTAGGGGGGCATATCTTCCTCAAAAGCTACCATGATAATGGCTTCGTTCTTTGAAGAAAAGTAGATTTTCATTCCAGAGGTTAAATTTTTAATGAATCAAAATACTAAGTACTTGAGAAGAAAATGTATCATAGTCACCTGAAAATGATATTAAATAGCTATTTTTGAATGAATGAAGAACATTATAGATCATTAGTTAACTACAATCAAACATGTCTTTAACATATCAAGTGAACAATAAGCCAAATGTAGAAAATACTGAATTTGAATACACAGCATTTTGTAACTAATATAATAGTTTGAAGTGTAGAGGAGAGTGTTTGACAAGTGTTGGCTGCAACACTTGGTATTTTATAGATGTAAAGTTTCTATGAATGTTGGAAAGTATCTTTGAAATTATTTATTTTAACATCATATTCTTGCTTTATGGAGTGTAAGAAATGTTTTAATCCTTAGCATTGAAATATGTGGTTGTGACTATGGTTGTCATTGTCTTCTATTTTTAGTACTGATTTCTTTCTGTCCCCTCAGCCATTGCTGAAATTTTTATTTTCTGTGCATCTCTTCCTTGAAATTAGTGCCTCGTTTGATTGAGTAAGCTAAGGTCTTCCTTCTTCACAAGGTAGAGTCTCCACATTCTTGGCCTGATGTTTAAAGTAACCTGTGGCCTGACCTTACCCTACCTTTCCAACTATAATCCTTAACTCTCTATTAACAGAATCTTTTTTCTACAGTCTAACTATAAGGTGTGTCTGTATGCTATCACACACATCTTGTAAAATATCTCCATATTTGCTTACAGCATTGGTCATCTGCCCTCAGACCCCTTCCCACTTCACCAGTCTCCTCCTGTACATGTGTTTGTTCTCTCCTAATCTCCATGCCTCCCTCAATCTCTCTGATACACACACACACACACACACACACACACACTTCTTCACACCCCTGGGAAGTATTACTAAATATTTTATGTCCATATTGATTTTTTTTCCTTCTTTGAGAATTTATTTCTTATACAAGACACATAACAAAAAATTGTGTATTATTTTATTATCTTCATTAAGTACTTGCTTTCAAATATTATTTAACTCTACAAGTAAGTAAGTAAGTGTTAGTTGCTCAGTCATGTCAAACTCTTTGTGACCCCATGAACTGGAGCCCACTAGGCTCCTCTGTCGATGGAATTCTCCATGCAAAAATACTGGAGTGGGTAGCCATTTCCTTCGCCAGGGTCTCTTCCTGGCCCAGGGATTGAACCCAGGTCTCCTTCCTTGCAGACAGATTCTTTACTGCCTGAGCCACCAGTGAAGCTCATTTAATTCTATGCACAATTTAACTGTTTGTATTTTATTTCCCTAAGAAGAGGGTAAGCTCTTCGAGCACAGGGGAGTTAAAAAATTTCATTTTTTGTATCTTCTACATCCTTGTATAGAGTATATACTGGAAACCTATTTGTTGCATTATTGACTTTATCCAGATTTCTGAATAACATATTACTAGTTGGGGTGGAAAAAATAACTTTTGACATCCTCTTAGAATTTATAAGCATCAGGTATTACATGTAGAAGCAACTTGAATTATTCAACTTAAAGTTACTAAACTATGAAATACTCTGCAGAAAAGCCAAAGGTATAAGTGCAGCCATGTATAATGTCGCTGTAGGTTAACGATGAAATAGATCTTTTCCACATTTTCGGTGAAAGCATTTGTGAAAAGATGTATTGCTATGAGTTGGAAATCTATATTCTGCGACAGCTGCTGACTAGTAATGAGATCTAATGAGCTGTCTCTTTATTGGAAAAAATAACATTTGCAATAACAGCCCCTTTGCAAATTGTAAAAGAGTTTGGGAGTGCAGATATAACCCCAAGTTGATATGGGTATATTCATGTCAATGTCATTTCAATTCAAATCTAAGTTTCTGTTCTCATTTAAAGTAAGGTACTGTACACTCAAATGTGAGAATCAACTCCTTTTTCCCCTAATAGCCCGTGGCTAAAAATTTAGTTTCTTTCATGTAATATTAACATAACACCAATGCTAATATTATCACAGTAAACTTAAGACAATTAAGTTTAAATAATGATAAGCTTTTCAGATTTTATTTTCAAGTTTAACAGAAAGCTATTGTCTTTTCTCATGGCTGAGTTCAGCTAATATTCAGGGTTCATTATTTGAAATGATTATACTGATGCATAAATGGTCTCCCCTTTCTCTCGTTCCAAAATCCCCTAACATACACATTTAAAAAGCCAACTGTGCTTAGAACTACAGTAAAATTTTTGAAAACCAATGGTGGTTTACATTATCTTGGAATGCCTCAAGGCTCAAGTTGAAATCATTTGAAAGTAGCAGTGGCAGCAAAGATAAAATTGATTTGGGGAATATAAAAAATCTAATATTTCCCATAATGAAAATAGAGGTGTTATCAAAGAGTTGTCAATAAAATGCAATTTCTTTTTGAAAAAAATCACTTTACCCTTGACTCACATTCAAATCATAGAGATTTAAATGCACAAAGCACAGATAGTTTTGAAGCAATAATTTTTATGGCTTTCAAAATGCCTCAGCATCTCTTACATATTGGCAATAATTTCCTACATCCAATACATCCTTTTCTTTTTCTCCTTTGTTCCAGAAAAGGATTTCAATATTTTTAAAGCTAATCACTCCAGTTGTTTTCCAATTTTCATCACCTTGATTTTTTTTTTTCTTTTTCTGGGACCTTTCTCTGTTTTACTCCCAGTCTCCTGTTCATTCAACATGGCTGTAACTTCTGGTTCTCAAATCAGCTCTTAATTATACTTAGATATCTCCTATGTAAAACAAAACAACAACAACAAAAAACAAACAGGCAAAATTCCTACTGTGTCTAAATAGCAAATGAAATTTTGGGGAAATAAAAACTCTATATTTATTTTTTCCATGTTTGTCTCTCTCCCTCACTCTTCAGTCTACTCAAAATACTGATATCCATTTCTCCAAGAAATAAGCCTCTCATTTTTAATACATAATGTTTGGAATTTGTCAACAAAATTAGATGTTGATGACTCTCTGACTTGGCTTTAATATTGGTATATTCTCCTAATTATCTTTCTCCTTTAATTTTTGATCTTCTCTAATTGTATTTTCAGAGTCCTTCTTGTCCCCTCATCTAAACAGTGTTGCTTCTTGGGATTCAATTCCAGGAACTGGTTTCTCTTCGTTCTGCAAATTCTTTCCAGAATGATCTGATGAATTGTCACCAATTACCCTCCAGTAATAGTCATAGCTATGGTTTTTCCAGTAGTCATGTACAGATGTGAGAGTTGGACTATAAAGAAGGCTGTTGTTGTTTAGCTGCTCAGTCAAATGCAACTCTTTTACAACCCATGGACTGTGGCCCATCAGCCTTCTCTTTCCATGGGATTTCCCAGGCAAGAATACTGGGGTGGGTTGCCGTTTCCTACTTCAGGTGATCTTCCCTAACACAAGAACTGAAACTGCATCTCTGAGTCTCCTGCATTGCAGGTGTATTCTTTACCACTGAGCCACCAGGAAAGCTGCTTTAGAATTATGGTGCTTTAGAAAACTTTGGGCTTCAAGTTTGAGTAAACTCTGGGAGTTGGTGATGGACAGGGAGGCCTGGTGTGCTGCAGTCCATGGGGTCTCAAAGAGTTGATTGGACACAACTGAGCGACTGAACTGAACTGAACTGGACTTCAAGGAGATCAAACCAGTCAATCCTACAGAAAATCAACTCTGAACATTCATTGGAAGGACTGATGTTGAAGAAGAAGTTCCAATACCTTGGCCACCTAATGTAAAGAGCCGACTCATTGGAAAAAACTCTGATGCTGGAAGAGATTGAAAGCAAAAGTAGAAAAGGGCAGCAGGGAATGAAATGGTTCAATGGCATCATTGACTCAATGGACTTATATTTGAGCAAACTCTTCAGGAGATAGTGGAGAACAGAGGAGCCTGGCATGTTGCAGTTCATGAGGTCTTAAAGAGTCAGACACAACTTAGCACCTGGATAAAAATAACCTTCTGGTTACTGATGACCCCATCAGTCTTCCCAGATGAGATTTGTTTCTGGGGTGTCAGAAGTATCCAAAGTCTACTGGGCATATTGGCATCTTCATGCTCAGTATAATCAACTCTTTACTTCGGTTTGAGACCTCTCTTTTCCCCACTGTGTCCTCCAAGTTTTTCTACATTAACAAATCACTATCCAATTAGTTTTTCCTGCCAGAAGCCCTTCTGTATTTCTTTATTCCAATATTCTCCCATAGCCAATAAAATCATTCTATCAATTTAAATTCTCAGATAGCTTTCTTATTGTTAGACCTCTTGTCTCATACCAATATCCTAATCCAGCTGACCAACAAATTGTACCTAATGTAAGTTTGTGGAACCTCAAGGAACCAAAGTGATCTATTTAAATATGAATTTGATTATGTCATTTAGCTCCTCAAAGTTATTCTATTACTTCTTGTGACTTTAGGCTCAACTACCAATCTTTAGCTTATCTTTGTACTTCTTCAGTCTTCTCTCTAATTCCCTTGTTTAGCTGAAAGGTTACGTTATAGTCACAAACCTCCATGTGCATCCCTTTCACTTAAGCACAAGTACCCCCATCATCATGTCTCAGAAAAATTGAAGTAATTTTAAAAATGTTTATTAAGTGCCTGTTATACACTAGGTTATAGACTCTACATTTATATCTCATTTAATCATGACAACTCTAAGAGGAGCTCTTATTTCACCAATCTTACACATAACAAAGTTGAGCCTTAGAGTGAATAAATAGCTTGTCTAAGTATACCTGACTAGTGTTTGAACAGGAATTTGAACCTAGTTCTTGCCTGACTTCAAATATAGAACAATGTCACTACCTTAAAGAGTTTTTATTAGACTTCAGAATTCATATTTTGTGCAATGTCTATGTTTTTCCAGAGCAGCCATTTTTATTTTCCAGAGCAGTTATTTTTGTTAATGTAGCACTTACTACTCTTTGCTTTTTAATTTAATTTGCTTTTTAATTATTTGTACACTTGCACAAAGCCCTAAGATCTGTAATATATAATTTTTGCGCCACTGTACAGTCCTAGGAAAAGCACAGTCACTCAACACTCAAACTTTGAGACATCCAGGCACCAAACCACTGATGCTACATGTTTACACCCAAATTTGCCACTTGGTTCTTAAGGTAGAGATAAATATTAATGGATAACTAGCCACTTTCATCCCACACTGTGGTAGGTGTTTATTGCTGTCCAGCATTCCTTCTTCTAGAAAGAACATTTCTTCCTTATTTGTAGAATTGCCTCTCCTTCTCTATGTATATGTGATTCTTGTGTTAATGCCAATCACAATACTCAAACTTCCTAATCATAGAGTCAAATGGAGTGACCACATTCTAGCCAATCATAGTATTCATTATCTTGACCACCCATTTTGGCTTGTTGGGGGAGAATATATTCTACACCAATCTAATAAAAATCTAATAGCTAGATAATGAATAGAAAAGTTTTCTGCATCATTCCAAACTCTAAGAGAAATGCTTTCATTTCCCCGAGGGAAATATATGTTTAAAAGTACCTCTCAGCAGGACAGAAAGTTGGATTTGGAGGACATGGAGCCAAGAACAATGCCTGAACCATGTCCTTGGACTGCTCCAGCAGAGACTTCATAGAATACTCCTTTTTCATTTTGCTAGCAGAGATTTGGAAGAGACTTAGCACTCAGTAATTAATGACTAAGTGTCCATGACACTAATGGATGCCAGAATCTACCATACTGTTCCCAGAAAGTCAAGTCCATGTCTCCCAATATAACCAAAACAAATTCTTACTAGAATCTGCCTCTTCACATCTCTCTCTTCTGAAGCAATGCATGTTTACAGGCATACATGTGCTTGAGAGAACCTAGTTTCAAGGGAGGCTGGGAAAGTGAGTCTTCAGCTTTTATCTCTGAGAGGTGGGACTGACAGTTTGGTAAATTCCTCAGAATTAAGCAAACTGTTTGCATGATTCTGTACAGCAATTAAGCACAATAATTATACAGAGTCACTGTACTTCAGGAGAATATAAACATGTGTGTATCTGCAGCCATGTTCTTGCAACCTAATATTCAGTGGAAACCAGGAGGAGATATTGAACTAACGTATTAAAAGATAACACAAAGAAAGTTAAAGACACCCTTTAGCTCTGGAATTCCTAGTCTACATTATTCATGGATCTCTCTCTCTCTCTCTCTCTCACACATACACTTTATTTATTAGTTTGAATTATATATCTATCCTTTGCAGGCAGGAATGTTCCAACTAATAGATACTTGTGATTGTTAATTTTATGTGCCAATTTGACTGAGCTACAGTGCCCCCCAAATATTAGGTCAAGAATTATTCTGGATGTTTCTGTAAGATTGTTTTTGGACAAGACTAACATTTAAGTAGGTAGATTTTGAGCAAAGCAGTTGCTCTCCATAATATGAATGGGCCTCATCCAACCAGCTGAAGGCTTTAATAGAACAAAAAATGACACCCTCTGAGCAAGGACAAATTCTGCAAACAGACTACCTTTAAACTTAGACTGCAACTCTTGCCTAGGTCTTCAGTCTCCTGGCTTACTCCATCAGATTTTGATCTTACCAGGCCCCTGCAATTACATGAGTCAAAGTTTTAAACTAAAATTCTTTTTCTGTATTCACTGTGATACTTAATTAAATGTATCAACTAGACTGGGTCATCAGCTGCTTAGACATTTGTTAAAAGATTATTCTGAGTGTGTCTGTGAGGGTGATTTTTCATAAGATTAATAGTTAAATGTGTAGACTGAGTAAAGCAGATTACCTTCTATAATGCTGGGAGAGGGTGTTGTGGGGAGGAGGGTACATCCAATTAGTTAAGAATTATATACTATACACACACACACATATGTATATGCCTTTGGAGTGGAACTAAACCATTGGCATATGTGTATATATATATGCATGCATGCTAAGTCTTGCTTCAGTTGTGTCCGACTCTGTGCGACCCTGTGGACAGCACATCAGGCTCCTCTGTTCACAGGATTCTCTAGGCAAGAATACTGGAGTGGGTTGCCATTTCCTTCTCTGTATGTACTCACATATATATCCTGTATGCGTGTATATGTGCCTATGTGTGTGTATGTGTGTGTATACAAATATCCTGTTCATCTATTTCTCTAGAGAACCTTGGGTAATACAATATTCTACCAAGAAAATTATTAATGGCAGAGATGGGACTGATGGGAATGTTCAAAGCAAATATTGTTTCATATTTTATAGAAAAGCAATGACCTCTGCATGAAACGTTTACCTTTCTTCTGCTGCTACCTTAACATGTAGCACAAATTCTGGGCTAAATGTTTAAGTATACTCAAAGGAAAAGGCCTTGTTTTAGAGAAAGGGAATTCTGTGGATAGGCTTTGGTCTTAGTCCATGTAGACTGCTATAATAAGAATGCATAGACTGTGTGGTTTAAAAACAAACATTTATTTCTCTTAGTTCTGGAGGCTGGGAAGACAAGATTAAAGCAAAGATCAGTGCCTGATAAGAATCTACTTTCTGGTTATAGACATTTGTTTTTGGTTCCACCCCCACCCACTTCTGTTTCCTCACATGGCAGAAGAGGCAAGAGTTCATGGGTGTCTGTTTTATGAGTGAATTAATTTAATTCATGAGGGCTCCACTCCTCATGACTTAATCACATCTCAAAATCCCATTTCCAAATATCATCACATATGGGATTGGTTTTAACATATGGATTTTGGGAGGATAGAAATAGACAGTCTAGAGTAGGTTTCTTGCTTTTTGTCTCCAATCAGCTCATTGATGCACACAACCAGTCAGTTCCATTGTCCAGAGTTTATGTCCCAAACCAAAGAGCAAGTGGCATCAAGTGTATCTACCCTAGGCTTCTAGTCAGATAGAGTGATCATGAACTATTGAACTATAGAGTCTAGCTGAATGGTGGTTATGCATCTAATGAAAATTGTTCAGGAAATGAATGGAGACTTCAGAATTTCTAAAAATTTCTACATCAGAATTGTTCAACTTTTCCATGCATAGGAGAGTTCATTGCACCTGGGACTGTGAGTTTATTAGGTGCCATATGAAGTGAGGCTGATGAGAAGTTTAAAGTGCCTGTAAAGGGATTTTCGTGGCGGGCCAGTGGTTAAGACTTTGCCTTCCAGTGCAGAGGGTGTGGGCCTGTTCCCTGGTTGGGGAGCTAAGAGCCCACATACATCATAGCCAAAATACCAAAACGTAAGACAGAGCAATATTGTAACATATTCATTAAAGACTTTAAAAATGGTCCAAATCAAAATAATATATAAAAATAAAAACATGAAGTACATGTGAATAAAAATATTCCTTGGAAAATACTCTGCCATTTGCTACTTAGAACAGTACTAAGACAAGTGTCAAAGTTTGCGTTAAATATTGCTCTTTTTTTTTTCATTCTGTGTTTTTTTCATTCAATAAATATTTGAAGGGAACCCCTTGAGTGCCTGTTTCTTTTTTGAAAATAGTCATTTTAATCCCAGAGAAATCTTGTGAACTAGTCATGTCTTAAATATACCATCCAAAAATACCTATCAAATATAATAAAACGTATATCTCTAAGCCCAGAGTTCAACCTTAGTCTGTAATAATGATTTGTTGAGACCTTTAAAATATACTGAAAATATTCTAAAGCCAAATAGCTAATGCCCTATCTTAATTTGGTAGTTCAGTTCATAAAATAAGAGCAGTTTATCTGTAGTCAATAGGGTCAGTGGACAAGCTCCAAGAGATACACAATCATATTTCATTTATATTCAGTTTTGTTATATTTACATGGGGAGCATTGGCAGCTTATTAGTTTACCAATATGTCCTGAGCTCAAAAATGTTAAAATCCAAATAAAACAAAACCTATCGCTACCATGGAATCTGATTAATTTTCTTCTCCCTTATCACAACTATCAATACAAAATTGAAAGAAACTTTGATTAATCTTGACATAATACTATAATAATAGAAATTTTGTTAATAACAGTAACAAAAAACTTTTAAGACCTTATTATAAACAAGGCACACATTTTGAAATAGGTGCATTATTTTTCCTGACTTAAAGAAGGACAATCTTAGAATTGGAAAGATAACTAAAAACTCTTCAGTTGTACTGTTTGTTAGTGACAAAACCATGATTCAAAATCATAACATATAATAGAGCCCGGGCTCACTCTTAGCCATGATGTTCTGCTTCCTACTCATGTGACCTTGAAGGAGAGCCAGGCTGTTGGAAGACTGAAGAACCAAGATTCTCTTTGTGGACAAGATGTCTGGAAAGGCAAAAGTGTCCCTCCCACCCCCTCCACCTCCCAACTAAGGGAAAATAATGAAAGAAAGAAAGAAAAAAAAAAAGCTGAAACTAGGATGAATTTTTTGGTGGGCTTCCCAGTCCTCAAAGGAGGGAGTTCAGAGATCAAGAGTAATGAAATGAGAACTGAATATTATGTTCCACTCAGCTTCTATGGATGGCACAGCAGATGTTTCCTAATGCAATGTGGTGAAAGCTGCTAACTCTTAACTACCACATGGGAAAACAAGACTAGGAAAATTCTTAGATAGTCCTGGATGGGTGTCCCAATAGGAAAAAAAAAAAAAAGAAATTAGGAAAGACTGGTCTTCTCTCCTTGGCAAAAAATAAAAAAAGAGAGAGAATCACAAGTTGGTCTTACAAACTATTAGCTTGCACTGTATCCAGCTGGGAGACCAGTGATGGGTGGTGAGACCAGAACAGGTGTATCTGTGTGGGAGACTAGGGATGATGTGGAGTTAGAGCAGAATTCGGCAATAGGGAGAAATCATCTCTATGTTTCCTTTGTTTGCCAGGAAAGGAGACTTTGGTCCTAGTGTGAGGCAGTGAAAGCAGAATCAGCCTGTGATGGAGGAATAGGCTCCAGCAGTAGCAGCCACATTATTAAAAGCAAAGCAGCCCAAGATCACAAGTCTTGGTGTATTTCGTCTGTGGTTAGCACTACTGCTTTTTTCTTAGTGCTGTTTGGAGATGGAAGAATAAAATGGAAGAAAGCATTTCTTCCTCTTTTTTTAAATATATCTTTTAAATCAAGTACAATTGATAAACAATATGATATTAGTTTCAAGGGAACAACATTTTTGTAGATTACAAAATGATCAATGTAATGTCTTTTGTTGTTGTTCTGTCACTCAGTCGTGTCCCACTGTTTGTGACCTCATGGACTGCAGCATGCCAGGTTTCCCTGTCCTTCACCATCTCCTGGAGCTTGCTCAAAGTCATGTCCATTGAGTGGGTGATGCCTTCCAACCATCTCGTCCTCTGGTGTCCCCTTCCTCTCCTGCCTTTGATCTTTCCCAGCATCAGGGTGTTTTCAAATGAGTCAGCTCTTCACATCGGTGGCAAGAGTATTGGAGCTTCAGCCTCAGCATCAGTCCCTACAATGAATATTTAGGATTGATTTCCTTTAGGATTGACTGGTTTGATCTCCTTGCAGTCCAAGGGACTCTTAAGAGTCTTCTCCAGCACTGTAGTTCAAAAGCATCAACTCTTCAGTGCTCAGCATTTTTTATGGTCCAATTCACACATCTGTACATAACTACTGGAAAAATCATAGCTTTGACTATGTGGACCTTTGTTGGTAAAGTTGTGTGTCTGCTTTTTAATATGCTGTCTAGGTTTGTCATGAGTACCATATTTCATCTTACAAAGTTAATACATTATTATTGACGATGTTCCTCGTGCTGCACTTTATATCCCTTGATTCATTTATAACTAGAATATGTACTTATTGATCCTCATCACCCAATATGCCAAACCCTCTTCTAGTGACCACCAATTATTCTAACTACAAGTCTGGGTTATGTTTCATTTGTTTGTTTTGTTTTTTAGATTCCACATATAAGTGAAATCATGATATTTATCTCTCTGTGTCTGACTTGTTTCATTTAGAGTAATACCCTCGAGGCCCAGCTAGGTTGAAATCTTGCCATTTGCGTGGAGATAAAGATAACACTTGAGGATTTCTTCTTTCCTTTTCCTCCTCAAGAATGTTTCTGGGAAACACTCAAAAAAAAAAAAAAAATGTATGGGAATGAGAGATTTTCAGTACTGGAACAGTCAAAAGCTTTCAACTTAGTTTAATTCCCAGTATAGAGGATAACAAGAGAAAGAACTATTCAGGGAATTCAGTAGAATTCCTTGTATGTCATTAACTATGATTTGGGGATTTGTGCTACTCCATTTAATGAAAAGCCTGGGCAATTTGCAAATCACACTAAAGCTAGTAGAATAGAGATACACATTAATTTGTTCATTCTTCCCATATGTTGGGGCTAGGGTCTCAAGTCAAATAGTTGGGTAAATCATGAATTCTTTCCTCAATAAGTCCATGGAATGGTGAGAGAGTTCAGTACCTCAATAAATGATTATAGAATAATATGATTATATGCTTGAAGGTTTGAAAAAGTACCATTAAAGCCAGAAATAAAGAAGAACTTATTTTGCTTGAGGGATGCTGCTTTAATGGAGCTGTAAGGAAAAAAGTGCAAAGAAGTAACATAATCAAACCTGTCTGATATGTGTCTATTATCTAAGCTCAAGGTTTAAACAAAAGCATCATAAATATTTTTACAAGTAGAACTGTCTTTAATTTATCCCATTAGCTACTTGCGTTACTCACATGACCCTCTACAGAAGATAGAGAGAGAAAGTTGGAAAAAAAAAAAAAATATATATATATATATATACAAGATCTCTGGGTACTTGATTTTGACTAACTTTTTATTAATTCACTGAAAGAGTATTTAGTATATCTTAATATATGCAAGCCTGTTATTTTAGGAATTGAGAATACATCAGTGACCAACATCTCTCCCATACCCCATGCCTCCCTTCATGAAGTATCAGACTAGTAGGGGAAATAAAAGTTTTAAAGTACCTATTAATACAAAATGTGATAAAAATACTTTGATTACTTCTATAAATAAAAATATAGCAGAAAAAACACAGAGAGTGTTGATGTGTATGGAAGTCATTTTATTATATATAATTTTATACTAGGTGATATTTGAGCAGTGAACTGAGAGGAATGAAGAGCTGGGTATGAGGGGAAGGGCATTTAATGTGCACAGGCTGTGGGTGGGAAAAGTTATTTGTTCCAAGAGCAGCAAGGTGGTCAGTGTGTCTGGGACAGCATGTCTAGGCAAGCTGTAGAAAGTGAGGTCAAGGATATAAGTGTTAGAGTCCCACTTGACCTGGAAGGACATGGTAGGGGGAAAGGTCATTGTAGGGGCCTTGACTTTCACTCAGAGTAGGATGTTAGTAGTATATAACACTTTAAAGATTAAAAACTGCTAATTCTCCTTTAACTTGCTTAGCCCACCGGAACAACTCAAACTCTTTAAGCATCTTCATAAAAAGTGTTTCTTTTAGATTGATTGGTTACAAATCCTGCAACATGAAGCAATCTCTAGAGTAAGTCATTCTCATTGAAAACAGTAAGAAATACTTTTACCTTTACTAACTGGAGCTATTATACTGAATATTTAAAGGGCAGATTAAAGCTCAAGGAATCAGTAATTAGTAATTAATTGGGTTACAGAAACATCAACACCAAGTTCATCTGTTCAAACCAAAGTTGTGGAGACATAATTGTTAACATTTGAAAGCACTTCACTGGAAATTGTGAAATGGAAGTCTGTCTCAGTGTGTGTTTTTTTGTTTGTTTTTTGCTTGTCAAGAAGCATTCATATGCACAAGGCAAGAATGACCCTTTTTGATATTCAATAAAATGCCTGCAGGAAGCCTTTTTGTAGATACTAAGGTTAAATTAATCTGAAAACTGGCCTATTGGGTTACTGTAAAACACTTTAGCATAACACATAATCATACATTTTCTATAATGGCATCGGAGTATGTGCTCCCTAGTTGATTCTAACCCTCGTTATACAAAATTCACTGAAAAATGCAATGCAGAGCATGCTGGTTTGATTATGCTACAAAACCAGTTAAATGTCTTCATTAGCTGTATAATATTTTTGCACAATAAGTATAATTGAATGTTGAAAATGTACTAATTCATTTTATCCCATGAGGCAAAAAATAATATTAAGGGAAATAATATTGTTAGAGACTTTGATTAACAGAGCACAAAGTGTAAATTCTTCTTACTAAAAGGCATATTTCAATTTAGAGCACAATATGGAAAAAAATCAGGAATTTTACTTATTGAATTATTTAAAATTAATAAAGGGATTAGATTTTGTCATCTCATAAATGCAAATGGCTTTACCAATTTGACAGGACAGCAGAAAACATTAAATTCTATCTGCACACCTGGAGATGTAATACAGAAATTGTGTGTGTGTGTGTGTGTGTGTATTACATGGAAATATGCTAGATTTTGAGCCTGGTGGAAGATGGAACAGAGCATTGCTTGAAGTAAACAGTTGCATGTGAACAATTTAATTCAGTTAACTGCAACCTGTTTTTTTGTTCAGATAGATATTTCCTGATCTGAGTTAGTATATTGTCTTACTTTACAAAAATAAATGAATAAAGATATTAAAAATATTGCAAATAGCAACTGAAAAAATTTTCAGTAAACACCATAATGGAAATACTTGTGCAGTCAGTTCAGTTCAGTTCAGTTGCTCATTACCATGGACTGCAGCATGCCAGGCCTCACTGTCCGTCACCAACTCCCAAAGTTTACTCGAACTCATGTCCATTGAGTCCGTGATGCCATTCAACTATCTCATCCTCTCCTGTCCCCTTCTCCTCCTGCCTACTATCTTTCCCAGCATCAGGGTCTTTTGAAATGAGTCAGTTCTTCACATTAGGTGGCCAAAGTATTGCTGTTTCAGCTTCAACCATCAGTCCTTTCAAAGAATATTCAGGACTGATTTCCTTTATGATGGACTAGTTGGATCTCCTTGCAGTCCAAGGGACTCTCAAGAGTCTTCTCCAACACCATAGTTCAAAAGCATCAATTTTCAGCACTCAGCTTTCTTCAGCACTCAGCACTCAGTCCAACTCTCACATCAATACATGACTACCAGAAAGACCATAGCCTTGACTAGACAGACCATTGTTGGAAAAGTAGTATCTCTGCTTTTTAACATGCTGTCTAGGTTGGTCATAACTTTACTCCCAAGGAGTAAGCATCTTTTAGTTTCATGGCTGCAATCACCATCTGCAGTGATTTTGGAGCCCCAAAAGAAAATAAAGTCAGCCACTGTTTCCCCATCTATTTCCCATGAAGTGATGGGACCAGATGCCATGATCTTAGTTTTCTGAATGTTGAGCTTTAAGGCAACTTTTTCACTCTCCTCTTTCAATTTCATCAAGAGGCTCTTTAGTTCTTCTTGGCTTTCTGCCATAAGGGTGGTGTCATCTGCATATGAGGTTATTGATATTTCTCCTGGCAATGTTGATTCCAGCTTGTGCTCATCCAGCCCAGTGTTTCTCATGATGAACTCTGCATATAACATAAATAAGCAGGGTGACAATATACAGCCTTGATGTACTTCTTTTCCTATTTGGAACCAGTCTGTTGTTCCATGTCCAGTTGTAACTGTTGCTTCCTGACCTGCATACAGGTTTCTCAAGAGGCAGGTCAGGTGGTCTGGTATTCCCAAATCTTTCAGAATTTTCGACAGTTTATTGTGATCCACACAGTCAAAGGTTTTGGCATAGTCAGTAAAGCAGAAATAGATGTTTTTCTAGAACTCCCTTGCTTTTTCGATGATCTAGCAGATGTGGGCAATTTCATCTCAGGTTCCTCTGCCTTTTCTAAAACCAGCTTGAACATCTGGAAGTTCATTGTTCATGTACTATTGAAGCCTGGCTTGGAGAATTTTGAGCATTACTTTACTAGCGTGTGACATGAGTGCAATTGTATGGCAGTTTGAGCATTTTAGGCATTACCTTTCTTTGGGATTGGAATGAAAACTGACCTTTTCCAGTCCTATGGCCACTGTTGAGTTTTCCAAATTTGCTGCCATATTGAGTGAAGCACTATCACACCATAATCTTTTAGGATTTTGAAATAGCTCAACTGGAATTCCATCACCCACTAGCTTTGTTCATACTGATGTTTCCTAAGGCCCACTTGACTTCACATTCCAGGAAGTCTGGCTGCAGGTGAGTGATCATGCCATCATGATTATCTGGGTCGTGAAGATCTTTTTGTATAGTTCTTTTGTGTATTCTTGCCACTTCTTCTTAATATCTTCTGCTTCTGTTACGTCCATACCACTTTTGTCCGTTATTGAGCCCATCCCTGCACGAAATGTTCCCTTGGTTTCTCTCATTTTCTTGAAGAGATCTCTAGTATTTCCCATTCTATTGTTTCCTCTATTTCTTTGCATTGACAACTGAGGAAGGCTTTTGTATCTCTCCTTGCTATTCTTTGGAACTTTGTATTCAGAGGGGTATATCTTTTGCTTTCTCCTTTGTTTTTTGCTTCTCTTCTTTTCACAGCTATTTGTAAGGCCTCCTCAGACAACCATTTTGCTTTTTTGCATTTCTTTTTTTAGGGGATCATCTTGATCCCTGTCTCCTGTATAGTGACAGGAGAACTATGAACCTCTGTCCATAGTTCATCAGGCACTCTATCAGATCTAATTTTTTGAATCTATTTCTCACTTCCAGTGTATAATCGTAAAGGATTTGATTTAGGTCATACCTGAATGGTCTAGTGGTTTTCCCCACTTTCTTCAATTCAAGTCTGAATTTGGCAATAAGGACTTCATGATCTGAGCCACAGTCAGCTCCTGGTCTTATTTTTGCTGACTGTATAGAGCTTCTTCATCTTTGGCTGCAAAGATAATCAGTCTGTTTTTGGTATTGACCATCTGGTGATGTCCTTGTGTTGAGTCTTCTCTTGTGTTGTTGGCAGAGGGTGTTTGCTATGACCAGTGTGTTTTCTTGGCAGAACTCTATTAGCCTTTGCCCTGCTTCATTCTGTACTCCAAGGCTAAATTTGCCTGTGACTCAGGTGATTCTTGACTTCTTTTCCATTCCAGTCCCCTATAATGAAAAGGACATCTCTTTTGGGTGTTAGTTCTAGAAGGTCTTGTTTGTTTTCATAGAACCATTCAACTTCAGCTTCTTCAGTATTACTGGTCAGGGCATAGACTTGGATTACCGTGATATTGTATGGTTTGCCTTGAAAATGAAGAGATCATTCTGTTGTTTTTGAGATTTTATCCAAGTACTGCATTTTGGACTCTTTTGTTGACTATGATGGCTATTCCATTTCTTCTAAGGGATTCTTGCCCACAGTAGTAGATATAATGGTCATCCGAGTTAAATCCATGCATTCTAGTCCATTTTAGTTTGCTGATTCCTAAAATGTCAGTGTTTCCGTTTGCCATCTCCTGTTGACCACTACCAATTTGCCTTGATTCACGGACCTAACAGTCCAGGTTCCTATGCAAAATTGCTCTTTATAGCATGAGACTCTGCTTCTATCAGCAGTCACATCCATAATTAGGTGTTGTTTTTGCTTTGGATCCTTCTCTTCATTCTTTCTGGAGTTATTTCTCCACTGATCTCCAGTAGCATATTGGGCCCCTACCGGCCCGGGGAGTTCATCTTTCAGTGTCCTATCTTTTTGCCTTTTCATACTGATCATGGAGTTCTCAAGGCAAGAATACTTAAGTTTTTTGCCATTCCCCTCTTCACGGACCACATTTTGTCAGAACTCTCCACCATGACCCGTCTGTCTTGGGTGGCCCTGTGTGGCATTGATCGTAGATTCACTGAGTTAGACAAGGCTGTGGTCCATGTGATCAGATTGGTTAGTTTCCTGTGGTGCCCTTTAATGGATAAGGATAAGAGGCTTATGTAAGCATCCTGATGGGAGAGTGACTTAGGGGAAAACTGGGTCTAATTCTGATGGGCAGGGCCATGATCAGTAAATCTTTAGTTCAATTTTCTGTTGATGGGTGGAGCTGTGTTCCCTCTCTGCTTTTTACCTGGGGCTGAACTATGGTGGAGGTAATGAAAATAATGGCTACCTCCTTCAAAATATCTCATTCATGTACTGCTACACTCACTGCCCCCAATCCTGAAGCAGGCCACCACCAACCCACGCCTCCACTGGAGACTCCTGGACACTCCTGGGCAAGCCTGGGTCAGTCTCTCGTGGGGCCACTGATCCTTTCTCCTGGGTCCTAGGGAACACAAGGTTCTGTTTGTGCCCTCCAAGAGTCTATTTTCCAGTCCTGTGTAAGTCCTGGCAGCTCTGTGGTGAGGTTAATGGTGACCTACTCCAAGAGAGCTTATGCCATACCCAAGTCTGCTACACCCAGAGCCCCTGTCCCTGTGGGTCCACTGCTGTGTTGTACCTCCACAGGAGACACTCAAACACAGTTCTGTCTCAGTCTCTGTGGGGTCCCTGGGTCCTGGTGTGCACAAGGTCTGTTTGAACCCTGTAAGTGTCTCTGGCAGGAATGTCATTTGATTCTAAACGTGAATTCGCCCCTCCTACCATCTTGCTGGGGCTTCTCCTTTGCCCTTGAGCATGGGGTATCACCTCACAGCTGCTCCAGCGCCATGCAGCCACTGCTCCAGCGTCTACCATCTTGCTGGGGTTTCTCTGACCTTGGACATGGGTTATCTCTTCATGGCCTCTCCAGCGAAGCACAATCACAGCTCCTGACCTTGGACGTAGGGTATCTCCTTCACGGCCGCTCCAGTGCCACACAGATTTGTGCAGTAATTCTTATGTAAGTAATAGTCCTTCTGTTGAGTACAATATTCGCATCCTATACTATTGCAAAGTCCATAGTCTTTATACTGATAGATTTGCTAATGATGCATCAAATTCTAGTGAGAAAGGATTTCTTCTTTGCAATGCTGGTTTCTCTTCCCAGACTTATCTACTTATTTTCACAAAATTTCAATTAATGACCTAAACAGATTGACAAAGTGATTCTGAAATTCATCTCAAGGAAGGAGTATATGAGGATAGCTCAAGAATATTTGAAACAAACAATACAAAGATTCAATAAGTTAGCAATTTATTCTAGAGGGAACAAATTGATTCTATCAAAGAAATTAATATTGAAGAAGGTTGTATTTCAAATCGGTGGGGAGAGTAGAGATAAAGTCATGACTCATGCTGGCAGAAAAGGAAGATTAGTTGCTGACCAAGACATCCTTAAGGTTCCCCTCAGCTTGACATAAGTTTAGACAGATTTCTTCTTGACTGTAGGTCCCTGACCTCTTTTTCCTTTGAGCATTTTCTTTAGAACACTTGCAATTGTAAATTCTTTCTCTGCACTTTTGAGATGTAAATCTTCTACAACTTTGGAATGTCTTCTCAAGGACTTGGAAGCAATTGCTTTGAAATGTAATCATAAAGAAAACAGGGCTTCTGGTTTCCAGAGTGTGGGAAAGGAGGTGGATAACTTTGAAAAGAACCATTTAGCAGACACTAATGGCCTCAACAAATTGACCACCTCCCTTCCAACACTCCAGCACTTCCCTCCTAGCTCACTTCAGTGCTTAAATTCTATTCTTTTTATATTCAACTGAACTTGGTTGAATCTTTCTCCTCTCATAAGTTTCTCTCTTTAATTGCAATAGTCTCAAATAAAGTCTTTCTTGACTATTTTTGAACCAGTCTGGAGCAATTTATCTTTTTTAATGCCTAATTACAAAATATCTCTGCTGCTGCTTCTAAGTCACTTCAGTCGTGTCCAACTCTGTGCAACTCCATAGACGGCAGCCCACCAGGCTCCCCCGTCCCTGGAATTCTCTAGGCAAGAACACTGGAGAGGGTTGCCATTTCCTTCTCCAATGCATGAAAGTGAAAACTGAAAGTAAAGCCACTCAGTTGTATCCAACTCTTAGCGACCCCATGGACTGCAGCCTACCAGGCTCCTCCATCCATGGGATTTTCCAGGCAAAAGTTCGAGAGTGGGTTGCCATTGCCTTCTCGCAAAAATGTGTCTTCAGTTCAGTTCAGTCACTCAGTCGTGTCCGACTCTGCGACCCCATGAATCGCAGCACGCCAGGCCTACCTGTCCATCACCAACTCCCGGAGTTCACTCAGACTCATGTCCATCGAGTCCGTGATGCCATCCAGCCATCTCATCCTCTGTCATCCCCTTCTACTCCTGCCCCCAATCCCTCCCAGCATCAGAGTCTTTTCCAATGAGTCAACTCTTCGCATGAGGTGGCCAAAGTACTGGAGTTTCAGCTTTAGCATCATTCCTTCCAAAGAAATCACAGGGCTGATCTCCTTCAGAATGGACTGGTTGGATCTCTTTGCAGTCCAAGGGACTCTCAAGAGTCTTCTCCAACACCACAGTTCAAAAGCATCAATTCTTTGGTGCTCAGCCTTCTTCATAGTCCAACTTTCACATCCATACATGACCACAGGAAAAGCCATAGCCTTAACTAGATGGACCTTTGTTGGCAAAGTAATGTCTCTGCTTTTGAATATGGTATCTAGGTTGGTCATAACTTTCCTTCCAAGGAGTAAGCATCTTTTAATTTCATGGCAGCAGTCACCATCTGCAGTGATCTTGGAGCCCAAAAAATAAAGTCTGACACTGTTTCCTCTGTTTCCCTATCTATTTCCCATGAAGTGATGGGACCAGATGCCATGATCTTCATTTTCTGAATGTTGAGCTTTAAGCCAACTCTTTCACTCTCCACTTTCACTTTCATCAAGAGGCTTTATAGTTCCTCTTCACTTTCTGCCATAAGGGTGGTGTCATCTGCATATCTGAGGTTATTGATATCTCTCTCCGCAACCTTGATTCCAGCTTGTGTTTCTTCCAGTCCAGCGTTTCTCATGATGTACTCTGCCTATAAGTTAAATAAGCAGGGTGACAATATACAGCCTCGATGGACTCCTTTTCCTATTTGGAACCAGCCTGTTGTTCTATGTCCAGTTGTTAACTGTTGCTTCCTGACCTGCATACAGATTTCTCAAGAGGCAGGTCAGGTGGTCTGGTATTCCCATCTCTTTCAGAATTTTCCATAGTTTATTGTGATCCACACAGTCAAAGGCTTTGCCATAGTCAATACAGCAGAAATAGATGTTTTTCTGGAACTCTCTTGCTTTTTCGATGATCCAGCACATGTTGGCAATTTGATATCTGGTTCCTCTGCCTTTTCTAATCGTAGCTTGAACATCAGGAAGTTCACAGTTCACATATTGCTGAAGCCTGGCTTGGAGAATTTTGGACATTATTTTACTAGCATGTGAGATGAGTGCAATTGTGCGGTAGTTTGAGCATTCTTTGGAATTGCCTTTCTTTGGAATTGGAATGAAAACTGACCTTTTCCAGTCCTGTGGCCACTGCTGAGTTTTCCAAATTTGCTGGCATATTGAGTGCAGCACTTTTACAGCATCATCTTTCAGGATTTGAAATAGCTCAACTGGACTTCCATCACCTCCACTAGCTTTGTTCATAGTGATGCTTTCTAAGGCCCTAACAAAACTCAATTAGTTTTTATTTAAAATGTGTACCACAATGAAAACAAAAATAAGGATTTATTATTAAATAATAAATTATTATTATAAATAAATAATAATAAATTATTATATTATGTATATCATAATACATGATATAGTATTAAATAAAAAGTAAATAATAGTAACTTATTATTGTGAATAACAGTTATATATTTAGGGAGTCAGGGAGGCCTTGGTAAACTGTACACCAACTTAGAAACTCTAAAGGGAAAGAGTAATAAATTTGAATAAATACTAAACATCTCTAAATGCAAAACCCAGAACTAGGAAACTATCTGCAATATTTTTGAGAGACCATGAATTAATATTTTCAATATTCTCAGAGTAATTTCGTTAAAGGACATTTTGCTTTGTTGTTGTTATTCAGTTGCCAAGTCTTGTCCAACTCTTTGAAACCCAATGGACTGCAGCATGCCAACACCTCAGTCTTCCACTATCACCCCAGTTTTGCCCAAATTCATTGCTATCTAACTATCCATCCTCTGCTACCCTCTTCTCCTTTTGCCTTCAATCCTTCCCAGCATCAGGGTCTTTCCCAGTGATTTTTCTCTTTAATCAAATTATGGTTGTCCAAATTATTAGAGCTTCAGCCTCAGCATTAGATCTTCCAATGAATATTCAGTATTGATTTCCTTTAGGATTGACTGATTTTTATTTCCTTGCTGTGCAAGGGACTCTCAAGGGTCTTCTCCAGCACCATCAATTTTCTGGTGTTCAGTCTCCTTTATGGACCAACTCTCACATCCGTACATGACTACTGGAAAAAACATAGCTTTATCTATATGGACCTTTGTCAGCAAAATGATGTCTCTGCTTCTAAATATCACGATATAGTAAATATTAGTAGTATTAGTAGTCAATAACCAATGAAAAAGTGTTTTAAGTCACTCATAAATTAAAGTACCCCAGTTACACCTTTTGCCCTAATCAAATATCATATTGGCAAAGGTTAAAAAAAAAGAAGAGCAAGCAAGAGTAAAATACTACAAGGATGAAGAAAAAAAAAAACTTTTGTTTATTTTTAATGGGAATATATCTTCATATCAATCTTCTGGAGAAGATCACTCAAATTTAATCTTTTTTTTCTTCTTTTAGCATTTACATTTGGTTCTTGTGTATGGTCTCCATTTTTCTGCTGAAATGTTCTATGTATCTAAACACATTTCCAACTTTTCCTCTATTCTTAATACGTTTATCACAGTTTATTTAAATCCCCTACCCTATAATTCAATATTTAGGCCATCACTAGGTCTACTTCTATTGACTGATTTCATTTTTTACAATTGATCATGTGTTCTTGCTTCAATATTTCTTTATTTTGAATGTATGTTAGATGTCTGAAAAACAGCAGTCATGACTAAAGTATATTTTCTCAGAAACTTAGTCTTTCATCTATAAATTGTTAGTCATTTTGTCAAACTAATCTGCAGTTTAGGCCTTCCTTGGTGGCTCAGATAGTAAAGAATCTGCCTGTGATGCAGGAGACTTGGGTTGGGAAGATCCCCTTCAGAAGGGAATGGTGACTCACTCCAATATTCTTACCTGGAGAATCCCATGGACAGAGGAGCCTCGTGGGCTATATAGTTCATAGGATCCTCACAGCGCCGGACACAACTGAGAAACTAACACAACAAAAATCCGTAGTTTAGATGGTTATGTTGTAACTTTGGTTAGATTCACTTTACATTTGATTTCAAAAACTTGGTTACATGTGAATGAGACCTTCCATTTGCCTGATATCAGAAAAGCAGGGAGACCCAGCATTCTCTTTGTGCTTTATACTACAGCCATTAACTTTCTTAACTGTTTGGGATATAATTTTTCATTTATAGCCAAGCTTCTGGATTTGTTTGGTTGGTTGTTAGACTTCCTAGGGATTTTTCTTTGTTCTCAATATTGCTTCAAGCTCTCTGCCTCAGAGGAGCTATCTCTCTCCTACTTTCTTGCAACTAGATTTGCAAAACTTTGTCCATGTCTGCAGTAAAGGTCCAGAGCATCTCTGGAGGGTTTAACTCAGACACATTATTCCTCTCTTAAAGAGTATTAGGCAATAACAGTGAATGCTCAGTTTACTCAAAAGGGTTTCTCTCATTTCTTCTATTCTGTCCTCTGCCTTTCTTGTGTATCCCATGCCTGTACTTGAGGGGGTCTTCTCTCATTTTAATACTCTCTGCTTCAAACCTATCATGTGAATATTTGGTGATAATCTATGAGAAAGAGCTAATGGGTGGGTACAGAATCTCTTGGTGGCTGTGGTTCCCAATTTTTGAAATTGCCTTACCAGTGAATGTTGGGCTTTTAAAATTTATTTTAAAAGTTTATCCAGTTTCTTCTCACTCCTGCCAATGGTTTCTCCCTTACCCTCCTGCTTCACCATTAGAAACAAAAGCCAGGATAGATCTCTTCTCCCAAAAGGGACTGTCACTTTCAGTTTTGTAATCACTTTCATTTCTTTATGTTCTTACCTATTTGATGACTTAAAAAATTGCTTTTGTAAGTTATACATCTGTCCTTGTTGCTCAGTTGGGGATGATATTACGCTGTTACTTTCTTCATCTTCAGAAGAAGCATAAATTCTAAAATAATTTTAACAGGAAAAGATCCAATGTTATACACTTAAATACATATGATATTTCCATATATTGAGGCATTATTTGAACCTCAAAATGATATAGAAGGTTATACTTTTTTAAAAAACATTTTATATGATAATTTTGAATGATAAATTCAGATCACAAATTTTTCATTAATAAATTTTAAAATTATGGTTATTTCTGGTGTGATTATAGGGATCAGCTAGGGATCATCTTGTTGCAAAGACAAAATCCTTCTTTATCTAGCCTAAAATTATTTTTCCTTTTGATGTCAAATTACAGTATTCCCTCAGAAACAAATAGCCAATGGCAGGGAATGTAATGGGTTTAGAGTCAGCTATTCTTTCTACTCCTCTTATATTACATGGCCTCTCATCTCTGCTTCTTTATGCACAGAAGTGTCTCATTGTACCTGAAATTGTTATCTGAATCCCATATATACAAATACTACTACCCAAGAGAGTGTATAAAATACACATAGAAAATAGACTTGCTGAATCACAATTAAGAATGAAGTTGAGTTTTTTTTAATAGCATGTGACTGTACAATATGAGAATAGACAAGATAAAGATCAATTAATTCACTGATAAGATAACATATTAAATAAATAATACCATATAGAGTGAGGGAGTAAGAGTTTATGAAATCCTGGGTTACAGAGTTTTCTTTTGAAGTTACAAAATGATTTTTAGATACTTTTCATGAGACAAATGCAGTGGAGAGATTGGAGAACATTTGAAATCTCAGTATGTAGTGTTCCTAGCAAGTTCTTACTTTTGTTTAGTCTTTCTTTCCATCCTTCCTCTGTCCCTAGTTTCCCTCTACAACATTGTATCTATACAGGGTGAGAGCTGCAGAGATGAATGAGCAAAACAAATTCGATCTTCTCATGGAGCTTGCATTTTATGGGGGAAGACCAGCATGAAGAAATAGATCCCTAAATATATATGTTAGTGTGCGCGTGTGTGTGTGTGTGTGTGTGTGTGTGTGTGTGTGCATATGCATAAGTAGGCAGTAATGAGTGTAATGATAAAGACTTAATAGCATGGAGGATGGTAATTAGTTTCTGTTTTTGATGAGCTGTCCTCTGGTCAAAGGTTCTCCTTATTTTTGAATGAAGAGAGAGAAAGACGAACACAGATTTGGGAAGAGTGCATTGGGCACAGTATACATCAGGCATTAATGCTTGAAGCTGAAAACCTGCTTGTCATGTTCACCTAAGCTGAAGGTTGCCAAAACAGCTAAAGTGGAATAGAGAGAGGACTAAGTCATGAATGAAGAACTTGGAGTGGCACTAGGAGCCAGAGGCAAAGTTTCAAAGACCATGAAAACAATTCAGAATTATATTTTATGGCAAAAAGTGAAGAGGAACTAAGAAGCCTCTTGATGAAAGTGAAAGAGGAGACTGAAAAAGTTGGCTTAAAACTCAACATTCAGAAAATGAAGATCATGGCATCTGGTCCCATCATTTCATGGGAAATAGATGGGGAAAGAGAGGAAATAGTGTCAGACTTTATTTTGGGGGGCTCCAAAATCACTGCAGATGGTGATTGCAGCCATGAAATTAAAGACACTTACTCCTTGGAAAGGAAAGCTATGACCAACCTAGATAGCATATTAAAAAGCAGAGACATTACTTTGCCAACAAGGTCTGTCTAGTCAAGGCTTGGTTTTTCCAGTGGTCATGTGTGGATGTGAAAGTTGGACTGTGAAGAAAGCTGAGTGCTGAAGAATTGATGCTTTTGAACTGTGGTGTTGGAGAAGACTCCTGAGAGTCCCTTGGACTACAAGGACATCCAACCAGTCCATCCTAAAGGAGATTGGTCCTGTGAGTTCATTGGAAGGACTGATGTGGAAGCTGAAATTCGCATACTTTGGCCACCTCATGCAAAGAGTTGACTCATTGGAAAAGACTCTGATGTTGGGAGGGATTGGGGGCAGGAGGAGAAGGGGATGATAGAGGATGAGATGGCTGGATGGCATCACCAACTCGATGGACATGAGTTTGGGTAAACTCCGGGAGTTGGTGATGGACAGTGAGGCCTGACGTGCTGTGTTTCATGGGGTTGCAAAGAGTTGGACATGACTGAGCGACTGAACTGAACTGAATTGAAGGGAAATTATTGCAGGGTTTGAGCATAAAAAAAGACATGACCTTACTTAAATATTAAAAGGATCAATCTGGCTGTTGCATAAAAAATAAGCTAATAGAACTAATAGGGACTGTGAGGAAGTTTGGTTACAATAACTTTTAGAAACATTATTGGGGGCATATGACTATCTTCCATTGTAGCTCTATGTATCATTAGAATATGATACATAGGGTACAATTTTAATACTTGCATCAGGCAACAGAATAATTTGTTTTCAGTTCAGTTCAGTTGCTCAGTCGTGTCTGACTATTTGCTACCCCATGAACCGCAGCATGCCAGGCGTCCTGTCCATCACCAACTCCTGGTGACCACCAAAACCCATATCCATTGAATCAGTGATGACATCTATCCATCTCATCCTCTGTCATCCCCTTCTCCTCCTGCCACCAATCCCTCCCAGCATCAGGGTCTTTTCAAATGAATAGGTCCTCACATCAGGTGCCCAAAGTATTGGAGTTTCAGCTTCAACATCAGTCCTTCCAATGAACACCCAGGACTGATCTCATTTAGGATGGACTAATTGGATCTCCCTGAAGTCCAAGGGACTCTCAAGTGTCTTGTCCAACACCACAGTTCAAAAGCATCAATTCTTCGGCACTCAGCATTTTTTATAGTCCAACTTTCACATCCACACATGACCACTGGAAAAACCAAGCCTTGACTAGACAGACCTTGTTGGCAAAGTAATGTCTCTGCTTTTTAATATGCTGTCTAGGTTGGTCATAACTTTCCTTCCAAGGAGCAGCGTCTTTTAATTTCATGGCTACAGTCACCATCTGCAGTGATTTTGGAGCCCAGAAAAATAAAGTCAGACACTGTTTCCACTGTTTCCCCATCTATTTGCCATAAATTGATGGGACTAGCTGCCATGATCTTCGTTTTCTGAATGTTGAGTTTTAAGCCAACTTTTTCAGTCTCGTTTTCCATCTTCATCAAGAGGCTCTTTAGCTCTTCTTCACTTTCTACAATAAGGGTGGTGTCATCTGCATATCTGAGATTATTGATATTTCTTCCAGCAATCTTGAATCCAGCTTGTGCTTCCTTCAGCCCTATGATTCTCATGACATACTCTGGATATAAGTTAAATAAGCAGGGTGACAGTATACAGCCCGGACGTACTCCTTTTCCTATTTGGAACCAGTCTGTTTTTCCATGTCCAGTTCTAACTGTTGCTTCCTGACCTGCATACAGATTTCTCAAGAGGCAGGTCAGGTGGTCTGGTATTCCCATCTCTTTCAGAATTTTCCACAGTTTATTGTGATCCACACAGTCAAAGGCTTTGGCATAGTCAATAAAGCAGAAATAGATGTTTTTCTGGAATTCTCTTACTGCTTCAATGATCCAATGGATGTTGAAAATTTGATCTCTGCTTCCTCTGCCTTTTCTAAAAACAGATTGAACATTTGGAAGTTCATGGTTCACAGATTGCTGAAGACTGGCTTGGAGAATTTTGAGCATTACTTTACTAGCGTGTGAGATGAGTGCAATTGTGCAGTAGTTTGAGCATTCTTTGGCATTGCCTTTCTTTTGGATTGGAATGAAAACTGACCTTTTCCAGTCCTGTGGTCACTGCTGAGTTTTCCAAATTCACTGCCATATTGGGTGCAGCACTTTCAGAACATCGTCTTTTAGGGTTTGAAATAGTTCAACTGGAATTCCATCACTTCCACTAGCTTTGCTCGTAGTGATGCTTTCTAAAGCCCACTTGACCTCGCATTCTAGAATGTCTGGCTCTAGGTTAATGGGAGTGATGACACCATCATGACTATCTGGGTGGTGAAGATGTTTTCTGTACAGTTCTTCTGTGTATTCTTGCCACCTCTTCTTAATATCTTCTGCTTCTTTTAGGACCATACCATTTCTGTATTTTATTGAGCCCATCTTTGCATGAAATGTTCCCTTGGTATCTAATTTTCTTGAAGAGATCTCTAGTCTTTCCCATTCTGTTGTTTTCCTCTATTTCTTTGCATTGATTGCTGAGGAAGGCTTTCTTATCTCTCCTTGCTATTCTTTGGAACTTTACATTCAAATGGGTATATCTTTCCTTTTCTCCTTTGCTTTTGGCTTCTCTTCTTTTTACAGCTATTTGTAAGGCCTCCTCAGACAGACATTTTGCTTTTTTGCATTTCATTTCCATGGGGATGGTCTTGATCCCTGTCTCCTGTACAATGTCATGAACTTCATTCCATAGTTCATCAGGCACTCTATCTATCAGATCTAGGCCCTTAAGTCTATTTCTCACTTCCACTGTATAATCATAAGGGATTTGATTTAGGTCATACCTGAATGGTCTAGTGGTTTTCCCTACTTTCTTCAATTTCAGTCTGAATTTGGCAATAAGGAGTTCATGATCTGAGCCACAGTTAGCTTCTGGTTTTGTTTTTGCTGATTGTATAGAGCTTCTCCATCTTTGCCTGCAAAGAATGTAATCAATCTGATTTTGATATTGACCATCTGGTGATGTCCATGTGTAGATTCTTCTCTTGTGTTGTTGGAAGAGGGTGTTTGCTATGACCAGTGTGTTCTCTTGGCAGAACTCTATTAGCCTTTGCCCTGCTTCATTCCATATTCCAAGGCCAATTTTGCCTGTTACTCCAGGTGTTTCTTGACTTCCTACAGTTACATTCCAGCCCCCTATACAAAAATATTCAGCAAGAAGGAAAATGAAAATAAAAATTATTAATTTTCCATATTAGATTTTAAAATAATTTGTCGGAGACTATTACCAAAAAAGAATATTTTCTAAGATCATGAGAAATATATATTTTTAAAGGATCATTAACAATAACAAAGTTAAAAGAATTTTATAAATTTTTTAAATTTTCTTTCAGTTCATTGCTATTGAGAAAAAAGTTGTTTGTCCATGACTGAAAATTAAGGCCATTTTTTGCATATCTATTTTAAGTACGTAGCCAATTCTTAATTGGTAAAGTAAAAATATGATATTGTAAGGTTAATATTGAGATCACTAAGGAAGTAATACAACCTCATGTCTTTCTATTGTCCTGGTGAGAAAGAGCTGGAAAATATTTAGCTGTAATAGTAAAGAAGGAAATAATACACCACAGCATTATATTTCACTTGTTTATTTCCTGCAGCTGCCTTGCAGGAAATGTGTGTATCATCTAATTAGGAAGGTGTCCACCAGCAATTACATCAGATGAAATCCATGGGATCCAGCAATTATAGCTGATTGGATTAAGAGCAAATGGATACTTAATAAGTATTTCTTAATGATGATGATGATGATGGCCATACTAAGAGTATTTGTATGACATTAACACCAAATAAAAGACTAAGACTTTTCACTCTTCTTTTTTTTTTTAACTACATTTGTAATATGCCTACGTGCATTCCAATTTTGCAGTGAGAAAGCATCTTTCTTAAGAGCTATCATATGACAATATGTAAGCTACTGATGAATGAATTAAACAAGCTATAGTAGCTTACTTTACCTAGATGTCACATAAAGAGCAAATGATTGTACTGCATTTTCTACTGTGTAATATATTGCTACAGCAATCAAAAATTAAATTGTAAGCATTGAATAACTTCACCTCTTAAAGTCAAAGAAAGGGTTATTATCTCCAGAATTGAACTTGCATCTTATCCAATAAATATTCATTTATTCAGCCTAAGTTTAATATATAGAGGGGAAATAATAAGTTTAGAGAGCAGAAAATCAAAATTAAAAGTTATCAAAGTGGAATTTTTAAATATTTCTCTTAGATATCAACAGATAATTTGCCACTTAAAATTTAAACTAGCCCATTTAATCACAAATACAATTGCAAATATATTCTATGGTGTAATAAATTTCATTCTCTTGATACTATAATTTTTGATCATTACTGTAATGTGTACACTGCTATTAAGCAGAGGTCATACATAGAATCATCCCTGGAAACTCACCTGGACTAAGTGCTGCAGAGGAGAAAAAGAGCTGATGCTGCAAAAATGATACTATAAACAATATACTAAACAATAAGAAATTCAAATTAGGTTGAATAAATGATCAGATTAAAATAACAATCAGGCAGTGTTCAGGCTCTTTCTTTTTTCAAAAGAAAGTATGGAGAATCACTGAATTGCAGAGTTCATATCTGGGAAAAATTAATGTAATGTCTTTTCAGTAGTAATGCAATCTTTTAGGGATTCACATTGAACCTACAGGAATGGATGATTATAATCTTTGTGTATGTAAAGTTGTATGTGTGAATTTTATAATCTTGTTGTGTGTAAGGTTGAATTTTTGTTTGAAGTGGTAGTTGCTTTTGTGTATTTTGCAGTATATTTGGCAAATAATTTTCTCCCATTCCAGTCAATAGGAAATAAGTCTAATATTTAAACATAACTTGACTAAGAAACAGGAGCCCAAGGAACTCTCAATTTTTTGAGAAAACAGTATTTTATTCAATTACCTAAACATTTTATATTTATGAATTCATAAAAGAAATTAATATGTGAATTCCCTATGAAACTTTTGTCTTTTTGAGCAATTAATAGTAACTTATTTTTTCCCAGCTTTTCAAAATAGTGCTATGTGACATAACTCCTTTATACATTATAATGTTTTGAGAGAGCAAGACTCTAGCTCTGATAGCCACTTTTTTCATCCATTTCTGTAATCTCACATAAGAGTTGCTGGTCCTACATATGCATGGAATCTTCCTCATCTCCTAACTGTCAACATAACCTTTATGGTTTATAACATTTATTTTGCTTTAATAACTGAAGTAAATCCCAGGGATCCTTAGGCCACAGAAGAGGTCTCATACATTACCACTTTGATTAAATCTTAACACCTGATTATGATAACAGGAAACTTATTGCATTCTGGCTTATGAAAGCTACACACAGCTGCTGAATCTTGTGTCATCACGACACTAGTTAGTTTTGCCATTGATCTAGACAGTGTGAGATTTCCATAATACATCCATACTGTGAACCAACCATTGTTTAGTCCTACTTTTTGGGAAGCAGTGCATTCTGTGTAAATTACTTTGTAGTCAATGAGAGGAAAAAAAAACAGTTTAAAGTGGATATAATGAAACAGGGTCTACGAGGGTCTATAAACTTTGAAAAGGGACATTCAAATGAAAATATTGCTATGCATATAACTTTATAACACAAGAAGTTCTCTGTTTTATAAGGAAATCTGCAGAAAGTCAAGCTCAACTCAATATTCTGTCTTGATAGGGATAATAATCAAGAAAATTTCTATGTTCTATGATTCATTATTTCTCAGAGGGGGTGGGGGGGCTATATGTGCATCTGGATGTAGGACTCAGTTTTCATTATTATCAAATGGAGACCTATCGATTTCCCTGGTAGTGCAGTGGCTAAGACACCACTCTTACAACGCAGGGGGACCCTGTTTGATCCCGGGTTAGGGAACTAGATCATACATGCTACAACTAAGAGTTTGTGTGTTGCAACTGAAGGTCCTGCATGCCTCAAGGAAGATGGAAGATCCTGCGTGCTGCAACTAAGATGTGGAAGAGCCAAATATATATATATATAGAGAGAGAGAGAGAGACACACACACACACACACAAACATACGTGTTTATACACACATACACACACAGATACATATACATAATTTTAAAAAGGAGACTTGGTTTTGGAAGATTATGAGTTACCAATGGAATTAGCACTGGACTGTGACTAGTCACAGTCTATCAACTAGTATCTAGACTCTGTATCAATTTTAAACAGTCACTAAATTTATTTATGTTCCCAATTCATAAATCATAGGCATATATTTGGGAACACCTCACATGCACGTCGCATAATGTCTGACCCACCTGCCTTTACCACCTCCCAAGTCATGGTCAGCTTTCTGCTACAAAGAGTCTAATTTTGAGGCTACCTACAAAACAGCCCTTTCTGTATCTGAAATTGCTCCAGTATTCTATGAACAGTATGAAAAGGCAGAATGATAGTATACTGAAAGAGGAACTCCCCAGTTAAGTAGGTGCCCAATATGCTACTGGAGATCAGTGGAGAAATAACTCCAGAAAGAATGAAGGGATGGAGCCAAAGCAAAAACAATACCCAGTTGTGGATGTGATTGGTGATAGAAGCAAGGTCTGATGCTGTAAAGAGCAATATTGTGTAGGAACCTGGACTGTTAGGTCCATGAATCAAGGCATTTTGGAAGTGGTCGAACAGGAGATGGCAAGAGTGAATATCGACATTCTAGGAATTGCATGGACTAAAATGGACTGGAAAGGGTGAATTTAACTCAGATGACCATTATATCTACTACTGCGGGCAGGAATGCCTTAGAAGAAATGAAGTAGCCATCATGGTCAACAAAAGTGTCTGAAATGCAGTACTTGGATGCAATCTCAAAAACGAGAGAATGATCTCTGTTCGTTTCCAAGGCAAACCATTCAATATCACAGTAATCCAAGTCTATGCCCCAACCAGTAACGCTGAAGAAGCTGAACGGTTCTATGAAGACCTACAACACCTTTGAGACTAACACCCAAAAAAGATGTCCTTTTCATTATAGGGGACTGGAATGCAAAAGTAGGAAGTCAAGAAACACCTGGAGTAACAGGCAAATTTGGCCTTGGAATATGGAATGAAGCAGGGCAAAGGCTAATACAGTTTTGCCAAGAGGACACACTGGTCACAGCAAACACCCTCTTCCAACAACACAAGAGAAGACTCAACACATGGATATCACCAGATGATTAACACCAAAATCAGATTGATTACATTCTTTGCAGGCAAAGATGGAGAAGCTCTATACAGTCAGCAAAAACAAGACCGGGAGCTGACTGTGGCTCAGATCATGAGCTTCTTATTGCAAAATTCAGACTTGAATTGAAGAAAGTAGGGAAAACCACTAGACCATTCAGGTATGACCTAAATAAAATCCCTTATGATTATACAGTGGAAGTGAGAAATAGATTTAAGGGACTAGATCTGATAGAGTGCCTGATGAACTATGGACAGAGGTTCGTGACATTGTACAGGAGACAGGGATAAAGACCATTCCCATAGAAAAGAAATGCAAAAAAGCAAAATGTCTGTCTGAGGAGGCCTTACAAATAGCTATGAAAAGAAGAGAAGCGAAAAGCAAAGGAGAAAAGGAAAGATAAGCATCTGAATGCAGAGTTCCAAAGAATAGCAAGAAGAGATAAGAAAGCCTTCCTCAGTGATCAGTGCAAAGAAATAGAGGGAAAGAACAGAATGGGAAAGACTAGGGATCTCCTCAAGAAAATTAGAGCTACCAAGGGAACATTTCATGCAAAGATGAGCTCGATAAAGGACAGAAATGGTATGGACCTAACAGAATCAGACGATATTAAGAAGAGGTGGCAAGAATTCACAGAAGAATGTACAAAAAAGATCTTCATAATCACGATGGTATTATCACTCACCTAGAGCCAGACAACCTGGAATGTGAAATCAAGTGGGCCTTGGGAAGCATCACTATGAACAAAGCTAGTGGAGGTGATGGAATTCCAGTGGAGCTATTTCAAATCCTGAAAGATGATGCTGTAAAAGTGCTGCACTCAATATGCCAGCAAATTTGGAAAACTCAGCAGTGGCCACAGGACTGGAAAAGGTCAGTTTTCATTCCAATCCAAAAGAAAGGCAATGCCAAAGAATGCTCAAACTACTGCACAATTGCACTCATCTCACATGCTAGTAAATTAATGCTCAAAACTCTCCAAGCCAGGCTTCAGCAATATGTGAACTGTGAACTTCCAGATGTTCAAGCTGTTTTTAGAAAAGGCAGAGAAACCAGGATCAAGTTGCCCACATCCAATGGATCATTGAAAAAGCAAGAGAGTTCCATAAAAACATCTATTTCTGCTTTATTGACTATGCCAAAGCCTTTGACTGTGTGGATCACAATAAACTGTGGAAAATTCTGAAAAAGATGGGAATACCAGACCACTTGACCTGCCTCTTGAGAAACCTATATGCAGGTCAGGAAGCAACAGTTAGAACTGGACATGGAACAACAGTTCTGGTTCCAAATAGGAAAAGGAGTACGTCAAGGCTGTATATTGTCACCCTGTTTATTTAACTTATATGCAGAGTACATCATGAGAAACGCTGGGCTGGAAGAAGCACAAGCTGGAATCAAGATTGCTGGGAGAAATATCAGTAACCTCAGATATACATATGACACCACCCTTATGGAAGTAAGTGAAGAGGAACTAAAAAGCCTCTTGATGAAAGTGAAAGAGGAGAGAGAAAAAGTTGGCTTAAAGCTCAACATTCAGAAAACGAAGATCATGGCATCTGGTCCCATCACTTCATGGGAAATAGATGGGGAAACAGTGGAAACAGTGTCAGACTTTATTTTGGGGGGCTCCAAAATCACTGCAGATGGTGACTGCAGCCATGAAATTAAAAGACGCTTACTCCTTGGAAAGAAAGTTATGACCAATCTAGATAGCATATTGGAAATCAGAGACATTACTTCGGCAGCAAAGGTCCGTCTAGTCAAGGCTTGGTTTTTCCAGTGGTCATGTATGGAATGTGAGAGTTGGACTATGAAGAAAGCTGAGTGCCAAAGAATTGATGCTTTTGAACTGTGGTGTTGGAGAAGACTCTTGAGAGTCCCTTGGACTGCAAGGAGATCCAACCAGTCCATTCTAAAGGAGATCAGCCCCAGGTGTTCTCTGGAAGGAATGATGCTAAAGCTGAAACTCCAGTACTTTGGCCACCTCATTGGAAGAGTTGTCTCATTGGAAAAGACTCTGATGCTGGGAGGGATTGGGGGCAGGGGAAAAGGTGATGACAGAGGATGCGATGGCTGGATGGCATCACTGACTCAATGGACATGAGTTTGAATGAAGTCCAGGAGATGGTGATAAGCAGGGAGGCCTGGCATGCTCAGATTCATGGGGTCGCAAAGAGTCGGACATGACCGAGTGACTGAACTGAACTGAACTGAACTGAAGTCTATGTATTGAGCTAAATTTTCTTCCCTACAACTTCCCATCCTTCTTGTCTATGACAACCTTGGCATAGGTGAAAGTAGCTATCATGTCTCCCTAATATTTTAATTTCCAGACTATTTATCCATCAGTAAAATAAGATTAACTATCTCTGACCTGCTTTGTCTCAGGAGATGACAATAAGGTGAGATAATAGATGTGAAAGGATGTCAAGAATACAAAATAAAAACATACAAAATGTATCATTGTTCTATCTTAAAAATAACAGGTATGAAATTCTAAACTTTCAGCTAAAGCATCTTTCATCATAGTGTTAAAAAAATAGCTCCAGTTGTTTATATCTTTACATTCTTAAAATTGAACTAAATTAGTGTTTGGGTAGAAGAGTCAGCCAAAGAATTTCAGCAACCAGAATAAGTAGCAGTTAGAGCATGTAAGGCAAGTTAGGACAATCTGAAGGACGGAAAACCTGCATGTCTGAGACTCAACTTTGCAAATCAAGAGAAATGGAGGAACTGAGCTAAGAAGGCTTCTCTGTTTAGGACAATGTCTTTTATTGTATGAAAACTCTAAGCACAGGAGGCCTGATCACCCTCATATGGATCCCACAGGTCCTATCACTTTGGAGGTTAAATGTACCTCTGGCATCTGCATAATTGATTCAGATCTTGGAATCTAGAGTCAAATTATTTAACTTGAAATATGACTATGCCGCTTCTTAACTGTGTGATTTCAGGAAAATTATTAAACTTTTTGATCTCAAAAACCTTACATGAAAATGGGGGCTTAATAAGAAAGGTACAGTCTAGGGTTTTTGAAAGGACTGCATGAATTACACCATAGAAAGTATATAGAATATTGGCTATTTCCTAGCTCAATAAATGCCAGCTGATAATGAATCTAGTACTCGTGCTAGAACAGAGATCTTCAACCACATACTTTCCTTATTTTATGCACAACATTATGTACTGTGGCTGCATGTTTAAGTCACTGGGTATACAAAATGGGTCCTCCTATACTTTCTCCCATTTTCAGGCTTGTCACAAAGGGAGATCTAAAATATCATACACTGGAAATGATCTATTGATTAGAAAAAGCACATCCAATAATCAGTTTAAAAGGCTATTAATTTAAAGATAATGTTGACTACTTGTTCCATCTTACTACTTGATCTGATCAAGCCTAGTCTTTCTATACCTATCCAGGGAGTACGGACATCATTATTAAATTTGTTCCAATTCAGACTGAAATAAGAATGATCAGACATAACCCAGTCAAAAGAATATTCCAGTCATTGATGTCAGTGAACTGGAGAGAAAAAATGTAGATGCAACTACCAGATTACTGTTCTCACTGATGCCAATGAAACTCAGAGGGAAAGACCAGACAAAACTTCATACTTGTCTTAAGTGTGTGGACTCAAGTTAACACTTATATTAATATTTCATTTTACTTTTAGCCTCACCCTTTGCTGTAAGAATGCCTTTCCAAGTAGAAGAAGCAAATCAGATCACCAGAAGTTCTAATTACTGTTACTTCATTTTCATATGATTTTTCTCATTCTGATAGAATCAGAAGGATGAAAGAATCCTCTTCACAGGTCACAGTGGAGTGATGCGTGTTCACTGTAGCCTTTTCTGCAAAGAGATGGACTACTTGGCTCCCCTCCCTGTATTGCTGGCTCACAAGATCACACTAGTGTTTCAGTTTCTCCATTTTCACTGTTTTATTTTTCATAAGATCTGACTGACTGATATAATTTCTTTTGCATTTTCAACTTAAATTATTCTATTTACTCTCCACTTTGGTGCCTTCCAGGCTTCCCTGGTGGCTCAGGAGTAAAGAATCCTCCTGTCAATACAGGAGACCTAAGTTCAATCTCCAGGTCAGGAAGCTCCCCTGGAGAAGGAAATGGCAAAAATCCCATGGAAGAGAATGGTGAGCTACAGTCCCCGGGGTTGTGAAAGAGTCAGACATGACAGCAACTAAACAACAAAATTCATCAGGGAAAGGGGCACAGTTCTTGAGATGCTAGCCTACTGTGTTCCCCTTTTGGTGCCTTTCTGATTTCTTCTCTGATTTACTTTTCTAGTCTATACTGCCCACTTAAAATATAGTGGAAACTGGGAAGCATACTCTTCAATTTTCATGGCTTTGTTTTCTTTTTTCTTTGCCCTTATTTTCATTTTCTTTTTCTATTTTTCCTAATATAACACTTCTCTTTTTCTCATATTTCTATATTTCTGGTTTCCATAGGATACTGGGTTCCCCATTCTGATGCTTTCTTGTTATGATACAGAATCCATGTGTATCCTGTAATCAGGATCACTGAAGCTGTTAACTGTTAGCTCTGAAACTCCAGCAGCTAGACGCCTTCCCCAGTGCATGGTGGGGACAGCACACCCCTTTGTCTTGGAGGCTAGACAAGAGGTTCTCATTGGACCTGAACAGATTGAAATTATCTTCTGCCCTTAAAATCATTCTAATCTGTTCTTTCACGGTTGTGATTGAGATTTTAGCCAGGGGGCTCCACTTATGTCTAGTCTCTTTCTTCCATATCCTCCTGTAGAGCAAGTGAATCATCTATGTTTTGTGCAGTTCTACAGCCTCACTGCATGGATGGTCCATGTGGGCAAGAAATTTCATCAGCAGCTACAATGTTAGGAAATGGTAAACAGTTGGCACCTCTGTCAATCAGAAAAGCAGGAATCAAATAGGTCACATTGCAATGAGGCTGAAATTACTTTTTTATAGATATAAAATTCTTATACCTCTGTAAAAATTAGATATAAAATTTAACACATTATGATCAGGCCTTGAAAGGGTATCTGAATCTAGACAAACATGAATATATGGATTCTGAATAATATACTTACTGAAACGAGTTTGCTACAAAATTTCATCCTGAAATTAAACTGATAGAAAATTTTAAAACAAACATCACAAGAACTCTAGAAGAAATCCAAATTGCATTTACACACTGTTTATAAAGTGATGAAAACAGGAACTTCTTATATTACCACCCATAGAGTGTTTTAAGCTATATTCAGGAAGATATTCTTTCATGACATACCAATTTTTAAGCATTAAATCATTTGAAAACCTTAGAAATTCATTTATTAAAAAACATGAAGAAATTATTAATGAAAGCAGAAGTAAAGATTGATTAATTGAAAAATAGATAAAATGGATTAACAAATCTAAATGTGGATTGTTTTAAAAATAATAACAGAAATAGATAGATAATCTAATTAGGAAAAAGAAAACTAGAAGTAAATAAAATGAATTAGAAGATATAAATGCAATTAGAAAGAAATTATTTAGATAGATTACTTTATAAACCTCTATACAAATATACATATAATAGGTGGACTAAAGGAGTCTGCTTTGTACTAGAGGAATATTACATAGTACTTACAGCAGGAATTTAATCTTATTTCTATCATTTCCTGGCTGTGTGAAATTGGGAAATATATCCATATTATCTGTGCTTCAGTTACACCATTTACAAAGTGAGAGTGATGATCACTAGATTTACCTCGGCACTTTGTTCTAATTGAGTTAAATAATATTTAAGAAGAACTTCTAAATTCCCAGCATACAGTTAAAGTTTAATACAAGTTACACTTTAATAATAGCAGCAATTGGGTTTTACAAGCTAAATATTATTTCAACATCCACAGACTTACATGTTTTTAATATATAACTTTATTGTTAGAATGGCTTTATTTTTAACTCTTAGCACTCAGTTTTGATAAATAACAAGCAAATTACTGTAGATTTGTTCAAGTCAATAAAATCTAAATGAGTGATTAGGTAATTAAATTCAAGGGGTATAACTCAGCCCCATTTCAAAGCCGATGGGCCGCACTTCAAATACCCACCCCCCAAGCCTTTTCCTGTCTTCCTCCTTGATAGGCTATCACTCCAAGGGGTACTTATATCAACAGAGCTGTACACTGGCAGGCGAGAGACTGTTTCTTCCTTGTTGGACTCATAGGTGCCTAGACCTATTCTGTTGCTGTTATCAGCTGCTGGAGCTTCCGTCATCTCTTTTCTTGGCACAGAAAATATCATTTACAGTTCTGGCAGATTCACTTGGTTTTTCTATTTAGCTCTCTGGCATTGATGATTATCTAGAGAGGATGGTCTGGCTCCTCTGCTCTCCTGCAAGATTAGCTATTTCAAACTTGCTGCCAGCTCCTGGAAATCTGGATGACAAAAGCAAGGTATACCTTTACTTCCTCACTCATTGAGTGTGGGATTTCAAGGGGAACCCAGCTAGTCCCTGCAGCTCTCCTCAGGGTCTCCTAATGGAGCTAAAAGTTCTTACCACTTCTCTCTCTCCCTTTCCCTCATTTGCTGCTAAGTCACTTCAGTCGTGTCCAACTCTGTGCGACCCCATAGCGGAAGCCCACTAGGCTCCTCTGTCCCTGGGATTCTCCAGGCAAGAATACTGGAGTGGGTTGCTATTTCCTTCTCTTTCCTTCCCTCATTTGGTATCTTTTAAATTCAAGCTCCAAAGGCTTCTCCAAGTGTGATGCGGGTAAGGAAGATGATGGTGATGATTAGGGAGAATGCACCTTATTTTACATCTGTGAGCTGTCAACTCAAATCAGTCTTCACTGTTGTAAACTGATAACAGAGTTGGTGTTTGCTTACACTTAGAGGAGAAAGAAGTTGTCACAGGGACACAAAAAGTTTGGTGTGAATGGCAAGTAGTATCCAGGTCAGAGAAAGAAGGAATATAATTAGAAAAGTGAGCAGGACTAGATGTCATCATAAGGAATTTGAATTGCATTCTGATGGTGATGGCAAACAATAAATGAATTTTACACTGGGCAAGGCCAACATCTGATAGACGCTAATGAAAAATATGAACTCCAAAGATCAGAGAGGAGGCAGGGAGACCCCTTAGGATATCACTGAACAAATCCAGGCGAGAAATGAGATGGTGGTTAGGGCCAATATTGTTACAGCGGAAATGATGGCAAATTTGCTGTGAAATGGAAAGAAAATGAAAAGAATCAAGGATGAGTCTTTTGTTATAGACCTGAAGAATGAAGTAGTTGATAGTGTCATTTCAAGAAATGGGACATTTATCCTGTGCCAGGCTTTGAGATATGTGGAATAAGGGAGAAAGTAATAGCTTCCATTTGAGAATGATGTATACAGGGAGGTGAAGGTAACCTTCAGAGATGAAAGGGAAGAGACGGGGGTGATGCTAATCAGAATGTTCTTGGTGGGAGCAGTGTTTATTTGACTGGAGAAGAACATGAGAGAATTTCCTGTGGTAATGGAAATGTTCTGTAACTTAGTGTAGAGAGCTATGTGCACTTTTCAACACTGGTAGAACTCTATAACTATGCTCTGCATTTCACCATATGTAAATTATACCTGGAAATGGTAACCCATGATTTAGGAAAACAAAATAGCTTTGCTCACAGATATAGAAAGATGGGGCTTCTATGGTGGCTCCACGGTAAAGAATCCACCTGCAATGAAGGACCTGTAGGAGACTCAGGTTCAGTCCCTGGGTTGGGAAAATCCCCTAGAGGAGGGTCTGACAACCCACTCCAGTATTCTTGCCTGGAGAATCCCATAGACCCAAGAGGCTGGTGGGCTACAGTCCATAGGGTCACGAAGAGTTGGACACAACTGTAGCAACTTAACACACACATAGAAGGGTAGTGAAAATAAAAAGCAATTCAACCAAGGAAGCTTTCCATTGAGATAAGAGAACAAAAAAGCTTTCACTTTCTGGATAAAAGGTTTCTACTTAGACTTGTTTAAGAAAGAAGTTTGAGAAGTATGACCATGAAGGATCTATCCCAGTTACTTGAAGAGGTGAGTTCTACAGAACTCTCTCTGTGATAATGATTTCTTGTCAGTTAACCTTACTCATAAGATCAGATCATAGGAGAGCTTGTGTTACCACCTGACCCTAACTTTCTCAATGGCATTAAAGGGAATAATGATTCATGTATATCTGTGTTCCTGTACTGCTGAGGTCTTCTGAACAGCTCACAATTATTGGGAGCTATAGAAACTGTCTCCCAGAAAATAGAGATACCCAGAGACATTTCAGGATAGTCAAGTGTTATTTTCATGAGTCAACTTAAGTTTCCTTTCTGGAGGCATTTCCTCACTTTCCAGGGTAACAGATCACTCACTCTCTCTGGAGAAGAGAATAAGCAGATGAAGCAGATGTACCAATAACCACAAAAGCTTAGAGTTCTCTCTAAGAGGAAGGAAGGGATAAATTAGGAGTTTGGGAATAACAGATATACATTCAGTTTAGTTCAGCTCAGTCGTGTCCGACTCTTTGCGACTCCATGAATTGCAGCACACCAGGCCTCCCTGTCCATCACCAACTCCCGGAGTTCACTTGGACTCACGTCCATCGAGTTGGAGATGCCATCCAGCCATCTCATCCTCTGTCGTCCCCTTCTCCTCCTGCCCTGAATCCCTACCAGCATCAGAGTCTTTTCCAATGAGTCAACTCTTCGCATGAGGTGGCCAAAGTACTGGAGTTTCAGCTTTAGCATCACTCCTTCTAGTGAATACCCAGGACCGACCCCCTTTAGAATGGACTGGTTGGATCTCCTTGCAGTCCAAGGGACTCTCAAGTGTCTTCTACAACACCACAGTTCAAAAGCATCAATTCTTTGGTGCTCAGCTTTCTTCACAGTCTAACTCTCACATCCATACATGACCACTGGGAAAACCATAGCCTTGACTAGATGGACCTTTGTTGGCAAAGTAATGTCTCTGGTTTTCAATATGCTAACTAGGTTGGTCATAACTTTTCTTCCAAGGAGTAAGCATCTTTTAATTTCATGGCTGCAGTCACCATCTGCAGTGATTTTGGAGCCCCTAAAAATAAAGTCTGACACTGTTTCCACTGTTTCCCCATCTGTTTCCCATGAAGTGATGGGACCAGATGCCATGATCTTAGTTTTCTGAAAGTTGAGCTTTAAGCCATCTCCTAATGTGAGACTTCTTCCACTTTGATGCAAACCTAATTCAAGAAAATGTAAACATTTTGCCCTCACTGTGTTGCCCTCTGGGGCTTGGGGTGTGGGAACCCAATGCTCAGTTATTGTTCTGGATACTGTTTTGATGAAGAATAGCAAACTGTGTCCCTGGCTTAGGGTCTTGGGTTCTTGGCAATTGTTGCTATTTAGTCACTAAGTCATGTCTGATTCTTTTGGGACCCCATGGGCTGTAGCTTGCCAGGCTCCTCTGTCCATGGGATTTCTCTGGTAAGAATACTGGAGTGGGTTGCCATTTCCTTCTCCAGGGTATCTCCCCAAACCCAGGAATGAATCCTCATCTCTTGCACTGGCAAGCAGATTCTTTACCACTGAGCCACAAGGGAAGCCTATTCTTGGCAATACATGAGTGTGTCTGTATATATATATATATATATATATATATATATATATATCAGATCAGATCAGACAGTCGCTCAGTCGTGTCCAACTCTTTGCGACCCCATGAATCACAGCACGCCAGGCCTCCCTGTCCATCACCAACTCCCAGAGTTCACTCAGACTCACGTCCATCGAGTCAGTGATGCCATCCAGCCATCTCATCCTCTGTTGTCCCCTTCTCCTCTTGCCCCCAATCCCTCTCAGCATCAGAGTCTTTTCCAAAGAGTCAACTCTTCGCATGAGGTGGCCAAAGTACTGGAGTTTCAGCTTTAGCATCATTCCTTCTAAAGAAATCCCAGGGCTGATCTCCTTCAGAATGGACTGGTTGGATCTCCTTACAGTCCAAGGGACTCTCAAGAGTCTTCTCCAACACCACAGTTCAAAAGCATCAATTCTTGGGCACTCAGCCTTCTTCACAGTCCAACTCTCACATCCATACATGACCACTGGAAAAACCATAGCCTTGACTAGATGAACCTTTGTTGGCAAAGTAATGTCTCTGCTTTTGAATATGCTATCTAGGCTGGTCATAACTTTCCTTCCAAGAAGTAAGCATCTTTTAATTTCATGGCTGCAGTCACTATCTGCAGTGATTTTGGAGCCCCCAAAAATAAAGTCTGACACTGTTTCCACTGTTTCCCCATCTATTTCCCATGAAGTGATGGGACTGGATGCCATGATCTTCATTTTCTGAATGTTGAGCTTTAAGCCAACTTTTTCACTCTCCACTTTCACTCATCAAGAGGCTTTTGAATTCCTCTTCACTTTCTGCCATAAGGGTGGTATCATCTGCCTATCTGAGGTTATTGATATTTCTCCCGGCAATCTTGATTCCAGCTTGGGTTTCTTCCAGTCCAGCATTTCTCATGATGTACTCTGCATAGAAGTTAAATAAACAGGGTGACAATATACAGCCTTGACGAACTCCTTTTCCTATTTGGAACCAGTCTGTTGTTCCATGTCCAGTTGTAACTGTTGCTTCCTGACCTGCATACAAATTTCTCAAGAGGCAGATCAGGTGGTCTGGTATTCCCATCTCTTTCAGAAATTTCCACAGTTATGTGTGTGTGTGTGTGTGTATATATATAAACAACAGACTAACTTGATAACTGGCATGTGGGGTAATCTCAGACACTTCAGAGATTTTGAGCAAACATGGAGGATTCTACAGTATTCATGTAATAATTCCTTCACGATGTGTGTCAGATTCATGGATCAAAGCTTGAACCCTAAGCCAGATGTCCCACAGAGACCAGCAAAATTTGGGAGCTATTTCTAGCAGATGTAATTCTGACAATGAAAATGTAAAGCTACTTTTGCTAATTTTGCAGGGGAAATATACATCCCTGCAACAGTTTTTACAGTGTCTTCACACACAACTATACCTGTTGGCAACCTGTGTTACTGTCGAAGCCTAGTCATTTCCCATCTGTTTCTTTTGTGACTCTGCTTTCTAAGGTCACAGTACAAGTGGTAAGCAAGTCCTCTTTTATTTCCCTCAGTAGAAGAAAACTTTGTATTTAGCTTGCATTCAAATGAAGAAAGCTGATTTATACCTTTATCACTTAAAATCTTTTCTTGATTTCAAACGTATTCATTCTCAATTCTTCTGACAGGGGTTCAGTTCTTCCTTTGTCAGAAAGTGGTATACACAGACAATTTAACAATGAACTTCTATGCAGATGTAACACCACTGCTTTCTTGGAGGGAGATCAAAATATGTATTGTCTACAATATCTCTATAGCAATTTGCAGAAAGATCAGAAAATGTGAAGCCTACTACACTGTCTGCTGCAACAATTCCCCTGTAGGTTTAGGGGAGTATATAGAACATAAAGAGATACTTGGACAATTCTATGAATTTGAGCATATCTTGAAATGTAGAAAAATTTGACTCTGGTCCTGACAATATTATAATACCATCCATGCTGATATTAATAACAATCAAATCATGGCAATGGGGAAAAATATTCAACTCGTTGTATAAGCCATCACTTTATCTGTGTGATTGACCACACTAAGCAAGTAATTATTTTAATGCCATATTTGGAGACAGAATCTGATAGTGTGTCTGCTACACCTTGGAGATTTATTTCTTCTTGGATACTAAACACATGCTAGGCAACACACAGGACTTTGAATTAGATTTTGATCAATGACCTCATGCTAATTTCCATTCTGTTTGTTTTGCTAGTGGGAAGCTTTGAGAAGTGAAGTTTCAGATCTATTATGTATTTTTGAGGGTATTCAGAAAGACAAAATGATATCTTTTACAGAAGAGATGGCCCCCTATCTCTTTTCTTAATGTCAGTTCTCTACATATCTAGGATTATTCTCTATCTCTAGAAAACTCTGATCTTTTATGAAAGAATGAAGTGTGAGCTCAATCTATTTCTAAGAACAAAATCACCGAATAGCTTTATTTTCAGAAAGGCAAAATAATCTTAAATTACCTTACATTCTAAGTGATATTATCTGGACTGGAGCACAAAGATAATGTCATTGTGTCCTTTATATCACTCACCAACCCACACTCTGGAGTTAACTAAATGAAAGATTCATAACAAATGATGAGATAATAAAACAAAGATTTTTTTTCATTTATCTTAATTCTTATATATGCACTTAAAATGTCTAGAAAAAAATCCATCCTATCTTCAATTATAAATATCAGTTAGAGATTCAATTAACTTTAAGTCCCAAGATTAGCTACTGAAATGCAGGTACTATTTTGTTCTTTTCTCCAGAGAGTCTGCAACTTGATAAATTGTTCCAAGACCAGAGCACATTTTCCCATCAAAAGAATCCACAGAGAAGTGTCAGGTCAACAGATGGTTCCCACCCAACTGTTGAGCCTTCATAGTCCTCAAGTTGAATATTCTATCAATGCTGCAGAGAACCTAATCATCAGGCTTGTTAATAATACTCCTGTGGAAAATTAATTCAGAACCCTTCAATTCCCTAAGGGAGCCAGGGCACAACTTGCCCTGTCAGTGGGGCCATGGATTCTTTTCCTCCTAGTGACTGGGTACGGGAAGTACCTCTTCCCCCTCTAGTAATTAGCCTTGGTGTAACAGCCATGGTGTGAAGCTGGGACATCCAACACAGAGAAAGCTGGATGGGCTAAATATACTGGCTTGATAGCTCTGAAGAGATGCTTCTCACTCTGGCTGAGTACATGACACCTTTCTGAAGTTGCCTTTCGAGGGGTCTAAGAGCCAACCTTTATGCTTCAATTTCCTCCCGATGCATTGCTTCTGATGAACCCCACCTGCACGCCTCCACGCACAGCTGATTAGATTAGATTCTCAGTATTTCTTCCCTATTTTCCTCTTCTTTTAGGAAGCATACAGGACTTCTGGGGCTTTTTTCTGCTCACATACTTTCTTCCTGGACACTCTCCTTTAAGGCAACCCCTGGGAAGATGCATGTGGTAAAATATTGTCTTCTCAAATCCCTCTTCCTCCATAAACCTGACTTGGTGCTGTAAGGTGTGGTGTGCAAACTGAGCATCTAGGTACAATGATTTGAACTGAGAGCCCTGCTGACTGCGGCTAGTGATGGTACAGGCTCAGTATAGAAAGATATCCTTCTTTATAAATATTCATTTAACATAGGAAATCTCAGTATAATTAACTATCAGACTTGAATTTAAAACAATTTTAAGGTGGCTCAGACAGTAAATAATCTGCCTGCAAGGCAAGAGACCCAGATTTGATGCCTAGGTTGGGAAGATCCCCTGGAAAGGGAGAGGAGCCTGGTGGGTTACAGTCCATAGGGGTGCAAAAAGTCAGACACAACTGAACAGCCGCTATATTAGCTTGCCATGCCAATATTCAACCCAACCTCTATCTAGATATAGCCCACAGTTCTATAAGCTCAGGGTGTATGCTGGATAGAAGAACAAAGAAACAAAAGGTGTCTAGTCTTTGCCTAGAACATAATTGAATCCAGAGTCATCTATTTTGGAACGTATACATAGAGTTAGACATAAAGGGTTTTACATGTTTTGGAGTCTCATTAGTATCATATATTTTTTTCATTTCTTTAAATGGAATTTTACTGATTATTTCTCCATTAGTCAAATTCATAGGGAGTTCATTGTCATACTCTTAGGGTTTTTCCCTCTCCTGCAAATTATTCAAGAAATCCACATGATTAAGGCTTTTTTAAAGAAGAGGTGTCTGCCTGATTTCATTGTGAAATTAAGTAGGAGCATTTCTCCTCACCCTAGCTACTGCCATCTCCACCATGGAGCCACACTGCCCTAAAATGCATGGCAGGAGTGACCCCCCCTCCCCCAAGCTGTCCTCTCAGGACCCTTCCTCAACTCTGACATCAGGGTGAGCCTCACAGCCCCTTGCCATTGTGTGTCCTTGCTTGGTGCCCATTGTACTTGGGAAGGATTTTTAGCAAGATGTATCTGCTCTGCCCACCTGTTTTGTAGGGAACTCAATCAACCTTGTCATATCAAATACAGAGAATAGATACTGGTCCATATTACCCCCTCTGCCCTCTGTCTTCCAGTCTTTATTTTCCTATTCAAAGTATAGGCTGATTAATTTGTCTATTGTTTATATAGATATAAAACAAGATACTAAAAAGTCAGTTTTGTTTTTTTTTCCCCAGTCCCCTCCAACTGTATGAATGCTTCTTCCAAAGGACCTCTCAACTGGCTCGGGGTGGGAAAGCCTCAGTATTCCTTACTAGATTGACAATTTCAGCTTCTATAGATTCCTTCTTCCTCTCTCAGTTCTGATTGTTTGCTTAGAGATTATATAGTCTGATTTGGGGGTAAACAACTTGATTGATGTTTGCAAGGAACAAGTCTATATTTTCAATTCTTAATGAACTCTGAAGAGAGTTGCCTAGTACCACTTTCTGCTGTTCTCCACTTGATGACTTTTTTTAAAATAATGTTTGTGATCCTAGTTCTGGGACATCAGAAAACATTCTCCTCCAGATTGGACATTTGTATGAAGTTGGAAACATCCCAAAGGGAACAGGCGGTGAGGTTAGTTGAGGATTCTGGAAATAATCTGCAGGCTGAGAGCTCAGTGAAGTACTATCACACCAGTAAAACATGAAGAAAGTGAGAACAGCATGTTAATGTAGGAAGAGAGGTCATTGCTCCCATTATGGATAAGTAAGGTGCTTTAAGAAGATGAGGAAGAAGGAAAAAAAAGAATCTGATTTCCAGGGCAGAAAACAGGAGTCGTCAAGGTGTCAAGCTGATAACCACTTAGATTCACTTAGATTCCCTTAGGTATCAGCACACATTGTTGGAGGCTGAACACTCTCTCTTACCTGCATGCCCTGTCTTGTGCATGCCTCCCACCCTTTTTTTCTTCCACCTCCCATGGGGCATAAGTTCAAGGGAGAAAACGGCAGTGATCAGCCCTTGGGAACTAGACCAGACCTCCAAAATGACACTTCTTTTCCACCTTCCCTCTGAGCTCATCTGTGATTCTAACCTAGAAGAGAGCTGAGTGGTGATGGTCATGGTAGTGAGAGGTGGATGTGGGGCAAATTTGTGAGATTTGAACTGGTTAGTAAGTGCGAGCACTATCATGAATTCTATTTGGGAAACACTTGATTTGAAGGAACATTTATTTGAAACTTTTAAGAAGAGACTAAGACCGTGGAAACTCAGATTATATCTCTTTGCTTCTACTGGTCCTCATACAGGAGAGTGAGTTGGGTTCAGGTAGCAAACTCCCTAATGTGCAAATATCATGTCTGTGACTATTGTTCACACCTGATGCAAGGCAAATTCCTGGGAGAAAATGTCTCTTCCTTCTCTCCTATATATTCATGGAGGAATCCCTCCCACATTTGGAACCTGGTCCAATACCCTTGAATGGAGGAATTCTGAATATAGGGTATAGTTTTCAGTCTCCACTGGATCAAGCCCAACATAAAGTAGGAAAACTTGCTACCTCTCTTCCTACTCCTAATTTTTTTGTAAAAAACTCTGACCTATTGCACTTTGATCCTAGTCAACTGTTAAGACCCAGTGAAGGTTCTTAAGTTCTGCTTCTTTTCTCTAGAACTGGATTTCTAACTCGACCTCACATTGCAGAAGTGGTGGATCCATCAAGTCCATTGTGAACAAACAGCTGCTGGTCTTTGTGTAGTAGAACATAGACAAGGGGCGGGTCTCTGATTTGAGGTGGAGAAGAAGACTTGAGGAAAATTGGAGGTGATCTTCTGACTGGCAGGAAAAGCCATCAAGCTCATGGAAACAGAAGCCTGTGGAAAGGAAATCCTACCTGAATATGCTACCCCATGCCTTGGTCTGTGAGGCTCAGCAGCAGGTAGAGATGCTGCTTTTTAAAGGACACAAAATGGGTCACACATGAAGCAGGTCAGTATTGATGCTATGAGCAGAGCAGGAAATAGAATCATCCCAGGAGACTGCAGTGTGGGAACTGGAAGGGCTGCCAAAGGCTGTAAGGAAGACTTGCTGAAAAGGCTTGCCCATGTTGTAAATGACAGGGACCTTGCTGATAAAAGATCACAAATACAAATACATAAGGAAAAAAGAGTTTACTAATTTCATATACCCACCCCTGAATGAATGTCATCTTTTATTAAAAACAAAAACATGTTTTATTTGGATTTTTTTTTTTTTTTTAGAGTAACCTCACAAAGGAAAGTTTTAATCATCAGTTCAGTTCAGTTCAGTCACTCAGTCTTGTGTGACTCTTTGCAACCCCATGGACTATAGCACGCAAGGCTTCCCTGTCCATCAATAACTCCTGGAGTTTACCCAAACTCATGTCCATTGAGTCGATTATGCCATCCGACCATCTCATACTCTGTTGTTCCCTTCTCCTCCTACCTTCAATCTTTCCCAGCATCAGGGGCTTTTCCAAGGAGTCAGTTCTTTGCATCAGGTGGCTAAAGTATTGGAGTTTCAGCTTCAGCATCAGTCCATACAATGAATATTCAGGACTGATTTCCTTTAAGATGGACTGATTGGATCTCCTGCAGTCCAAGGGACTTTCAAGAGTCTTCTCCAACACCATAGTTCAAAAGTATCAATTCTTCAGTGCTCAGCTTTTTCATAGTCCAATTCTCACATCCATACATGACCACTGGAAAAACCATAGCTTTGACTAGATGGATCTTTGTTGGCAAAGCAATGTCTCTGCTTTTTAATATGCTGTCTAGATTGGTCATAGCTTTTCTTCCAAGGAGCAAGCATCATTTAATTTTATGGCTGCGGTCACCATTTGCAGTGATTTTGGAGCCCAAGAAAATGAAGTCTGTCACTGTTTCCATTGTTTCCCCATCTATTTGACATGAAGTGATGGGACCGGATGCCATGATCTTAGTATTTTGAATGTTTAACTTTAAGCCAGCTTTTTCACTCTCTTCTTTCACTTTCATCATGAGGCTCTTCAGTTCCTCTTCACCTTCTGCCATAAGGGTGGTGTCATCTGCATATCTGAGGCTATTTTAACCATAGAACTTAGATAAAATAGTTGAAGGCCACTTCAGGTTAGCTGAAAACCAGTAGAGGTCTTGGATATGCCAAAAAGGGCCTTGGGACTGAATATAGAAAGAGCAACCAGAAATAGCTGAGCACTGATCAGTGCAATAGAGGTATCTGAGTTCCTGGAGGCAAAGCAAGGGTAAAGAGAGAATATGAGGGGCCAGGAGGAAATAGATAAAAAAGTACAAGAGGAGCTTTAGCAGAAGAGATACAGAATAAGGGAGCAGGTCAAGGACAGAAGATCGTCCTTGACTCAGCAAGTTTGGAGAAAGTAGAGCTAGAAATGAGCACAAAAGAGCTCTGGGCATTTCACAAGTTTTCCCATGAATATGGAATGACCTAGCCTCCATCTTGGAGGTGGGATTGGAGGGGAAATTCCAAATAATTAAACAGATGGAAATAACTAAGTGATCAGACTGTCATTCCCAGTTTCAGTATTTTTAGGAGTGCTGGGTGACAGGAAGGAATATGTGACCACTTCAAAATAATCAAGTGGACAAGTGAAAAAAAAAAAACTTTAAGCAAACATGAACTGATAAGAATATTTACGTCTACACAACTCTAGACCATAAATCTGCTGATGGAGGGTTTTTAGTCATATTCATTAATTCAGTGACTTTCCCAGTGTTGAGCAACTATTTGTGAAAAGCAGAAAAGAGTAACAGGAGGAGGAAAGAGAAGCAAGGATAGGGTTCATACCAGGCTGTCACTGGTTAGAAGAAGTTGAGTAGCACAGAAAATATATTCAGCTCAGCATCTTTGATGTTAGCCATCTCTCTATTGGGAAACCTGCCCGCCATGTGCTTGCACACACACACATACACTCAAATACACATACAACCGCACAGCCCAGTTTCCTCACCTGCTATAAGCTTATCTTCCTTTGTCCTTTTATTTAAAAGCACAACTCTCCCCAAACTCAAGCTGCCATTTCCTGTTCCACTTCCAGCTTTTCTTTGCCACATGGCCTGTGTGCCATCTGGGCCATGATGTATTTTCTGCATATTTATTTTTTGTCACCACACTTTGGTATCTAAGCTCGAGCATAACAGGAAATTTCGACAGTTTTGTTCACTGACATGTCCCTTAGCAATGAAAGGGTTCTTGGCCCATAGTAGGTACTTTTGAAGAAATGTATGTATGAATGAATGAAAGTGAATATATATGTCCTGGTCATCTGAAAAACAGAAATGAATTTTTTGCCTCCAGACTCAAAGAATCACATTGAAGAAGTTAAAATAGGAAAAAGAAAGTGAAAAAAAAAAAAAGGAAAACCCATTATCAGATATGAATTAAAGCCTGTATGCTTTTATGTATTTGAAACCCCAACCAACACAGAACAGTAGTCAGAAGCTGGACCTAATTTCTAGGAAGGAAATTAGAAGCTTATTTTCTGTCTTTCCATTGCTTTTGAATCTGTGTCCTGATACAAGCCAAATGTTGTCTGTCAGCCTGTTCCAGCATGTGCTCTCATGTGCTGCCACACTTTTCATTGCTGTCCCTCTGAGTTAAACTGCTCTGTTCTGCTGCCTCACTATCTAAGGCTCGAGATAAAAATGCTCAGTTGCTGCTGCCGTGCTGTCTCGCTTTTAAATGCTTCTGAATCATGGGGTTTGCCTCTGACTACATCTTGGTAGCTTCCAAATAAGACTTAGAGAAACCAAGCAACCACTGTGATGATGACTAAACATTTTGCAGAACAGTGAGAGGGAGAGATTGGTATGGCTCTGATGGTTCCATTTTTCCTTCTGAGCAACACCAATCCCCACCACCTAGGGAGGATGGATGACTAGTGAGTGCCATCATGGGCACAGCTCTGACTGGTCAACAGATGCAATTCTATTATTATGTGAATTCCCTAAGAATATGAAATTGGATGAAATTTAAAAAAGAAAACAAATAGATGGAGACTTTCTTCACCAGAGATGCTTGTAGAAGCCAAAAAGTCTTCCTGGTCTTTGTTTACTATCTTTCCATGGAGTAGCAGATGTTGGGAATTCTAGAAAATGAAAAAAAAAAAAAAAAAATGCCAATATCCACTGAAGCCTGAGTGATCTTTAATGCAAAGCTGTAGGATCATTGAAATTCAAAATTTCCAGCAAGTTATGTTGATTAATATTGTTCACATATGCTTTTATTTTTTAAATGTTTAGGGTGTTTTTGATGTAAGTCCAAGAGGCTGTACAAAGGGTGTGGGCATATGTGTGATACTCTTACTCACTGTAAAGGAAAACACCACACCAGGGAAATGCTGGCTGCCATCAGCCTTGTCTCAGGACAGCTTTAGGGCAGCATGAAGTATCATAGTATCATAGTGCCCTCTTTTTTTGATTATGTGTATCTACCATTTATCTGGTGGCTCAGACGGTAAAGCGTCTTGCTTACAATGCGGGAGACCTGAGTTTGATCCCTGGGTCAGGAAGATACTCTGGAGAAGGGAATGGCAACCCACTCTAGTACTCTTGCCTGGAAAATCCCTTGGATGGAGGAGCCTGGTAGGCTACAGTCCTTGGGGTCGCCAAGAGTCGGACATGACCGAGTGACTTCACTTCCACTTCTACCATTTATCTAAAATACCCTTGCAGTGGCATGGTATTTGGAATACTTTTCAAATTTCTTCTGCAAAGTTCAGTAATTCAACTGCATTCAGGATATTTTTCTCAACTTTCTACCATATTTTTGAATTTTTAATTTTATATTGGAGTACAGTTGATAAACAATGTGTTAATTTCAGGTGTGCAGCACAGTGATTCAGTTATACACATACATGCATCTATTCTTTTTTCAAAGTCTTTTCCCATTTAGGTCTTTACATAATACTGAGCAGAGTTAGAGTTCTCGCTGCTAATATGGTAGATCCCCTGATTGGTTATCCATTCTAAACAGCAGTGGTGCACGTCAATCCCAAACTCCCTAATCATCCCTCCACCCCCACTCTTCCTCCCTGGCAACCACAAATTCACTCTCTGAGTCTGTTTTCACTTTACAGATATGTTCATTTATATAATTTTTTAAAAAATATTCCACACATAATCAACATCATTTTTTCCAACATGTCTTCATATAGTTTGTCAAGTTAGATGACAAAAAAAGAGAAAAGTTGTCATAAGGGGTCATCCGTTAATATTTGTTTTGGGTGTATTTATTTATAATATAAAAACTATGTTATCTCACAGCATAAACAGGGTTCTTGGCAGGGATATTTGAATGATGCTCTGAACTTGATGATGTTCAATATATATTATCACTCTTAGAAAGTAAAAGCCCTCCCCACCCCAGATTTAGATTTACAGTTTTAGCATTTACATTCAGAAGAAAATATTAAAAGCCAGAAGTCATTGAGTCTCTGCTCCTCTCTCAATGGGAGCCAGTGTAAACTGAATATTGCAATCAGGTTATGGGAATTTGGTTCCTTTTACTTTCTATTGAGGGAACACATTCTGACAAGCAATCTTAATTTAAAAAGTTAAAATTTGAAAACAACAGTAATACAATTTCACATTGCATTGAAGAATAAACGTCAAAACTTACAGATTAATCTGTACTTAGAAAAAAAAGTGTTTCTCCATGTTTCTTTTTCTGAAAGATCTGCTTGTCATCTTTTGAGTAGTCAGATCCCATGCGGCAGTCCTGCCTTTCCAGCGCCCTCTACTGGGCAGTACAGCTGATGATTATGTGTATGTGGGCGCCTTCACATTTAGGCTGATTTCATTTTCAAAGCACAGAATCAAAGGGCAAGGCTAGAAGGAATTTGAGAATTCCATCCCTGCTTTCTACTGGGGTCCTATTCAAGCCACCTGAGAGACATGAAAATCTCTTCTGTTTTTCAAGAGTGTTAGAAAAGCAAAATGTGTCAAAACTACTTTGGTTGATATTTTTACCCACCTGGCCTCATATCCGTGATGCCTTAGTGGGCGTTTAGGGTGACTTAAATTACTGCACCTGCCACAAGTGCCTTCAGGGTACTGTAATCGATAACACTACCTTTTATCCCTTAAACACAAAAGATGTGCCTTTCACTCCAGCCAATGGAATTAATCAGTGCAACATAAAAATTGCATATGTGTTTATCATTTCCTTTCTAGCCATAGTAATGGGTGCATATGTGTGATGGAAACACCATACTATTTCTATTTTTTTCATAGGAAATATCTAGAGGCACACGCACCCACACATGAAAACCCATGTTGCCTTTTAATGATACTCATTTTGTTACATTTTAATGTGAAGGGCAAAAAAATTCTTTATCCTTAGGCTGGAATTTAGTGTCTGTCAGTATTTGGCATGTGCCTATAACACAATCTTTATTACATTTTGACGTCTGTGATTGACCCCCAAAACAGGAGGTTTAAAACAAAACAAGTCAAATATCGTAGCTAAAGGGAATCTATATGTGCTCCCTGCTCTTCTTTTCTTCCCTTGGTTACTGGTAGAATTTGTTAATTATAGCATGAAAGGAGATGAAATTTGGTAACTTTAAGAGCTGCTTTTGGTTGATTTTCGACTCCTTGAACATTAAGTTTATATGGATATTTATAATATGTCAATGCATAACAAACAGAGTTGACTCATTGGAAAAGACTCTGATGCTGGGAGGGATTGGGGGCAGGAGGAGAAGGGGACGACAGAGGATGAGATGGCTGGATGGCATCACTGACTCGATGGACGTGAGTCTGAGTGAACTCTGGGAGTTGGTGATGGACAGGGAGGCCTGGCATGCTGCGATTCATGGGGTTGCAAAGAGTCGGACACGACTGAGTGACTGATCTGATCTGATATATATATATATATATATATATATATAAACTTGCTGAGGCTCCTAGATAGTCTCCTGGCTGTGCTGTGCTATACTTAGCACAGCGTCACACTCATGTGCGACTCCTTGTGACCCCATGGACTGTAGCCTATCAGGCTCCTCTGCCCTTGGGGATTCTCCAGGCAAGAAGACTGGAGTGGGTTGCCATATCTTCCTCTAGAGGATCTTCCCAACCCAAGGATCCAACCCAGGTATCCCGCATTGCAGGTGGATTCTTTATCGTCTGAGCCCACCAGGGAAGCCCAAGAATAGTAGGTAGCCTATCCCTTCTCCAGGTGATCTTCCCAACCCAGAAATCTAACCCAGTCTCCTGCATTACAGGCAGATTCTTTACCAGCTGAGCTACCAGGAAAGCCCCAGTCTCCTGGCTACTGTCAAAGAATGAAATCACCACCATCCCTTGCAACTTTTCAGCTGGTTCATAACTATAATATCCTAATAGCATAAATTTGCTGATGGATGTTACATCTTTCAGTTTTCTGCAGTTACTCTATCATTTTCTATAGGTCGCAACTAAACAATTGCTACAATGATGAATAAAAAAAGAACCACAACAGTCATGATAAAATACCCATCTACAGTAGTTAAAATAGTTTCAAAGAGGGCAACACAGATTATTCCATATTTCTATAGTCATGTATGTTTCCACATGTAAAAGGTATGTGCATGTTACATATAATATTGCTTTGCATCAGCCTTTGGAATCTTTTTTATTTTTTACAAATAGTCCAGTGCAAAAAGAAAGTAATGCAGAGGAAATGTACAAGAATCTTTCACTTTAAAAAAATCAAACTTTGTTCAAAGCTGGTAGAACACCAACACAAACACACTGATCATATCTTTTCAGAACCTCTTGTAGTGTAAACTTAGAGGGTCACGCATAGAAAGTTGATCTCAACCAAATCTTCAAACGGACAAAACATTCTCTAGGACCCAGTAGGGACTGAGTCAGCTGCCAGATAATACATAAGCAGAAGAGTTGAGCAGGTGATCTTGTTTCTGTAGCCCAAGGTAGCTGAGTCTTAACATCAAATACGATGTCAGAGCTCTAAAAATATGTTAGGTGGAAAAAGAACCTATTCAACTTCAAAAAGTATTCGAGTTTGTAGTATTTTCGACCATCTTGCCATGTTTATACTTTTTGTGATAATGTATTGGAGAGTGAAGACCTAGGAGATAGAAACATTTTTATCCAACTGATGGACCCAGAATTCTAATTATGTACGTTTTTGTTCCATTAGGCTACCAACTGTTGTTTACTAACTGCATGTGGAATTCAAAAACGCTGAAGAAAGCCAGCCATACTATAATGGAAACAGTGTTGGTTTGGGAGTCAAGACTTTGGTAAATTTTGTTTTGTCTTCTATTGCTGTCCCTATATGTTTCAGTAGCCTTGAAGGAAAGCATTTTGTTTTATTTTTAAAAATAAGCCTTTAGGGACTTCCTTGGTGGTCAAGTGGTTAAGACTTCCATGCTTCAAACGCAGGGGTGTGGGTTTGATCCCTGGTCAGGGACTAACATCTCGCATGTTCTAGTGCAAATAATATTAATAATAATTAACCCCCCTAATTACTGACTTCCTCATCTGATAATAAGTATTGGTTGGAGTAGGATGATTAACTCTTTTGCAGCTATAAATGTTCATATGCCAGACTTGCATATCCAAATGCTTTGTTGACATCTTTGCTTAGAAATATGATCTGACCTCAATGGTAACACTTTAATATGTAAAAAGCAAAACAAAACACAACCTTTGATTTGCCTCCACACATCTGCCCACTCACCTAGTCTTCCCAATCTCAGGGCATAGCAATTATTCAGACCAAAGTGATACATGGACTGAGTGGTCTTCTGTTTTCAATACTCTACTATGGTCTATCTCCCGACACGGCAGCTGGAAACAAATCTTTTTAAAGCAATATATAAGACTGCTTTTCTCTTTTATTAAAAGCCCACCCACAGCTGCCCATATGCTTTTAAAATTTTGAAGTGTTTGTTTTATTTATTTTTGACTGCACTGGGATTTCATTGCTGCACATGGGCTTTCTCTAGTTGCCAAGAGCATGGGGCTACTCTAAGCACTGTGCACGCTCTTCATTGCTGTGGCTTCTCATTTGCAGAGCATCTGGCTTCAGCAGTTGCAGCTCACAGGCTCTGGAGTTCAGTGTCGGTAGTCATGATGCACAGGGTTAGCTGCCTTGCAGCATGTGTGATCTTAGTTCCTGGACCAGAGATTGAACCCATGTTCCCTGCATTTGCCCCTGGATTCTTAACTAGTGGACTACCAGGGAAGGTCCTGCGCATATGTTTCATTTGCAGCATTTTTCTTTGTTATTTCTTCTCTGACTTCACCTGCCACTGCTGTCTTCTAAAATCAATTTGCTCTAGCTGGATGGGTCTTTTTGCTCCATTATCTGGCTCCATGTAGAAAAATAACTCCTTAAGAGAATCCTTCACTAGGATTGTTTTGTTATCTTTTAAAAAACCATAATGTGGTTAAAACAAAGCTGATTTTGTAGCACTTAAGCAAATGCTAAAAAGTATAATTTGCCTTCTTGTATTGGTATGGGTATATCTTACCTTAAGCAGAAGTTTGAAATTGCACACCTTTTTATAGTAAAGAAGTTATTTGATGAATGTAGAAGATTCTGCATTGGAACAGAGAATACTTGGGAATAAATTATTTATTTATTCTCCTCTTTGGTTTGCAAAGAAATGATGGTCTAGAATTTTCTTTTTGATGAAAAAGTTTTGAAATCGAGAGGGTACATCTTTTGGCTCACAAAATCCTTCCATGGGCAGAACTTTACTTTCATGTTTTTGTTTTGCACAGTAAGAAACTCAATGCATAAAAAACTTCCTATTTTAGGGCATGTACAACTGTTTCCACTTTCAGGTATGTGTTTTCTCAATATATTCATTTAACTAAGGCTCTCACTTCCAGTTTCTGCTCAGCTGTCATCTCTGTAATATATTCTTCCCTGACCTTTATACCAAATAACTCTCCACTCCTCTTCTAAGCTGTTTTATGTCTTTATTCTTTATAGAACCTATTATTATCAGATATACAATATGTTTATTTGATTATTTGTATATTATCCATTAATTTCCTGAGAGCACGGTTGTAGTTTGTCTGTCTGTTTGCTTTTAATCGTTGGTACACTCGGTACCTAGAAGAGTTCCTGGTGTGTAATAAATGCCTATTAATATCTGTTCATTGACAGGATATTTAAGTTTGATTAAAAGACATGATTTTCAGATTAAAAAAGAAAAATGGAAGGAATAAGTTCAAATACACAGGAGTCAATTGTATATAAACTAGAATAAACTTGTAACATTTCACTCCTATAGTCAACACATTTATGTTAATGCCTATTGTGACCAAGTGCCATTCCAAACACTGGAGTTCCAGATATGGAGAGGCTCAGATGAAGGGTAGAATACAACACACACAGATTTAAAACTAGAAGTGAGAACAGTCGTATGGCATCACAAACAGAAGGTCAATTACTCTGTCCAAAGCAGTTAAGGGAGATTTCACAGAAAAGAGTGCACTTAAGCCAGGCCATTTGTGAGATGTGGTGGTGATGGTAGTGGTGCTGGTGGTGATACTGAGGGGGTTATTGCTGTTGTTCAGTCGCTAAGTTGAGTCTGCCTCTTTGTGACCCCATGGATTACAACATGCCAACCTTCCCTATTCTTCACCATCTCCTTAATTTTGCTCAAACTCATGTCCATTGAGTCAGTGATGCCATCCAACCACCTCTTCCTCTGTTGCCTTCAGCATTCAATCCTTCCCAACACAACAGGGAGGGTGGTGGTGACTATTAGTGGGTAGGCGACATATAGGGAGGTGAATATTTCAAATTGTGGAAATAATATGAGAAAACACAGGGTAGAATCACGCATTTAGAAGATGTAGCATTTGCCAGCAAGATTCTATAAATCCATATATCCCTGGCTCCCTGCTTCTGCTTAGCTGACAACCCACTGAAGAATGCTATGAATCTATGAATGCTAAGAATGCTGGAATCTCTGCTACCCAAGAAACAAATCATGGGCATCCTCAACCTTTGGGGACGTCCCAAGCTCCCTTTATTTATATATCCGCAGGCTAGTAAGACAGAAGGCCAATGAAGTAGCAGCTAGATTCTGCCTCTGTCTTCAATTTAGCCTCTGAATTGTGTATCCAGCTGGGTCTCGCTGTTAGATGATTCTATATGACTGAATTGCAGCGCCCTTTCCCAGCAGGAGACAGCTAGGAATGGAGTCTGGACTCAACATGGAAGAGCTGACATATATATTTTAGTGTTTCTTTTTCTTACTTTTGTAATCCCAGATATTTTTCCACATTAATATTTTATCACCTTTTTTTTTTTTAATGTTGCAACTCTATGAGGCAGAAATGCAAAGAGAGCTGGTACCTTTTGAGGGACTGACCATTACCCATTGTAAGGTTAAGGTTTTTTAAACATCTCCTCATTTATATTTAATGTAGCATTAGCCATCACAACTGCTCTGTCTACCCTGGTAAAACTGAGTTTAACATGTTTGATAAACTAGGAAATTGTGTTGTTTCTGGGTTCTAATCTCAGCTCTAAAATGAATAATTATGTGTCATAAAACAATGCACCTGAACATTCTATTAGTGTCCACATGTATCCAACAAGAAGCTTGAATCACAGTGATTACTGAGATTCAGCATTCCCTAATTCCAGAAATTAAAAAACAAAAAGGTAGAAAATGAAATTGGAAACCTTTTACAATCAGCATCAGGCATTACTTGAAAGGCACTGAGAATATTTTTGGTTTGTTCTTTTATTTTAAATATTGACTTTTCAGATGTATGAATCCTTTTTAGGCCTTCTCCATCTATGCATCTGCTACTCAGAACCATTCAGTCATGGTTAGAATACTGAATTTAAAGAATTCATTATTTTAAATATTGTGTTAATGGCATCTTGTGTGTGTATGTATGTGTGTTGTATTTAGATTCATAAATTTCTCAGGCAGGGGTTAAGAAATGGCAACCCACTCCAATACTCTTGCCTGGAAAATCCCGTGGACAGAGGAGCCTGGTGGGCTGCCATCTCTGGGGTCGCACAGAGTCGGACACGACTGATGCAACTTAGCAGCAGCAGCAGCAGCAGCAAGGACTGCTTATTACACAACCTAGACAGCATATTAAAAGCAGAAGCATTACTTAACCAACAAAGGTATGTCTAGTCAAAGCTTTGGTTTTTCCGGTAGTCATGTATAGATGTGAGAGTTGGACTATAAAGAAATCTGAGCACTGAAGAACTGATGCTTTTGAACTGTGGTGTTGGGGAAGACTTTTGAGAGTCCCTTGGACTGCAAGGAGATCCAACCAGTCCATCCTAAAGGAAATCAGTCCTGAATATTCATTGGAAGGACTGATGCTAAAGCTGAAACTCAAATCCTTTGGCCATCTGATGCAAAGAACTGACTCATTGGAAAAGACCCTAATTCTGGGAAAGATTGAAGGCGGGAGGAGAAGGGATGACAAGGGTGAGATGGTTGGATGGCATCACAGACTCAACGGAAATGAGTTTGAGTAAACTCCCAGAGGTGGTGATGGACAGGAAGCCTGGCATGCTGTAGTCCATGTGGTCTCAAAGAGTCAGACAAGACTAAGCGACTGAACTGAACTGAACTGAACTGAAGGACTACTTTGCAATAAATCATGATAACTGTTATGAGGATGAGCATGACATAAGTGGAAGGCTGGTGGTCATTTCACGTTACTGCTCCATATAGTTGTTCTTATAGATATTAGATCTTAGAGGGCTTCCCTTGTGGCTCAGCTGGAAAAGAATCTGTCTGCAATGGGGGAGACCTGGGTTCGATCCCTGGGTTGGGAAGATCCCCTGTAGAAGGGAAAGGCTACCCATTCCAGTATTCTGGCCTAGAGAATTCTGTGGACTGTATAGTCCATGGGGTTGCAAAGAGTCGGACATGACTGAGCAACTTTCACTTCTTCACTTCATAAATCTTAGAAAGTATTAAAAAAAAAAGTCCCAGAGCATGACACACCATTTTCTTTTCTGAGCCTGAAATGATAGACAATACTAAATAAAACCTCTCACTTTTATTTTCTTAATAAATTCTTGTGACTCTGAATCCCATTTGATCCCAGGAAGTCTGACTGACTCAGATTACAAGAGAAAAAAATATTCATTTCCTCACCACACACACCTCCACTGCTCCCACTTTTATGGTGTCATATTTATCTACATTAAGGGATAAAATAATTTAGGAAATATTTCTATATTTGCCTACTAAAATACAAGTTTGTTGAAAAAGCGAGCTGTTAAAAAGAACAGAATTGAGGTAAAAGAATATATTTGGAAACATGGTAAACATTAATAATTTTAAATGAAAGATAAGGCATATGTTATGTATATAACTTTGAAACATACATTTACTTATCCTTTGTTGCTACCATCACCCTGCCTATGGAAGTGGTACTGAATTTACATTTTAGGATACAAGAATCAATTCCTTTAAATTAAAACCAGTAATCAATAAAGACTTTTCAAAATCTGATGCCATTGTTAAGCTCATGTAATTTCAAAGAAGAATCTTTATACATTAAGAAATTGATTCATTTTCGTATGATCAGATATTTTCATTGCTACTAGATTAAAACCTAGTGCATGTAATTTTAGTACACTTGTATCATTTTCTTTAAAAACAAAATGTACAACCTAATCCCATGTCTGATAAATTAGTTTTCTTGGTTTCTATTCAGTATGTTTTAAATGAAAAAAAAAAAAATAATGTTCTGACAAGTATTTAAAGGACAAGTGCAGTTGCGATGAGCCAGATAGTATAGCTATATGTGAAGGGATTAAGCAGCTTAAAATACATTGTCACAGATTCTGGAATCTCCCCTTTTTCTTGACAAGGTCAAGTTTTCCTCTTTGCGACCATGGGGACTATTTTCAAACCATTTTGCAGACCCAGTCTTGTAAACTTCAATTAGTATATACTCTAGAGATTTGGAGGACGTCACTTTTGTAATGACGTTTATGTTGAAACCATGAATAAAATGCTTATAAATCCTGCAAAACAGAGCTCATTCACTTGCAGCTGTTGATGACAAAAATACCTCTAAGAGCAGCTTCTGTCTATTTCTGCTTAGTTGACAATAAGCAGAAACCAGTCCAGGCACAATTAGAATGACAGAAAAAGATATGCTGTTCATCTTAAGTCCCTCTCCCATTCCCACACTGTCTTGATGGCTGTGCTGTCATCTCCTGCTTTGAGAATCCGGTGCACCCCACCCCACCCCCACCCCCTGGTTTCTATTCCTAGTTCACAAGGTTCTAATGCCTAACAAGACACTTTTGAATCGATTGACTTATTGCCCTTCATATGAAAGGATTTCAAGTATGCTCCAAAAGCGTTCAGTCTTTTATACTTAACTGTGAAATAAATGTTATAAATTCTCTGGTTCAAAGAATTGTTAAAATATCTGAAATAAAAAATATACTCTGTTCTTCTATAATAATTATTTGCGAACAGAAGTGGTCCCAATGCAACTGATATGTTAGGGAACAATTTAAGCATAACACACATTTCACATTTGCTTATATGCAAATTCCTCTTCTAGAAACACCATATGTCCTCCAAAAACATCACCCACCTGAATCCAGCTGCACAGGAATATGCAGTTCAGACACACTTACTTCTAGCTACCTCAGCTCACTGTCTGTCATAAGAGCTACACCCATGCACATTTGGTGTTACAAATTCCATCCCATTTCTGAGAACCCTACTATCACACCCTACTTCTGTCATTCAAAATATTTTGCAGACTTACTATCCTTCCATCACTCAGCTCCACAAGCGAACTCTTGGTCTCTTTCAAAGTGAAGTGCCATATTTATTGTAGTATTTGTGTATTTATAAAGCAGTTAATTGTGTAAAATTGTGCTGCTATTTTTATGAAGTTACTATTTTTTTCTGATGTGTCATTGATGAAGTTTTTGAATGTTGAGCATCTGTGGTTTTTGTTGCATAATTTTGGACATTGTGAAGATTTTTAGGAGCATATATTTAGCATGATAGCAGAAATGACTGTATGAAAGTCCCTCCATTCCTAAGAATATCTCTCACATTTCCTGGGAGGATGTCTATCAGTGCCTTCTCTGGACCTATTTTCTTCTCGTGCTTGACTTTTGTTCCTGTCAACTCCCATTTACTATAAAGACTACACAAAGACTAGGTTTGTTTTTTTTTTCCTTTTAAACTTGTGAATAGATGGGAATTGTCATGGATGCTATGAACACATGTATACCTGTGGCGGATTCATTTTGATATTTGGCAAAACTAATACAATTTGTAAAGTTTAAAAATAAAATAAAATAAAAAAAGAATTTGTTTTTTTTATTGGGTAGGTAAGAGGCTCTCTTAAGATTTTTAAGTTGGAGAATGGAAATGGAAGACAAGCCACTGCAGGTGAGGGTTCTATGTAAAACTGTTAGGAGATTCTATGGATGGACAGCCTGTGACTTCCTAGAGGATAGATAATGCCTTATCACCTCTATTAGGACGTCATCTGGGCATCCTGCCTTACCTGAAATGGCTCAACATGTTTACTGAATAAACTGAATACCAACAGGACAAATGTGGACTAGTTCTATATGGTCACCCAGAGACAATGAAAAAGTCTTAATAATAATGCAGATAATCAATTTCTCTAATTAGGCAAGGAGGCATTCCAGTGCATTTTAGGGAAGCATAAAACTCTGACAATGGAAATTGAAATTAAATTGATTTTTTAATTTAAATATATTTATTTTAATTGGAGGCTAATTACTTTACAATATTGTATTGGTTTTGCCATACATCAACATGAATCCACCACGGGTGTACACGTGTTCCCCATTCTAAACACCCCCTCCCACCTCCCTCCCCATACCATCCCTCTGGTTCATCCCACTGCACCAGCCCCAAGCATCCTGTATCCTGTATCGAACCTGTACTGGTGATTCATTTCTTATATGATATAAAAATGATTTTTAATTTATCCCAACTTTGAAAGTGAAGTCACTTAGTCTTATCCGACTCTTTGCAATCCGGTGGACTGTAGCCTGCAAGGCTCCTCTGTCCATGGGATTTTCCAGGCAAGAACACTAGAGTGGGTTGCCATTTCCTTCTCCAGGGGATCTTCCCAACCCAGGGATCAAACCCAGGTCTCCTGCATTACAGGCAGACTCTTTACCATCTGAGCCAACAGGGAAGCCCTAAATATGATGCCCTTTGAGCTCCTGTTTTAATAATGCTGGGCATAGTGACTTTCCCATTAGGACATCATTGACAATCATTCAGAAAATCAGTTAATCAGACCATTCCAGTTTCTCACAAGCATTCTGTCTGTCTGTTGTGTAGAGTTCAATGTCTTCACACACTTCGACTATTTTTATTTTTTTTAATATTTGGGAATGTTTATTATTCTGGGTGTTCATTGGAAGGACTGATGCTGAAGCTGAAACTCCAATACTTTGGCCACCTCATGGGAAGAGTTGACTCATTGGAAAAGACTCTGATGCTGGGAGGGATTGGGGGCAGGAGGAGAAGGGGACGACAGAGGATGAGATGGCTGGATGGCATCACCAACTCGATGGACATGAGTTTGAGTGAACTCCAGGAGTTGGTGATGGACAGGGAAGCCTGGCATGCTGTGATTCATGGAGTTGCAAAGAGTCGGACACGACTGAGCTACTGAACTGAACTGAACTATTATTATGGAATTCTCTAGAGACAGAAATATAGGAAATCCAATCCTATGCAATATTTATATGGTAAAAGCTAAAAGGGAGAATGAAAATCAAAAGTATAATCATAGAGACTATGGAATCATTGTATGCTGACTCTAAGTGTGGTGTCTGCTGGGTGACTCTGACTTCATTTCAATTAAGTGCTTATTATAACTCCCCAGGTGGGTAGCCCATCTGCTCCTCATGGAAGGCAATGTCACCCAACATCTTGGCTCCCTTCCCTGCCAATTAGTCCCCTATATGCATTTTATATGAGTGTTACAGAGCTTGGGTAGGTGTGAAGATTTGGACTTACTATAGTTTTGTTGAAATCCAGTTTAAGCATACACTGATAAAGGAATGGAAATTGTAAACATTAGTATGGGAACTCAGGGATTTGTATAAATGCTGTACATTTTTATTTCCTAAGTGATTATATAAACTTAAAATTGTATTCTTTTTTGGCTTAAAATGAATGCATGTGTGCGTGCTCGGTTGTGTCTGACTCTGTGACTTCATGGACTGTAGTGCCCCATGCTCCTCTGTCCATGGACAGAGGCAAGAATACCAGAGTGGGTTGCCATTTCCTTCTCCAGGGGATTTTCCTGACCCAGGGATCGAACCTGTCTTTTCTGTGTCTTTTTCATTGCAGATGCATTCTTTACACTGAACCCATTGGGGAAGCCCTAAAATAAGTGAGTCACCTAATAATAGATTCATTTTTTAGTTATGTTATCTTTTTCTGTCTTACTTCTCACTGAAATTCAAGACAGTTTTTGAAACAGAGTTTGGTGGTGGTTTAGTTGCTCAGTTGCATCCAACTCTTGTGACCTCATGAACTATAGCCCTGCAAACTCCTCTGTCCATGATATTTTCCAGGAAAAAATACTGAAGTGGGTTGCCATTTCCTTCTCCAGTGGATCTTCCTGACCCAGGAATGAACCTGCATCTCCTGCATTGCTCGCAGATTCTTTACCTACAGAGCCACCAGGGACATATAATTAAACATGGTCTTCTTGTGCACTTTGATCCTTGTGTATATTCTTGTCAGTTGTTCAAAGTGGTTGAATTTGACTCTAAATAGTTTCACTGTCTTAATACATTATTCTGTGTGGCAAAAATAAAACTGGACTAGAATTATCTAGGCCAAATGATACAGTGGATTTCTAGGAAGCCTAAGGCAGATTGGCTATTTTGCATTGAGAAGAAGCCATTGGAGAGTGATAGTTTAAGAAAAATTTTGTTGTGAAATATTTGATTGGGGAAACATTTTTGAAATGTTCAGTTTAACACATTAAGGTACTATTATGCGCCCTCCAAATAGATTTCCTGGAGATCGTCTGCCACCTTCAACACATTTACTGAATTTCAACTTGAAAGTTTATTGTTGTCAGGGGATAGATGTAACCTGAATTAAAGGTGTAATGTTAGTAAATAATTTTCTAACAACTTACAAAAATTAGAACTGAAATTTTAAGCTTTGTTACTATTGGAGGTAGTATTAAAGTAAAAGTGAAAGTCTCTCAGTTGTGTCCAATTCTTTTTGACCCCATGGACTATACAGTCCATGGAATTCTCCAGGCCAGAATACTGGAGTGGGTAGCTTTTCCCTTCTTCAGGGGATCTTAACAACCCAGGGATCGAACCCAGGTCTCCCACAGGGCAGGAGGATTCTTTACCAGCTGAGCCACAAGGGGAGCCACAAGGGAAGCCCAAGAATACTGGAGTGGGTAGCCTATCCCTTCTCCAGGGGATCTTCCCAACCAGGAATCGAACCAGGGTCTCCTGCATTGCAGGTGGATTCTTTACCAACTGAGCTATTAGGGAAGCATTAGAATGAAAGCTCATCAGAATTTCCTATAAGTAATCATTTCTACTTAAATTTTTTAGAAGAGTTGCTTTAGTTTCCTTCTTTAAGTAGAGATTGAGCTGTTGTTCCAGAGACCCCAAAATATCACTGATTTGAGAAAAATAATAGAATGTTCTATCTCTTGCCAGTGACATCAGGAGGTAGGCAAGGGTTCCAGGTGAGGTAGGCAATTCTGATCCTTGAGGTCATACATTTCAGTTCAGTTCAGTTCAGTCGCTCAGTCGTGTCCAACTCTTAGCGACCCCACGAATTGCAGCACGCCAGGCCTCTGTCCATCACCAACTCCCGGAGTTCACTCAAACTCATGTCCATTGAGTGGGTGATGCCATCCAGCCATCTCATCCTCTGTCATCCCCTTTTCCTCCTGCCTCCAAACCCTCCCAGCATTAGAGAATTTTCCAATGAGTCAACTCTTCATATGAGGTGGCCAAAGTCCTGGAGTTTCAGCTTTAGCATCATTCCTTCCAAAGAACACCTGGGGCTGATGTCCTTTAGAATGGACTGGTTGGATATCCTTCCAGTCCAAGGGACTCTCAAGAGTCTTCTCCAACAAAACAGTTCAAAAGCATCAATTCTTCGGTGCTCAGCTTTCTTCACAGTCCAACTCTCACATCCATACATGACCACTGGAAAAATAATAGCCTTGACTAGACAGACCTTTGTTGGCAAAGTAATGTCTCTGCTTTTCAATATGCTATCTAGGTTGGTCATAACTTTCCTTTCAAGGAGTAAGCGTCTTTTAATTTCATGGCTGCAGTCACCATCTGCAGTGATTTTGGAGCCCCCCAAATAAAGTCTGACACTGTTTCCACTGTTTCCCCATCTATTTCCCATGAAGTCATGGGAACGGGTGTCATGATCTTCATTTTCTAAATGTTGAGCTTTAAGCCAACTTTTTCACTCTCCTCTTTCAGTTTCATTAAGAGGCTCTTTGGTTGCTCTTCACTTTCTGCCATAAGGGTGGTGTCATCTGCATATCTGAGATTATTGATATTTCTCCTGGCAATCTTAATTCCAGCTTGTGCTTCTTCCAGTCCAGCGTTTCTCATGATGTACACTGCATAGAAGTTAAATAAGCAGGGTGACAGTATACAGCCTTGACGTACTCCTTTTCCTGTTTGGAACCAGTCTGTTGGTCCATGTCCAGTTCTAACTGTTGCTTCTTGACCTGCATATAGTTTTCTCAGGAGGTAGGTCAGGTGGTCTGGTATTCCCATCTCTTTCAAAATTTTCCACAGTTTATTGTGATCCACACAAAGGCTTTGGCATAGTCAATAAAGCAGAAATCAATGTTTTACTGGAACTCTTTTGCTTTTTCCATGATCCAGTGGATGTTGGCAATTTGATCTGTGGTTCCTCTGCCTTTCCTAAAACCAGGTTGAACATCTGGAAGCTCACAGTTCACATATTGCTGAAGCCTGGCTTGGAGAATTTTGAGCATTACTTTATTAGCATGTGAGATGAGTGCAATGTGTGGTAGTTTGAGCATTCTTTGGCATTGCCTTTCTTTGGAATTGGAATGAAAACTGACCTTTTCCAGTCCTGTGGCCACTGCTGAGTTTTCCAAATTTGCTGGCATATTGAGTGCAGCACTTTCACAGCATCATCTCCCAGGATTTGAAACAGCTCAACTAGAATTCCATAACCTCCCCTAGCTTTGTTCATAGTGATGCTTTCTAAGACCCACTTGACTTCTCATTCCAGGATGTCTGGCCCTAGGTCAGTGATCACACCATTGTGATTATCTTTGTCGTGAAACTCTTTTTTGTACAGTTCTTCTGTGTATTCTTGCCACCTCTTCTTAATATCTTCTGCTTCTGTTAGGTCCATACATTTCTGTCCTTTACTGAACCCATCTTTGCATGAAATGTTCCCTTGGTATCTCTGATTTTCTTGAAGAGATCTCTAGTCTTTCCCATTCTCTTGTTTTCCTCTATGTCTTTGCATTGATCACTGAGGAAGGCTTTCTTATCTCTTCTTGCTATTCTTTGGAACTCTGCATTCCGATGCTTATATCTTTCCTTTTCTCCTTTGCTTTTCGCTTCTCTTCTTTCACAGCTATTTGTAAGGCCTCCCCAGACAACAATTTTGCTTTTTTGCATTTCTTTTCTATGGGGATGGTCTTGATCCCTGTCTCCTGTACAATGTCACGAACCTCATTCCATAGTTCATCAGGCACTGTATCTATCAGATCTAGGCCCTTAAATCTATTTCTCACTTCCACTGTATAATCATAAGGGATTTGATTTAGGTCATACCTGAATGGTCTAGTGGTTTTCCCTACTTTCTTCAATTTCAGTCTGAATTTTGCAAAGGAGTTCATGGTCTGAGCCACAGTCAGTTCCCGGTCTTGTTTTTGTTGACTGTATAGAGCTCCTCCATCTTCGGCTGCAAAGAATGTACTCAATCTTATTTTGGTTTTGACCGTCTGGTGATGTCTATGTAGAGTCTTCTCTTGTGTTGTTGGAAGAGGGTGTTTGCTATGACCAATGCATTTTCTTGGCAAAACTCTATTAGCCTTTGCCCTGCTTCATTCTGTATTCCAAGGCCAAATTTGCGTGTTAACTCCAGATGTTTTTTGACTTCCTACTTTTGCATTCCAGTCCCCTATAATGAAAAGGACATCTTTTTTGGGTGTTAGTTCTAAAATGTCTTGTAGGTCTTCACAGAACTGTTCAACTTCAGCTTTCTTAGTGTTACTGGTTGGGGCATAGACTTGGATTACTGTGATATTGAATGGTTTTCCTTGGAAACGAACAGAGATCATTCTGTCGTTTTTGAGATTGCATCCGAGTACTGCATTTCAGACTCTTTTGTTGACCATGATGGCTATTCCATTTCTTCTAAGGGATTCCTGCCCACAGTAGTAGATATAATGGTCATCTGAGTTAAATTCACCCATTCCAGTCCAATTTGCCTTGATTCATGGACCTAACATTCGAGGTCCCTATGCAATATTGCTCTTGACAGCATCGGACCTTGCTTCTATCATCAATCATATCCACAAATGGGTATTGTTTTTGCTTTGGCTCCATCCCTTCATTCTTTCTGGAGCTATTTCTCCACTGATCTCAAGTAGCATATTGGGAACCTACTGACCTGGGGAGTGCCTCTTTCAGTATCTTATCATTTTGCCTTTTCATACTGTTTGTGAGGTTCTCAAGGCAAGAACACTGAAGTGGTTTGCCATTCCCTTCTCCAGTGGACCACATTCTGTCAGATCTCTCCACCATGACCCGCCCATCTTGGGTGGCCCCACAGAGCATGGCTTAGTTTCATTGAGTTAGACAAGGCTGTGTTCCTAGTGTGATTAGACTGACTAGTTTTCTGTGTGTATGGTTTCAGCGTGTCTGCCCTCTGATGCCCTCTTGCAACACCTACCGTCTTACTTGGGTTTCTCTTACCTTGGACGTGGGGTATATCTTCACGGCTGCTCCAGCAAAGAGCAGCCACGGCTCCTTACCTTGGACAAGGGGTATCTCCTCACCACCGCCCCTCCTGACCTTGAACGTGCAGTAGCTCCTCTAGGCCCTCCTGCTCCCGTGCAGCCACCGCTTCTTGGACATGTGGTTGCTCCTCTCAGCTGCTGCCCCTGACCTCGGATGTGGGGTAGCTCCTTTCAGCCACCACCCCTGAACTCTGACGTGGGATGGCTGCTCCTGTGCTGTTGCAGCCTGGTACTCTCGGTTGCCGCCCCGCACCTTGGACATGGGGTAGCTCCTCCCGGCCGCTGCCCTTGTCAGGCATGGGGTCCTCCTGGCTTCTGCCCCTGACCTAGGACATGGGGTACCTCCTCTGCAGCCACCAGCCGCAAGGTCATACGGGAACCAGATTAATTGCTCTCCACCATTCCAGAGGAAATTTTCCTTCTGCATGGGAAAAGCTGGCCACCAGAACCAAATCCCTGTGTGTCTGTCATTAAAGAGAAATTAGGAGATGGACCACAATTTCCTTTTCTAAAGATGTGATCCAGTGAGGATCACTTGCACATGAGGCTAAGAAATACAACACCCTTTTGTGCAAAGAAAGGGAGGTGTATGCAGGAGCATTTTTTTTTTTTAATTTATTGGAGTGTAATTAATTTACAATGCTGTGGCAGTTTCTGCTGTACTGTGAAGTGAATAAATTATACAAATATATCGACATTTTTTAAAGTTCTTTTTCCATATAGGATGCACAGAATATTGAGAAGAGTTCCATGTGCTATACAGTACATCCTTGTTAGTTATCTATTTTATAATATATAAAAGGCAGAGGAACAAGAGATCAAATTGCCAACATCCGCTGGATCACGGAAAAAGCAAGAAAATTCCAGAAAAACATCTATTTCTGCTTTATTGACTATGCCAAAGCCTTTGACTGTGTGGATCACAATAAACTGTGGAAAATTCTGAAAGAGATGGGAATACCAGACCACCTGACCTACCTCCTGAGAAACCTATATGCAGGTCAGGAAGCAATAGTTAGAACTGGACATGGAACAACAGACTGGTTCCAAATAGGAAAAGGAGTATGTCAAGGCTGTATATTGTCACCCTACTTATTTAACTTATATGCAGAGTACATCATGAGAAATGCTGGGCTGGAGGAAGCACAAGCTGGAATCAAGATTGCTGGGAAGAAATATCAATAACCTCAGACATGCAGATGACAACACCCTTATGGCAGAAAGTGAAGAAGAACTAAAGAGCCTCTTGATGAAAGTGAAAGAGGAGAGAGAAAAAGTTGGCTTAAAGCTCAACATTCAGAAAACTAAGATCATGGCATCTGGTCCCATCACTTCATGGGAAATAGATGGGGAAACAGTGGAGAGTGGCTGACTTTATTTTTCTGGGCTCCAAAATCACTGCAGATGGTGATTGCAGCCATGAAATTAAAAGACGCTTACTCCTTGAAAGGAAAGTTATGACCAACCTAGACAGCATATTAAAAAGCGGAGACATTACTTTGCCAACAAAGGTGTGTCTAGTCAAGGCTATTATTTTTCCAGTGGTCATGTATGGATGTGAGAGTTGGACTGTGAAGAAAGCTGAGTGCCGAAGAATTGATGTTTTTGAACTGATGTTTTTGAACTTCAAACTAATGTTTGAAGACTCTTGAGAGTCCCTTGGACTGCAAGGAGATCCAACCAGTCCATCCTAAAGGAGATCAGTCCTGGGTGTTCATTTGAAGGACTGATGTTGAAGCTGACACTTTAATACATTGGCCACCTGATGCGAAGAGCTGACTCAATGGAAAAGACCCTGATGCTGTGAAAGATTGAGGGCAGGAGGAGAAGGGGAAGACAGAGGATGAGATGGTTGGATGGCATCACCGACTCAATGGACATGGGTTTGGGTGGACTCCGGGAGTTGGTGATGGACAGGGAGGCCTGGCGTGCTGCAATTCATGGGGTCGCAAAGAGTCGGACACGACTGAGTGACTGAATTGAACTGAACTGATGTCAATCCCAATCTTTTCATACCTACTGTTTATCTGTTTGTTCAACTTTCATTTTTTTAAGTAATTTCATAATAAAATATGTTCTACTTATATAACAAAAAAGCTTTAAAAATAAATCATAGTAAGTTTGCTTATATTGGATTGGCCAAAAAGTTTCTTCAAACTTTTCGGTTAGATCTTATTGAAGAATCCAACGAACTTTTTCATCAACCCAATATTTTAAAAAAATCCATTAGTGTCCTTTGTTTCATTACCCCAATATCACTTACAATGCCCTGTGGGCTCTGGCCTTGCCTCCAACTCCAACAACACTCTATCCATTCTCTTCCTGGCTTCCTATTTTCTAACTTCCCAGTTCCTTTCTGTGGACAATCCAACCTCCTATTTCTGTTTCTTTGCTCTTGTTATTCCTCCTTTAAAAAATGTTCTTCCCATGATTCTATGTATAATTGACAACTTCTTATCCTCAAGAGTGCAGCTTAAATCCCACTTCTTCAGAGATTGTTACCACTCTGGTTCTCCAGATTGCTTCACCATTCTAAAAATTTCCTTGATATCAATTTATCATTTTATTTATTTACTTTTTATGTATTTAAAATTTTATTTTGCTTCTATTATGTAAATCTATTAAGGCCCAAATCTTATCTGTTTTGTTTTTGATATTTAAAAAACCTCCTAGATGAAAACACACAGTGCGAAAGTTTTTATGAGCAGTGAACATACTTTGAATGACACTATAATGATGCATATATGTTGCACTTTTGTCCAAACCCATAGGATGTACAATACTACTCACTTTATTAAAGTGAACCCTAAGAGGAACTGGGGACCTTGTTGATTATGATGCATGAATACAGTTCATCCTTGATTTAAGAAGAATAAAAGATTCCACTCTATTGATAATAGCTATGCATGTAAGGGAAGGGAGTATATGGAAAATTTCTGTACCTTCTTGTCAATTTTGTTATAAATATAAAACTGCTTTAAAAATTCTAAAAAAAATTAACACTTATGGTAGATATTTTTGACAAAACTTTTATTTCACTTTTACATTGTCGTTCAGTTGCTATTGTGTCTGACTCTTTGCAACCCCATGGACTGTGAAGTGCTTTTAAATACATATACATACTATATATTTATGTATGTTTGATGGACTGTGATGTAAAATGTATTTTCTAGAGCAAAAAGTTTGCAGGCTACTGTAGTTAGGAAGTAGTTAGGAAGTAGGGCTTCCCTGGTGGCTCAGATGGTAAAGCATCTGCCTACAATGTGGGAGACCAGGTTCGATCCCTGGGTCAGGAAGATTCCCTGGAGAAGGAAATGGCAACCCACTCCAGTACTCTTGCCTGGAAAATCCCATGGATGGAGGATCCTGGTAGTCTACAGTTCATTATATTGGCAAATAAAATCACAAATTAACCTCAAAAAACCCCACAAGACTCTCCTAGAACATAGTCACTGAAACATAATAGATCCTCAAGAAATATTTTTGAAATGAGCAATATGCATATATATTTACAATGTCTGCAGTATCTTTTTAGAATGTTGTATTGTCAAATAAATATCTGCTTTTCTCTTAATATCTTAACAATTAATGAGGTAATGTACACAACTGATGTACAGTTCATCACTTGCCTCCTGTGAGATGTAGCTCCTGACCCTAGGAGGGTTTATATAATCTGGTCCTATGTAATAAAATGTTTAGTTACAGCATGGCATTGTATTTTCTAAGATTTTGTTACCAATGGATTTTCATTTGCTTTATACCATATCCATAAAGTTCTATTGACTAAACCCTGAATAAACATTCTGAAATATTTGTTGGTCTGAAAACAAAAGACCGATCTGTAATATTGATCAGAAATAAATGGCTACTCCTGAATCATATTAAATAATCTTCAAATCAGAAAAGCAACTAACTACTTTAGAGGAGAAATGTAATAATAAAGCCATGAATTCTTAGAAATAAAAAGAAATAACATAATTTTAACATATATTTACACATATAGTTTATAGAATTTTTAAAAGGGATATAATCCTTTTCCTCCTTCATCCTATAAACAATCATATGAAATGATACAATATAGTGAAAATGAACATTTACTTCCTTCTGTTGTTTATCTTTTATAATTATATCATGGGTTTTAAATTCCTTTCAAGATTACACAAAATGATAATCATCATAAGTGATACAAATGAACCATAGGACTTCTCAGAACAAGTAGACTGGACCATAAAAGAGGAGCAGAGACTTTAATAACATGGCCCAGGTTCACCCATTTGGCCTAAAAAATGTTAAGCTCTAGAAGATTTCCTTTGGTTCATTTCTCAGTTGGCCAAATCATGGTAGAATAGCACAATCAACATTAGATGGAGTTTCTGTTACTATCTCCAATGCAGCATATTTTTTTATTAAATGGGTTTTCCAAAGTCAAAAAGCCTTGGGATAAATAAAAAAGGATATATCTGTGAATCCTATGATAATCACAATGATTCTTTCTGAGGTTCCATGGTGATTCTAGTAAAAACAACTGCATTGTTGCCTTGTTAGTTAATATTAATAACAGGATGTCAATTTTGTAGAAATAGCAATATTTTATCTCTTTTGTGCTAACATCAATGACACATTTCCTTATTTTCTAGATATCTGAAAGTGAATGCAAATAAGAAAATTATTTTAAAATTTAAAAGAATTAGATTATATTTCTATTAGATTTTTCTATTAGAAACTGCACCTTAATTCACATGAAGAATCCAGAAACTGTTCTTCATGCCACTATTATTAGAAAGACCTCTTTACATCAGAAAGTCAGTAGATCCTGGCCACATGGAAGAGTCTGTTGACTCAGAGTGTCCACCATCCACATAGTCATCTTCTGAGAAAAACAACCTCACCTATTCCTTGAGTATAAGTGATTGTGCTTTCTGTTCTCTCTCTTGAAAACTTGGCTGTGATTGATTGGATCTAATGGGACCCTTTCTCACTGAGACCTTTGATCGTGAAACATAAAAAGGGAAATTAACAGAAAGAAGTTATAGCAGAGAACTAGAAGCCAGTGAGTTGAGAGAGAGTGAAATGCACTCTAAATCAGTATAGTCAGACTGTCTAGGCTTGGATGTGGGCAACAGTATTTTCGAAAACTTCACACATGTTTCCAAAGTACAAGCTATACTGAGGATCACATGGTAGAAGAAAGAGAAACTTAACTGAAAGGATGTAAAAGAGGCCAGAGCCCTATGACCACTGCTGTATCACTGAAACAGCTATTGCATTTAGCATGTATTTGGGATATAGTTGTATTCTTGCTTTGTGAAGCCAGAAAATGCAGCTTCTGTGCTGGTTTTTCTGTGCTTCCTCATTAGTTAGGTATCCTTATAATGATAAGCCTGAGGTAACTTGAGTTTGTGTATAATTTTTGCAAACTTGCATGCAAGGACTTAAATATTGCAATATTTTTCAATCAAATCTGAACACTATATTATTATATTAAATAAACACCAAACATGAGGAAAAGGAGTTATTTTCCTTAACCATTCGGTAGATCCACTGACATATTTCCATGTTCCAATATTGTTCTTTGAATTATCAAAGGGTGCTTGAACAAACACCGAATCTAAGATTAAAGTAACAAGGCGTATTTTCCCTTAGCAAAATTCAGAGACACACTTTCAAAATTTTTTTTTAAAAAAGCATTTGTGGCAAGAAGGCTCATGACTCACAACATAAAGAAGGATGTGAAAAACTGGAAAAAAAATATAAATGTTAATAAATACACTATACTGGGTTTACATTGAGAAATTACATAATACTTTGTGCAGTTAAAAAAAAAAAAAAAAACCTACTTGCTAATATTTGAATACCAGATGTAAATCTATGTGCACCAAAATCCATTCATTCTGCTATGTGCAAATGGAAGACATACTTTTGTATTTTAATTAGATATAGAATGAGTAACTAGTCTTTGTGTACTCAACATTAATGGCAAGAGTATGACTCAAGTATGTATTTATTTTTATAATAAAATGTAGACCTTAGGACTAGAGCTGTTTAATGTTTTTTTCAACCTGTTTTTTATTTTCCCAAGAAATTATGCTGCCCCTTGCATTAACTGGTCAGATTTTCAAATTAGTTAAAGTCAAACATATTAACTGGTATATGACTGTTGAGAAAAACACTGGTATTTATTACACAAAATATACCAAAGGTGACTGCTGAAATCTTAACATAACTGCATTTCTTCAGGTTTTGCCTTTAACTCCATTATATCTTTGAACTGCTTTTAATACTTGTTTTCTTCCTTGCCCTTAATGTTGTGAGAAAGAGAGGACATATTTCAGATTGGCTACAATGTTAGTGACATACATTGCTTCCTCCTGCTGACTTCTGTCTTACATTTTAGATTAGTTATAAAGTTGCATAAATAAAATCTCTTAAAAGTAAAATGTGTATAATAAAAGTATAATCATTAGCAATGATTCTATTGCTAGTTACCAGTGCTTCTATGACTTTGTTTTAAGGCAAAAATACATTCCATCCAAAACTCTTAGTTTTATGGAGCATATTTGATATATGGTTAAAATTCTACCTTCTTTTTTAAATTAAAATATTTTAAAGTAGCAAAAACAAGAAATGAAACACAGCAAATAGTTTATAATAATTATAACTGGAGTATAACCTTTAAAAGTTGTGAATCACTATGTTGTGCCTGCATGTGTGCATGCTAAGTCACTTCAGTTGTGTCTGACTCTTTGCATCCCCATGGACTGTAGTCCACCAGGCTCCTCTGTCCATGGGATTCTCCAGGCAAGAAAACTGGAGTGGATTCTCATGCCCTCCTCCAAGGGATCTTCCCAATCCAGGGATCAATGTCTCTTATGTCTCCAATCTCTTATAGTTTCCTGTTCCTGTCTTATGTCTCCTGAATTGGCAGGTGGGTTCTTTACCTCAGAAGCCCCATGTTGTACACCTGACATTTATATAAATATTACCAGTCAACTTGGAGAAGGCAATGGCACCCCACTCCAGTACTCTTGCCTGGAAAATCCCATGGACGGAGGAGCCAGGTAGGCTGCAGACCATGGGGTCGCGAAGAGTCGGACGCGACTGAGCGACTTCACTTTCATTTTTCACTTTTCACTTTCATGCATTGGAGAAGGAAATGGCAACCCACTCCAGTGTTCTTGCCTGGAGAATCCCAGGGACTGGGGAGCCTGGTGGGCCGCCGTCTATGGGGTTGCACAGAGTCGGACACGAATGAAGCGACTTAGCAGCAACCAATCAACCATACCTCAAGTTTAAAAAAAAAAAAGTAGCAAAAACTCTCAGTCTTAGGACCATAATAATATTCTACAAAGCCTCAAAATAAGCAATAATTATACCCATCTAAAGTATGGGGTAGGGGATCCAGAGTGGAATACAACTGCTATAAACGATTCTAACTTTACTTGAAAAATAAGAATAACATAACTACACTGAAAAAAATGAGGAAACAAAAACTGAATAACTTTGGAAAACAATATCTTGACTGGATGTTTTGATGCTAAATTCAAAAAGGCTTTAAATAGTTGGTCAATGTGTTTCTGCTGCCTGGTACAGACAGAAATTTTTGTTCTTTAACTTCAGTAACTTCATATAAAACAAGCTAAACAATGTATCTTTATAAGTATGTTAACTACATAAAAAGCAATATGATGATGTTCTTCATAGAATATTGGGTATTATCACTTTATTTGGAAGGCTAATTAAAAAAATAAAGATATACTGCTTATGGAGTTTTAATAATTCCCAAGCAAACGACACATTTGCCTCCATGTAATGAGCAAATTAGTCATTAAAGGCTCTTTCTATTCTTTTCCAACTTCTCAGAAAATGAGTTTTCATGAAAATGACTGGATCAAGCTCCAAGATGCTATTAATCTTAGGTTAAGATAGAAGAGACATCAGATCTCCTTCAGCATGATCTAATTTTTTACTGTGATGGTTGAAGTAGCTAAAGTTAGGCACTTTAGAGAATAATAATTAATCTTCTCATCCCTCTAGAAAGAATCTCTTAGGTTACTGAAGACAGGATTGTCTTTATGGTTTAACAGAAGTGCCTTATATAAGCACATGGAAAAGTGTATTAACTGAAAGACTCTTTCTTACTTAGCATCTAGCTATTTCAGTGAAAACCTTGCATTCCCCTCAAGAGAGGCATTTAACTTTGAAACGGATACTAAGTAATCGGGCATTTCATAGTATTGGACTAAGACAGATCAATGAGTAAAGAGTTTTACCTTGGAAGTTCTTACTGAACGTTTTATTCTTTCTTTCAGCATAGACTTCTGATTCTTGTAGACTGTATTTCCAGGAATCCTGATGTTTATTCTTTCCTTTTCTGATAAGATCTATATCTGACAATGTGATTTTATTAGAATAGCATCTTTCCTCTAACACTAAGAAATTTGGCTTTTTCAGTATCTGATATGACAAATGATTTTAGACTGAATCTTGTGCAATTCTTTCTCTGGAATATTTTCCCAAAACTGCATTATAAATTCAGATACATTATGAAAGGAAGAGTAAAAAAGAAAAGCATAATTGAACAATGCCTATGTATAAATACTGTGCTATACACTTTCAAATCTTACTTAAAATAATGTGCTATTAACTAGCATGTTAATCTCCCATACACATTTACTAAATATTCTGTTCTTATTTATTGATGGAAGAAATATTTTAGACTTTTATTTCGGATAGTTTTTTTAAAATTGTATTTCTAGTATGTATTTCCAGTCCATCCTAAAGGAGATCAGTCCTGGGTGTTCATTGGAAGGACTGATGCTGAAGCTGAAACTCCGATACTTTGGCCACCTTACGTGAAGAGTTGACTCATTGGAAAAGACCCTGATGCTGGTAGGGATTGGGGGCAGGAAGATAAGGGGACGACAGAGGATGAGATGGCTGGAGGGCATCACCGACTCGATGGACATGAGTTTGGGTAAACTCCGGGAGTTGGTGATGGACAGGGAGGCCTGGTGTGCTGTGATTCATGGGGTCACAAAGAGTCGGACACGATTGAGTGACTGAACTGAACTGAACTGAGTATACATATTTCCAGTTGTGGTTTTAAACTTTGGGAATATTGATCAAGTAACCAAGTCCTAGTTCTAATGCTGTGGGATAGTTCCATGATTCATTTAAATTGGAAACTTTCTCATTTTTAGAGCTTAGCATGTTTAGCTTAGATTAGGTTTACTCAGAAACCAGCTTAGGTTTTTCTTAGCTGGCTCAAATTCAATTGAGATTTTTTTGAAAGACAAAATCTTCCAAAACTCAAATAAGAAAAAATAGACAACCTGAATAGGTTTATACCTAGTGAGGAAATTGAATTAATAATTCATAACCTTCAAAAACAGAAAGCACCAGGCCCAGATGGACTCATTGGTGAAGTCTCCCAAACATTTAAGGAAGAAACTATACCAGTTTTCTACAATCTCTTTCACAGAAGAGACTGTAGAAAGTGAACAACTCAATTAAAAAATGGGCCAGAAATGGGAATGAAGAAGATATACAGTTGACAAATAACTATATGAATAGATGCTCTACATCACACATCATCAGGGAAATGCAAATTAAAACAATGAATAAATACCTGGTATATCTTATTATGCACCTGGTAGAATGACCAAAATCTGGAACATTAGTAACATCAAGTGAATGTGAAGATGTATACAAAAGCAATTTTTATTCATTGCTGGGGGAAATGCAAAACTGTCATTTCTTTGACAGATAGCTTGATATTTCCTTACAACACAAAACATTTGCCATACAATCCAGCAATCTCACTCTGTTATTTACTAAATGGATTTACTACATAAAAACCTGTGTAGTAGATGTTTATAGTAGCTTTAATCAAAACTATCAAAACTTGGAAGCAACAAAGATGTCCTTCAGTAGGTGAATGGATTAAAAAAAAACCAAAAAAACCTCATTTCTTTTTTTTCTAAAAAGCAATAAGTCATCAAGCCATAAAAAAATATAGCAAAACTTTAAATGCACAGTATTTAGTTAAATAAGCCATTTGGAGGAGGAAATGGCAACCTACTCTAGTATTGTTGCTGGGAGAATCCCATGGACAGAGAAGCCTGGCGGGCTGCAGTCCGTAAGGTCGCACAGAGTCGGACACGACTGATGTGACTCAGCACAAATAACCCATCTGAAAAGGCTACATGTTATATGATTCCAACTATATGGTATTTTCAGAGAAGGCAATGGCACCCCACTCCAGTACCTCTTGCATGGAAAATCCCATGGACGGAGGAGCCTGTTATGCTGCAATCCATGGGGTCGCTAAGAGTCAGACACGACTGAGCGATTTCACTTTCATTTTTTACTTTCCTGCATTGGAGAAGGAAATGGCAGCCCACTCGAGTGTTCTTGCCTGGAGAATCCCGGGGACGGGGGAGCCTGGTGGGCTGCCGTCTATGGGGTCGCACAGAGTCGGAAACGACTGAAGTGACTTAGCATAGCATATGGTATTTTGGAAAAGCAAAAACTATAGAGACACTAAAGTATCAGTGTTTCCCGGGGGTTAGGGATGAGAGGGTAATGAATAGGTGGATCACAAGCAATTTTCCAGGCAGATGAAATTACTCTGTATGAAACCATAATGGTGGTTACATGTCATTACACATTTGTCAAGACACATAGAACATGTAACAGCAAGAGGAAATCCTAAAGAAACCACGAACTTTGGGTCATGACATGTCAGTGCAGTTTCATCAGTTGTAATTAATGTACCACTATGGTTAGTGATCTTGATAATGGAGAAGTCTATGTATATATGGGGCAGGGAGTCTATGAAAAATCTCATTATCCTCCTCCCAATTGTACTATGACTCTAACTATACTATACAAAAAAAGTATGTTTTAAAATGATTGAAATATTAATATCATATTTTGTGAATGCTGAACGTTTGCTAAAACAGTCAATTCAGTGCTTGGCAAGTATTGGTTGAATTTAGGTTTATGATACAACTGGCGTGGAAACAAAAGCACAGAAATATGCCACAAAGACATAATCACACACTTATAAACACAGGGATACATAGACACAGTTATGATCTACAATGTTTGAGTCTTAATATGAAGGAGAAGAATGAAATGAAAAACAGAGTCTCGATGGTGTATCAGTTTCTAGGGCTGCCATCACAAAATACCACTGTTCTCATGTCTAAGAGTCCATGGTCACCATGTCAGGAAATTTGGTCTCTGGGGACCTCTTTCTTTGGCTTGCAGATGGCTGTCTTTTTGCTGGGTTCTTACATGATCTTTCCCCTGTATGTGTATGTGCCCCTGGTATCTCTCTGTGTGAGCAAATTTCCTCTTCTTATAAGGAAGAGGAAATGGCAAGTGATTGCAGGAAAATTCCAGGGAGAGGAGCCTGGTGGGCTACTGTCTATAACGTCACAAAGAGTTGGACACCACTGAGCGACTAAACACACACAACACCTAAAGGATACAAGTTAGACTGGATCACAATTCCTTAATGCTCTCCTCTTAACATGTGTGCCCACTAAGTCACTTTAGCTGTGTCTGACTTTGTGCAACCCTATGGACTGTAGCTTACATGGCTCCTCTGTCCATGCCATTCTCCACGAAAGAATACTCGAGGGGGTTTTCATGCCTTCTTTCAAGGGATCTTCCTGATCCAGGGATCAAAGCTGCATCTCCTGCATTGCAGGCATATTCTTTACCACTGAGCCACCAGCGAAGTCCTCTCTTAACATAGTCACTTTTTAATGGTTCTATCTCCAAGTTCACATTCTGAGGTAGTGAGGGTTGGGGCTTCTACCTATGAATTTTTCCAGAGGTGGTGAGTCAGTCCATGAAAGAAGTGATAAATAGCTGACTTTGAACATTTTTTGTTGTTGTTGTTTTGGTTAGTTTCATTTAAAGAAAATAATTCAGAAGGTTACATTTCATAAGTTTTCCATACAATCTCAACCCCCGAAATTTCATTTTAGCAAGAGACATTAGTCAGAAAAGAGTCAGGAAAGACATTCCAAATACAGTGCAGCTTTTGGTGTCACTGTGCCTGCAGTATTATCTTGCAACATAATTTGTAGTTTTAAAGTGATTTTTAAATCTTTTTTCTTTATGCTACCCTGACACATATCTGATAGCCAATCATTTTAATTATTAATTTTTATTTTTGCTGTGAGTAAATACACGTTGCATACAAATAGAAATATTGCTTTTTACCTTTGATTGTGAATTGCTTTTAGCATGAATCTTTAATCTCTTGACAATTTCCACATCAGTTCAGTTCAGTTCAGTCGTTCAGTCGTGTCTGACTCTTTGCGACCCCGTGAATCGCAGCATGCCAGGCCTCCCTGTCCATCACCAACTCCTGGAGTTCACTCAAACTCATGTCCATCTAGTCGGTGATGCCATCCAGCCATCTCATCCTCTGTCGTCCCCTTTTCCTCCTGCCCCCAACCCCTCCCAGCATCAGGGTCTTTTCCAGTGAGTCAACTCTTCGCATGAGGTGGCCAATCTCCACATAGTTAGGTACAAAAAGAGAATTTTAAATCAATTTTGTTGAGAACATGTTTTTTTTTTTTTTTAAATCATATTTCGTGAATTTTCTTTTTCACGCAACCATTGACAAAGTGAAATATTTAAATAGATTCTGGGGATAATTATTAGATGGTGAAAAGCCATTGTCAACTTCAGTTAATTAAAAATAACTTAGATGCTTCTTTTTGTAAAGCATTTCCACGTGTATGTCATATAACACTCAGAAAAAAAGCCGAGTAATGTTTCATCTTACTATTAATTGTTTACAGTGTTTTTTTTTAAAGTGCATTTCAAGCTGTCTCTTTGTTGAAAGTTATTTACTGCTATTTATTTTTCTTAATTTAAGCTATTGTATTGTTAAGTCATATATATATATATTTAAATTTGAAATAAAAATTAGACCTGAATTTAAAAAAAAGTTTCATGGAGTTGCAAATTCCAGATGCTGCCACAGTTTCAATATACCTCTGCATCATAAAGAAATACTTTGCTAACTGATGACTGATAGGATTAACTCAAGTGCATTTTAGCTTTTTCTTAATTATTGGCTCAATATACAACACAATCCAACAGGGACATTTTCTATGCTTTAAAAGGGCCCTTCTGTTTGAACTCTTCAAAGAAATGGGAAAATTAATCAAACCATTATGATTTTGACTTTACATATTACCACGATTTTCATTTTTAAAAAAGTTTAATAATTCCTTGCCATGTAAATTTAGACTTTATCTGTAGTAAGTCACATGAAACTGATGTCATTTAATTAATTTTCTGACTTTATTTTTAAATAATTAACTATTTTTAAATGAAAGGTTTTTTTTCACCAAAATTACTATGTTCTAAATTATGTTCTTGCTAATTTCATGCAGGACAACACCTCAGAGTCTCTAGAGACATCAAGTAACTTAATAGCTTCAAATGGGTGTTGGAAGTGGAACCTGTGTTAAAATAAAGACAACACTATCCACCCATTTGCCCTTCTTCCCACTCTCTCCTGAGCATCCTGTGGGAGTGGTGCTCCTGGAAAATTCCAGCATGTGATCCAATGAACCAGTGGATGGAGATAGATGGAGTCTGGCTATTTGATAAGAGGAGCAGCCACATCTAGATAAGGCTAAACTGGAAGGGAAGGATGCAGATGTGGGATGCCAGCCTGGCAGGGAAGTCCGCTAGCTATCTAGATGATAAAAGATCAGCATGGGTGTTGGTGGGTAGGAAGGAAAAAGTCTATACAGTTAGGAGGAAGGTAATAAGCATACTTGTATGCTTCTGATAAATACCTTCTGCAGGTCCATCAGGCTAGCAAAACTGCACGTACTGCTGGCTACCTCTTTAAATCTGACCCTAGAAAAATTGCAGGAGAAGAAAGTATGTACTGAGATAAATTAAATAAAGCCTTTGAGAAACTTCTACCAAGATCAAAAGCTGTCTTGGACTGGAATGATGGGTTGTTGTCTGTAGTGGGATGGCCAGGAGGCAGTGGCAGAGCAGATTGAGGAGAGGATATAAATTCTAGATGTTCTTCCTCACATCACCCAGGCAAAATTGTTTCTTCTTCCTTCTCCACATAAATCATCAGCAAAAAGCAAGTCCACTAGTGGGCAGGAGTGTTTGTAATAATTTTAGGGCAACACAAGCAACCTGCTGGGTGGAGAATCTAGTTTGTGATGAGAAGTGCCGTTTATCCATGTTGCCTCATCCTAACCTCCAGGGCTGGTGGGTTGTCCCTTGTCTTACAGCTTCTTTCTGAAAATGTTACTGGGGAATCTCTGACCACAATATTTCTTAGGTGACTGTGCCAGCAAAGGAGGTTGTCTAAAATTTTGGTGCCTGACTTGTCTGCCCTGGAATTGATTCTTCCATTCTTCTTAAACTTCTGAGAAGTGACCAAGAATAGAGTGTGGCTTTCACTGGTCTCCAATGCCCTTCACCTTCCAACAGACAAAATAGCCTTTAATCCAGGGAAAATCAAAGTACAGGGTAATTAAATACACACATAAGCTATACATCCAGTGCATCAGAAAAACAAACAGAATAACACTTTCCAAAGACAAAAAGAGACTCCTATCAAATTTGGCAACCACAAAACAAAACTAAGATTCAATAATGTGCTGTCTACAGGAGACACATTTAAACAAAAAGAAAGTTTGAGAAAGAATGGATGAAAAAACATATACCAGGGGAAAGAAAGTTGGGGTATAAATTTAATATCTGAAAGATAGAATTCGAGAAAAAAGGTATCTGAGACAAAAGTGAGTTTTCTATACTGGTAAGATTTAAAAAATGAGATAACCATTACAAAATTCATTCATTAAATACTTGAGCCTCTAAATTCATAAAGTTATAACTGACATTGTGATGGATTGGCTCACTATATAAAGAGAAATAAAAGCGGATTTGTCCCTAAAACCATACGGCAAGCTGGACACCAGATGGATTAAAGATCTAAATGGGAAACGTAAAGCTATAAAGTCAAGGGAAATTGTAGGGGGTTCCTTTTAAACAAACCCACAAAACAAATTATAAGGTGTTACATTTATGAATATGGTTATGCCAAAATTAAGAATTTCTGTCCAATGAATTACATTATATGCTTCTTTCCAAAATAAATGAATAGATACAAACTTATTTACAATCCTATTTATAATCTAAGATTGAAAAGCTATTAACATGCACAGTATATATACCATCACAGGAATACAGCAGATAATTAGGTAAGATTAAAAGAAGCAACTAAAAGTCCAAACATTAAATAGACATATGAAGAGATATACAGACATTTGTAATTGTAAAAAAGAAAGTAAAATGGGATACCACTTTAAATTCATCAGATTGATAACCATTAAAAAACTAGATAACATTAAACATTGCTAGATTGTGGAGGTAGAGGAGTTCCCATGCATTCTAAGAAGATCTGTAAACTAGTAATGCCATTTTGGAAAGCAGTCTGGCTATACTTAATCATATAGTATTTGTGTGATCCATGACTCAGGAATTTCATTCCTGGATATAAATCCCAGAGAAATTATCCCACAATCCTAAAAGGAACCATACATAAGGTTTCATATAGCAATTTTGTTGTGATGGATGGACTTAGGGCAAAATAGTGTTTACCACTGGGTGATTATAAGCACATATGACAATATGAAGAAATGTTAAAGATATATTACTGAACAAAAAAAGTAAGAATCAGAATAAGATGTGTGGTACAATTCTATTTACATAAATTAAATATTCATGTGGGAAAATATCAACATTATTTTTCAGAAATGCAAACTCATCAGATGTTCAATTGGTGGAAGAACAGAGGACGGAGGGTAGTAGGATAGTATTAGCCGTTCAGTCATGTCCAGTTATTTGTGACCCCAAAGACTATAGCCTTCCAGGCTTCTCTGTTCACGGATTCTCAAGGCAAGAATACTGGAGTGGGTAGCCATTCCCTTCTACAGGGAATCTCCCCCACCCAGGGATGGAACCTGGGTCTCCTGCATTACAGGCAGATTCTTTGCCATCTGAGCCACCAGGGAAGGACTGATCTAAAGATAAGGTAGTTTCAGGACTTCCTTGTCAGTCTAGTGGTCAAGACTCCATGCTTCCACTGCAAGGGGTATGGGTTCAATCCCTGGTGGGGAACTAAGATCCTGGATGCTGTGGCCAAGATGCAGCCAAAAAGGAAAAAAAATAAAAAAAGATAAGGGAGTTTGGCATAGGTGTATAGAATGGGACTGCTGAGGTTGGATAAGTAAAAATTAAACAAGAGACTTTGTCCTGAGAAAAGGAGCTTCAGATGAAAACTTATGATTAATTCAGACATATTTTTCACCTGAAACTGAAACAAATAGAAATGGAAAGCAGATTAAGAAAAAACAAGAGAGAAATATAAAAACTAAATATGCAGAGGTTTTGACTCAATAAATGCATGTTATTTACTTTGGTTTAAAAAAAAGGGTTTTATCCACATAATTGAGTTCACAATAGTAACAATGTATAGTATAGCTAAGACATTATAAACATTGTTTTTTTTCTCCACATTGTGTAATTATGACCACTGACTAGTCTGCTTATTTCTTCCATTCTTATTATTTTAATAATATTAAAATAATCTTTCAGTTATTTTTAAAGTTCACCTTATATTGACATATTTATAGTGCAAATTTAAGAATATATTCTGGAAACAACTAAGACTAGGAAAATGACCATCATTAACTTTAATAAAAGAACATGATTTCAAGTTTTCAATGGATAGATCAATTATATGAAAGCCTGTGACTTTTTTTGTTTTTAATAACTTTAGAAAATTCATCAATCAGCAAATATAGCATTGTAATTATTTCCAAGAACATTTTAATTTACTGTCTCAAATTCTATATCTTGTATCCCAATTTAAAAATCTAATATACCAATTTATATTAATGAAGATTCTTGAGACTTAAATATATCCTCATGCTTGTTATATATAAAGCATTGACATTTTGGTCTCTGTATTCATCTGGTTCTCAAAATGGCTTCCCAAAGACACATTATTCAGTTTTCTTCATCCTTAGAAATTATTTTCTGCATCTTATTCTGGATTATCTCCTGATCCTTTACAAGGTCTCTACCAAATAGATGCACAAAGCAATGTCAGATATCCTTAGAGACCCTGAACAATTCTAAAGATAGTATTTGTTGCTAGAGTCAAAATTTTGAAATAGCAGCAATCCAATAATCCCTTCCTCCCACCTGACTACAACAATTCTATCAAGGAAAAAATTTTTAAGGACATTTAAAAATGGAGATGAGTGTTTTTTAGCTACTTGTGGTGTCACACAGCTATCATAACTAGAGATGAATATCTGAGATACTTACAGCATAAAAGAGAGATGTGTACTTAGACAGCACAAACCTCTGTATTTCTTGAGGATTGTCACTCCTCAGGCATTTCCTCAGCACCATCTCTACTTCTATCATTGTTCTGTGGTCCCCTTTGTTTATGTATATTTCTCTTTAGGCTTTAGTTGCCTGTCTTCCAGAAATACATCAATTTCTGCTTTATTGACTATGCCAAAGCCTTTGACTGTGTGCATGAGAAAAAACTGTAGAAAATTCTGAAAGAGATGAGAATTTCAAACCACCTGACCTGCCTCTTGAGAAACCTGTATGCAGATCAGGAAGCAACAGTTAGAACTGGACATGGAGCAACAGACTGGTTCCAAATAGGAAAAGGAGTACGTCAAGGCTGTATATTGACACCCTGCTTATTTAACTTATATGCAGAATACATCATGAGAAACACTGGGCTGGAAGAAGCACAAGCTGGAATCAAGATTGCTGGGAGAAATATCAGTAACCTCAGATATGCAGATGACATCACCCTTATGGCAGAAAGTGAAGAGGAACTAAGGAGCACTTGATGAAAGTCAAAGAGTAGAGTGAAAAAGTTGGCTTAAAGCTCAACATTCAGAAAACTAAGATCATGGCACCTTGTCCCATGACTTCATGGGAAATAGATGGGGAAACAGTGGAAACAGTGTCAGACTTAATTTTTTTGGCTCCAAAATCACTGCAGATGGTGACTGCAGCCATGAAATTAAAAGACACTTACTCCTTGGAAGGAAAGTTATTACCAACCTAGATAGCATATTCAAAAGCAGAGACATTACTTTGCCAACAAAGGTATGTCTAGTCAAGTTCAGTTCAATTCATTTCAGTCGCTCAGTAGTGTCTGACTCTTTGCAACCCCATGAATTGTGCAACGCCAGGCCTCCCTATCCATCACCAACATCCCGGAGTTCACTCAAACTCACGTCCATCGAGTTGATGATGCCATCCAGCCATCTCATCCTCTGTCATCCCCTTCTCCTCCTGCCCCCAATCCCTCCCAGCATCAGAGTCTTTTCCAATGAGTCAACTCTTTGCATGAGGTGGCCAAAGTACTGGAGTTTCAGCTTCAGCATCAGTCCTTCCAAAGAACACTCAGGACTGATCTCCTTTAGAATGAACTGGTTGGATGTCCTTGTAGTCCAAGGGACTCTCAAGTGTCTTCCCCAACACCACAGTTCAAAAGCATCAACTCTTCGGTGCTCAGCCTTCTTCACAGTCCAACTCTCACATCCATAGATGACTACTGGAAAAACCATAGCCTTGACTAGACGGACCCAAAAAAGATGTCCTTTTCATTATAGGGGACTGGAATGCAAAAGTAGGAAGTCAAGAAACACTTGGAATAACAGGAAAATTTGGCCTTGGAATACGGAATGAAGCAGGGCAAAGGCTAATAGAATTTTGCCAAGAGAATGCACTGGTCATAGCAAACACCCTCTTCCAACAACACAAGAGAAGACTCTACACATGGACATCACCAGATGGTCAACACCGAAATCAGATTGATTATATTCTTTGCAGCCAAAGATGGAGAAACTCTATATAGTCAGCAAAAACAAGACCAGGAGCTGACTGTGGCTCAGATCATGAACTCCTTATTGCCAAATTCAGACTTAAATTGAAGAAAGTAGGGAAAACCACTAGATCATTCAGGTATGACCTAAATCATATCCCTTATGATTATACAGTGGAAGTGAGAAATAGATTTAAGGGCCTAGATCTGATAGAGTGCCTGATGAACTATGGAATGAGGTTCGTGACATTGTACAGGAGACAGGGATCAAGACCATCCCCATGGAAAAGAAATGCAAAAAAGCAAAATGGCTGTCTGGGGAGGCCTTACAAATAGCTGTGCAAAGAAAGAGAAGCAAAAAGCAAAGGAGGAAAGGAAAGATATAAGCATCTGAATGCAGAGTTCCAAAGAATAGCAAGAAGACATAAGAAAGCCTTCCTCAGTGATCAATGCAAAGAAACAGAGGAAAACAACAGAATGGGAAAGACTAGGGATCTCTTCAAGAAAACTGGAGATACCAAGGGAAAATTTCATGCAAAGATGGGCTAAATAAAGGACAGAAATGGTATGGACCTAACAGAAGCAGAAGATATTAAGAAGAGATGGCAAGAATACACAGAAGAACTGTACAAAAAAGATCTTCACGACCCAGATAATCATGATGGTGTGATCATTGACCTAGAGCCAGACATCCTGGAATGTGAAGTCAAGTGGGCCTTAGAAAGCATCACTACAAACAAAGCTAGTGGAGGTGATGGAATTCCAGTGGAGCTATTCCAAACCCTGAAAGATGATGCTGTGAAAGTGCTGCACTCAATATGCCAGCAAATTTGGAAAACTCAGCAGTGGCCACAGGACTGGAAAAGGTCAGATTTCACTCCAATCCTAAAGAAAGACAATGCCAAAGAATGCTCAAACTACCGTACAATTTTACTCATCTCACACGCTAGTAAAGGTTTTTCCAGTAGTCATGTATGGATGTGAGAGTTGGATTGTGAAGAAAGCTGAGTGCCAAAGAATTGATGCTTTTGAACTGTGGTGTTGGAGAAGACTTTTGAGATTCTCTTGGACTGCAAGGAGATCCAACCAGTCCATTCTAAAGGAGATCAGTCCTGGGTGTTCTTTGGAAGGACTGATGCTGAAGCTGAAACTCCTTTGGCCACCTCACGCAAAGAGTTGACTCATTGGAAATGACTCTGATGCTGGTAGGGATTGGGGGCGGGAGGAGAAGGGGATGACAGAGGATGAGATAGCTGGATGGCATCACAGACTCGATGCACGTGAGTCTGAGTGAATTCCAGAAGTTGGTGATGGACAGGGAGGCCGGGCATGATGCAATTCATGGGGTCACAAATTCATAGGGTCACAAAGAGTCGGACATGACTGAGCGATTCATCTACCTGTCTCTGCTCATGCCTTTTTCTAATTTCCCTCTGTTTATCGCCATTTCCTTGATTTTTATGTTTCTAATAAGTGTATATGTCATCAGATGAGTTAAACTTTGATATGCTCCTTTCTCTCTCAAGCTTTTAAGGAACTCTGAAATGATTTATATCTTGATTATTGAACTTCAGAGGAAGAAAAGAAATTTACTTCTAATACACAGACCACTGTAGGCTACACTTAATCATCCACTTTAGCACCTAAAAAACAGCTACTTAAGCAGTTCCTTTCTTTTCAGTGAAATGAATTTGATGCTTTTAAAAACAATCTCATAGTGTCAGTCACATAAAAGAAGTTGAGGATTATAGACTCAGAATATAAGTTGCACCTCTGTTTCTTGAATAATATCATTTAGTCACTAATCATGTCCAACTCCTTGTGACCCTATGGATTATAGCCCGCCAGGCTCCTCTCACTTGGGATTTCCCAAGTGAGAATACTGGACTGGGCTGCCATTTCCTCCTCCAGGAGATCTTCCCAACCCAGGAATAACATTCTAGAGGAAATATGTTGAATCTTTATCTTCTCAATGTTCATTCTACAAATGAAATAACTTGGCATCAGTACTACCCACCAGGTATGCAATGGTCTCCAGTGCTGAAAGTTAAAGGTCACAGAGAAGATAGAACTAATAAAATAAATACACTAACAAACATAATGTAAAATATACTGGAGAAGCAAACAACAGGTTTAGGGCACATACAACAAAAAGTATGGTGGTTCTTTGAGCAATTGATGTTTGACAAGAGATAGATGGGAGAAAACTGGAGGGTCTGCTGCATCCACTCCTCTCCTCTTATCTCTCCTCATCCTGCAGTCAGAGAAATCTACTTGAAACTCACATGAGATGCCATTTTCCTGGACTCTTAATCCTTCAACTCAAAATCCTTTGGTGCTCATTTCTTGACATCACATGAAAGTCTCTCTGTAACCCATACATACTTCCACCTCAGAAAAAAGCCTTTATGTATACTGTTCCCAAATGCCTGGAAACTTCTCCCCACATTCTCCTTCTGTGCAGTTAACTCACTTTAAATGTCCTAGGTAGAAATGTGAGAGGCATAGTGGTTTCCTTGTCCTAACACATGTTTTAGAACTTCTTTTTTTATAAGAAAGGACTCCTTAGTTAGATGCATATTCCCAGGAAACAAAGAAAACTAGTATGCTCTTAACTTATTGGCATGTGTTAACTCATTTTACTAATATTAATATCTACAATTTGCTTATGCTGGATGTGAAACTATGCCTTCCCAAAAAGTATTTGCTAATGCATACCCTAGAAATGATCACAAGCCTGGGTTTTCATCTAATATTTTAAATCCATACAGTATGTTATGAGATGGGAAATTGTATTTTCTAGCTGATGGTGCTTGTTCTGATCAGAGATACAATCTCAAAGTCTTCTAATAAGGGACACTCAGTTTTGTCTGACTTTTTGCAACCCCATGGACTGGAGCCCATTGTAGCCCAACAGGCTCCTTTGTCTGTGGAATTCTCCAGAGAATAATATTGGAGTGGGTAGCCATTCCCTTCTCCAGGGGATCTTCCCAACCCAGGGATTGAACCCGGGTCTCCTGCATTGCAGACAGATTCTTTACCATCTGAGCCACCAGGGAAGCCCATAAAATATGTTATGAGATAGGAAATTGTATTTTCTAGCTGATGGTGTTTTTTTCTGATCAGACATAATCTCAAAGTCCTCTTATCTGTTTCTATATGAAGGTTTCCTATACTTTAGTTTATTCACTCAAAATTACATATAAGGTAAAAATTTTCATCTTTCTATTTGTGATTTTTATAAGTGACTGCTGATTTCATTCACTATCACTATTATATGTTCTTATTGGGTTTCCCTGGTGGCTCAATTGGTAAAGAATCTGCTTGCAATGGGGGAGACCTGGGTTCGATCCCTGGATCCCCTAGAGAATAGGAAGGCTACCCACTCCAGTATTCTAGCCTGGAGAATTTCATGGACTATATGGTCCATGGAGTTGCAAAGAGTCAGACACGACTGAGCGACTTTCATTTTATGAAAATCACATGGATTAAAATATGTAAGACATCTTGCAAATGCTATTGTTGCTGTTGCTGTTGCTGTTGTTGAATCACTAAGTCACATCAGACTCTTCTGTGACCCTGTGGACTGTAGCCCACCAGGCCCCTCTGTCCATGGGATTTTCCAGGCAAGAATACTGGAGTGGGTCGCCATTTCCTGCTCCAAGAGTTCTTCCCCACTCAGGGATCAATCCTGGGTCTTCTGCATCGGCAGGTGGATTGTTTACCATTGAACCATCTGAGAAGTCCCTTGCAAACATTAACAAGTTCTAAGTAACATACAGTATTTTGGGAGTAGTATTTCTGTCTTTAATAAAGAACTGGTCTTATTGAGATATAAAAGCAACAGTTGTGCTTTCTTAGTCGTGAGAAATCTACCAAAGCAAACCCAGCTTTCATGTCTGAATGTAAATTATTTTCATTTCTCTCATTTGCTTGCTAAAAATGTGAATAAGCACTTCTGAGAAATAAGATACTGCCTTAAATACTTTTCTTTTGGTTTCTTGTTTGCAAATTCACCCTCTTCTGTGTACCCTAGAAAATTATGTTTTTGCAGTTTTACATTCGATAAAATCTTATGGATTTAGAAAATCAAGAATTGGATCTATATGTAAATGGAATAAATGGCCTGCTTCCAAACATCTTCCCACAGGACTGAGAAGCAATCTAATTTTCAAAAAAATTGAAGGAGCTTTTTGAATTAAACCGTGTTTTCTAGAGATCTTCTTCATTGAATGCCTTTGAAGTATCACAAAGAGATCCAGGGGTTAGCATGAATTCTCAAGTGTGTGCATTAGAGGGCAGGGTTCATACCAGATGAAAAATATATGTGTGTGAGTGTGTGTGAATACAGTATAATTTTTCATGACACTGGTTTCTATAAGAATATTTTAGATAAAATGTACCATTTTCAAGATGTTTAAAATCAAGTTATTTAATCATAATTTCTTATTAACAGTATGATCTTTTAATAGAAATAAAATCATACAAAACTTACTAAAAATTTTCAATGACTCTAAATACAAGTACTTGCAAGTCAGCACACAAATAAGTTTTCAGCCCACTGACTTCCTTTTTGCCTCTTTCTCCACTTAACTCCAAGTAAAGAAAACATTCTTGATAGAAAATCCTTTTTGTTATTTTCTGTAGACTCAGTCAAACATTCATCATTTTTACCTTAAGTAGGATGCTTTCTTTCCATTAATGCAAAATCTAATGTCTCACCTTTGGGAAATGAGTAAATAAATTATTACATTTCCATATATTTGAAAATCATGTCAACAGTTTTAATAGGAGATACAAAACATGTGGTGAAATATCTCATTTTTAAACATTGAGTATGGATTCATTGAATATGGAAAATTTCTAAGAGAACTTATATTGACTGTTAATAGCATTTATTACCTGGGTAGTTGGGAAGTGAGTGATATTTTTATATATGTTTTGTTTATTTTTCAAATTTTTGTAATAAACACCCATTTCCCATATCAAAATAGTGCACTGGTGTTTTAGATGAAAATGCTTATTAGCCTCGGTTGTGTAAAGGTTTTAATAGCCATAATGCACATACATGTGGTGTTAACTGACTGTAAGGTCATCAAAGATACACCAGAAAATGATTTCCTGCATCAGACAACAGAGATACATCATAATCCGAAAAATGAACAAATAATATTGTATATTAACGCATATATGTAGAATCTAGTAAATTGGTACAGATAACCCTATTTGCAGGGCAGAAATAGAGATGCAGACATAGGGAATAGATGTGTGGATTTGGGGTGGGAGTGAGGAGGAGGGTCAGATGAAATTGGAGGTTGGGATTGACATATGTGCACCACCATGTGTAAAATAGACAGCTAGTGGGAACCTTCTGTAGAGTGTAGGGAACTCAGCTCAGTCTTCTTGGTGACCTAAATGAATGGGATGGTAGGGGTGGCAGGGAGGTCTAAGAGGGAGGGGATATATGTGTATATATATATATATATACATATATATAACTGATTCACTTCACTGTACAACAGAAGCTAACACAACATCGTAAAGCAACTATACCCTAATTTAAAAAAAGAAAGAAACCTATGAACATATACTTTTGGGTCAACAGCAACCTCTGTATTTACTGATGTGGTCTCAAAAAATCTAAAAGCCAGAACCTGACTTCATTTTCATGTCTTGTAAAATTTATATGAAAAGATGCTCAGTACAAAATTGATGGCTACAAGGAAAAAAGTGACCTTTAGTGGCCTTGAGAGTTCTAAGTATTTTCAGGCAAAAAGACATAGAGTTTGTACCTACTTCTACATCAACACTTTAACAAGGAAAAGCTAGAGCTCTTAAGAGAAATGATCACAATGATGAGTGGATTTTCAGACTTACCACATGAGGTAAAGATGGAGCGAATTGTGAACTTTAGCAAAGACAGAAGTAGCTTTGAAAGAGAAATGAGGGCTATCGTGAGATGCATGTAAACATGTCAACAGAAAGACACATGGTACGTACTGTGTTTTTGCTCAGATTTGTTAAATAGGAGAAAGTAATTGATGATGAATGAAAACAAAGAAAAACCTTTTGAAGTAATTGGAACAATTTGAAAATTACTAGATGACCACTAAAGATAGTATAATCCACATAGCTAAATGAATTCAGACTGACCCTGCATGATGAATTACTAGAAATATTTTAAAAATATTGATAGGTCAAGAACAGATTAGATGAAGTGGACTTTACGTTATGTTTTAATTTTAAGATGAGATAATTTCTGGGTGAGCCAGGGAGCAAAATAAAAGCATTGGTCCATTTGCAAGCACATGCACTCAGGAGAGGATTTTTGCAGGCAGCAGAAGAGGTTGACAGTAAAAGTAAAAAAGACAAAAGTTAATTAAAAACGTGTATCAATACAATGGTCACAAATCAGCAGACCTCTGTCAAAAATTTAAATAATATAGTGGACAAACTCGTCCTCTATTAACACAGATGTGAAACATATCACCTTTTATAAATTTATTTCTATTATAGTCTTTATAACCCTAGTCCTTAATCAAGTCTCTCCCTTTCCAGACTCATGACAAGATTCAGGAATGTTTGTGTATGCTAAGACACTTAGAAAGGCATCTAGTACAGATATTAATCGGAGTAGTTAAACAGCCGGAGTGAGTCCTTTTCAGAGGTTCTTTCCCTTGGGATCTGTGTTTGGGGAATAGGAAGCTTCTCACAGGGTAATACTTGCATCACTCCATTTCTTACTGGGTTCTGGCTGTCTTCGTGGAATGCTAAAAAGAGGCTGGGCTCCATACCCACTGCTCATGGGATGTACCCACATCTCTGGAATCTTTCTTAAAAAACAAACAAACAACAACAACAAAACTTTCATTTTATATTGGAATATAGCCAACTACCAATGATGTGATCATTTCAGGTGGATAGCAAAGGGATTCAGCCATGCATATACCTGTATCCATTCTCCCCCAAACTCGCCTCCCATCCAGGCTGCCACAAAACATTGACCAGTCTTTCTACACCCACTAGAGCACTGTAGGAGAGCTGGGTGCAGATGCAACCTACTGCAATACAACCTTATTGCAATCCCAAGGAAAATGTGTTTCTAGTTCAGAGAGAGAATCTCTTCTCTCCCTTCTGCTTTTGGTTAAGATATTTTATTTTCTATACTCTGCAGTCCTCTTCCTTATGTTTTTGGACAAGATGTTTTGTCTGTACTGACAAATCCTTTCCTCTCCCTGGGGTTTAAGCTTTTTGAACATAAACAAGGATGTCTTATAGGCATTTCAGTTTTCTGCCCTGCTACATTTGTTCCCAGAGGTAATAAATACAAGTAGATCAACTTGTTTAAATAAGAATAAGTGAAATAAAAAGATATAAAACTTACCAAAAATTGGCTAATGTCTCAAATATTACCTTCTTTTGAAAATGAAAATCCCATAATAACATACATACATTTTTAGGTGGAAGATATCAGTGAATTAGGATGCTAGAGCAAGAAGCTTAAGAAAGTACCCATAATCAGTTTCTTAAATGGCAATTTCAAGAAGTAAGATTAAGAGTGAATTCTAAAAATGATAGGGTAAGTTTTATTATAAAGATTTGCTGTATCATGTTAGAATAGTGGGACTAAGAAGATAATGAGTGTGCATTTAAATAGCAGATTAAGACCTCCTCCACACATTCTCCAGAAAGGTATGGCAGAAATAGAATGTTTCACCCTTAGCTCATCCACCTCTACTTTACTCTTTGCTTTCCAATTCGCATATGGACAAATCTTACTGTCCTTGGAAGTATCTTCATCAACTTCCTTTTAATATGGTCAGTTGTGAAGTATTCCAGGACATATTAGCAACAGACGGTTGTGTCAGAACTTTTTTTTGCACAGCAGATACTGATGAGCCTTGAACAGCAGGAAGTCACTGATACCAATTTTGAAAAATGCCACTGGCTTTGATAAAAATTATGCTATAATAATAGCTACAAATTCCCTACAAATGTGCAGTTATTATGGTTGGGAGGGATTCTAGCAATGCAAATTGTTGTTTTTTTTTTCTTTTTTTATTTCTTCCTAGGCAGAATATAGTATATAATAATTGTATCAGAAATTTGTATTCTTTCCCCAAAATCCATATTCCTTTCCTTCTATGCTAACAGACACTATCTGATTTTAAGTGATAGGTGTAGAACATTTTGCAGTCTTCTGCAGCAAGGAACAGAATGTAACTGTAGATAATGAGTACAGACTCTGATAGGTGTTTTTAAATAAATGGCATATTTATTTCTCCTGACTATTTTTTAAATTTCTTTTTGATTAGAATGTAGATGTGACGGCTGGAATTGAAGCAGTCATCTTGGATCATGAGGTGTTTGAAGAAGATAGAGGAATAAGAAAAAAGGAGCCTTTTTCACTGATATGTTAGAGTTACCATTCCAGCTTTAAACTACCTATGTGAATTTTTATGTGAGAAATAAACCTCTATTTTATTTAAACCACTCTATAAAAAAAGTCAAATCTAATTCTAAAACTTCCAATAATCTATGTGAGTTTTTATTAGTATTCAGAACCAAAGTTGTCATAGGACTTTTACACTCAAAATACCTCTAGAAATAATCTATAGAATAAAGCATTAATGAATACATACTGCTACTGCTAAGTCACTTCAGTCATGTCCGACTCTGTGCGACCCCATAGATGGCAGCCCACCAGGCTCCACCATCCCTGGGATTCTCCAGGCAAGAACAGTGGAGTGGGTTGCCATTTCCTTCTCCAATGCATGAAAGGAAAAGTGAAAGTGAAGTCGCTCAGTCGTGTCCGACCCTCAGCGACCCCATGGACTACAGCCCTCCAGGCTCCTCCATCCATGGGATTTTCCAGGCAAGAGTACTGGAGTGGGGTGCCATTGTCTTCTCTGAATATATACTACTTTTATATTAATTAGAAAGCATGTAGTTTCCATAAAAAGATTTATATGATATTTAATATGACATTTACATGACATTTCTGTCAGAAAATAATTATATCTCTTTTAAATAATTATTTAAAACTTAATTACTATAAACTTAAGAAAAAAATACACAGATTTGAGTTAGTGCTCCAAAGTATTCAAAGTAACTCTGGAAAAAGAATTAAACTCCTTAACATTAGCCAAAAATGTGTCATTTGCTAAGGAAATTGCGTGTTTAAAGAAACAAATATTTTCCAAGTGGCTAATTGTATATCTAAGCTTAGTATTTCAGAATCTGAGAGACTTTCTTTTGGAGTGTGGACCAGCTTAGACTTCACACATGACAAAATGCTCAAGCACTTAAAACATTAACCTTATTTTCCAGTCTTACTGAAACACGTGAAAAATCAAGTTGGCAAGCAGTGAATTTATGACTCTGCAAACAAAATAGACATCCAACTGGCCAATTATGGTTTAACTTTTTTCCTAAGCAGACTATAAAGATTATTGTATTTCCTAGTATTTATATGAAAACATTCATTCTCTGATTGAAAGGATGGGATATCAATGTTGTAGCATTGTCCAGTATTCACTCAGATTCAGCCAGAAGGAAACCCTAACCTCATAGAGGAACATAATTTCCAGTCACTTCAATGAGGATTTTTCTGTTGGAAGGACTTACTATTTCACCCTCAGTTTGAGCCATAATTATTCATTTTATCAGGCAATATAAAGCCTTTTTTTCACAGCTCATACTTTTGCACATAGTGCTATCAATTAATAGAGAAAAGCCCAGTTATAAACCAAATCCTGGAGAAAATAAATTAGGTAAGTTTGAGTGACACAGGATATTATTAAGGATTTAACAATATTGCTAACATTCCTGGGTTTAACAATTATGGTACTGTAATTTTTTCCTTCTGTTTTCTTTATTTGTTTGAAATCCTGGCATAATTTCAAAAAGGTTTGTGTGTATATCTGTGTGTATGTGTGATGGAGAGAGATAAAGGGAGAGAGGAGGGGAATTGAGAGAGAAGTATATTTGCCAACCCAGTGAGGGGAGATATAATCACCTTTCAGGTTCACTACAGAACACAGAAAAGCAATATTTATCCATCTAATGAAATCTACCTGATTTCCATGCTTATTATTTCAAATTGTATAAGGTCCATTTAACTTGATCCCTGATGTACATACATTTTTGTGTTTAAAAACATTTTAAAATGATAATATTACTTCTTTTGATGACAGCCTCCTATGTGAAATAACTAGCTTGATCTGCTATAATTAACATGGTGCAAGGTGGGGGTGGTGGGGGAGTTTCTTAGGAATAGTGCCTAAGTAACAAAGAGACCACAACCAATAAAAAGAAGCCCTTGAAAAGGTAAGACCCAACTTCAGACGTTTGTGGAAAATAAAACGTTAACACCAGAGAGAAGTGTAGTTGCGTTTGGGAACCATACAGAAACAACCTCCTATTTGTTTCAAGGCATTCAATTCATACATTGAACTTAGGTTCTAATTTATACCTTGTTTCTTTCGTTCCTGCTATTGAATCTAAAGATAAAATTGTGGGCAACACAAGTATTTGCTTTAGGGCAACCTTGAATTGAGATAATCACCATTTGTTTTATCGTGGTGTAATCCTGGGCAGCTGTTAATTTAGAATAAAGTAAGAAAAGTGGCTCATTCTACACCTAATATACTTTACACATTTAGTTCTCCTGAGCTGGGTTTCTAAACCCTCAAGGTTTATTGTGTTGTATTTTGAAGGAAAGGGTCCATTAACTTGCTAAGAACTTTTCACAGAAACTTATTACTGACCTTGATAATAGTCTCTGAAGCTGGCAATATAAAGAGGATGAAGATAAGGACAACTCTTCTGTCAGCATGTTGGGTTTATGGTGGATATTGTTTAACTAGTATTAAAATTACCAAGGATATTCTTCCTGGGCCATATATTTAGACAAATCTTTTATTTTTAATTTACACTATAAATTTTGGATAATTTATTGAATTATGGAACAATCAGGCACATTTTTCTTCTTGCTCTTATTAATTCCAAAATGAGGTGATGCTAACAAACTTGAATTATACTTATATAAGGGCTTCCTTGGTGGCTCAGAGGGTAAAGAATCTGCTTGTAGTGCAGGGACACCGGTTTGATCCCTGGATCAGGAAGATTCCCTGGAGAAGGAAATGGTAACCCACTTCAGTATTCTTGCCTGCAGAATGAGCCTGGGGGTCTACAGTCCAGGGAATCACAAAGAGTCAGCTACAACTGAGGGACTGGCACTTTAACTTTCACTGTACTTACATATATATGATATAGCACACACATGGCGGTAATGAATTTGAATTCTAGGAGCTATAAGATAATAGGTTAATCTCTAAAGAGAACACATTAGAGGGAAAAGCTTTGCATTTTTATCTTAAGCTATTGAATCTAATGGAAGAGTCCACTTTGCTTTGCTTTAAAAGGATATCTATTGTTTATTAGCTTCCACAAATATTAATAATTAATAAGAAAAATGATGTAATAAAAGTATTCAGTCTCTAGAGTAAACATTAATTTACTTTATTATTGTTAAGAACATTTAACATAAGATCTATCCTCTTAACAAAATTTTAAGTGTACATTCTGTCAACTACAAGCATGATATTATATCTCAGATCTCTAGACTTAACTTATCTTGCATAACTGAAACTTATATCCATTGAACAGCAACTCATCATTACCCACTGTCCCCAGGCCCTGGCAACAACCATTCTCCTTTCTGATTCTATGAGCTTAAGCATTTGTCCTTCTGTGACTGGCTTATTTCACTCAGCATACTGTCCTCTGGTTCCTTTATATTGTCATATATTACAGGATTCCCTTCTTTTCTAAGGCTTTGCCCCAGTGTGTACGGTCCCACTTTTTTACATTATAATTTACTCCCAATTTTATTGAAATGTATGCTGAAGTGGCTCAGATGGTAAAGAATCTGACTGCAGTACAGGAGATCCAGGTTTGATCCCTAGGTCAAGAAGATCCCCCGGAGAAGGGAATGACTACCCACTCCAGTACCCACTCCAGTACTCCAGTATTCTTGCCTAGAGAATTCCATAGACAGAGGAGGCTGGCAGATTACAGCCCATGGGGTCACCAAGAGTCAGACACAACTGAGCGACTTGCACTTTTAATGCTGCAATGTACATGGAGTACAAACATGTTTTTGAGATTCCAATTTCAACTCTAAAATAAATATTCTGAAGTGGGATTGATGGGTATATGGTAATTTAATCTTTTTTTTTTTTTTTAAGAAAGCTTAACACTGTTTTACATAGTAGTTGTACAGTTTTGCATTCTCACCAGGAAAGTTCAAGGGTTTCTATTTCTCCACATCTTCATCAACACTTTTTTAAAATTAATGTTAATTAATTAGAAATTATTTTATTGTAGTTTTAAGCTGCATTTTCCTGTTAGCAATGTTGAGCATATCTTCATATACCTGTTAGCTATTTGCATGCCTTCTTTTAAGAAATATTTATTTAGAGCCTCTGCCCAATTTTAAAAAAAATGGGTTAGTTAGTTTTTGTGTATGTGTGTGTTTAGTTGTAGAAATTTCTTATATTTTTGGATATCGATTTTTTATCAGATATATGTTTTACAAATATGTTCTTCCATTTCATAGGTTGCTTCTTTTTGAATATTTTGTTCCTTTGCAATTAGCTTATTTTTAAACATTACCATCAGTATTGTTTTATTGTCTTAGAATGCAGAGCTTCCAAAACCAAAATATGTAATTTCATAACCAGCTGTCTAATGGAGAATCTGCATATTCTCTATTCTGTGCCATATGCAATATCTGATTATTAGAATGAGATTTAAAGTAGATTATCTGTATGAAATATATAATTGTTATTACATCTATTTTAAGTTAATACAAAAAATAAGGTATCAATGCCATTATTCTTGTTTTAAAAGTCAGGCCAAGGAAATTTATACTCAAACTACTCTTCAGCTTCTGCCCTCCTAATATTAAAGGTCTGCTGTGATATATTCTCCATCCAGTTCACTGAAGAACCTGAAAAGCTTTATGCCCAGATATAAAAATATGTATGTGGCTTCAGATCTTTCTACAACTTTTGCATTATTGATGTAAAAGAAAAAATTGAAAAGACATCTGGTTCCATTTGGGACTAAATCCCTTAATTCCCTAAATTAAATCTTAAATCATGCAGTATATACTTGCAATAAGATCCTAAGTCTAGACAGATATTTATGGAAGATATTGCAGTTGTCAATAGAGCACATCAATACTTAGTAGAAAAAGCAAATGTTGCAGTGCTATTTCCTTTACTTTTCGTATTAAAAATCAGTCTAGAAAAGATGATTTAATAAAGATCCCTCCTCATTTGCAAAGCTAACAAAGGTGTCTAACTCATAATGGAAAAGATGACAGGGATTTAATGATTTACAGGAGAAATTCGTATACTAAGTTTGCATTTGGGTACATAAAAAGATACAAAGATGACTTGACTATGTTTTGAAATATCCTGAATTCAAGTTGCTTTCTTTTCAAGTTTGGTTTAAGGGAGATTATTTGGGTGGAAATGAAAGAATGGGACTGGGAAAAAGCTTATAGAAAAGCAGAACTCTTTCTGTTACCCATGAAAGCTTTTAAAAGTTGCCCATTTTTCTGTTCTATTGATGTCACGTAATATTTGTTTTACAATAAATTATGAGCTATAGTACTATCAACCAAGTCAATTCTATTATCCTGTTTGGCAGGAACCCAAAGAAGGCAAACATAAATTTTTGGTTTCCATTAAAACTTTGGGAATCTTTAAAGCTTCTTTAAGGACAATAGGAAAGATCTGCTTCTACTCTTAAAATATATTTATTTCAGTGATATCCAAAGAAATGGTTTTGCATTTCATACTATAACTTTCAGAGATAAAAGCAAAGTTACAAGATATGTAACCTGAAGCAAAATGGTCATCTGGGAATATCACTGCATTCAAACTATCCAAACACAATAGTCTAGACAAACACACATACTTGTACCACCACAGAGCCGGAGGTGGGGGGATTTCATTCTGTGATTTTTTTATTTGCATCTTGATCCAAGTCTTGCTGCCAGATAGGCATTGCAAAACTGCAGTTCTCATTTCAAATCCAGATTTATGCTCTAATCTCTTCTTTAACTCTATATTCATATTTTTCTTCTGACTATTGTCTAACCATTTTTTTTTTCTCCTGGAATCTTATAAAGTTTCCAACACGATCATAAATCTTATATTTTGTTTAAGATGAGTATGCTTGCTTGAGTCATCTAGACATCCTTAGGAGGCAATAGAGAGTAATGAAAACCAATAATTGAGTGACATTCATGTTATTTTATAGAATGAATTCTGCCTTAGCTCTAATCTTGTTGCTGGTCACACTGAGAATTTGAAAGATTTACAGTTATTTCTCTAGTTGAAAGAGAAAGAGGGAGTGAAAATAATCTCATCACAGCAAAATGTTTCCCTTCAGTAAATAACTTGGGTTCCTCCTAAAGGTTTCTAGGCAATATTTTAGTATGCTGGTTTATTTGTGTTGATAGCTGAAATTCACAATATTATGTAGCAAAGGGAAGATAGAAGGAAAAGGGAAATATATCCATGAATATAAAATGATAGCACATGGATAATCTCATTGTTTAAATCAGCTTACCTTTCCTTAGTGAAGAAATGTGCTGTTGTTGTTGTTTTAGTTGCTCAGTCATGTCCAGTTCTTTTGCAACCGCAGGGACTGTAGCTCTCCAGGCTCCTCTGTCTATGGAATCTCCAGGCAAGAATACTAGAGTGGGTACTATTTCCTTCTCCAGGGGTTCTTCCTGACTCAGGGATCAAACCCATGTCTGGCATTGGCAGATGGATTCTTTATCACTGAGCCACCTGGGAAGCCCAAGAAATATGTATTAAAAATATATATATTTTGTTGGCCCCAAATCATCAAACTCATTCCAATGCCAAATTTACAATGGCATATTTTCTTATTTTTAAATTGTTATTGAAGTATAGTTTCTTTGCAATATGTTGGTATTTTCTGCTGTACAAGATGAATCAGCTATATATATATATATATATATATATATATATATACATGTATTCTCCCCCCTTTTAAAAAATTTCCTTCCCATTTATCTCAACAAAGAGCATTAAGTAGAGTCCCCTGTGCTATATAGTACGTTCTCATTAGTTATCAATTTTATACATAGTAGGTAATGGCACCCCACTCCAGTACTCTTGCCTGGAAAATCCCATGGACAGAGGAGCCAGGTAGGCTGCAGACCATGGGGTCGCTAAGAGTCGGACCTGACTGAGCAACTTCACTTTCACTTTTCACTTTCATGCATTGGAGAAGGAAATGGCAGCCCACTCCAGTGTTCTTGCCTGGAGAATCCCAGGGAGAGGGGAGCCTGATGGGCTGCCGTCCATGGGGTTGCACAGAGTCGGACACGACTGAAGCGACTTAGCAGCAGCAGCAGTATGTATATGTCAATATTCATTTTAAAACTTACTTTCTCATTTAATGGTGATTGGTAAGGGAGTGGTAAATGTTTTATTATTGTATTTTACTTTTTTTTCTTGTAGAAATGTTCTCTTCATAAGCATGGAAAAATAAAGATCTTAACATAATATCAACATTCAAAGAAAAAGGTTGGTATAAAAAGTTGATTACTAGAGTGAACTCTTATTTTGTTCATGAGATTCTTTTACTGCCATAGATGTTCTAAGGTTGTGTCAGAATTCTTTATATAAATAGAAATAAGAAGAAAGATATAGGACATAGGTAATCCTATAAAGTCATATTTCTGTTTGTGTGTTTATAGAAATCTTGATCCTTGTGATAATGCTTTTATTATTTATAATGAATAGCAAATGGTCTTGACTACATTGTATCTCTTTTGCTGCATATTTTGAGACTTTTAAAGCTCTCTTCTAAAATAAACATAAAACACACGTCTAATAAAATGTACCTTTGTTGGAAAGGTTTCACTGATGTTTATAATAGTGTAGTATGCTGTAAGTTATTTAGTGAAAGTCACTCAGTCATGTCTGACTCCATGCGACTCCATGGACTATAGCCTGCCAAGCTCCTCTGTCCATGGAACTCTCTAGGCCAGAATACTGGAGTGGATAGCCATTCTCTTCTTCAGGGGATCTCCCCAACGCAGGGATCAAACTCACATCTCCCTATTGCAGGCAGATCCTTTACCATCCGAAGCACCAGGGAAGCCTCAAGTAATTTAACTGAGATGTAAAATGTTGCTTTAGATAATCTAATATTTTACATTGCTTACATGCGTTCATTTACAGCTAGGGTGAAAATATGGTGTGTGAAATAAAAGATGAAGGCAAAGTTTGAAAGCATCTCAATTGAATAATAGAAAACATGATTATTTTAATAGTAAGGAAAAGGTGACTTAAATAAAATCAAAACCATTAATAAGCACTTCAGTTACTAGAGAAAATCACTGTATGCATATTTATCTTTTACCTAAAGGTATGAACATTTCTATGTAAATGCAAGTGATGCAGACAGAGAATTACAGATAGAGACTGTCTTGTCAGAAGATTCATCTTTTTCACTAGAAAATAGAGTGGTAGCTTTCCTCCTCAATACCTGACATAAAAATATATAATGATGACTAATAGTATAAAACTGTATGTGAAGGCAGACACGATGCATTCTAAGGATCCTAGCTATATTAGTGCATATGTGCCTCTTACAGTTCTATTTGCATGTTCTACTTCTCTAAATCTGGGAGTGCCAATGAGGTCCCCAGCCCTAAGTCTAAAACTACTCTACAATAGTTATATTATAAAATATTGTATGATAAATATTACCATACAGTCTGTGCTTTTTTTTATGATCATGAACTTTTAAAAATGGAAAATATTAATCTTAAACCACAAAGTGCTTTTTTCTCCATGTCAAAATTAAAGCTATTTTCTCCTTTTCAAAAACTGTAATACAGTTCTCCTGTATAAAATTTTTTTCTCACTCTTCTTTTTTTTTTCTTTCTTCACCCAGACAATAGTTTTACACATCTCTTTTAACTTCCTTAGTATGTTTAACTTTATGTTGGGAAATACTTTTTTAGTTTTTTATTTACTAAGATTCTTTTCATTCTGAAGATAATGGTAAGCCAGTGATAATTATAAACCAATAATAAAATATTAGATTTAGAACCATGCTTAAGATGCTCTAAACCCAAATGGTTTCCTTACAGATTGCAAAATTAAGGCACAAGCAAGTTAAATTATTAGTCTGTGGTAATTGGAAATGTTAATGAAAGGCGTCCAAGAAAATCCCTTCTTTATTATTTGAGAATATCCATGTTTAGCAGTATTTCAGATGCAATACTCTATCTCAGCCCAATGTAGATTTTGGTCAAATAAAAAAAAATTGAATATATTGCTGGCTCACAAGATATCTCTAGGAGATTGAGGTTTGGGAAGCATAGTGAATTAATCACAATGAGCTGAATACTAGAGACTGCAGTAGGCACACTGGATAAACAACTTTAAACCAAGCTTTATATGGAAATAAAAAGAGAGCAAATTCTGGGATATTATATTTCTAGTAGTCAAATTGTTAAGAAAAGGTTAAAGTACATAGGATAAATTAATATATTTTACAGACTCTATTTAAATATGATCTCAATTTATATTAGATCTTATTTTGTCCTTTATGTTTCTTATACTCAATCCATAATTTTGTTATTTCTTTTGTCTTTCAGTGCTGTCTTAAATGTTTTTTTTCTGGTCTGCCTTTTGGTTTTCTAATTCTTCCTCAGCTGTTTCTAATATGCGTCAGTTACCTCTCCATTGTATTTTAATTTTTACTCATTTTTGGTTAAATTTTTATTTTTCAGAACTTCTGTTCAATTTTTTTGTATGTTTGTTTTCATGTCCCTAAAGATATTTTCAAGCTTGTCTTATTTAAAAAGAGATTTAAAATTGTGTGTGTCTATTTATATGTGTGCCAAGTGACACAGTGGTATAAAATCTACCTGCCAATGCAGAAGATGCAAGAGTCGTGGGTTTGATCCCTGGGTCAGGAACATGCTCTGGAGTAGGAAATGACAATCCACTCCACTATTCTTGCTTGGAAAGTTTCACGGACAGAGGAGCCTGGTGGGCTACAGTCCATGGTGCCACAAAGAGGTGGACATGACTACATGACTGAACATATCTGTGTCTTACAGTTCCTATCTGATTTATTTTTAAGGATATAGTTATCTTTTATGTAAGGGTATATTTAAGGGTATATTTATATGTAGATATAAATATCGCTTGCAGATATTTTTCTTTGTATTACTTTGGCACTTGGTTTTCATTTGGTGTTTGGTTATTTTTTTTAATTTAATATCTTTCTCAGTGTTCGTAACAAATTATCTGAGATGGTAAAGAAAATGACTTCCTGTTGATGTCATATAGGTCTTTGATTACTTCTTCTAAGTGTGACATACCACTACCAGTCTCAGTTCAGTTCAGTTCAGTCACTCAGTCGTGTCTGACTATTTGCGACCCCATGAATTGCAGCACGCCAGGCCTCCCTGTCCATCACTAACTCCCAGAGTTCACTCAGACTCACGTCCATCGAGTCGGTGATGCCATCCAGCCATCTCATCCTCTGTCGTCCCCTTCTCCTCCTGCCCCCAATCCCTCCCAGCATCAGAGTCTTTTCCAATGAGTCAACTCTTCGCATGAGGTGGCCAAAGTACTGGAGTTTCAGCTTTAGCATCAGTCCTTCCAAAGAACACCCAGGACTGATCGCCTTTAGAATGGACTGGTGGGATCTCCTTGCAGTCCAAGGGACTCTCAAGTGTCTTCTCCAACACCACAGTTCAAAAGCATCAATTCTTCAGCGTTCAGCCTTCTTCACAGTCCAAATCTCACATCCATACATGACTACTGGAAAAATCATAGCCTTGACTAGACGGACTTCTGTTGGCAAAGTAATGTCTCTGCTTTTCAATATGCTATCTAGGTTGGTCATAACTTTCCTTCCAAGGAGTGTCTTTTAATTTCATGGCTGCAGTCACCATCTGCAGTGATTTTGGAGCCCCCCAAAATAAAGTCTGACACTGTTTCCACTACCAGTCTAGGACTATTTAAATACAAAGGCTGAGATTTTTGCTCCTCACAATGGTGGCCTTGTGGTTATAATTTCTCAGGAAGTATGTCTTTTCTACTTGCTGTTTAACTTAGAACCAAGCAAACTAGGGACTTTTTAAACCGTCTTGTGGTATATTTTTTCGTCTTTTTCCTCATAATGATGATATAAGTCTACAGGGACTCAGCTTAATGGGGCCAGTCTTCACTATTATAACTACTTTCCAGATTAGGCTCATGATTTTCATTTTTTTTTTCATGATTTTCATTTTTGTCTCTCTTGCTCCAGAACGTCAATATCAAAATCAAAACATGAGATTTTTTTCTTTCTAGGTTGACTATCTTATGCTATGTAATTTCCCAGGTGGCTCAGTGGTAAAGAATTTGCCTGTTGATGCAGGAGCTGCAGGAGATGTGGGTTTAATCCCTGGGTCTAGAAGATCCCTTGGAAGAGGAAATGACAACCCACACCAGTATTCTTGCCAGGATAATTCCATGGACAGAGGAGTCTGGAGGGCTATAGTCCATGAGGTTGCAAAGAACTGGACATAACTGAGCTACTGAACACATGCACACACACAAACCCATGTTATGCCTGCTGAATATTCATTGGAAGGACTGATGCTGAAGCTGAAACTCCAGCACTTTGGCCACTTGATGTGAAGAACTGACTTATTGGAAAAGACTCTGATTGCTGGCAAAGATTGAAGGCTGGAGGAGAAGGAGATGACAGAGGATGAGATGGTTGGACGGCATCTTCAACTCGATGGTCATGAGTTTGAGTAAGCTCCAGGAGTTGGTGATGGACAGGGAAGCCTGGCATGCTGCAGTCCATGGGGTCACAAAGAGTTGGACATGACTGAGTGACTAAACTGAACTGAATGCATAAAATGCTTAAAGGAATCCTGTCCTCTCTGATTTTCAGCTCTCTCTTAATTTTTAGTCTGATAATTCCTGACTATCTTTCCAGTTTTTTATTCTCTTAACATTATTAAAATTTATTTTTTTGTCTAGTATTTTGAGTTGGTTCAGTTAGAAGTGTGCTTCTAACCTAACATAACAATCCCATCTTGTCATTTTGCTGAAGATGAAATTTCAGCAGAAGCTCTTCTATCTTTGAGTATGAGTGAAATATATTCAGACACTCTGAAACATAGTGGACATTATATTGTATAATTTCAAACACATTTATATCTTGTGACTAAATTATTTCACTTTGAGATATGCACAATAATACATATGTATATTATACAACCATATATAATGAAGTGTACAATTATTTTCATAGTTGCATTCCTTGTTAGGACAAAAAAATAACACAAACCAAAGTCTAGTGACACAGTAATACAATATAACAGGGGTCCTTAGTTTAGAAGTATGTGAAAATATAAATTCTGTAACAGTCATATGATGGTACACTATACAGCATTGAAAATGAAAAGACTACTAATGCATTAAACAAAATGGATAATTTTCAGAAATACAATTATTCTGAGGTAAATCTGAAAACCTTAGAGTTTGTGATACCACTTTAGTAAAGCATACATAAGCAAAGAATACATTGTTTGTAGAACATGAATGGTAAAATGATTGAATAAAAAAGGAATACTGACTATCATATAATTTAGAATACTGATTATTGTTAGAAAGAAAAGACATGAATGAAAAATGGAAGAAGTAAATGAGTAGCTTCAAGATATTGATGATATATATCCTACTTTTGAATTTATGTAGTGGTTTCAAGGTGTTCACTTTATTTTTATATTTTATAAGTGATTTAATTTGTAATCTACATGTATAACTTACACATATAACTTAATGCAAAGCATTATTTTATAGATATCTATAATTCCCTGATCCTTATTAAAGCTGTTAGAAATGTTTTAGTGCCTCTCTAAGGCATCCAGTAATTAAGCATGCAGTGTAGTGAATTTATAATCATAATTTTAAATAACCCTAGTAGAATCCTATTTCTCTTACCTTACAGATCCAGCTGTGTAGCCACACTGTTTTGGACTAGAATTCCAATCCGTTCTCTGATCAATTCGGATGTTACACATTGCTCTATCCAGATGTCAGAATTTACAAAATATAGTCTATATTTGTCTGGTAATTTTAGTCTGATAATTTTAAGTATAGTCACACAGAGAGTGGGGGAAAGAGATTTGATAGCTCACTCTTTAAACTGTGGCTCGTTATATCAATGTAGTCCATGTCATTCAAGCAAATCACTTTTGGAGGCTATATTATTTATGTCAGTTAGCTGGTGGGCATGTTAATGCCATAATCTTTTGGATTCTAGTTGTATTCTTATTACATATAAATGGTTGTGAAATTTATAAGGAGTTGAACTTTGTTATTATAAACTGGTAGTTTATCTAACATGAAGAACAATTTACTTGAAAATTCCCATGCAAATAAGTGCAAAATGACCTGAAGATTTTGCCTACAGTAGGGGCAGTAGGAGCAGCCCAGACCAAAACTGTGCCACCAGTTACCCTAACCTGCTTCACACAGAGATTTAAGGAGAGAGGCAGAATCAGGGTTTGTACTCTTAACTTCTATGAAGAACTTCTAATAATACTGAAGAAATAAAGAGAAGAATCCACATCAAGGAAGAAAAATATATATTTTGTTACATTATTTCACTTTTATTGTCCTTTTTTCACTCTTTTGAAAGAACTGAATTAAAATAATGCTGTCTAAAAAGGAGGTTAAGAGTATATTTATTTTACTTATGAATTTACTTATTAATGATAGACAAGGAACAAAGTATTCAGACTGCATATTTGTTTTCAAAGTGTATTGGTTTGTATCATCAAAAATAATCACTAATCTTCATATACCTTGCTTTTTAAATATATAATCATATCCTCAATATAATCAATTCCACAATGAACTCCCCAAATTTCATAGAATTTTATTTACATTTTTCCTATATCTATTTCTATATAAGTTGTAGTGTATGTTGTTTTTGTCCAGTTTGGTGAAATCACATTTGTGATAACTGGAAAAAAGCCAAAAGCAGTATAAAGCACTCATGAGTCATGTTGTTCTATCAAACTAAAACCTCACTTAATACTACAGAAAGTATTGACTGTTTTGCACATGTCCCATTACCTTTGGTGGCCAATTCTCTTTGGAGTAGGAACAAACCTGCTAAAATGGACCCCCTAAATCAAATTGGTATGTGGTACCTAAAGCTCTTGGCTGCCTTTGAAAACAGGTCTCCAGAGTGGTTGTAGCAATGCTGCTGTATCACCAATTGAAAAATTCCAATTTACTTTCCTCTTTAGATCTGCACAGAAAATGAGCCCACATCAAATTGTGATGATTAAGGAAGACATTGCTTGTAACAGTCTTTCCCAGTTTAAAAATAACTTCGTTGGAGTTGAAAAGTAGCATACACATCAATAATAAAGGGAATAGGAGGGACTGAAATGACTCAAAATGAACTGTATATGACTTTGGTTATATATAATGAAGTGAAGTGACGTGAAAGTCCCTCAATCATGTGAGACTCTTTGGGACACCTTGGACCATATAGTCCATGGAATTCTCCAGGCCAGAATACTGGAGTGAGAAGCCGTTCCCTTCTCCAGGGGATCTTCCCAACCTAGGTATCGAACCCTGGTCAAGTGCATTTCAGGCAGATTCTGTACCAGCTGAGTCACCAGGAAGCCCTAACTGATGAAAGTAAATTAACAACAACAAAAAAGGTAGTAAATAGGGGGGAAGGCGCCAAGATGGCGGAGGAGTAGGACGGGGAAAACACTTTCTCCCCCACAAATTCATCAAAAGAGCATTTAAACGTCGAGTAAATTCCACAAAACAACTTCTGAATGCCGGCAGAGGACATCAGGCACCCAGAAAAGCAACCCAACTCCTCAAAAGGAGGTAGGAAAAAATATTAAAGACAATAAAAGAGACAAAAGAGGGAGGGACGGAGTTCTGTCCCGGGAAGGGAGTCTTAAAAAGAGAGAGGTTTCCAAACACCAGGAAACCTTCTCACTGCCGAATCCGTGCCGAGCTTTGGAAGCACAGAGGACAACATAACAGGGAGAAAAAATAAATAAACAATTAAAACTCGCAGATTGCGAGCCCTACGGTAACTCCTCCAGCGGAGAAGCAGCGCGAACGCCTGCATCCGCCATTAGCAAGCGGGGGCTGGGCAGGGAGGCGCGGCTCGGGCTGCATCGCTGAGAGTAAGAATCTGGCCTGAATACCCTGAGCACTATCTGAGCGAAATAATTTGGGCTAGCAAACCAGACTGTGGGATATCTACCATGCGAAAAGCCAGCCCTAACCTAAGACACCGCCAGCCCGCGCACGGAACAAAGGACTAAACAGAGGTAGCCGGCTGCAAACCTTCCCCCTCCGGTGACAGGCAGCCAGAGCCGGAAGGGGGCAATCGCAGCCCCAGAGAGACATTATCTATAAAACTGGCTTCTTTGCTAACTAAAACTTATTGGGGGTCTGGACGGTCAACATCTGCCTGAGAAGGTGTGCCGGTTTTACACCCAGATAACCAAGTGGCGGGGAGGCGATAAGTCGCAGCATTGGCGCTCGCCAAACACCTCATCACCTGAGCTGCTCGGACCTGGGAAGAGCACAAAATGCAGCCCCAACTGAGTCTGCGCCTCTGAGGACTACCTGAGTGCCTGAACCTGAGCGGCTTGGACCTGGGAGGTGCATGCAACCCAGGGCCAGCCTCGGATTGTTCCCGGCAGAACAACCTAGAGCCTGAGTAGTGTGGGCAGGGAGGCTACACGTGCCGTGAGTGGGGGCAGACCCAGTGTGGCTGAGGCACTGCGAGTGCACGCCAGTGTCATTTGTTTGCAGCATCCCTCCCTCCCTCCCCATAGCGCGACTGAACAAAGAGAAGAAATACAGCTCCACCCACCAGAACACCGACACAAGCTTCCCTAACCAGGAAACCTTGACAAGCCACCTCTACATACCTACACACAGCGAGGAAACGCCACAATAAAGAGAACTCCACAAACTGCCAGAATACAGAAAGGACTCCCAAACTCAGCAATTTAAACAAGATGAAGAGACAGAGGAATACCCAGCAGATAAAGGAACAGGATAAATGCCCACCAAACCAAACAAAAGAGGAAGAGATAGGGAATCTACCTGATAAAGAATTCCAAATAATGATAGTGAAATTGATCCAAAATCTTGAAATTAAAATGGAATCACAGATAAATAGCCTGGAGACAAGGATTGAGAAGATGCAAGAAAGGTTTAACAAGGACCTAGAAGAAATAAAAAAGAGTCAATATATAATGAATAATGCAATAAATGAAATTAAAAACACTCTGGAGGCAACAAATAGTATAATAACAGAGGCAGAAGATAGGATTAGTGAATTAGAAGATAGAATGGTAGAAATAAATGAATCAGAGAGGATAAAAGAAAAACGAATTAAAAGAAATGAGGACAATCTCAGAGACCTCCAGGACAATATTAAACGCTACAACATTCGAATCATAGGGGTTCCAGAAGAAGAAGACAAAAAGAAAGACCATGAGAAAATACTTGAGGAGATAATAGTTGAAAACTTCCCTAAAATGGGGAAGGAAATAATCACCCAAGTCCAAGAAACCCAGAGAGTCCCAAACAGGATAAACCCAAGGAGAAACACCCCAAGACACATATTAATCAAATTAACAAAGATCAAACACAAAGAACAAATATTAAAAGCAGCAAGGGAAAAACAACAAATAACACACAAGGGAATTCCCATAAGGATAACAGCTGATCTTTCAATAGAAACTCTTCAAGCCAGGAGGGAATGGCAAGACATACTTAAAATGATGAAAGAAAATAACCTACAGCCCAGATTATTGTACCCAGCAAGGATCTCATTCAAGTATGAAGGAGAAATCAAAAGCTTTTCAGACAAGCAAAAGCTGAGAGAATTCTGCACCACCAAACCAGCTCTCCAACAAATACTAAAGGATATTCTCTAGACAGGAAACACAAAAATGGTGTATAAACTCGAACCCAAAACAATAAAGTAAATGGCAATGGGATCATACTTATTAGTAATTACCTTAAATGTAAATGGGTTGAATGCCCCAACCAAAAGACAAAGACTGGCTGAATGGATACAAAAACAAGACCCCTACATATGTTGTCTACAAGAGACCCACCTCAAAACAGGGGACACATACAGACTGAAAGTGAAGGGCTGGAAAAAGATTTTCCATGCAAATTGGGACCAAAAGAAAGCAGGAGTCACAATACTCGTATCAGATAAATTAGACTTTAAAACAAAGGCTGTGAGAAGAGACAAAGAAGGTCACTACATAATGATCAAAGGATCAATCCAAGAAGAAGATATAACAATTATAAATATATATCCACCCAACATGGGAGCACCGCAGTATGTAAGACAAATCCTAACAAGTATGAAAGGAGAAATTAACAATAACACAATAATAGTGGGAGACTTTAATACCCCACTCACACTTATGGATAGATCAACTAAACAGAAAATTAACAAGGAAAAAAAAAAAAAAACATGTATCTATAAAGTTCACTAAAGCAAAGCACAGTAAAATGAGGTATGGCAATAAAAGGCATTAAATTTATCAAATAAAAAAAAATAAAGTGCTGAAAAATTAAAGCTGTCAAAAAAAAAAGGTAGTAAATAAAAATAAAAAATTATTTGTGTGTGTGTTTGGGAAAAGCAATGCAAACTTTAGTGTATATGCCTAGCTTTTTAAAATTCTATCAATAATATTTTGGGTTTTTCAGGAAAATTTATTTTAAAACACATGAATACAAAGATTTTGTGTGACAAGTAAAATCACAGTGACTAATTTGAACAGGTCTATTTATTAAAATGCTGTAGATATTTTGATAATCATTTGAATATTTGGCAACATTTTCTTATTAAAAGAGTGAAGATTAATTCACTTAATTAAAAATAAATTGATAGAGATATGTTCACTTAGGCACTTTGTCTTACCTGAACATTTTCCCCAGTACAATTAAACAAAAATATGTGGCATATTTTTTAGGGTTGACCAAGAAAACTTTAACATTCCTTCAACCAGACTACACTTTAGTCTAGCATCATCCTAACTATAGGCCCCTGACCTTCATTGTCTTAGAACATTAGCTTTAGATTTTTTCTTATTGTATTTGATCACAAAACACTGAAGAAGGGGAATGACTGAGAATGCTAGCATTGTGCTTTGGCAATAAGTAAAGATAAAAATATGATCACAGTCACTTGTATTTCCACACACTTGGAAAAGAGAATGTTTTTCTGATATTTCAGTGGAAAGGCATACTACTTTCCATTATTTACCATTAAAAATGGAAAAAAATGTGGAAAATGTTTCAATATGATATATAACCACATAGTCACAGAGCATCAGGAACTGAAAGTCATACAGGGAGAATGCTATATGATAAAAGAAATCAGAGAAAATATAAAGAGCAGCAGAGATGAGAAAAGGCTTGGGAGAGGCATTGAACTATTGCAAGGAAACTAAAATAGCAATAGCAGAATTAAAATCCGTAATTGAGGTGATAAAGAAAAGCATTAATCGTTCAGGAAAATTGAATTAATAATCTGGAGGAGAATGTTTTAAAAAATCCATTAGAGCCTGAGAAAATGAAAAAGAGATGATCAATGGAAATGAACATGATTGATGTGAATAGAGTACAGATTGTGGAAGTTTCATTTGCAGAAAACTGTTGCCCTTGAAAAACAGTGTTAATAAATATAGGAAAAAGGTATAAATTAAATGTAAATCATAAAACATGATTTCAATTTGGTACTAAAGATACGAAGTATGTCTCTTTGTGTGCACATATATATTTCTTGTGAATATATATACACATATAAGGGGCTAAAATACCACATAAAGATTTCTCTTTGGTGAGAGATTTTATTTTTTAAAATAGGAACATTTTCATTTCCCTATTTATAATAATAAGCAGGCACTTATTATCATAAAATACTAAATAAAGTATTGATAATATTGAAAAACATGAATTATGTTACCCGGAGTAGGTAAAATTAAGAGAGTATCACTTTAGGAATTATTGCCTTAACAGCATTTGTCTAGATGTGTTACTTGTTATTTACTATGTCCATGTTTCTATATTCTAAACAAACTACATCATGGCAGCGCTGTAGGAGTAGTTCGTCATGGCCATTTAGTTCCGGGTTGGATTCTTGGGTGCAGAAGATCTGCTGGATAAGGTATTGGCTACCCATTCCAGTGTTCTTGGGCTTTGCCGAGGTCCAGCCCCGGCTGATCCAGGGAGTTCTAAGGGGAGACGGCGTTGACGAATACACTGGCTTTAATTAGATATTAATTAGAGATATAAAGAGTAATAGAATGAGGATAGCTCAGTAGGAAAATTCAGTGGAGAAAAGAGGCTGAATAACTTGGTTTACGTGGAAAGCTAGTAAAATCCCAAGGCAAGGAATTTACGTCACCTACGTAGGTCGCAGGCGTCCTCCAGTTCTCCCGAAGGAGAGGAGACACTAAGGCCTCCCCGGTCAGATCTTAGAAGCCCAGGCATAATTAGTAGGCTTGACGAGCCTCCACGTTCCAGATGGGGGTTCAGCCAGAAGGTGAGAGAAAGAATGACATGGGGGGACCAGTCTTTCGAGGAACTGATCCCCTTTTTATTTTTTCAGGGTCTGTTTTTATACACTGAGATGTTATACAAAAGTCACGCGGGGTCAGCAGACCTGACTTTTATACAAATGTATACGAAGGTCTTAGGGGTGTTACATCATCTTCTGGCCAGGGGGGCCTGCTGACAATTTATGACCCTCTCCTTGTGACAGCAGTCAGTCAACCAGAACACTTATTTCTCGAGGGGTGATTATTTTTGAAACAGACGCCACCTTCCGAAGGTACAAGATAAAGTTACATTCCTATAGGGTGAGGGTGTAGTGGGTTTTAATTAAGGAAAGAATTTGCTTAGCCTAAGGTCTAACGTGATTAATATCAAAGGTTAATACTTATTTCTTCTATATATTCATTAATGTGTATAAGGGCAGGGGATGTGGAGACATAGCAGTAAACATTGGCTCAACAAATGAAAAACCCTTCACCAATACAATTTCTAATCAGCCCACTATACTTATTCTAATAGTTTTGTAACTTCTCTAAAGAACCTGTTTTTAGAAGGTTTAAAGCATCTCGTGCCTCTCATGGTTGGGAGGCTGTGAGCAATCACATGCGGCCAGACAAGCCTGTCAGGCAGGCTAGAAAACCTTCTTCAGAGGAGTTTGTAGGTTGAAATACTCCTATCACGCCCAGGAATTATTATTAACTGGAGCTGTAAGTTAACTCCTTCTCCGAAAGAGGTGGTGGGGGACAGCCCCCCATAAAGTCAGAGGTGTAGGTGAGAGCACAAAGTAGTAAAGTAGGCAGACTCTGGTTTGGGGGGTAGATGCTGGAGAATTTCCAGGGGGACTCCTGAGGCTCAATCCCGCCTTTGCGTATGTCGAGCCTCCTTCCTCATGACCTTTGCCACGGGTGGAGGTCCTCACACTGGCTCCCGGCAGGGCTTCCCTTATGGCTCAGCTGGTAAAGAATCCACCTGCAATGCCGGAGAACTGGGTTTGATCCCTGGGTGGGGAAGACCCCTGGAGAAGGGGAAAGCTACCCACTTTAGTATTCTGGCCTAGAGAATTCCATGGACTATAGAGTCCCTGGGAGTTGCAAAGAGGCCGACTGAGTGACTTTCACTTTTCATTTGCCCTTTTTTTTTTCATTTGAATGTATAGGGGCCTTCACATTTCCTTGTTAGCCTGCTAACTTTTCACAGAAGAAACCATTATATCTTACAACATCAAGAAGACACGAATTGAGGAGCAAAGTGCTAAATAATATCGAAGTTAAGCTTTCATGATGGCTCAGTGGTGAAGAATCTGCTTGCAATGCCGGAGATGCGGGTTTACTCTCTGGGTGAGAAAGATCCCCTGGAGGAGGGTATAGCAACCCACTCCAGTACTCTTGCCTGAAAAATCCCATGGACAGAGGAGCTGGTGTGCTATAGTTCAAAAGACCACAAAGAGTTGGACACGACTGAGCACCCATGCTCCTAAGCTTTTCACACTCATTCTGGGACAGAACAGAATTGGGCAAGAGAGAATATCCCAAGCTTAGAATGACTAAGATATTAGAAGTTTTACTGTTTGTATATATTCCAAAAGAGATTCTCTTCTCTCTCTCTCTCTCTCTCTCTCTCTCTCTCTCTCTCTCTCTCGACAGATAAGTAGAAAGAAGGAGAAAGAGTAAGAGAGATTTATCTATTTACACACACACATGCATACCCACACACATACACCCACAAGTATTTAAAAGCATCGGTCATTTATGCTATTAGAACAATTACTTTATGAGATAATTACCTAATTGAGAACAAACTAAATGATAATTGACAGTGGAAAAGGGGGATGAGAAAGCAATGAAAAAATGAAAGGAAAGACATGCCAGTATAGTTCAAACCTCTGTGTTTACCAAACTTTCTTCACCTTGGCATTGACTCTTCCTATTCTGTTGTTGAGAATACATACACTTGAGATGACTTCTATCTTCTCATGTCCTTGAATAACAAAGTCCCCAAGCCATCCTTATAATTCACCACCTACTGATCTGAACTGATTTTTAAAACATCCAGCAGAAAACTTAAATGGCATTTCTGGATTATGTTTTGAACCTTTTTACTTATTGCCTATATGTAAATTATTGTTTTGAAAAACAGTAGCATTTCATATGGTTTTTGCTATCTGAATGATAAGTGCAATTTTGTACAATAAAAAGGATTGCTTTCAGGCAGTTGAGATTTAATTAAATTCTCTGAGCTTCGTGATTAAAAAGAAAATGCTATTCCTAAATCTAGAATGCACACAACACATTCTAACATTTTGAAGCAAGTATTAGACTTCTTTTGTACTTCATTACAAGTCATGACAGATGATTGGGAAAAAAAAATCTAACGTGCAAAATATATTGATTCTGACAATAGTTCAGAGCTCATAATTAGTATTGTGGATTACTCAAATAAGCATGAATTTCTAAACTTACAGTTAAAATGTTTTAAGGAATTCTGACCTTAATATTGCTATATTATATACTCCATCTTATGATTACTATCAATTATCAGTTAAGTAATCATGCAAGTGGAGAAGGCAATGGCACCCCACTCCAGTACTTTTGCCTGGAAAATCCCATGGATGGAGGAGCCTGGTAGGCTGCAGTCCATGGGGTTGCTAGAGTCGGACACGACTGAGCGACTTCACTTTCACTCTTCACTTTCATGCATTGGAGAAGGAAATGGCAACCCACTCTAGTATTCTTGTCTGGAGAATCCCAGGGACAGGGGAGCCTGGTGGGCTGCTGTCTATGGGGTCGCACAGAGTCATACACGACTGAAGAGACTTAGCAGCAGCAGCAGCAGCAAGCATGCAAGTATACGCTCCCTATTTGAGATATACATGACTTATCTCTTCACTTCCTTGTAAAGTCCAGAAGGCCAAGGACCATACCTTATATTTCTTTCTTTATCTCTCTTGAATCTTCTCATAGTATAGTCCACTAGGCATATATTTACTAATAAATTGACTAATTGCTGTCAAGTTATTGTTAATTACTCACCAAATTTCAATGGTATTTTTCCTCAAATAGATAAAAGAGTTCTACAGAAAACTGCATATTTATAGCATAGAGCACTACAGAGTTGAAAATAGTAAATCCAGAGAGAATATAGGAAAAAAAGTCAGAGAGATGAAGAACAAATGATAAAATTGATTCAATATACTTATGGGTCACTTAATTTTATGCATTTAATTACATTTCCAAATAATTTTGCCATCAAAGATGATTATATGACACTGGATACAAAACCAGAAAATTTCTTCTCTATTTCTTAAGCCTCCTAGTTATTTTGTCTGGACTAGTGTGGTTATGTTTCATTTCCAGCCTTTAAGCCTTATTACTTTTTCAGACTGCCATGCAAGGGATCACAAACACATACTACTGGTCAACATGATGCAGATACGCACTAGGGTATTTCAGGTGAAGGGAGGGGGTTTACAAGCAGGGAATTACTTGAGCACCCACAGCACCCTGAATTCACATTAGCCCAGGATTTCCTCCAGATGTAGCTGGTCAGTAGATAGCACAGCTGAAGTTCCTGTAAAGAGGCTCTGGCCTCGGGATTCTGTACAAACGGTGCAGCGGGGGAGAAGGAAAAGGAGAAGGGAAAGGGAACTTCAATTCAACTCCTTAAAGATGGAAATTTCTCTCTTCAAATAAGTGTCCTTGTGGATACAGTCTGTCCTACTAGTCAGCTAACTCAGACATGCCAAGCCAGCTTTCTGTTAGCACAAAGGGTGTGGGTAGAAACTGAGGCCTCAGAGTCATCCAGAGACAAGTATAAGAGAGTATAGAAGTCAATAGTAAGTCACCCAGCTAAACTTCCTAGAGTAATGGGGCAACAGTGGCTGTTACATTATATTTCTGGAAAACTCTTTAGTTTTAACAATGTGTGATACTGAGAACCACAGTGCCTGAGCCCCACTACACTCCGCCCTGCCCTAGGGTAGAAAGGCATTTATACAACAGTTCAAGCAACACACAAATTGCTCCTGATCATAGTCCTTCTTGCTTTTACAACAGCACATTTTCCTGTGAAGAAAAGGACTGAGAATATAATTTTTAATGGAAAATGAATAACTTGCTGTATCAGTTCAGTTCAGTCACTCAGTCATGTCTGACTCTTTGTAATCCCATGAATTGCAGCACGCCAGGCCTCCCTGTCCATCATCAACTCCCGGGGTTCACCCAAACTCATGTTCATCAAGTCGGTGATGCCATCCAGCCATGTCATCCTCTGTCGTCCCTATACTGGAACACAAATTAGATATTTCTCAGTTGCTTTAAGTATTTTAAAATTTGTTTGTAAAACGCATATTTGAAATAATTATATTGTCTAAAATTAAAATGTTTTTTGGATAATTCCAAAATACCCTTTACAATTATGCTATCTAAATCGTTACAGAGACTGCCTAATCATATAACCATGAAAACAATATTATTGTCCTTGTTGATTTTATAAATTATATTTACCACTTAATTTATAATTTATTTTACCTGTTTACATTATTTAGTTCAAGTACACACACCTCAGTGTGTATTGGTTATTTGGAATAATAGGTTATTTGTTGTGATCATTTCCCCCTTCCTCATAAATTCATAAACACATGCTTTCTCTTTTACTACCTTTTTGCTCTTCATGTCCTTAATCTGATGTTTCCTTTGAGAACAAATTTCAATTGTAATAATTATTATTATGATTCTATATGGCAACAGAAAATGAAGAGCTGGATAAGAGTTTCATAAGCATCCTCAAGTAGAAAAATATATAAGGAAGACTTTAATACCAAGGATTTTATCCTGCCCTGTAGTGAGATTTCTGGTTAACCCATTAGTGTTGGATTACTCTCATCATAATGGAAAACATCAGAGAGGTGTATTGTAAAAATTTTCTCACTTGGCCTCTCATTCTACTTCATTTTGGGAAAGAATACAGTTTAATCAGGATAGGATAAAGAAATATTGGGGTAAATAGCTTAATAAACATGCTTTATTATTTCATTGATAACTCATATAACTTTCTTCTATTTGTTATTGTTTAGTCATTAAGTTGTGCCCAATTCTCTTGCAACCCTGTGGGTTGCCATTTCCTTCTACAGGGGATCTTCCAGACCCAGGGATGGAACCCTGCATTGGCAGATGAATTCTTTTCCACTGAACCACCTAAGAAGCTTCAATTTTCTTCTATGGCCTGCCCATAACTGTTTGAAAAACACAAATCAAAAGTAAAGTTGAACTCCTTCTTATAGCTATCTTAGTGAAAGCTTTGATTCACATTCCAGAACAAACCTCTAAGCACCAGCTGGCATACCTCTGTTCCCAAGATATCCCCACTTCTAAGATGCAGGGTCAAGGAAGTCTTAAACTGTGACTCAGTTGAAGTGATTATTCCACAATGCCCCCTTCAACCCCACCCCACCACACAGAATATCCATTAAGACTGTTTTAAAGCCATTTCAAGTATGTTTGTTCATGACAAATATTAACACAATTGTCAATTAACACATGATTTAAGAAGTAATAGCAATAATCAGTAAAGGATTGCTGGCAATCTAAGGGGTAAAACAAGATGAGGAAGACCCCTTTACTCTTGTTTTAACAAGTCTAAAATGAAGAAATTAAGTAAACCCTTTTATTAATTATATTGCAGTTTCCTATTCTATGAGATGCATTTATACTAAATATATTAGAATATAATTGTTATTCTGCTCACAATACAAGTTGAAAATGACACAAGAAAATGACAAAACAACCTCAATGTCTAGTCTAGTAGCCACTCCCATCTCAATAAAAACAAATATTAGAAATGTAATCATAGTCATCGTAATTCATTTTTATGGATTCATAATTCATTCATAATTATGCCATTCATAATTCATAGCATTCATAATTATGCCATCTAACAAAAAACCAACTCCTTCTTTTTGCTATAAAAAGTTACTCTACAATTTCTAGGCAAAAACAGTGCATACTGAAAATATATAGTGTATATTTTTGTATTTGTGGGAAACATAATTTCAAGTACATATGTATAATTCTATGAGATTTTTGATGATGCATTTAATAAATTTAAATAAATTTAGGAAATATTTATATTACATTGATATTTTATTATCTTAAAATGAAATGAAGGGTATATTAAGGACATGTCAGTTAAAGTAGAAGAAATAGAATAACTATACACAGAGGGACTGGGCTTCCAGCTACCATTAATCATAATGGTTACGGTTTGGATATCATCAAAAAAACTCAAGGTACCTCTGTAAAGACACAGATTAAACTCCATGTGTTGGTCTCCTGAAATGGATTTAATGTTTGAAAATTTCAAAACTTGCTATTCAAAGTCCATGAAACTGCTTCATTATAAATTAATATATAGTTTGTGGTGCAAAAACTCAAACAAATACACAGAAAAAGTTAGACTTTATCTCTAAGAGTGGTTTTGATGGTATTGGAAAGAAGAGAAAGAAAAGTATGGTCATTCTACTCATGTCAAGCTCTATGAAAAAGCTACACACATAACATTGAATTCAATAAAACAGTTGTGCATGCTGACATGCTAATCCTTATCTATCATTTGCTTTCTATCTCTTAACATTAAAATTCTATTTAAATATCAATAATAAAAGGGCTGGTGAGGAATATTTTGAAAATGTGATAAAATATAATAAAATTTATGTACTTATATTAATTGCATCTTTTTTTTATTTTCAATTCGTGCTTATTGAGAGAATTTGGAATATACAGAAAAATTAAAATATGCAATAAAAGTATTTGATGCAGAAAATTATTGTAATCACCTTCATATATTTTTGTCAGTTTCTAAACTTATGTATTTGAAATCTTAATTAAATATTTATATACAATGTATTAAGACTAAATAGTACACAATTACACCCTTATTAACTGAACTACAAATGCTAAGTATTAGTCTATGTCATTATATACTATTTAAAAATTTGCATTTCATCATACCACATGCTCTAAGTATATATTTGTTCATTAATCAAGCACTATACATTTAGGCTGCTCATATGTTTTTACAGTTATTAGTATGTCATGATTTTCATTTTTGTACTAAAATGTTTGCCTGGATTCTAGTTTCTTAGAATCCAGTTCTAGAAGAGAAATTACTATATTAAAGGGTGTGAACTTTTAATAGACCTTGGCATGTATCGATAATTTGCTTTCCAGAAAGTTTGTAACATACTACTGATGTGACTTAGCATGCATGCACTTATTCATACTCTACTATTTGTTACATAACATGTAGCGCTTTTAAAGGTATGACTAACAATTCATTTAACTTTCTAGAGAAATTTAAAACTATTGTAATTCAGTGTTTGAGATCTGTCAGAATTCCTTTAAGCTGTCAGAGATTTTGATATGCTATAATAATATTGATACATTTTAAAAGGAAATATAACACCATATTCCCAGAATCAGTCTTTCACATAAAAAAAAAGTAGAAAAGAGTCATCATATGAAGATTGTATTCTATTTCATGTTTTTTTTTTTATTGCAGTACAAATTTGTTGCACTATGTGATTCTCATCACATATTTTTCTTAGGTTATTTTATCCATTTTGGATTTGTATGACTTTCTTCTCATATTTAATAAAATGATTCTAGAATGGTATGGGTGATTATCTTTGAAATGATCATCCAAATGATACCAAATGATATCTATTACTTTATAAAGAACTTGAACATCTATTCCCTCGATAATTTGATCTTTATAACAACAGCCCTGTGAAATTGGCATTTTACAACTACTCAGGGATTTATTCATTTATTTTTTAAATCCTTACTGATGAGAAAAATAAGACTCCAAAATGCTGAGTAACTTTCCAAAAGCATACAGTTCTAGATGACAGAACTGGGATTTGAAGTGGTTCTTTTGATTCCAGATCACATGTTCTCTATTTACTAGCTTATTAGCACCCAATTATCAAACTTTAAGCAAAGGGACATTTTAATGGAGCTTCAGTCAACATGGAGTGAGTCATAATCTACATCATAGAATAATAATTGCTTCAGATTGGAAAGATAGGGAAGCCATGAGAGATTGCTAGAAATTGGTTTCCCTACAGGCTAACAGAAGGGCCTGAAAAAATTATATCTACAAGGAAATTATCAATTTGAACACTTAAATATTGAGCCTGTTCACCAAAATGAAATTATCAGATAATGTTCATTGATTTACTTTTTTCCCCTTACAATCCATGGGAGATACTTTTCTCATAAACTTTCATGGTAAGATTTAGCATCTATTAGGCTCAGATGCAGAGAAGGCAATGGCACCACCACTCCAGTACTCTTGCCTGGAAAATCCCATGGATGGAGGAGTCTGGTAGGCCACAGTCCATGGGGTCACTAAGAGTTGGACATGACTGAGTGACTTCACTTTCACTTTTCACTTTCATGCATTGGAGAAGGAAATGGCAACCCACTCCAGTGTTCTTGCCTAGAGAATCCAAGGGAGGGGGGAGCCTGGTGGGCTGCCATCTATGGGGTCGCACAGAGTCGGACACGACTGAAGCCACTTAGCAGCAGCAGCAGCAGCAGCAGCAGGAGGCTCAGATGGGAAAGAATCTGCCTGCAATGCAGGAGACAGGTTCTATAACTGGGTTGGGAATTTCCCTTGGAGAAGGGAAGAGCTACCCACTGAAGTATTCTGCCTAGAGAATTCCTTGGACAGAGGAGCCTGGCAGGCTAAGTCCATGGGGTCACAAAGAGTCAGACACGACTGAATGACTAACTCAGATTCTTCCCAGAGCCAGTTATTTATAATGATGGTGGAAGCTGGTGATGTTGTTTTATTATAGCTATTTTTCCACATTTATCAATTAGCATTTTACTGGAATTAAGAGACCTCCTTCCTTCTCCACTTATGTCTGCGTGCTTGTACTCTTTATGCTATCTATGATGTATCTATTTTCTATAACATTTCTATTGTAAATGTGGACTTACAAATTCCTATTTTATCAATGGACTATCTTCCATTTGTTTCGTATTTATTTTTATGCTCAAATTGTCCCAGATTTTCCCAGAAGTAGCCCCTTTCATTATGATAGTTGCTGTGTACATTCTGAGAGATATTCCATGCTCATCTACCAGTCTTGAAATGAAAATTGCCAATTCTCCAAAAAGTCCTGGTTCCCTCTGGTGGTGAATCATATACCCCAATCAAGAGCTAGGTGTTTATTGTTACAAGCATGTCTGGGATGTATTGTAGGCTTGACTCCAGACCATGGCAATAGAGTATATATCCCAATACAGCAAGTCATGGGAATTTCTTGGTTTTCCAGTGTATATAAAAGTTATGTTGACATTATACTCTAGTCTTTTAAGTGGATACTAGTATTATGTCTGAAAAACAATGTACATATGTTAATTAAAAATACTTTGTAAACAAATGAGACCTAGTTAAAATTAAAAGCTTCTGCACAACAAAGGAAACTATAAGCAAGGTGAAAAGACAGCCTATGGAATGGGAGAAAATAATAGCAAATGAAGCAACCGACAAACAACTAATCTCAAAAACATACAAGCAACTCCCGCAGCTCAATTCCAGAAAAATAAATGACCCAATCAAGAAATGGGCCAAGGAACTAAATAGACATTTCTGCAAAGAAGACATACAGATGGCTAACAAATGCATGAAAAGATGCTCAACATCACTCATTATCAGAGAAATGCAAATCAAAACCACAATGAGGTACCATTTCACGCCAGTCAGAATGGCTGCTATCCAAAAGGCTACAAGCAATAAATACTGGAGAGGGTGTGGAGAAAAGGGAACCCTCTTACGCTGTTGGTGGGAATGCAAACTAGTACAGCCACTATGGAGAATAGTGTGGAGATTCCTTAAAAAACTGAAATTAGAACTGCCTTATGACCCAGCAAACCCACTGCTGGGCACACACACCGAGGAAACCAGAATTGAAAGAGACACGTGTACCCCAGTGTTCATCGAAGCACTGTTTATAATAGCCCGGACATGGAAGCAACCTAGATGTCCATCAGCAGATGAATGGATAAGAAAGCTGTGGTACATATACACAATGGAATATTACTCAGCCATTAAAAAAAATACATTTGAATCAGTTCTAATGAGGTGGATGAAACTGGAGCCTATTATACAGAGTGAAGTAAGCCAGAAAGAAAAACACCAATACAGTATATATGCGTTAGTAACGCATATATATGGAATTTAGAAAGATGGTAACAACAACCCTGTATGTGAGACAGCAAAAGAGACACTGATGTATAGAATAGTCTTTTGGACTCTGTGGGAGAAGGAGAGGGTGGGATGATTTGGGAGAATGGCATTGAAACATGTATAATATCATATAAGAAACTAATCACCAGTCCAGGTTTGATGCAGGATACAGGACGCTTGGGGCTGGTGCACTGGGATGACCCAGAGGGATGGTACGAGGAGGGAAATGGGAGCGGGGTTCAGGATGGGGAACACGTGTACACCTGTGGCAGATTCATGTTGATGCATGGCAAAACCAATACAATATTGTAAAGTAATTAGCCTCCAATTAAAATAAATAAATTTAAATTAAAAAAAAAGAAAAACCCAAATAAATTTTTTGGACAACCCAATACTAAAAAAATAAAAAATAAATACTTTATTGCTAAAAATATGCTAACCATTATCTGAGCCTTCAATGAATTGTAATCTTTTTGCTGGCATAAAGTTTAGCCTCAGTTTTGATAACTGCTGACTGACCAGGGTGGTGTCTGTTGAAGTCTGGGGTGGCTGTGGCAATTTCTTAAAAAGAGACAGCAATAATGTTTGCTGCCTCAATTCACTCTTTTTTTCACAAACAATTTCTGTGTAACATGCAATACAGTTTGATAGCGTTTTACCCACAGTAAAACCGTTTCAAAATTGAAGTGAATTCTCTCAAACCCTGCACCAGCCCTATCGACTAAGTTTAAACATCATTCCAAATCCTTTGTCATTTCAACAGTCTTCATAACATCTTCACCAGGAGCAGTTTCATCTCAAGAAATAATTTTCTTTGCTCATCCATAAGAAACAACTTCTCATCTGTTAAATTTTTGTCATAAGATTATAGAAATTTAGTCACATCTTGAGGCTCTACTTCAAATTCTAATTCTCTTACTATTTCTACCGTATCTGTGATTACATCCTTCATGGAAGACTTGAACCCCTCAAAATCATCCTTGAGGATTGGAATCAACTTCTTCCAGACTCCCGTTAACTTTGATATTTTGACTTCTTCCCATGAATCACAAATATTCTTAATGGAATGATTAACCCGAACCAGTAAGTTTTCAATTTACTTCATCACATTATAGAAGGAATCATTATACTATGGCAAGTATAGCTCTATTTTAAAATACTATATTTCTTAAATAATAAAATTTGAAAATCAAGATTATTCTGAACTGAATTTCAGAAACAATGTTGTGTTAGCAGGCATGAAAACACCATTAATCATATATATCTTTCTTGGAACTTTTGGGCAACCATTTACATTGTCAATGAGCAGTAATATTTTGAAAGGATTATTTTTTTTCTGAGAAGTAGGTCTCAACAATGAGGCTAAAATATTCGGTATCAGATCAGTTCAGTTGCTCATTTATGTCTGACTCATTGCGACCCCATGAATCGCAGCATGCCAGGCCTCCCTGTCCATCACGATCACCCTGAGTTCACTCAGAATCACGTCCATCCAGTCGGTGATGCCATCCAGCCATCTCATCCTCTGTCGTCCCCTTCTCCTCCTGCCCTCAATCCCTTCCAGCATCGAGGTATTTTCCAATGAGTCAACTCTTCGCATGAGGTGGCCAAAGTACTGGAGTTTCAGCTTTACCATTTTTCCATCCACAGAAACCCCAGGGCTGATCTCCTTCAGAATGGACTGGTTGGATCTCCTTGCAGTCCAAGGGACTCTCAAGAGTCTTCTCCAACACCACAGTTCAAAAGCATCAATTCTTTGGCGTTCAGCCTTCTTCACAGTCCAACTCTCACATCCATACATGACCACAGGAAAAACCATAGCCTTGACTAGACACACCTTCGTTGGCAAAGTAATGTCTCTACTTTTGAATATGCTATCTAGATTGGTCATAGCTTTCCTTCCAAGGAGTAAGCGTCTTTTAATTTCATGGCTGCAGTCACGACCTGCAGTGATTTTGGAGCCCAAAAAAATAAAGTCTGACACTGTTTCCACTGTTTCTCCATCTATTTCCCATGAAGTGATGGGATTGGATGACATGATCTTCTTTTTCTGAATGTTGAGCTTTAAGCCAACTTTTTCACTCTCCACTTTCACCTTCATCAAGAGGCTTTTTAGTTCCTCTTCACTTTCTGCCATAAGGGTGTTGTCATCTGCATATCTGAGGTTATCGATATTTCTCCCGGCAATCTTGATTCCAGCTTGTGTTTATTCCAGTCCAGCATTTCTCATGATGTACTCTGCATAGAAGTTAAATAAACAGAGTGACAATATACAGCCTTGATGTACTCCTTTTCCTATTTGGAACCAGTCTGTTGTTCCATGTCCACTTCTAACTGTTGCTTCCTGACCTGCATACAGATTTCTCAAGAGGCAGATCAGGTGGTCCGGTATTCCCATCTCTTTCAGAATTTTCTACAGTTTATTGTGATCCACACAGTCAAAGGCTTTGGCATAGTCAATAAAGCAGAAATAGATGCTTTTCTGGAACTCTCTTGCTTTTTCCATGATCCAGCAGATGTTGGCAATATGATCTCTGGTTTCTCTTCCTTTTCTAAAACCAGCTTGAACATCAGGAAGTTCACGGTTCACATATTGCTAAAGCCTGGCTTGGAAAATTTTGAGCATTACTTTACTAGCATATGAGATGAGTGCAATTGTGTGGTAGTTTGAGCATTCTTTGGCATTGTCTTTCTTTGGGATTGGAATGAAAACTGACCTTTTCCAGCCCTGTGGCCACTGCTGAGTTTTCCAAATTTGCTGGCATATTGAGTGCAGCACTTTCACAGCATCATCTTTCAGGATTTGAAATAGCTCCACTGGAATTCCATCCCCTCCACTAGCTTTGTTCATAGTGATGCTTTCTAAGGCTCACTTGACTTCACATTCCAGGATGTCTGGCTCTAGATGAGTGATCATACCATCGTGATTATCTGGGTCGTGAAGATCTTTTTTGTACAGTTCTCCTGTGTATTCTTGCCACCTCTTCTTAATATCTTCTGCTTCTGTTAGGTCCATACATTTCTGTCCTTTATCGAGCCCATCTTTGCATCAAATGTTCCCTTGGTATCTCTAATTTTCTTGAAGAGATCTCTAGTCTTTCCCATTCTGTTGTTTTCCTCTATTTCTTTGCATTGATCGCTGAGGAAGGCTTTCTTATTCTCTCCTTGCTATTCTTTGTAACTCTGCATTCAGTTGCTTAAATCTTTCCTTTTCTCCTTTGCTTTTCACTTCTCTTCTTTTTACAGCTATTTGTAAGTCCTCCCCAGGCAGCCATCTTGCTTTTTTGCATTTCTTTTCCATGGGGATGGTCTTGATCCCTGTCTCCTGTACAATGTCATGAACTTCTGTGCATAGTTCATCAGGCACTCTATCTATCAGATCTAGTCCCTTAAATCTATTTCTCACTTCCACTGTACAATCATAAGGGATTTGATTTACATCATACCAGAATGGTCTAGTGGTTTTCCCTACTTTCTTCAATTTCAGTCTGAATTTGGTAATAAGGAGTTCATGATCTGAGCCACAGTCAGCTCCTGGTCTTGTTTTTGTTGACTGTATAGAGCTTCTCCGTCCTTGGCTGCAAAGAATATAATCAGTCTGATTTTGGTGTTGACCATCTGGTGATGTCCGTGTGTAGAGTCTTCTCTTGTGTTGTTGGAAGAGGGTGTTTGCTATGACCAGTGCATTTTCTTGGCAAAACTCTATTAGTCTTTGCCCTGCTTCATTCCATATTCCAAGGCCAAATTTGCCTGTTACTAAGATAAATATAGGATTTTCAGAATGGTAGATGAGCATTGGCTTCAACGTAAAGTCACCAGCTACATTAGCCCCTAGCAAGGGCATCAGGTCAGCCTGTCTCTTGAAGCTTTGAAGCCAGGCATTGACTTCTCTTTTCTAGCTATAAAAGTCCTAGATAAAATTTTCTTCTAATATAAGCCTGATTCATGTACATTTAAGATCTGTTGTTTAGTGTAGCCACCTTCATGAATTCTCTTAGCTAGATTTTCTGGATAACTTGCTGCAACTTCTACATCAGCGCTCACTACTTCATCTTGTACTTTGATATTACAAAGATGGCTTCTTTCCTTAAACTTAATGAATCAACCACTGTCAGCTACAAGCTTTTCTCCTCAGCTTCCTTTCTCAGCCTTCATAGGATTAGAGTGATTTCAGGTCTTGATCTGGATTTAGCTTTGACTTAAGGGAATGTGGTAGCTGGTTTGATCTATTCAGACCACTAAAACTTTCTCCATATCAACAATGACTGGCTTTCTTATCATATATGTGTTCACTAGAGAGGCACTTTTAATTTCTTTCAGTAACTTTTCATTTGCATTTCAACTCAGCTAACTGTAGCAAGACACCTAGCTTTTGGCCTGTCTAGAGTTACAACATGGCTCCTTCACTAAGCTTAATCATCTCTGCTGCTGCTGCTGCTAAGTTGCTTCAGTTGTGTCTGACTCTGTGTGACCCCATAGATGGCAGCCCATCAGGCTCCACCGTCCCTGGGATTCTCCAGGCAAGAACACTGAAGTGGGTTGCCATTTCCTTCTCTGTAATCATCTCCAGCTTTTGATTTAAAGTGAGAGACATGGGTGGGACCCCTTTTTTCACTTGAACACTTAGTGGGATATCACAGGGTTATTAATTGGCCTAATCTTAATATTGTATGTCCCAGGAAACAGTGAGGCCTGAGGAGACAAGGAGAGCTGGGGAACTGGTCAGTCTGTGGACCAATCAGAACATATACATTTATTAAGTTTGCCATATTACACATGTGTAGTTGTGGCCCCTCAAAACAATGGCAAGAGTAACATCAAAAATTATAGATCATCATAAAAAATATAATAATAATAGAAAAAGTTTGAAATATTGCCAGCATCACTAAAATGTGACACACAAACCTGAAGTAAGCAAATGGTATTGGAAAAACGGTAATGAAACAGACCCACTAGATACAATGTTGCCATAAATATTAAATTTATAAAAAACCCAGTATCTACAAAATGCAATTAAGTGAAACACAATGAAATGAGATATGCTTATATTGTGACACCATTAATTCCAGATCCATTCAGCTAACAGATTTAAGACACCTGTGAATGCACATATATGAATGTGTGTATATATACATACTGTATATGTACTGATACCTCCAACTTCAACCCACCCACTGGGTTCTTGCTTGCTGTTCCCCAGTCCATATTGTATATCCCCTCTTCCTTAATGAGAGTCCTGGCTCCAAATGCCAATACAATTACTCATTGACTCATTCTGGCAAAAATACATAAAAAGAGCTTCAGAATTGCTGGACCCACAACACGATGAAAATATAACATACAAGAAAGAGTTTAAAGAATTTTTTGCAGTTTTATGTCACCCTTACTTTGAGAATATACAATTAAAATGCTATGTTTAAATGTTCCTTGAATTTATTTGGTTTATCTATTTGGTTTTGTGTTTGTTAGGTTCCACCTGCAATGTGGGAGACCTGGGTTTGATCCCTGGGTTGGGAGGATCCCCTGGAGAAGGGAATGACTACCCACTCCAGTATTCTGGCCTGGAGAATTCCAGGGACTGTATAGTCCATGGGGTTGCAAAGAGTCAGACACAACTGAGCGACTTTCACTTCAGTTGTTAGGTTGGTTTGAATTTTACTTCCTTGTGGTTGTATTATTCATGTATAATATAGCAGAGTTCATTTGTTTCTCTTTGTAGTCAGTTTTTTTTAATTCCACAATAATTTATGTTTATTTCTTGAATATATGTAATAGTTACATGCATAAGAATATTGTGCATCACATTTGATATTGCATTTACTTATGGTTAGTCCCTCAGTTGTGTTCTACTCTTTGTGACCCCATGGACTGTATTCTGCCAGGTTGCTCTGTCCATGGGATTTTCCAGGCAAGAATACATGAATAGTTACCATTTCCTCCTGCAGGGGATCTTCCTGACCCAGGGACTGAACTTGCATCTCCTGAGTCTCCTGAATCGGCAGGCAGATTCTTTACCACTAGCACCACCTGGGAAGCTCCATGAATCCTGGTATCTGGCCATAGTTGAGACCAGAGCCTGGAAATTGATGTTTATTTCTTGTTTATTTGCCAGAGCAAATCAGTTCTTTCTTTGCAAAGTCTTATTTTCTGTTAAAAAAAAAAAAAAGGAAGAAAATAAGAGATGGCCTTTAGTTTCCTTATCAACTCTAAAATTTGTTCTGTTAATCATATAGTGTTTGTAAACCCTTTGTAAATTGTAAATAACCTTGACATAAAGTTTTATTTTGGAACATGCTAGAACACATGCATGCATGGGACGTTATAGCTATTTTAAGATGAAATCATTGATGCCTTATTTTTGGCATCTTTTCATGGTGAGAGTTATAGTCTTACCTCAGGGATTAAGGTCTGAAATTTTAGAGTATCTAAGAATAGCAGGATAAGAATTGACCATAGGCCAGCTCGAACTGGCCCCTCAAATAAGCCTGTGGGCTACTGGTGGGTCATGCTCACAAAGTCTTCCAGAGTCAGCCATGTTTCCTTTAAAGATTACCTCTGTTGGAATCCCGAGAACATCTGATCACAGCAGGAGGAAAACTTCTGCTCTCTGCCTTTTACATTTCATCAGCTTGACTCATGACCTTCTCAGCCAAACACATAACCAGTGAAGGAGTCTGCATTTCTGATTATATATCCCGACTTTCCTAGCATATCACGTAAAGTAAGCACTTTTCTCTGAAGTTTTCTATTAATAGTCGAGAGCCAGAGAATACTCATATCCATCCCATCCATGATCCCTGAACTTGACTCCCAGGAATGGGGGTTGCCAGACCCTTGTTCCTATAGTCGTGAAGCAGAGGCAGCACTGAATGCTCCTCCTACCTGCCGGGCCCTAAAGTCAGCAATAAATTTGATTGAGCAGCAACAGCCACAGGGGAATCATATACTGTTTTTCTTCTGCCATGAGGGCTAAGTTTTAAAATCACTCTAGAAATCACACAGCTCATAAGTCACCCCCTTATATTATGACCAATAAAATGCCAAGGCAGAAGAATCGTCTGGCTTCACGAATATTGAATTTATGCACCTTAGATTCATCAAGAAATATAGAAACTACAAGAGTGAGTTATCTGTATAGTAAATATTTTATTTTATTTTTCTGTTTTCATCTATTTGTTGACTAGGCCAAATGCAAAATACATTATAAAATAAAGAAACAAAACACAAAGTCACCTCCTTTGAATATTTATCTGCTTCTTTCCTGGCATCAGATTGTTTATTCATTTATATTTGTATTTATTATTCATCAAAACACTTTGATATTTAAAGCTTCATGTCAAGAGATAGAATGCAAATAGTTACTTCTCAAAAAGGAACCTCAGAAATTTAAACTATTTTAAATCTAAGTTAATGTGGATGGGTATATTTTAAAATAATGCTTCATTCACTTAAGTAAACTAGCATTTAACAGTCATTTTTAAACAAATGTTTCCAAAGCAGCTGACTATTGGAAATAAACTATATTTTGAAAAGCTTTATAAAAAGCCTTAAATATTATGATAATTTAAAAGTGTTATAATAATGTCAATTCCTATTTTAAAACCATACCATCCATTCTTTTGATATATAAAAGATAGATACATAGAGATATATAAACATCTATATATATACACATATATACTTTTTCTTCAGATTAGTGGGTTAAATAAATATTTGGTGGCTGCTTTTTTTTATTGAATGCTTATTAAAATATACTGATATGCAAGGCTAGACCTCAATGTTTTATGGCCTAAGGAGAGACACAAACAAGAAAATAAAATAATAGACTAAAGATGTACAGTTTATTCATTTCAAAGCATGAATTTTCAGTACAAAATTGAGAGAGGTGGATTTGCTACTGCATGATTGTATTTTATTATAAATCTCTATTATTGGAAAGTGATTGTCAATGTAAAATACATTGCAATTGAAATAATGAGATAGATAAAAATGAAATTGAGGGAAATAATAATGATGAGGTTGCACTAATGTGTCTTACTGATAATCTAGACGAGACGGGGGATCAGCGAATAATCATAGAATGCTTTCTTGAAATTTCAATGGCTTAGGAAAATTAAGACTATAAACCTCTATTATGGAGACCTGATTATTAGAACCTTTTGAAAACTGCAATATATTTTGATCAGTTGTGTCTATGGAAGGGTTGTCAAATGTGCCAGATTTTGATAAAAATCAAATCAAGTTAATGTTCATGTTCGTTAAAAATAAATTTCGCCCTATATTTCAAAATACCTTGTGGCTCAGTCTAGATTATATATTTTAGGTCCTTCATTGTGTTTGATATTTCTTTGTCCTGAGAAGATAAATTTTAAAGATGAACTGTATTGCATTTACAAACTAATATAATTTAGATTCATTTTCACTACACACTTTAGATTAATTTTCATATTCTAATTTGTAAGAACAAAATGCTAACTGTAAATACATTTAATAATTATTTAACCATCCTTAATTTTATTTTGTTATGAGACTTAGCTACATCGTGACTCTTATTTACACAAAGAAACCAAATTTCACTCACTCTCAGTTGCAAATCTTTGATGATGTGTTTCAGTGCACTCTACATATACTGATTCATTTTTAAAAATAAAATTGGTTTGTTATTTTTCCTTTTTCAAAATAACAAATAATCCATCCACATCAAAATGGATATAAGTTACATTCTACCAAAAAATGATTTTTGAAGAAACATATTGAGTGGCTGAATCAAATCAATAGCAATAATAAAACACCTTTGATTATTAATTTTTATTGAGTGCCTTCCCACTGTGCTGAAATGATATGGTACAGTTTCTACACCAGGACTGATTGGGTCATTGCTGCTGATAGTGGATTTTTAAACAATTGAGCTACAACCTTTGAAAGTACGGGTTCATCATGGAAAATGCTGATGCAACCATAAATGATGCAGGTTAATGGTATTGCTAGATGATACATGCTATTAGTAGAGGGAGCAGTACTGGCCCTTGTTGTGCTTTGCAAACTTTCACTAAAGAGAAGTCCTTGATATTTCAGCAACAAATAGAAGTGTCCTGCCTGTTTTTATTTGTGTGGAGTGAAAAGAGGTATGTTGTGGTATTCATTACCAGGTCAATTTCTTGGGGTTGGCTAATCACTGGCCGAAATACAAATCCATGATCCCAGCTTTTCCAGATATTTGTATGGCAGGCAGCTACACAGCAGCAGCTTCTGTAATCCCTTCTCCTGCAGTTAGAGCTACGAGAAAAGCTTAATAATATCCCAGAGGCAAAGATGAAACGGTATTTCCACAGCTACTGTTTGCTGTAGAGAGCTTTTGAAGTCAAGCTTAAGATGTCTTTATTTCCCTACCAGAAAGAATTTTTTTTTTTTTTTTGCCCTCTTTTACTCTGGTGTTGTCATGATGATGGCTTTCTGCTTGAAAAATATTCCAAGCAGCTGCAGCTCTCCCATAAAGCATTAGGGAATGAGAATAGCTTTTCATCAGGGGCTGTTGGAATCTGTAACTACAGTTTGTCACTGCCGAAACCTACGGCTATGCTGGTAGTGATCTCAATTTAAAACTCCCGGTTTCTTTCTTACGGGTTTAGGACAGCCATGATTTTCATCGTCATCTTATTGGGGACTGCCTTTACTTTTACCTTTTGTGGTTAAATAAATTCTAAATTGAGTGTAGTGCAGAGTTCCCAATTCAATTTATGTTCTGTGCCATCTAGAAAACAAAAAGCAGTTGCCCCAGAATGCACCACAAGTTAAATTAATTGCAGTAGTGGGTAACAAGGTGAAATTCAGATCCGCTTTATTTAGTATAGGGAAGGGTTACTAACCCCTGATCACAGGATCACAGTGAAAAGTTGCAAGAAAATGTCGAGAGCAAAACAGCCATTTTATTTATTGAATTTGCCACACCTGATGTCAAGTATAATAGGATCCGATGAAATATGGAGATTGTAGCAACAAATCTTAATTATAATAATAAAGAGAAGCAAATCAAAAGAAACAAAAAACAAGTAAAAGCAACTGTATTGTATTGTATTGTAAAAGCAATACAAGAGTGGCAACAAAGTCTAGAAAGTTTAAAACGTCTTTAGAAACTTGAAACTGCAAATATCTTCATAGGTAAGAAAAACATGATTTTTAACAAGTGGTTGTACGGTACTGACATTCTTGTACTGTGAAAATTTAATACTACCATATATAAAAAATATTTTATGAAAAGAATATTTAATTCTTGACGTTATGTTTGTGAATTTTTCAAAAATATATTTTATGAGCTTATTCATTGCATTTATAATTTGAAATTTAGCAAAAGAAACTTTAGGAAAAAATGTCAAATTCCAGATATATATTTTTCCTTTTTTGCCTTCTTAGAGTAAGAATTTATTTTTATTGAAGTATACTTGCTTTACAATGTTACACTAGATTCTTCTGTACAACAAAGTGAATCAGCATCAGCTATATGTTTACATATATCCCCTCCCTCTTGAGCCTTCCTCCCAACCAATACCTCCCATTCCATCCCCTAGGTCATCACAGAGCACTAGTCTGAGCTCTCAGTGCTATACAGCAGCTTCCCACTAGCTCTCTATTTTACTCATAGCAGTGTATATATGTCAGTGCTACTCTCAATTCGTCCCATCCTCCCTTTCCCCTGCTGTGTCCACAAGCCTGTTCTCTACATCTGCATCTCTACTCCTGCCCTGCAAATAGATTAATTAGTAAAAACAACAGACATTTGAGGAACTTGTGCCTTGTTTTGTTTTTGAGTAAGTAAAGCATTAAGTACTATAAAATGTGAAAATAAGTTCATGAGGAAACATACTATAAGATGACTCATATATTAAAGTCCAAAATAGAGAATTATAAAAATTAATAATTACATTAATTAAATATGTAATTGATGATTATTTGAACTTTAAGAAGTTTTTATAACAATCTCATCAATAATTTTTAAAAATTTTAACCATTTTTGAATTTTGAAATGTGTTTTTTTAATGCTCTCTTTACTTCCAAAAAGGATTTGAAAAAGTTGAGAACCTCACCCTTTTGCCACTAAATAGTTATATAATTTGTTTCACAGTTGTAGCTCAAATAATTCAATATCAAAGTTGGGAAACATGACTAATGGGGTTAGTCCTAGGATGAGTGCTATTTAATAATTCCATCAATCATCTCAAAACATGCTCATTTACTTAGTTAATAACATCAGACTGGGAAGGGTTATTTAGCACCTTGAAGGACAGAATTAAAATGTAGTGTGACCTTGAAAATTAACAAGTTTTAGAAGTTGTCAGAATCAAATTATAAAATCTTACAGAAAATACATATTAAAGTCATTCTGTAGGCTTAAAACACCTGAATAGCAGATTTGTAACAGATTTATTAAGTTTACTGAAGAAAAAAAAAAAAAAAAACCTCCATCCCAGTGAGGAGAGGGAACTAAATCACAAATGATTCTTTTCCTAATAGTGTTTGCTAATGGTTAAGAGCATGGCCACTGAAATCTCCTGACTTGTGTTCAAATTCTGTCCCTACCTCTATTCATCTGTGTGATCATTGTCAAACTACTTAATATCTCTGTCCCTCATCATTCTCATCTGTTAAGTGGTGAAAGTTAAGAGTACCACCTTCACAGATTTTTGAGAGAATTAAACAAGGGGTACTACCTGGAATATGATAGGTATTATATACTTTAAATACAACATGTTGTAATTTATCTGTCACTTGACAAAGAAATAGAGCAACTGTGTCTATTTTATCTACCAGGGAAGAGAGTCTAAGGATGATTTTATATATAATTTCTAAAAATGAGGATCACAATTGGCACATAAAGGAGAATGTTTGTTTCAGACACTTTTAATCATCTGTTATAACACTGTTATGTCCAGAACCTTAAAACACTTAATTTAGAGTACTTTTCATATATTTTTGGCAATGGGAGACTATCAGCAACTTAGGGAATCTAGAAAGTTTCATTCAAAGGAGAATTATGGAAGGCCTTATAAGATTACAATTTGATAAAATCTTGTGAATTACTGGTCTGGTCTACAGGGTAAGAAATTGAATTTTTGACTCTCATGTAATAGGTGTTAAGAAAAAAAAGAGCACTGTTTTATTCAACTGGGAACACAAATCAATGATATTCAATTCTGAAAAAATGTCATTTTATTCACATTAAGCAAAGTGTAATAATTTTTTAGAGGATATAATTTCAGACTCTCCTGGAATTTATGAATGCCTTTCTTTCAGGTCAGTGATTCTCACTAGGGATGATGAGTAGGTTATTATAATTATCTGTGTAATACTTTTGCAAATTAACCCACTCACATCAGACAAACATACACAAATTCTAGTATGCACACTGGAGAAGAATGCTTCTACCTCTGTGAGGAACATCAATAAGTGAGTCACTGCCACAGATGAGAAAATCTCTCAGGTAATACCTTTCATAAGAAAATTCATGATCCTCTACTGTCATTATGTCAGACACCTCCATATATATGTTGTTATTTTTGAGTCTCCAAGTCATGTCCAGCTCTTTGTAACCCCATGGACTGCAGCCTGCCAGGTTCCTCCATCCATGGGACTTCCCAGGCAAGAATACTGGAGTGCATTGCCATTTCCTTTCCCAGGGGATCTTCCTCATCCAGGGATTGAACTTGTATCTCCTGCAAAGGCAGGTGGACTCATTACCTCTGAGCCACCAGGGAAGCCCCCATATATATGTGTTTATTTCTCATAATTAAGTGCAACTAGGCTTACATAATGTATCAGTCAGGATTAAATTAACTATCAGAGATAGCTTAATGTATGTATGCCTCAGATTTTCATCTTTAATATGGAAATATTACAAATTATTAAACTCAACAGGAAAGGTTGATTTAAATATGTTTCAATGCTTTGCAAATGTAAGAGTGCTACATGTGGGCAAAATAGGAAGTCATCACTATGGGCTGAAAATAGCCAGCCCCAAGTACACCATAATTTAGATGACATAAAAGACTGCCCCAGTTTGATTTCTGTTAATTAGGTCAAGATAATTTGGCAGCCTTTCTAGTATCTTTGTCTGAGCAAGAAGGGGTGTGGTGATGGACATGTCTGTGGTCCATAGAGACAGAGCTGAGCAGCGCTGACACAAGTGCTTTACTAAAACTGGTCATGCTCTACAAGCCTGTAGATTTGTGGCCATTCCTCATTCATTCCCAAATGCCAGTTGTCGTATGAATGTCCTCTCAGCAAAGTTCTGTGCCCAAGTTCTTACTTTTAAAGGCATGTACAGATACGGCCAGAGCCCTAATAAATCCATCATTAAAGTTGTCACCATAAGCCCCTGAAACTGACCATAACAAGATCCAGAGATTTTTCAAGTAGTTGATCTTATTCATGTTTATTTGGGACTTTATCTTCTACTACTAGAAAGCAGTTCTTGTTTTCTTTAATAAACGTCTGTTTTTTCAGCTGAATCTATAGGAATGTGTGTCATTTTTCATAAATGTTTCTTTTGTATGCTTTTATTTATTTTTAGAAATACAAAGAAGACAGCATACTTGAGATTTAATATATAGCCTGCTGCTCAACTATTTATGTAAAAATAATAGCTAGCACATTAAGAGAAATGGTATTAAAACTAAGCCCCCTGCAAGTACCTAAGAGAAACATCAAACTCTGCAAGTGTTTATTAAAGTTAAAATGGAAATATGTGATCAAATTCAAGGAGGCATTTCTTTAACTTTGACCAGGAATTTTTTTTTTTTTTTTTCAGTAGAGACAAGGGGGAAGAAACTTACTTATGAGATTAAGGGTTTAAATCCTTGATTTTAGCTGACCACTTGAATACCTAAAGAAATGAATAGCACCTGGTCTCATTCCACCAATTTCATTAGCAACAAACCATTTCTCTAATGGCCCTCACTTCTGCTCAGTGCCTACTTCCTGATCATTGTAATGTGGGAGGTGGAGAGGAGAGGGCTGAATTTAATTTCAAAAGATCAAATTTAATTTCAAAATATCAAATTTTTAACTGGAGATGCCCATATTCAAAAATATTACACAAGCTCTCCCTTATGGTTATTATAAATTTTGTTTGTTGTTTAGTCGCTAAGTTGTATCTGGGTCCTTACGACCCCATAGACTGTAGCCTTCCAGGCTTCTCTGTCCATGGGATTTCTCAATCAAGAGTACTGGAGTGGGTAGCCATCTCCTTCTCCAGGGGACCTTCCTGACTCAGGGATAGAACTGGCACCTGATCTGAACATTGCTTCAGTTCGGATCAGTTCAGTTCAGTTCAGTCTCCAGGCCTCCCTGTCCATCACCAACTCCCAGAGTCCATCCAAACCCATGTCCATTGAGTCAGTGATGCCATCCAACCATCTCATCCTCTGTTGTCCCCTTCTCCTCCTGCCCTCAATCTTTTCCAGCATCAGGGTCTTTTCAAATGAGTCAGCTCTTCACCCTTGATTCATACACCTAACATTCCAGGTTCCTATGCAATATTGCTCTTTATAGCATTGAACTTTGCTTCTATTACCAGTCCCATCCACAACTGGGTGTTGTTTTTGCTTTGGCTCCATCCCTTCATTCTTTCTGGAGTTATTCTCCATTGATCTCCAGTAGCATATTGGGCACCTACCGACCTGGGGAGTTCCTCTTTCAGTGTCCTATCTTTTTGCCTTTTCATATTGTTCATGGGGTTCTCAGGCAAGAATACTAAAGTGGTTTGCCTTTCCCTTCCCCAGTGGACCACATTCTGTCAGACCTCTCCATCATTAACCGTCCATCTTGGGTGGCCCCACATGGCATGACTTAGTTTCATTGAGTTAGACAAGGCTGTGGTCTGTGTGATTAGACTGGCCTGTTGTCTGTGATTGTGTTTTCAGTCTGTCTGCCCTCCTCTGCCCTCTCTCAACACCTACCGTCTTACTTGGGTTTCTCTTACCTTGGACGTGGGGTATCAGGGCTACTCCAGCAAAGTGCAGCCGCTGCTCCTTACTTTGGACATGGGGTAGCTTCTCTCAGCTGCACTCCTGCACCATCACCGCCTCCGTGCTCCTGTGCCATCCCAGCTGCCGTGCTACCTTGGTAGGCAGACTATTTACTGCTGTGCCACCAGAGAAGCTAAAACCATATATGCATCAAAGAACTTCTACTTTGATAACTCAGTTTTGTAAAAGTTGCTGGGGTCACTTCTGTCCTTTGAATCTGTCCCATTGTGTGATTATTATCTAACTGCATTCATCACTCATTCACAAAATTGAGAGGGAGCAGAATATACCACCCCAAAATGTACCAGTGGGGATTGTTTTGAGTTGAAGACAATCAAGACTCAGCAAACTCAGGAAAAACATTTACCTCTATCTCAACTGTTTGAAAATATAGAGACATGGTCTGGCCCAGAAAGAGATCTATTGGCAGAAGTGACTTATTTATTTATTTTTAATCTGAGCGACTTACCTGCAGGGCAGGGAAAATATCCAGGTACCAAACACATTCTCCTCTCATCTTCCTGTAAATTGTCTTCCTCCTCTTTGAAACCTCAGACCCCATCCCATTCCTTAGCTCAGGATGGCATATAAGCCTCAATAGCCTATGTCTTTGTGTCTCACATATTTTGGGGTCTTGCAATGTACATAATTAAATTTTTTATCTCCTGTTAATCTGTCTTGTGTCAGTTTTATTGTTAGATCAGCCAATGAACCTTGTAGAACAGACTGAAAAATGTTTCCTCCCCACAAAATCAACAAATATTTGTTGATGACCCAAGAGGCACCAGGATATGAAAAAGACACTGGAAGTATAACACTGTATAGCAGTCATTCTGAATTTCAAGTTAACAGCAGATTAACTAGAGAAGCAAGCAGAGATGACAATGCACCATTCTAGTTTCATGGAGGTACAAAAAAGGGACACCTCAACCAATATTGTGTTTTAAGAATTGACAGTGTTCTAGTCAATTGGAACAGGCTAGACAGACTTAGCCAGTAATGAGACGCTAGGCATGAACATTGGAAAACAAAACAAAATAACACAAACAAGAACTTTGAATGTTAAGATAACTGGTTAGTTGGGGGTGAAAGTGGGGGGTGCACAAGAAAAGTATTGAATTTCCTTATACTTATTTGTATAGCTTAGTAAACATTTTATTTTGAATTGCACACAGAATTGATGTAAAGTGACCTGGGAAACAGGAGGAGTTCAAGAATAAAAGAGATGGGAGTGTGTGTGTGTGTGTGTGTGTGTGTGTGTGTGTGTGCGCGCACATGTGCATGTGCATGCTCAGTCATGTCCAACTCTTTGCAACCCCATGGACTGTAGCTCACAAGGCTCTTCTTTCCATGGATTTTCCAGACAAGAATACTGGAGTGGGTTGCCATTTCCTACTCCAGGGACCTTCCCCAACCAGGGATCAAACTGGTGTCTCCTGTGTCTCCTGCATTGGCAGGTGGATTCTTTTACCACTGAGCCACCTGGGAAGCCAACAGAGGGGAAAGTCAAGGGCAAAGTTAAATATCCAAAGCATATGTTGCAGCTCTTACAAACTCAAATCGACAACCTGTTCTAAAAACTGATAATGATCTCCTTAGTAGAACATAGGTACCTTTCATGCAGAAATCTTGTCTTAGTCATCTTTGTTAATACCAACACTTAGAACTGTATTTAATACATTTTAATATGAAGAAGTCATCCCGAGTCATGTTAAAATAGACATAATTTCTCAAACAGAGATGGACCCAAGATTCTATTCCTAACAAGCTCTCAGGTGATGTTGATACTGCTGAGTAGGCAGCCACACAGACTTTCAAAGAACTAGTACCTTGCCCTCTTATATGGGAGAGCTCACACATTTCTAAATAGGACAGATCAGATCAGATGAGTCACTGAGTCGTGTCCAACTCTTCGAGGCCCCATCAATTGCAGCACGCCAGCCCTCCCTGTCCATCACCAATTCCCAGAGTTCACTCAGACTCATGTCCATCGAGTCAGTGATGCCATCCAGCCATCTCATCCTCTGTTGCCCCTTCTCCTTTTGCCCCCAATCCCTCCCAGGATCAGAGTCCTTTCCATGAGTCAACTCTTCGTATGAGGTAGCCAAGTACTGGAGATTCAGCTTTAGCATCATTCCTTCCAAAGAAATCCCAGGGCTGATATCCTTCAGAATGGACTGGTTAGATCTCCTTGCAGTCCAAGGGACTCGCAAGAGTCTTCTCCAACACCACAGTTCAAAAGCATCAATTCTTCGGCGCTCAGCCTTCTTCACAGTCCAACTCTCACATCCATACATGACCACAGGAAAAACCATAGCCTTGACTAGACACACCTTTGTTGGCAAAGTAATGTCTCTGCTTTTGAATATGCTATCTAGGTTGGTCATAACTTTCCTTCCAAGGAGCAAGTGTCTTTTAATTTCATGGCTGCAGTCACCATCTGCAGTGATTTTGGAGCCCAGAAAAATAAAGTCTGACACTGTTTCCACTGTTTCTCCATCTATTTCCCATGAAGTGATAGGACTGGATGCCATGATCTTCTTTTTCTGAATGTTGAGCTTTAAGCCAACTTTTTCACTCTCCACTTTTACTTTCATCAAGAGGCTTTTAGTTCCTCTTCACTTTCTGCCATAAGGGTGTTGTCATCTGCATGTCTGAAGTTACTGATATCTCTCCCGGCCGTCTTGATTCCAGCTTGTGTTTCTTCCAGTCCAGCGTTTCTCATGAAGTACTCTGCATATAAGTTAAATAAACAGGGTGGCAATATACAGCCTTGACGTACTCCTTTTCCTATTTGGAACAAGTCTGTTGTTCCATGTCCACTTCTAACTGTTGCTTCCTGACCTGCATACACATTTCTCAAGAGGCAGATCAGGTGGTCTGGTATTCCCATCTCTTTCAGAATTTTCCACACTTAATTGTGATCCACACAGTCAAAGGCTTTGGCATAGTCAATAAAGCAGACATAGATGTTTTTCTGGAACTCTCTTGCTTTTTCCATGATCCAGCAGATGTTGGCAATTTGATCTCTGGTTCCTCTTCCTCTTCTAAAACCAGCTTGAACATCAGGAAGTTCACAGTTCACATATTGCTGAAGCCTGGCTTGGAGAATTTTGAGCACTACTTTACTAGCGTGTGAGATGAGTGCAATTGTGTGGTAGTTTGAGCATTCTTTGGCATTGCCTTTCTTTGGGATTGGAATGAAAACTGACCTTTTCCAGTCCTGTGGCCACTGCTGAGTTTTCCAAATTTGCTGGCATATTGAATGCAGCACTTTCACAGCATCATCTTTCAGGATTTGGAATAGCTCAACTGGAATTCTATCACCTGCACTAGCATTGTTCATAGTGATGCTTTCCAAGGCCCACTTGACTTCACATTCCAGGATGTCTGGCTCTAGGTCAGTGATCATACCATCCTGATTATCTGGGTCATGAAGATCTTTTTTGTACAGTTCTTCTGTTATCTTGCCATCTCTTCTTAATATCTTCTGCTTCTGTTAGGCCCATACATTTCTGTCCTTTATTGAGCCCATCTTTGTATGAAATGTTCCTTTGGTATCTCTGATTTTCTTGAAGAGATCTCTAGTCTTTCCCATTCTGTTGTTTTCCTCTATTTCTTTGCATTGATCGCTGAAGAAGGCTTTCTTATCTCTTCTTGCTGTTCTTTGGAACTCTGCATTCAGATGTTTATATCTTTTCTTTTCTCCTTTGCTTTTCACTTCTCTTCACAGCTATTTGTAAGGTCTCCCCAGACAGCCATCTTGCTTTTTTGCATTTCTTTTCCATGGGATGGTCTTGATCCCTGTCTCCTGTACAATGTCACGAACCTCATTCCATAGTTCATCAGGCACTGTATCTATCAGATCTAGGCCCTTAAATCTATTTCTCACTTCCACTGTATAATCATAAGGGATTTGATTTAGGTCATACCTGAATGGTCTAGTGGTTTTCCCTACTTTCTTTAATTTCAGTCTGAATTTGGCAATAAGGAGTTCATGGTCTGAGCCACAGTCAGCTCCCGGTCTTGTTTTTGCTGACTGTATAGAGCTTCTCCATCTTTGGCTGCAAAGAATATAATGAATCTGATTTCGGTGTTGACCATCTGGTGATGTCCATGTGTAGAGTCTTCTCTTGTGTTGTTGGAAGAGGGTGTTTGTTATGACCAGTGCATTTTCTTGACAAAACTCTCTTAGCCTTTGCCCTGCTCCATTCCGTATTCCAAGGCCAAATTTGCCTGTTACTCCAGGTGTTTCTTGACTTCCTATTTTGCATTACAGTCCCCTATAATGAAAAGGACATCTTTTTTGGGTGTTAGTTCTAAAAGGTCTTGTAGGTCTTCATAGAACCGTTCAACTTCAGCTTCTTCAGCATTACTGGTTGGGGCATAGAGTTGGATTACTGTGCTATTGAATGGTTTTCCTTGGAAACGAACAGAGATCATTCTGTCGCTTTTGAGATTGCATCCAAGTACTGCCTTTCGGACTCTTTTGTTGACCATGATGGCCACTCCATTTCTTCTGAGGGATTCCTGCCTGCAGTAGTAGATATAATGGTCATCTGAGTTAAATTCACCCATTCCAGTCCATTTCAGTTCGCTGATTCCTAGAATGTCGACATTCACTCTTGTCATCTCTTGTTTGACCACTTCCAATTTGCCTTGATTCATGGACCTGACATTCCAGGTTCCTATGCAATTCTGCTCTTTACAGCATCAGACCTTGCTTCTATCACCAGTCACATCCACAGCTGGGTATTCTTTTTCCTTGGCTCCATCCCTTCATTCTTTCTGGAGTTATTTCTCCACTGATCTCCAGTAGCATATTGAGCACCTACTGACCTGGGGAGTTTCTCTTTCAGTATCCTATCATTTTGCTGCAGGCAGCTGAGGCCGGCTCGCTAAGTGCAGGCAGCTGCAACCGGTGTGCTAAGCGCGGCCGAGAGGAGCCACCCCACGTCCGAGGTTAGGGGCAGAAGCCGGGAGGACCCCATGCCCTAAGGGCAGCAGCCAAGAGGAGTTACCCCACATCCAAGGTCAGGGGCAGCGGCCGAGAGTACCAGACTGCGACGGGGCAGGAACGGCCGAGAGGAGCTACCCTGTGTCCGAGTTCGGTGGGGTCGGGGAGTGGGCGATGAGAGGAGTTACCCCACGTAGGAGGTCAGGGGCAGTGGCCAGGAGGACCAACCCCACATCCAAGGAGCCCTGGCTGCGCGGGCGCAGGAGGGTCTAGAGGAGCTATCCCATGTTGAAGGTCAGGAAGGGCTGCGGTGAGGAGATACCCCTCGTCCAAGGTAAGGAGCAATGGCTGCGCTTTGCTGGAGCAGCGTGAAGAGATACCCCACACCCAAGGTAAGAGAAACCCAAGTAAGACGGTAGGTGTTGCAAGAGGGCATCAGAGGGCAAACACACTGAAACCATACTCACAGAAAACTAGTCAATCTAATCACACTAGGACCACAGCCTTGTCTAACTCAATGAAACTAAGCCATGCCCGTGGGGCAACCCAAGATGGGCGGGTCATGGTGGAGAGATCTGACAGAATGTGGTCCACTGGAGAAGGGAATGGCAAACCACTTCAGTATTCTTGCCTTGAGAACCCCATGAACAGTATGAACAGTATAAATAGGACAGAATTACATCTAAATAAGTTGAATAAAATCAGATTGCTTTTAAAAAGTTATATACCATATACTATAGACACATAGATGAAAGCAGGAAACAACTTATATTTGAACAGAATCTTGATTTCCTATTGGAATTCTAATAGATGAGCCAAGAATTTTTGCAAAATTAGAGAGACACAAAAGGGAACTGCTTTTTTTGTTGTTGTTAATCATTGCTTTACAGTTACTTAGAGTGCATGTAAAGAAATGATAGAAGTTAGAAAATTGAAGAGAAGATTTTGACCTCCTTGCTAAAGCATGCAACTTCCAACCTTTCCTAAGTTCATAAATTTAAATTCTACAGAGAATTGATATAGAAAAAGTTAGTACCTTTTGGCAAAACTTCAGTTAGTGCAAGTTGTCATGTGAAATTTTTATCTTTGGGTGTTTAATCGTTTTTTTCCAGAGCTTTTTCTATGCCAAAGTGAAAGTGAAGTCTCTCAATCGTGTCCGACTCTTTGTGACCCCATGGACACCAGGCTCCTCCCTCCGTGGGATTTTCTAGGCAGGAGTACTGGAGTGAGTTGCCTTTTCCTTCTCCAGGGAACTTCTTGACCCAGGGATCGAACCCAGGTCTCCTTCATTGTAGACAGACGCTTTACCACCATACTGAGGTTATTCAAATAATTTTTCCAGAAATTATCATATTATTATAATATTTAATAAGATAGTTTATTTTATGTGGCACCCTTTCAATGCCATGATAGCCAGATATTTGATCAAACATCAGTGCAGATGCTGCTGTCAGGTATGTTCTAGATGAGATCAACATTTCAATCAATAAATTTTGAAATTGCTCTCCATAATGAGTTTCATCTAACCAGTTGAAGAGCTTAAGAAAGAACAAAATGTGGTCTCACAAGAAAGAATGAACTTTGCCTCTGAACTGTCTTTGGGCTTGAATCTCTCTAGCTATTGTATACCTACATATATATGTGTGTGTGTGTGTGTGTGTGTGTGTGTGGCTTATTTTCTTGAAATAACCACAGGGCACTCTATTACACATAGAGCCAGTGTGTACCAATGTACCATCCAATGCTATTTGTAGCATCGTGTTTATTTATTCATCCCTGCAGGACATTGACCATGGCCTCAATGAGTACCCCAGAATCACTTATCTATACATATATATATATATATATATACACATACGCACACACACACACAAGCACATGGCTTCTATTTTTTTTGGAAAATCCTGTCAAATACTTTACTTCCGCTGATTCTAGGACCCTATTATACAGGTAGGACTGTCAGCATTTCCAAAGATTCTATGCCACTTGAGGGAAGTTTGAGCCCTCACTCATCAGGGAATGGTTTCATGTTGTTGACTCCCTCAGAAGTATCAGGGAAAAGAGTGGAACTGTCCTTGACTTCAGATGTCATCATTAATGGACTAAAATAAATACCTATGGAAAATATTATATATATATATATATATATATATATATATATATATATATATAAGTAAATGAGATGCATTGCCTTAGTTTAATTTGTTTCAAAACATATTTGGGGAGTGCCAACCCTAGGCTAAACTTTGTTCTGCTGCTGCTGCTGCTGAGTCACTTCCGCAGCCCACCAGGCTCCCCCGTCCCTGGGATTCTCCAGGCAAGAACACTGGAGTGGGTTGCCATTTCCTTCTCCAATGCATGAAAGTGAAAAGTGAAAGTGAAGTCGCTCAGTCGTGTCCAACTCTTAGAGACCCCACAGACTGCAGCCTACCAGGCTCCTCCATCCATGGGATTTTCCAGGCAAGAGTACTGGAGTGGGTTGCCATTTCCTTCTCCAATGCATGAAAGTGAAAAGTGAAAGTGAAGTCACTCAGTCGTGTCCAACTCTTAGAGACCCCACGGACTGCAGCCTACCAGGCTCCTCCATCCATGGGATTTTCCAGGCAAGAGTACTGGAGTGGGCTGCCATTGCCTTCTCTGAAACTTTGTTCCAGGAGCTGGGAAAAAGAAAGTCAATAACAGAATTCCTCCTCTAAATGGAAGGAATGCTGTATATTACATGGTAAATAACTGGTAAATTCAAAGACAGGTGGTTCTGGGGTAGTCATGAGGCCATGGTCAGTGTCCTGCAGGGATGAATGAATAAACACCATGTTACAAACAGCATGGAATGGTACATACTGGCCCTTTGTGTAATAGAGTGCCCTGTGGTTATTTCAAGAAAATAAACCATTGACTATTAAAGGAAATCACCTAAATTAGATGTCCTAAAGACTGGGTCATGAGAAGGGAATGAAATTAAACAAATTGGAAAAAGCTCTCTCCTCAGCCTGACTTGCTTCTGCTAATGTTATTAAGTCCTAAGTCAAGGGGTTGGAGTCGTGGACAAATCAGTGATGGGAGGCAGCGGTGCTGTTCCTACCTTGTTTGCAACTCAGTCCTCAGACTGACCTGACCAGGTCTAGATGTATCCACAGGACAAACATGCCAGCCAGTCCTGCTCTTAGTAACATGTGAAGGCCTCCATCCTCCACCTCCTCCTTGCCCTCAAACTGAGACAGCAGAGATTTGCTGTCATTCACCTGTTAGCCCACCTCTTTACAATTACCCAAGGTATTTCTTGGGTCACTTAGTTTAGATGGGGAATTTGGCTTGGGATTAGTATGAATGGCTCGAGACAAAGGTTACACTGCCATGCAGTGACTTTGGATTAATGTGTCCTTTTAAGTTTTAGTCTGGGGATAGAGGGGAGTAACCACACTACATGGCATTGAACAAATTCAACCACTGGACTAGCAGGGGAGGTAGGGGGATTTCCATCTCTTTTCTAAATTGGAAAACCAAAGAGCCATCATTTTTTGGAAACAATTTAACAATCTGCCTGACATGCAGTCAGCTTTCATGGAATGTAATCATGATGATGATGTTAATGATGAGGGTTGGGTGATGAAGACAATCACAGCTTAAAGAGGAAATAATTTTTCTCTGCCATTGCTTTTACTGGACTTCTGCATTTCACGTCATTTCCCCCATTTCTCAGATAAGCACATAAAAATAAAGGGAAGCCAAATTAAGTATGGTGTGCAAATTTTCTGGTCAACTCAGTGTTAGATGGTGGTCCAAAAATAATGCAAGGAATATGTTTGCCAGTGTGTACTTGTGGGAAGATTGCATGTTTATGGTGTGTTTTCTTTACTTAGCATGACTCTTATGGTGTGTGGCATTCACAGGCAATGGCACATGGGTGGTTTTCCAGAGATGGAGACTAGAACATAGCTGCTCCAGCAAACTAAGGGAGAAGACAGAGGGACGAATAAAAGCAAGAGAGAGAGAGAATGAGACTTTTGCTGTTCATGTCTATTATATTCCCTGATCTTAAAGAGGAAGGTGGAGACTATTAACCCTCTTTCTTTGAGCCAAGCTGTTTAGCTTTGTGAGATTGGAAGACGGAGGAGAATGAAGGGAGGGTCAACATCCAGGGAGATGTCTACTTTTTAAAATTTGGAATATATTTTGGGGTTTGTAGGCAACCAACTGTGAAAGCCAAAGAAGTGGTATCTGTGTGTCACTGAGTGTTCATTAGACTGCTGGCAGCTGCATCACTTATTTTAGCAGATGATACAACAACTTCACTAAAGTGTGGTGTGTCTTGCATCTGTATGAATGTGCCTTTGACTTTCACTGGAAAAAAAATATATATCCTGCAGAGCAGCTTCTAATACTTTCATTCTCCTTGTTACCACTTAAAAATTCTCACTGATTGAGATGTTACATATCATTTTGAGTGGTGTTAACTTAATTATTTCTTATCTGTTGAGGATTTAAACATGCTGGTGTAGCTGGCATTAATTATTAAATAAAGAAGAAAATGATCTGTGGAGCAGAGATGTACTATAGATGAAGCCATTTTTTTTTTTTTAATCTTGCCCTTAACTTCATCTCTCTTTTCTGCAGACTTCAAAAAGTTTCATGGTACCTGCAAATTAATTTTAGATAAAATAGGGAAATTTTAAGTACAGGAGCTGCAAACTTAATAGTCTGTTTTATTAATGAAGGATTTGCTTATCAGTGCCTTTAATTTTGCGAAATGCTTCCTTCTCAAGCGTGACAGGAAATATTGAAATGTCAGACCCCCATGGGAGCCACCAAAATATTCATGAGCGCCTCAGAGAATCTTATCTATGTACAAACAGAAAAAAAAATATGCCTAGATATAGATCAGGGAAAACTTAATTTTTCCTACATGAAATGCCTTCTAAATGAAGATGTATTATTTTCTGATATAATTGAAATTCGGTTCTCGTAAACCAGCAGTAAAAAGTCCATCCATTCATCAAAATACAGCATGATTACAAATGAATAATAGCAGTTAAAAACATTGAAATTGTCTTTCTTTAAAATTTTTTAACATCCAAAATTATATGTTTAAACAGTAAAGGAAAAGGAATCCTAGTCAGCTCACAAAGGATCTCAATCTGACTTATTAACTAATTATGAGCAATCTGAAATTTCTTCTCAATTTTGGCTGTTCCCATTCCTTTACATTAAATTTGGCTGATGTAATTACTTTAACTATTCTCCCTAAAATTTTTCATCAGCTTCTAATAGTCTCTTAGTAGAAGATATATATTTTTTTTCACTCTAACAGTTCTTCTGTCTTAGGCTGAATGCTTTTAAAAACATCCTCATCTTCAGATTAGATCTTATTTTTTTTCCCTTTATAGAGCGTATGCTTCCTAAAATACAGATTTTTTTTTTTTTTCTCAGTAAATACCATTTTGAGACATGATTATTAGAAACAAGCTAGTATTTTGGACTTGTAAAATAAATTCTGAGAAATAGGAGAAATGGACTGGGAAAAAGTCTTACAGAGCAAGGTAAATCTGAGTAATATTTAAAAAACATAATTTCTATCAAAGTTATTTGATGATGTTTTTTGAGCTGTCCAGAAGGCAATGTCACCCCACTCCAGTACTCTTGCCTGGAAAATCCCATGGATGGAGGAGCCTGGTAGGCTGCACTCCATGGGGTCTCTAAGAGTCGGACACAGCTGAGCGGCTTCACTTTCACTTTTCACTTTCCTGCATTGGAGAAGGAAATGGCAACCCACTCCAGTGTTCTTGCCTGGAGAATCCCAGGGATGGGGGAGCCTGGTGGGCTGCCGTCTCTGCGGTCGCACAGAGTCAAACACGACTGTAGTGACTTAACAGCAGATCTCAAAACTATTTAAAGACAACATATTTATCTATAATTCATAAAAAGTTGTTTAGGACTGATCTTAAGAAATAAATAACAATTAAAATTCTGCTTTGTAAATGATAATTTTTATTTAATCATTTGTCTAAATCCAGATTCTCCTTCTCTGTATCTTGTTTAGGCAAAAGGACACCCTCAGAAATCAATTGAAATGATTTGTTTGGAGTTACCATTTTATAACCTTAAAATACTGTTTGATTGATCATATTTTAATTGTTCACATACTCTATTTCTTACTATAATTTTAGCATTTCTTATGTAATAAGTATGTAAAAATAGTTTATGAATTGAATGTGAAATTCAAATAAATGAATTCTTCTGCACTGGAAAGAGCTTAAAATGTACCTTGTGTCAGCTGAAGCTGGTATACACAGAATTTACAGCAGAGTATATCAAAGAGCTAATTTGGATAATTTTAGCAGCAGATGATCATCCATATAACTCCACAAGTAATTGTTTATAATGTGCACACAGAAATGGAAAGAAAAAAGGAAAAGCCAGGCCTTTAATCAAATAGCAGCTGATTGTTAAGTCTATAGGCCTTCCTTTGGTATTAATAATCAGTTCTTCCTTTCCAATTACAATGCCTTTAGAACATTATTTAAGGAATTTAAAGAAAATCATCCATGGAGAAAATTTCTTTATTCTTTGATCTAGTTTAACTTATTATAGTCTCCTTTAATCTTCAGCACATTTTTTCCAATTGCATATTATTCAGGTAAGTAAAATAATTCAACATTTCACTAATTACAGACAAATATAGAAACATCTATTTATGGAGTTTTTCAAATACCGCTAGAAGGACAGTAACTCAGTAACTTTCTGAAGGATGATTTGGTAATGAGTCACAGAAGACTAAAAATTCACAAATTCATTAACACAGGATCACATCACATAATTGGTGCTAAAAAGAAGTAATAAATAATATTCACACAGAAATACATATGGAGGATTTTCAGTATTGGCCAGTTTACAATACCGAAAACTATTTGGAAACAACAAATACCTTCCAAGGAAATACCATCGTGGCAATAGAACACATAAACAATGATGCGGTATATTCCAGTGCACTGGAATATTTTGCATCAACTAAAATGTTATTAAAGGAACGTATAATGCAACGGAAGAACAAATTAAATACTATTTACTTGGAAAATAGAGTTGCTTTGATCTCATTTTGTATGCTCTGATCTCATTTTATTTTAAAAATTATATCCCATGTATTTTTAAGAAGCATAGTCTTAAGTATAGTCTAATATATATAAATATTAAAAATTTCAAAATTTTTGCCCGTGGAGTTTTAAAATAATATACCATGAAATATATTTTATTTTTTAAACCCAGAGTATATGTACACTTAATCTTTCCAAAAGCTTCACCTTTACTCTCTCAATTAATGTCCTGCTGCTAAGTCACTTCAGTTGTGTCTGACTCTGTGCGATCCCATAGATGGCAGCCCACCAGGCTCCGCCGTCCCTGGGATTCTCCAGGCAAGAACTCTGGAGTGGGTTGCCATTTCCTTCTCCAATGCATGAAAGTGAAAAGTGAAAGTGAAGTCGCTCAGTCGTTTCCAACTCTTAGCGACCCCATGGACTGCAGCCTACCAGACTCCTCCGTCCATAGGATTTTCCAGGCAAGAGTACTGGAGTGGATTGCCATTGCCTTCTCCTAATTAATGTCCTAGTCTACAACTATGAAGAACCTACTGTATAGCACAGGGAACTTACTCAATACTCTGTAATGACCTATATATGCGGAACACGTGTACACCCATGGCTGATTCATGTCAATGTATGGAAAAACCCACCACAATATTGTAAATTAATTAGCCTCCAATTAAAATAAATAAAATTTAAAAAAGAATGGATATATGTATATGTGCCTGGAGAATCCCAGAGATGGGGGAGCCTGGTGGGCTGCTGTTTATGGGGTCACACAGAGTCGGACACGACTGAAGCAACTTAGCAGCAGCAGCATAACTGATTTACTTCACTGTGCAGCATAAATTAACAAAACATTGTAAATCAACCATACTTCAATAAAATTTTATTTAAAAATATTCAAAAAATAAAATATTGCTCTCTGTGGAGAGAATGAGCTTGGGAAGCATTGAGATCTTCCCAGTAGACTCTCTATGCATCATTCCATTGGCTTCCGCCTATCTTCCCTTCTCTCTTTTCTATTACTCCTTATTCTTGACCTTTTCTTTTCTCAGGCTCTCTAGTCCTCCTCTCAACAACTCCTCCTCTCATTTCCCTTTCTCTTTCTCTTTCTCTCTGCTTCAAGCTTCTTCAATTAACTGCCTCCTATTATGCCCTTTCTGCTAAGTCTGCTAAGTTGCTTCAGTCGTGTCCGACTCTGTGTGACCCCATAGACGGCAGCCCACCAGGCTCCCCTGTCCCTGGCATTCTCCAGGCAAGAACACTGGAGTGGGTTGCCATTTCCTTCTCCAATGCATGAAACTGAAAAGTGAAAGTGAAGTCGCTCAGTCTTGTCTGACTCTAGCGACCCCATGAACTGCAGCCTACGAGGCTCCTCCGTCCATGGGATTTTCCAGGCAAGAGTACTGGAGTGGGGTGCCATTGCCTTCTCCAATTATGCCCTTTTCTCTTTTTTTATGTACTTATTTTCCCTTATTTTGTATTGGAGTATAGCCAAAAAACAATGTTGTGATAGTTTCATGTGGAGAACAGAGAAACTCAGCCATACATATACATGTGTCCATTCTCCCTTAATTGTCATGGATTTGATTTAGGTCATACATGAATGGTCATCTGAGTTATATTCACCCATTCCAGTCCATTTTAGTTCGCTGATTCCTAGAATGTTGATGTTCAACTCTTGCCATCTTCTATTTGACAACTTGCAATTTGCCTTGATTCATGGACCTCCCATTCCAGGTTCCTATGCAATATTGCTTTTTACAGCATCAGACCTTGCTTCTATCACCAGTCACATCCACAACTGGATGTTGTTTTTGCTTTGGCTCCACCCCTTCATCTTTCTGGAGTTATTTCTCCACTGATCTCCAGTAGCATATTGGGCACCTACTGACCTGTGGAGTTCCTCTCTCAGTATCCTATCATTTTGCCTTTTCATACTGTTTATGGGGTTCTCAAGGCAAGAATACTGAAGTGGTTTACCATTCCCTTCTCCAGTGGACCATATTCTGTCAGACCTCTCCATCATGACCCATCCGTCTTGGGTGGCCCCACACAGCATGGCTTAGTTTCATTGAGTTAGACAAGGCTGTGGTCCGAGTGATCAGATTGACTAGTTTTCTGTGATTATGGTTTCACTGTGTCTGCCCTCTGATGCCCTTTCTCAGTGCCTACTGTCTTACTTGGGTTTCTCTTACCTTGGACTTGGGGTATTTCTTCACGGCTGCTCCAAAAAGTGCAGCCTGTGCTCCTTACCTTGGATGAGTTGCCCTTCCTGACCTTGAACATGGGGTAGCTGTCCTAGGCCACTGCCCATGACCTCAGACGTGGGGTAGCTCCTCTTGGCCACTCCTGTGCCATTATATCTACTACTGTGGGCAGGAATCCCTTAGAAGAAATGGAGTAACCATCATGGTCAACAAAAGAGTCTGAAATGCAGTACTTGGATGCAATCTCAAAAATGACTGAATGATCTCTGTTCATTTCCAAGGAAAACCATTCAATATCATGGTAATCCAAGTCTATGCCCCAACCAGTAATGCTGAAGAAACTGAAGTTGAAGGGTTTTATGAAGACCTAAAAGACCTTTTAGAACTAATACCCAAAAAAGATGTCCTTTTCATTATAGGGGACTGGAATGCAAAAGTAGGAAGTCAAGAAACACCTGGAGTAACAGGCAAATTTGGCCTTGGAATATGGAATGGAGCAGGGCAAAGGCTAATAGAGTTTTGCCAAGAGAACGCACTGGTCATAGCAAACACCCCCTTCCAGCAACACAAGAGAAGACTCTACACATGGACATGACCAGATGGTCAACACCGAAATTAGATTGATCATATTCTCTGCAGCCAAAGATGGAGGAGCAATATATACAGTCAGCAAAGACATGACTGGGAGCTGACTGTGACTCAGATCATGAACTCCTTATTGTCAAATTCAGACTTAAATTGAAGAAAGTAGTGAAAACCACTAGACCATTCAGGCATGACCTAAATCAAATCCGTTGTGATTATACAGTGGAAGTAAGAAATAGATTTAAGGGACTAAATCTGATAGACACAGTGCCTGATGAACTATGGAATGAGGTTGGTGACACTGTACAGGAGACAGGGATCAAGACCATCTCCATGGAAAAGACATGCAAAAAGGCAAAATGGTTGTCTGAGGAGGCCTTACAAATAGCTGTGAAGAGAAGAGAAGAGAAGTGAAAAGCAAAGGAGAAAAGGAAAGATATACCCGTTTGAATGCAGAGTTCCAAAGAATAGCAAGGAGAGATAAGAAAGCCCTCTTCAGTGATCAATGCAAAGAAATAGAGAAAAACAACAGAATGGGAAAGACTGGAGATCTCTTCAAGAAAATTAGAGATACCAAGGGAACATTTCATGCAAAGATGGGCTTGATAAAGGACAGAAATGGTATGGACTGAACAGAAGCAGAAGATATTAAGAAGAGGTGTCAAGAATACACAGAACTGTACAAAAAAGATTTTTACAACCCAGATAATCACGATGATGTGATCAATCACCTAGAGCCATACAACCTGAAATGTGAAGTCAAGTGGGCCATCACTATGAACAAAGCTAGTGGAGGTGACTGAATTCCAGTTGAGCTATTTCAAATCCTGGAAGATGATGCTGTGAAAGTGCTGCACTCAATATGCCAGCAAATTTGGAAAACTCAGCAGTGGCCACAGGACTGGAAAAGGTCAGTTTTCATTCGAGTCCCTAAGAAAGGCAATGCCAAAGAATGCTCAGGCTACTGCACAATTGCACTCATCTCACCCACTAGTAAAGTAATGCTCAAAATTCTGCAAGTGAGGCTTCAGCAATACATGAACCGTGAACTTCCAGATGTTCAAGCTGGTTTTAGAAAAGGCAGAGGAACCAGAGATCAAATTGCCAACATCCGCTGGATCATGGAAAAAGCAAGAGAGTTCCAGAAAAACATCTATTTCTGCTTTATTGACTATGCCAAAGCCTTTGACTGTGTGGATCACAATAAACTGTGGAAAATTCTGAAAGAGATGGGAATACCAGACCACCTGACCTGCCTCTTGAGAAACCTATATGCAGGTCAGGAAGCAACAGTTAGAACTGGACATGGAAAAACGAACTGGTTCCAAACAGGAAAAGGAGTACGTCAAGGCTATATATTATCACCCTGCTTGTTTAAATTATATGCAGAGTACATCATGAGAAATGCTGGGCTGGAAGAAGTACAAGCTGGAATCAAAATTGCTGGGAGAAATATCAATAACTTCAGATATGCAGATGACACCACCCTTATGGCAGAGAATGAAGAGGAACTAAAAAGCCTCTTGATGAAAGTGAAAGAGGAAAGTGAAAAAGTTGGCTTAAAGCTCAACATTCAGAAAACGAAGATCATGGCATCTGGTCCCATCACTTCGTGGGAACAGATAGGGAAATAGTAAAAACAGTGTCAGACTTTATTTTTCTGGGCTCCAAAATCACTGCAGATGGTGACTGCAGCCATGAAATTAAAAGATGCTTACTCCTTGGAAGCAAAGTTGTGACCAACCTAGATAGCATATTCAAAAGCAGAGACATTACTTTGCCAACAAAGGTCTGTCTAGTCAAGGTTATGGTTTTTCCAGTGGTCATGTATGGATATGAGATTTGGACTGTGAAGAAAGCTGAGCACCAAAGAATTGATGCTTTTGCTGTGGTGTTGGAGAAGACTCTTGAGAGTCCCTTGGACTGCAAGGAGATCCAAGCAGTCCATCCTAAAGAGATCAGTCCAGAATATTCTTTGGAAAGACTGATGCTGATGCTGAAACTCCAATACTTTGTCTACCTCATGTGAAGAGTTGAGTCATTGGAAAAGATCCTGATGCTGGGAGGGATTGGGGGCAAGAGGAGAAGGGGATGATAGAGGATGAGAAGGTTGGATGGCATCACCCACTCAATGGACATGAGTTTGGTAAACTCCGGGAGTTGGTGATGGACAGGGTAGCCTGGCGTACTGCAAGTCATTGGGTCGCTAAGAGTCAGACACGAATGAGTGACTGAATTGAACTGGTACATAAATGGTCTAGTGGTTTTCCCCACTTTCTTCAATTTACATGTGAATTTTGCCATAATGAGTTCATGATCTGAGCCACAGTCACCTCCCTGTCTTGTTTTGCTGACCGTATAGAGACAGCTTCTCCATCTTCAACTGCAAAGAATTCAATCAATCTGATTTTGTCATTGGCCTTCTGATGGTGTCCACGTGTAGAATAGTCTCTTGAATTGTTGGAAGAGGGTGTTTGCTATAATCAGTGTGTTCTCTTGGCAAAACTCTGTTAGTTTTGCCCTACTTCATTTTTTACTCTAAGACTAAACTTGTCTGTTACTCCAGGTGTCTCTTGACTTCCTACTTTTGCACTCCAGTCCCCTTTGTTGAAAAGGACATCTTTTTCTGGTGTTAGTTCTAGAGGATCTTGTAGGTCTTCACAGCACTGTTCATCTTCAGATTCTTTGGCATAAGTGGTTGGGACATAGACTTGGATTACTGTAATATTGAATGGTTTGCCTCAGAAATAAAGAGAGATTATTCTGTCATTTTTAAGATTGTGCCCAAGTACTGCATTTCAGACCCTTTTGTTGACTCTGAAGGCTACTCCATTTCTTCTAAGGGATTCTTGCCCAGTAGTAGATATAATGGTCATCTGAATTAAATTCACCCTTTCTGGTCCATTTTAGTTCACTGATTGCTAAAATGTTGATGTTCATTCTGGCCATCTCCTGTTAGACCACTTCCAATTTACTTTGAATCATGGACCTAACATTCCAGGTTCTTATGCAAGGAACCTTGTTGTTCTTTACAGCATCGGACTTTACCTCGACCACCAGACACACACAGCTTGGCATTATTATTGCAAAATTGAAACTTAAACTTAACAAAGTAGGGTAAACACTAGCCATTCAGATACAGCCTACATCAAATCCCTTGTGATTATACAGTGGAAGTGAAAAATTGATTAAAGGGATTAGATCTGATAGATAGATTACCTGAAGAATTATAGATGAAGGTTCATAGCATTGTAGAGGAGGCAGTGATCCAAACCATCCCCAAGAAAAAGAAATGCAAAAAGGAAAAATGGTTGTTTGAGGAGGACTTACAGATAGCTGAGAAAAGATGAGAAGTGAAAGGCAGAGGAGAAAGATATATCCATTTGAATACAGAGTTCCAAAGAATAGCCAGGAGAGATTTGAGAGCCTTCCTAAGTTATCAATGCAAAGAAATAGAGGGAAACAAGAATGGGAAAGACTAGAGATCTCTTCAAGAAAGTCAGAGACACCAAGGAAACCTTTCATACAAAGATGGGCACACTAATGGACAGAAGCAGGATGGAAATAACAGAAGCAGAAGATACTAAGAAGAGGTGGCAAGAATACACAGAACTATACAAAAGAGATCTTAATGACTCAGACAATTACGATGGTGTGATCATTCACCTGGACGTCCTAGAATGTGAGGTCGAGTTGGCCTTAAGTAATATCCCTATGAACAAAGCTAGTTGAGCTGTTGAAATTTCAGCTGAGTTATTTCAAATCCTAAAAGATGCTTTGAACACACTGCATTCAATATGCCAGCAAATTTGGAAAATTCAGCAGGGGCCACAGGACTGGAAAAGTTTGGTTTTTATTCCAATCCCAAAGACAGGCAATGCCAAAGAATGTACAGCAAAATTGCACTCATTTCACACAATAGCAAAGTAATGCTAAAAATTCTCCAAGCTAGGCTTCAACAGTACATGAACCAAGAATTTCTAGGTGTTTAAGCTGGATTTAGAAAAGACAGAGAAACCAGAGATCAAATTGCCAACATCTGTTGGAGCATAGAAAAAGCAAGAGAACTTCAGAAAAACATCTACTTCTGCTTCATTGACTATGTTAAAGCCTTTGACTGTGTGGATCACAACAAACTATGGAAAATTATTAAAGAGATGGGAATAGCAGACCACCTTACCTGCCTCCTGAGAAAACTGTATGCAAGTCAAGAAGCATCAGTTAAAACCTGACATGGAACAATGAACTGGTTCCTAAGAGGGAAAGGAGCACATCAAGGCTGTATATTGTTACTCTGCTTATTTCACTTATATGCAGAGTACATTATGTGAAATGCTGAGCTAGATGAAGCACAAGCTGGAATCCAGATTGCCAGGAGAAATATCAGTAACCTCAGATATGCAGATGATACCATTCGAATGGCAGAAAACAAAGAAGAACTAAAAGGGCTCTTGAAGGTTAAAGAGGAGAGTGAATAAAACTCTACGTTCAAAAAACCAATATCATGGCATCCCGTCCAATCACTTCATGGCAAATAGTTGCGGAAACAAAACAGTGACAGGCTTTATTTTCTTGGGCTCCAGAATCACTTCAGATGGTGACTGCAGCCATAAAATTAAAAGACCCTTGCTCCTAGGAAGAAAAACTATGACAAACCTAGACTGTATATTAAAAAGCAGAGACATTACTTTGTCAACAAATGTCTGCCTAGTCAAAGCTATGGTTTTATCCAGTAGTCAGGTGTGGATGTGAGATTTGGACCATATAAAAGGCTTTTTATTGTCCATAAATTGATGATTTTGAACTGTGGTGCTGGAAAAAACCTCTTGAGAGTCCCTTGGACAGCCAGGAGATCAAATTAGTCAATTCTAAATATTCATTAGAAGGACTGATGCTGAAGCTGAAACTCCGATATTTTAGCCACCTGAAGTGAAGAGCCGACTCACTAGAAAAGTCCGTGATACTGGTAAAGATTGAAGGCAGGAGGAGAAGGGGATGACTGAGGACAAGATGTTTGAATGGCATCACCGCCCAATGGGCATAAGTTTGAGCAAGCTCCAAGAGCTGTTGAAGAATATGGAATCCTGGCATGCTGCAGTCCGTGGGGTCACAAAGAGCTGGACATGACTGAGTGAATAAACAACAATTCTACTCTGCCCTCCACTATTCCTCTCTCATAAGTTCATTGTCTAAGACTGTGAGTCTATTTTTGTTTTGTAAATAAGTTCATTTGTATCATTTCTTTTGAGAGTCTACACATAAGGAATATAATACAATAGTTCTCTGTCTTATTTCACCCAGTCTGACAATCTCTAGATCCATCCATGTTGCTGCCTATGGCATTATTTCATTCTTTTTAATTGCTGAAAAATATTCCATTGTATGTATATATTACTGCATCATCTTTATCTATTTTTCTGTCGATGGGCATTTAGGCTGCTTCTATATTTGACTATTGTAAATAGTGCTGCGATGAACATTTGCGTGCACTTATCTTTTCCAATATAGTTTTCTCTGGATATATGCCCAAGACTGGGATGGTTTGATCAAATGGTAGCTCTATTTTTAGTTTTCTAGGAATCACCATACTGTTCTCCAGTTGGTACAGCCCCCTTTACTCTTTTCCTCATCCCCCTTTGACTATGACCTGGAGATTATGAGGGCTAAATACCCTCATAAGTCAGAGATGTCTGACTTAAAGCATGTGCTCTATTTTGCTTTGTTGCCTTTATAATAATAACTGTAATGGGATTTTAAGTATAAAACGTTGTCTAATTTAGAATCAAATGGATAACATCTCAAAGTTGAAGCCAGGAAGGCTCTTAAGAGGATCAGAGTATCATGGAGCCTGCAGTAGCCATGGCCATAACCTTAACATACACTTACAAAGACTTTTGCTATAATTCTCTTTTATGCTACCTAAGCTGAATCATTTATGAGTTAATTCTATACCACACAATATAGTAATAAAGATGCTGCCCTTGTATTTTAAAGTGTGGCCTTTTATAAGAGAATATAGATTGAGGGCAATATTTAAAATGACAAAAATATCCTGTATATTATTTTTAAAAAGCATCTAAAAACCTTGTGAACAATTAAAAGATTAGATATTCTTTCTCATGACACAAATACTTCATTCAACAACTCTTTCACACTTACAAGTTGTAATAAATATCTCATATGAATGGCTCAGAAATGCATTCTCTCCCTTCTGTTTCCCCACAGTTTCCAACCCTAATCCTACCTAAGAAGGAATGAATGTTAATAGGAGGAGAAAAAGTGATCACAGGGTCAGTCCTGAATGAGGGCTTAGATAAGTTTGAAAAATCTCTTTGATGAAAGATAAATCATCATCAGGGATAAATCACATACAAAGCAAGATATTTGCTGCTGCTGCTGCTGCTGCTGCTAAGTCGCTTCAGTCGTGTCCGACTCTGTGCGACCCCAGAGACAGCAGCCCACCAGGCTCCCCTGTCCCTGGGATTCTCCAGGCAAGAACACTGGAGTGGGTTGCCATTTCCTTCTCCAATGCATGAAAGTGAAAAGTGAAAGTGAGGTCACTCAGTCATGTCCGACTCCTAGCAACCCCATGGACAGCAGCCTGCCAGGCTCCTCCGTCCATGGGATTTTCCAGGCAAGAGTACTGGAGTGGGGTGCCATTGCCTTCTCCAAGTACCATATTTAAGCAAAGCCAAATGACATTTCCTGTTATCTGGATATCAGTTCAGTTCAGTTCAGTTCAGTCGCTCAGTCATGTCCGACTCTTTGCGACCCCATGAATCGCAGCCCGCCAGGTCTCCCTGTCCATCACCATCTCCCGGAGTTCACTCAGACTCACGTCCATCCAGTCGGTGAGGCCACATAGCCATCTCATCCTCTGTCATCCCCTTTTCCTCCTGCCCCCAAGTAACATTCAAAATATTTAGCCTTGACCTCTGAGAACATGTGAATATTTGCTAGTGGTAATAATAGTGTCCTTGATTACCTAACCATTTTCCTAGCTAGGAGAAATAAAGGCATGTCATAATTTATGCTAAACCAGAAAGAGTGCTTAGAAAATGAACAAACCGTAAGAAACCCTCAGGAAAAAAGAAAGCAATGGGTGAAGGCCCTAATGCAGAATGAGCACTAAGCCATTGGGAAGGTCTGCTCATGGCTCTTAGAGAGCCACGTGGCTTTAGCAGGCCATGTTAGAGTTTGTTTTCTAATTACCACACATGCATGAGTATTTGGACCATATTATCTCTGAGCTCCATTAGATCTCATGGTATGTGTTATTTGCTTTGGTGAAAGCTGTCCCTTTCCTTCTAAACATACACACACAGACACACACACATGCACACACACATGTGCATGTGCACGCATGCACACACACACACACATACGTTACCTCTGCAATTACTGCGAATATTGGGAAAATGTTCTTTCAGTTCAGAGATCAACTGAAACTTTAAGTGATATTTTCTTTAATTCTCTGGTCACTTTTAGGTATAACAGTTGTATCTAGAATGAACATTCACTTGCATCTCCAGTTGATGTCTCCTCTGCTTCCTAAACCCTCAATCCCGCATGGGCATTGGCCAGAGGGATGTGGACCTGTCTTCCTCCCCATTTAAAAAAAATTCTATTATTTATATTGTTATTTTTTAATTGTTAGTTTTTGGCCATGCCATGTGGCATATGGGATCTTAGTTCCCTGACTAAGGATCAAACCCACACACCCTCCATTGGAACTGTGAAGTCCTAACTATTGGTCTGCCAAGAAAGTCCCCCTCTTCCTTTCCATTTTACAAATGTTTTCTTCCTTCTTTGATTGGAGTGAGGACTCCAGAGGCTGAAAGGGAACCATGTCTTGCTGCTGTAGTTTTCTTTGGTCACTACTGCTTCTGTGGCCGAGACTATTATCCCAAGATCCCCTTTGCAGCTTATGTCACAGTGCTGGTTCTCAGGCAAGTTCATTTGTGGGTCACCTAGGGGCCCTGAGGGCTCCACTGTGCTTATACCTCTGAAGAGAGACCCTCTCTGACTTAAACTTTTCTGGTGCCCTTCACTCCTGCTCTGGGAGGAGAAGATGTTTGCTGCTGGAGTCAGATCTCTTGGGTCACATAGCAACAAGCTGGTTCAAGCTAGGCTAATATCTATAGTATTCATTTCATTCTCTACAAGCTCAGTTTTCTTCTTGGATCCTCCTCTCTGCCCTGTTTTATCTCTTTTCAATTATCTGCCTTCCTCACACTTCCCTTGCTCACAAAAGTCCAGTCGGCAAGTAGGAAAGTTTACCATGTAGGCAGATGCCAAACCAGGACTTGGGGTGTCAGTCTCAGTTATAACAGACTCTCTTTAATCTCTACAAGTAAATCTCTTGGAATTTCACATTTATGGGAGGAAGCTGTAGCATTGTAAATAAAAGCAGAAAAAAAGCCACAATACTCACTTTGAAGCTGGCACATCTAATTCAGCTCTAACTGCATGTTACCATATTATTACACCAACTGAGGAAGAAGCAGGTAGAAGTATCATTTTGTTGTTTGTTGATGTGGATAGTATACATGTGTGTGTCTGCAATGCTTTACAATCTCAAGAGGCCTAGTAATAATGCGTTTCTGTTCTTTTTAGGGTGCTTTCAGGCTAACTCTCCCTGGGTTTTACCAAAGTGGGCAATTAGGGTAACAGTGTAAAGCTCACTTCACATCCTGCTATTCCACACTGAAGTGCAGGTTATTCTTTCTATGAGATCATTTCACCAAGTTCACCAGGAAAAACTTACTCCTCATGGTTATTCGTTTAGTAGAAGAAGGAGGAACATATTGACTAGAAGAACTCAAGAAAGTTCAGTTCAGTCACTCAGTCTTTGCAAACCGATGGACTGCAGCACGCCAGACTTCTCTGTCCATCAACAACTCCTGGAGCTTACTTAAACTCATGTCCATTGAGTCGGTGATGCCGTCCAACCATCTCACCCTCTGTCATCCCTTTCTCCTCCTGCCTTCAATCATCCCCAGCATCAGGGTCTTTTCCAATGAGTCAGTTCTTCACATCAGGTGGCCAAAGTATTGGAGTTTCAGCTTCAGCATCAGTCCTTCCAAAGAATATTCTGGACTGATCTCCTTTAGGATGGACTGCTTAGATTTCCTTGCTGTCCAAGGGACTCTCAAGACTCTTCTCCAACTCAAGGAAGAGATGACAACAAAACTATGGGAAAGCAGGGTGCTCTAATCCCCTAAAGATGGAAATCAGGAAAAAGATACTTCAAAGGTTCTTAGTTAATCTTTTATCTCTCTTCTCTGTAAATGAGCAGCTTCTTAACATGTTGGGAAATGTGACAGCCAAAACCATATATGTCACATATAAAAAAAATTCAAAAATCATGGGTGGGGTCTAGTTTTTAGAAATTTGATAAGAATCTCACTTTAAACCAATTGATTATGGACAGTAAGGTAGCATCCTGAAAGTCTATTTGAATTTGTATTGTATAATATACAATAGTATATGAAAAAACTCAATGTCCATCAACTGATGAATGAATACATAAAATGTCTTAAATGTATACAATGGAATATCATTTGATGATAAGGAAATAAATATATTACATGTGAATATACTTTGGAAATCATGATGTCAGAAAATATGTCAAAATATGTCAGAAAGAGCTTCATACTGTTCATTTATATTACATGTTCAGAATAGACAAATCGACAGAGACAAAAAGACTAGTTTCTGCCTAGAATGTTTTGAGAGAGGACAAATGTAAAGTTAGACTGGTGATTATTGTTTAATCTTATGAATTTATGAATGAAAAAATTCTATTCACTTTAAATGGGTGATCTGTACAGTGTCTGAATTATATGTCTATAAAGCTGTTAACAAAATAAAACAACAAATATACATGGAATTCCTCTGAACCAGGACAGTTGATCTTATAGGTAGCTTTCCTACCATGTTACATTGACTTTCTTCTAGAATGCATCCTAGATTCACAAGGGGTCCAGATTCTTTAGACAATAGCATAAATTTTGCTAGAATGGAATTGATTTTTCTTCATGAACATCGACATATGATACCAATACCTTCTTTACATACACTTGTCATGAATGAGCTCATATGCTAATAACTTATTGGGCCAGAAGAATGTGTGAAATTTAAGTCTGCCTCTTGAATGGGGGTGAGGAAAGTGAATGTCCAGGAAATGATCAAGAGCAAGCATTTGGTTGTGGGAATGAATTATTATAAGTTGTATCTGTATCTTTAACTATTTGATATTTGCATAGATATTCATGCTCATCAGGGTGATAAGTCAGATAATTCCTTAGGGTATATGAGTTATCCTGAGAGAAGGCTGAACATTCCGTAATATGCAGGGCATGATAAGAACACCCAAGTGTGGTCATATACCGGCAGGATGTTGTGATATGTTGCAATTTATGCATAACTATAAATGTGGATTATATTATCTAGTTTCATCGACTTCTACGCTCATCAAATAACCAAGTGTCTGAGAAAATTTCCTTGAAAAAAAGCCACAGAAAATATTGAATAATGCCTATGTAAACAAAGCAACAGGACATCTGCAGAACTGACATATCTCCCCCTAACATAAGCTCTTTGTCAACCAGGTTTTGAAGTAAAACAATCAGAATTAGGCACCTCTGGCAAAAACCTGACCAAGGTTTTTTAAACCATCAAGAAGATACTTTGAAATCTGGATTTCTATCCACTATTGTTAGTGGTAAAATTTCCCTTAAATACACGCTGTGCCTTGAATGATTAGATAGTGATGCTTGGAAGGCACAAAGCAACCGGGAAAGCTTTTTGGAAATATGTGCCCAGAATGCAAAGAAAAAAAAGAGTATATATTTTTAAGAACATTATGTGGAATTAAAATGAGCATTTTACACAATTTCATTAAGCTTAATAAACATAAAACTTTCTTATTTAATAGTGAAAAGCAAGAGAGAAGAGAAGTAAATCCGACCACCAAATAACATTGAATAAAACCTTATTCTTCCTGGCTCTGTTCAAAATGTCGAAGAGAATACATGGCAAATGTCTTGTTAATGAACCAATCTCATTTCTTTGTTCTTCAGTATTTTTGGAAGATAATGATAAAGACAAATGTGATAAGGACATGAACAAATGACTATAATGATAGATCATAAGAGAGGAAAGATCATAAATGACAGCAAGGATGAAAACATTGACCAGAAGTGAAAGTTCAGCTGCATAGTTCAACTGAATGTTATAGATATTTCTAGAATGACTCAATTTATGAGACTTTTTAAAAATTACAGTGAACAGCTAACTTTTTGTGAGCTGCTTTTCTGGTTTCAGTAGTCAAAGACTCAGAACAGGTGAAGAAAATGTCTTAAAAATCTGTTCCTTTCATTAGAGCAAAAAAAAAAAAAAGTGTTTTTTTGTTTTGTTTTGTTTTTTTGCAAATTTTTCTTTTAATACTGATGGAATGACTGCTTTACTTAAAACACAATTTCTCATAAAGTCATAAAAATAGCACCACACACGAAAATTATACATTGCATTATTCATAGGCAAGTTATTTCAGTGGAAAAGTTTTGTCAAAAATGGTCAAAGTACTGCATGAGGTCAATTTTTCATTAAAAAAAAAGACATTTAAAATGTATATCTTTTTAAAAAATGCCTTGTAATAGATTAAAAGTGAAAGAAAGAATATCTTTTGTATCATGCAGAAGTTCTCATGTTACCTCATGAAAAAATACTTGGAAGAATTGCATACTTATGTATTTTCCTTTTATTAAGAAGACAAGGGTTTCAAATTTGTGAACTTGTGTGTATGTGTGTATGTGTGAGAGAGGTAAGTGAGTCATTAACACTCTATCTACCAGAGAGCACTATACCACACCCTAGAAAGAAAGACAAATGAATGGATGAATAAATATTTAATCTAGTGCTTATAGGCAAAACTGATAGTTTAACAGAGAATTGGAAAGTAACTGCTTTCAGTAGAAAAGAAAAAAGGAAAAAATGATGCTCCAGAGACAAGATTTTTCAATTGTGTTTCAAAATGTTTCATAATTAAGTAATTTTGACCAAAAACAAGTATGTCACCTATAAAATTTATTTTATGCCTATATTTTAAATTAAAGAGAGAATTTCATGCTCTGTTTTCAAAATTAAGAACTATAGTAGGGTTTGGATTGATTCATTATAAATATGAACTTGCAGTTACCTTCAACTAGTTTGCAAGGATAGTAACATGGACATTTCCAAATCAAATTTTAAGAAAAGAAAAAAAAAGGCTTTGTGCTTTGTGTATTATGTGGTTGGAACTAACCAACCATTGAGTAATTGGATTTAACAGGATGGCCAATAATGTACTTCTTTTATTTGGATCCACATATCCTAGTAATATTTACGCTAGTAAAGTAATGCTTAAAATTCTCCAAGCCAGGCTTCAGCAATATATGAACCGTGAACTTCCTGATGTTCAAGCTGGTTTTAGAAAAGGCAGAGGAACCAGAGATCAAATTGCCAACATCTGCTGGATCATCAAAAAAGCAAGAGAGTTCCAGAAAAACATCTATTTCTGCTATATTGACTATGCCAAAGCCTTTGACTGTGTGGATCACAATAAACTGTAGAAAATTCTGAAAGAGATGGGAATACCGGAACACCTGATCTGCCTCTTGAGAAATCTGTATGCAGGTCAGGAAGCAACAGTTAGAACTGGACATGGAACAACAGACTGGTTCCAAATAGGAAAAGGAGTATGTCAAGGCTGTATATTGTCACCCTGTTTATTTAACTTATATGCAGAGTACATCATGAGAAACGCTGGACTGGAAGAAACACAAGCTGGAATCAAGACTGCCGGGAGAAATACCAATAACCTCAGATATGCAGATGACACCACCCTTCTGGCAGAAAGTGAAAAGGAACTAAAAAGCCTCTTGATGAAGGTGAAAGTGGAGAGTGAAAAAGTTGGCTTAAAGCTCAACATTCAGAAAATGAAGATCATGGCATCAGGACCCATCACATCATGGGAAATAGATGTGGAAACAGTGGAAACAGTGGCAGACTTTATTTTTTTGGGCTCCAAAATCACTGCAGATGGTAACTGCAGCCATGAAATTAAAAGACGCTTACTCCTTGGAAGGAAAGTTATGACCAACCTAGATAGCATATTCAAAAGCAGAGACGTTACTTTGCCAACAAAGGTTCGTCTAGTCAAGGCTATGGTTTTTCCTGTGGTCATGTATGGATGTGAGAGTTGGACTGTGAAGAAGGCTGAGCGCTGAAGAATTGATGCTTTTGAACTGTGGTATTGGAGAAGACTCTTGAGAGTCCCTTGGACTGCAAAGAGATCCAACCAGTCCATTCTAAAGGAGATCAGCCCTGAGATTTCTTTGGAAGGAATGATGCTAAAGCTGAAACTCCAGTACTTTGGCCACCTCATGTGAAGAGTTGACTCATTGGAAAAGACTCTGATGCTGGGAGGGATTGGGGGCAAGAGGAAAAGGGGACAGCAGAGGATGAGATGGCTGGATGGCATCACTGACTCGATGGACATGAGTCTGAGTGAACTCTCGGAGTTGGCGATGGACAGGGAGGCCTGGGGTCCTGCGATTCATGGGATCGCAAAGAGTCGGACACGGCTGAGGGACTGATCTGATCTGATTCTAGTAATAAATCTTTTTTTTCCCTTTTTACAGCCTTTAAAACAAGTCTTCAAACAAATGGAACTTAGAATTATATGGTCACAGAGTTATATCACAAAACATTAAACCAATATTTTCAAAAATCATAAAGCATATTCATGTCATGCTCACCAAATAAATTTTAAGGAGAATAAAAATATTTTTGAACAATTTATAAATACATATAAGTGGAATAATTTTTTAAAAATTACTATTAGTTTCAATTACCTTAAATTTGTTTTTAGTCTTCTATAATGCATAGTTATTAATATACCAAAATTCTACAACCTGAGATAAATCAGTTCTAATGAGGTGGATGAAACTGGAGCCTATTATACAGAGTGAAGTAAGCCAGAAAGAAAAACACCAATACAGTACACTAATGCATATATATGGAATTTAGAAAGATGGTAACAATAACCCTGTGTACGAGACAGCAAAAGAGACACTGATGTATAGAACAGTCTTATGGACTCTGTTGCAGAGGGAGAGGGTGGGAAGATTTGGGAGAATGGCATTGAAACATGTATAATATCATGTATGAAATGAGTTGCCAGTCCAGGTTCGATGCACGATACTGGATGCTTGGGGCTGGTGCACTGGGATGACCCAGAGGGATGATATGGGGAGGGAGGAGGGAGGAGGGTTCAGGATGGGGAACACATGTATACCTGTGGCGGATTCATTTCGATATTTGGCAATACTAATACAATTTTATAAAGTTTAAAAATAAAATAAAATTAAAAAAAATAAAATAAAATAAATAGACTTAACAATGATTAAGAATGTAATGTATACATTTTGAAAGAAGTCTAGAGTTAGGCAGTGCTACAGTTAGTTCAGTATGTGTGTGCATTATGTGTGTGTGTGTGTTTGTGTATGCTCAGTCATGTCCAATTCTTTGCCACCCTGTGGAGTGCAGCCCACCAGGCTCCTCTCTCCATGGGAGTTTCCAAGCAAGAATACTGGGGTGATTTGCTACTTCCTCCTCCATGGGGTCTTCCAGACCCAAGGACTGAACTGGCATCTCCTGCATCTCCTGCTTTGCAGGTGGATCCTTTACCACTAAGCTGATGGGGAAACCAGTTAGTCCAGTAGCTCAGATAATTTCCTCAGGAATCTTCTATTCAGCAATTCCACTGTTCTCACTATTCTGACATGTGCAGCCTCCATGATAGCTGCATCATGTCCTTAAACTACTGTCTCCAAGGATAGCACAGAAATGGTCAACACAAAAAGACAGTTCTTGGTAGAAACACTCTTTTTCAATGAAGAAAATCTCTGGAAATTTCTAACAGATATCTTCTTGAGTTTGCTTGGTCCTGACTGATTTCCATGATTATGTTTGGACCAAACCGCTGGCAGCAGCAAAGAGAACAGCCATGGTCTACTGAGCCTAAGTGTGTTTCATGCCCAAGGACTAGACAAATCACCTAAGTGAAATGGGTTTTCTGCCAATAAGAAAAAAGAGTTTTCTGTCAGGTAGACAACTAAGTTTCTGCACCTGTAATACATTAGTATAGTATGTCTTGTATATGATTTATGAGGAAATAAATATGCCTATATTGGCATTTTGTGCTCTTTATTTATTTATTTATGTTTTCTGATAATTGTATGCTATCAAGAAAGTTTTACAGTTGTGGCTATACTTTAATCCCAGTGATATTTGTAAAAGAATGATCTAATTTAAAAGTTTCTAATTAATCATTTAAAAAGTGAATTAAAAATAAATCACCAGTAAGTGAATAAAAATTCTGTCTAAGAGGATTAAGAATAGGGAATGACTTGAGTAGTTTAGTCTTTGTTTTCATTTTTAATATGACATTTGTGTTTGAAGGGAAACTACTGAGAATTCTAAACAGCTCAAACTAACTGGACCTAAAACTATCAAAAAATATTAGGAAAATATCTATAGTAGCTGTCACTTCAAATGAATAAATGAGACATCTTAAAAATAGACTTGGCAATATAAGGCCTAAGTCTTAGATTATAAATGGCCCAGAGAAAATACTGGGTTTTTCTTTAACTCCTATCCTGGAATAAGGGATCTTTATAAGAAGTGAATTGTTAGTTCATTAAATGTTTAGCATTAAATGGTATATTCATTAAATGTAAATTAATTTCAAGCAAACATTAAATTAGAGCCATGTAGTTAGTAAATCAACAATATTTATGTGCTGAGATTTACAAAAGAGGCTATAGTCCTTAAGAACACAGAGAGTGAGTCCAGTGAGGGTAACAGGACAAATACAAACAGAAAAGATTTAACTAAGAATATATAATGGGAAAATATACAAAGTAAATGTCAATCCATCCATCTCTAATGAACTGAATATATAAATACTTGAAGAAAGCTGAAGAAAATTGAATAACTGAAGTCAAATGGAAGCATTCAGTAGAAGTTATAAGTGATGTCAACAGCTGACTTGTGCATTAAGAGCACAGCAGACTTGCGGCTGAAAAACAGAGTGATCATACATCCATCCCCGTTGGCTTGGAAGAGTTCTAATTGGTGTGGACTATCCCAATATCCTGATTTAGAATTCTTTCTTTTTTTTAAAGCTGAATATTATTACTAAAATTTGCTCTTACATAGATGAGATAGTTTTGGTAGGTCTCTGCTTTATATTTCCAGCCTTGTAATAACTTCCTCTAATAGTGAATTAAACACATGTGTAGTGGACATAGTTTTCATTTTTATATGTGGATAAAGAGCAAACAGTGGTATCCTGCCACTCATTTTCCAGTTGTTCCGTATGCAGAGTAGTTACCTTTTTCCTTTCGAGACAAAAGCATCAAGGCACTTGCTGATAAACCATGAGTACTGAAATAAGGTGCTGCACAGGCTGCATCGTGCTGTCACTTCAGTCATGTCTGACTCTTTGTGACTCCATGGACCATAGCCCACCAGGCTCCTCTGTGCATGGAATTCTCCAGGCAAGAATACTGGAGTGGCTAGTCATTCTATTCTCCAGGGGATCTCCCTGACCCAGGAATCAAACTAGGGTCTCCTCATTGCAGGTGGATTCTTTACCAACTGAGCTATCAGGGAAGCCCCTATTGTTGTGGGACACATATAATTCACAAATATGTTCAAACAAGCTGCAGTATTCCCACATCTAAAATAGAAGTCCTTGCCAAAAAATATTTTTATACATACTCACATAAATGAACTACAACATTTTTCTGATGCTACTGATATTGAATAAAACATTCTGGTAGCATAACATTCTCCTTTTATTGTGCAACATTAATCTTAGTTTGGATATATTTGAGCCTATAAAGAACTACGTCACAAATCAAACTGTTTCCTATATTTGTATTAAACTATTTTTAATATTTTTGGTTGTAATGTTTTAAATATTGGAAATCTTTTAAAATGTTTTATTGGAGCATAGTTTCTTTAGTGTTCTGTCAGTCTCCACTGTATAGCAAAGTGAATCAGCTGTACCTATACATATACCCCGTTTTTTGGATTTCCTTCCGATTTAGGTCACCACAAAGTGTACTGAATAGAGTTCTCTGTTCCATGGTAACTTCTCACTTATTATCTATTTTATACATAGTAGTATATATGTCGGAGAAGGCAATGGCACCCCACTCCAGTACTCTTGCCTGGAGAATCCCAGGGATGGGGGAGCCTGGTGGGCTGCCGTCTATGGGGTCACACAGAGTCGGACATGACTGAAGCGACTTAGCAGCAGCAGTAGCAGTAGCAGTATATATGTCAATCCCAGTCTCCCAATTCACCTACCCCCATCCCTTGTTTGTGTCCATGTTTGTTCTCTATGTTTGTATCTCTATTTTTATTTTTCAAATAAGTTCATCTGTATCATTTTTAGATTGGCACTTATAAGTGATTTTACATGATACTTTTTTCTCTTTATGACTGACTTCACTCTGTAGAACAGTCTCTAGGTCTATTCGCTTCTCTGGAAATGGCACAATTTCATTCCTTTTTATGTCTGAGTAATATTCCATTGCATATATGTACCACATCTTTTCCATCCATTCCTCTGCTGATGGACATTTAAGTAGCTTCCATGCCCTGACTACTGTAATTAGCACTGCAATGAACAATGGGGTGCATACATCTTTTTGAACTATAGATTTTTCTGAGTTTTTGTCTAACCTTATGTGGAAAGGTTAGAGGTATATAATTCTCTGCAGAGTAAGTTCAGTTTATCTCAGGAGTGAGATTGCTGGGTCACAAGCTTCTATTTTATAGTGCAAATTTGCATGGAACTCTAGTCAGCTACATGTGTAAGACATGTAATTTTGCCTTAGGTTTATTCTCATAGTAATCTTATTTCTAAGGTCTAGTAGTCAAATTACACTTGCATTTCCTCACAACATTATCTTTCTAGGTAAGATGCCAACACTTTTCTTCTCAGCCACCATCAATGTGAATTATTTCAAACTTGAGAAGCTGGGGATTACCTGCTCCATAAGAGACAGTACTGCAAAGACATGTCTTTAAAAAGTATACCATGTCCTTTACTGTTAGCATTAATTTCTGATATAGACTAAATAAATATTAAAATATCTGAAAGGATTAGGAAGTGCACACCTTGGAAAATACAATTGATGTTTTATTCAATTCATACACAGTGCTATAGCAGCAATTCATGACTCTAAAACCTCCTATGTTCAGCCAAGAAAACCATTCTTAGAACAAACTGTGTCTGTTGGATGCTCACAATGGTGAGATTCTAATGAGAATGTATCTGTGGATCAACAACTGATTTCTACCATTATCTGAGCACCATATGGCATAGCACTCATCATAATTTTAACATTTGTATTATCACAGTGAAGCCAGCTTATCTTCAATTCTCATTAAAGGAAAAAGAAAATTCCCAAATCCGCCCACAAAAGGTAAATATTGAAATAAGGAATCTTTGTACTATTACTACTGTTTGTGCTCTCCTACCAGTGTGTATTTTTCATGCACAGCAGGTAAAGTAAGAATTAGGGCATCAACAACAGTGACATGAATTTTTGTTTATCCTCAAGGAGCCAAATATAATAAAAAAAATATCTAAGCTAATTTCTGGGTAATGCATTCAGAATTTTTCTCATCCATGGACCACTGCTGTCTATAGAAGAAGCTTGATTGAATTACATTATTTCATACAAACTACACTGTGGAAGGAGATCTTCATACTTAACATTTCTGGGAAGTCAATAAGCAAAAGAATCAAGTGATTTTGACATCTGCTATTTAATGTCTTTACCAATATGCAAAAGAGAAAACTGAAGATTATTTAAAAGCAATAAGTAAAATATACTGCATATTATAAGACATGATAGCACTTGAATCCAGCTGCCCTTTGAAGAGATGAGTTATTTTACAGATGGCTCCCATCCGGCAATGCTGTTCTGTTTATAGGGCTGCAGGTGGTAGAATAGGACACGGGAACAGGGGTGGAAAGGTTAGAGCTATATAATTCTCTGCACAGTAAGTTCAGTAAATTAAATTAAGTTCCCAGCCTTCATTCCTTATCAGTACTGCCATCTAGAGTGACATGGAAAGTGTCATTTTGATGAGAGTTTAGTGCATGAAGTCGGTTTTTCATAATTTAGCATACAAGTCCAAAGGAAATAGCTTCCTTATTTACAGTTAAAATGGAAATACAGTTTCCATGTCAGTAAGACTGATATATGCAATTTAACTCACTTATACAAATTTTATGAACAACCATATATAGCCATTTATTTTATAAGTAGAATAATTTACATAATTAGGTTGATTAGGAATGAATGAAAATTAGGATGTGGATCAGCCAAGATAGAGAAGATAGCAACCAACCTCGTCTCAGTGACTTTCAGACAATAAAAAGTTGTTTTTTTTTCTTGATTAATCTAGGTGTAAAGTACAGGTTCAGAAGAGACATTCTTCTTTTCAAAGGACACCCAAGATTTGGGCAGACAGAGGCTTCACCGTCTTTAGATGTGGTCCTTTCACTAAAAGCCTCTGTGATTGTCAATGCAGGGAGAATTTGAGAGTCCTGCATTGGAAATCAAACAAGCAAGCCTAGAAATGATGTGCTCCTCTTTTGGCCATTTTTAATAGCAAAGCAAGGTACGTGTATGACTTCACAGGGGTGAGTAAATACAATGTGTCTGGAGAATAGAATCTGAAACGCTAGTGCTCAGCAGCAGTGCTACCAGGAGGAAAGCTGCACAGAGTGATGAAGTGATACTGTCCAAGCTGTGACACTCTAATAACACACCTGATATTTCAACATTTTTTCTGAGACATCTTTCCAAATGCCTTCCTAAAGGTATCACTGTGCAAGGCTACTTGAGGTAAATTTGAGAGTATAGTTAAAGGAGGGGAGAAATTATGATTAAATTTCAGAGAAAAAATACTGGTTAGCAAGATTCAAGACAAGTTTTTTTTTTTTTTTTTTTTCTTAGCAACTATACTACAGCCATTTATTGAAAGGCATAACACAGAAATGATATCAAATGATTACGAATTGATATGCTTTAGAACCCTAGGACATAAACTGTTGTTGGAAGTGGAGGGAAAAAGACAAACAGTGTCCCTATTCATAGCCAGACACCTTGACAAAATCATTAAATGAACCTCCCTAAATTTAAGTAGCAAATTCAAATACTTCATAATAAAACATTGGCTCATACTATGGTATTTTTCTACCCGTTATCTATATAGAATTTTTTTGGAAATGATGAAAAAGTTACTAAAATAGTTTCCTACTTGCTTTGGGTCTGAAAGTCTAAAAGTATCTATTGCCAAAATCTTTGTTATGACCTGTGGATTCTATGACTTTGCTCAATTAGATCAGTTAAAAAAAAATTAAATGTCCAGAAATATGGATAAACTTGAGAAAGCATGTACAAAACTATCAACGAAGCCATTACACATACTGTCACTGACCTAGTCTAGCAAAGTTGGCTTTTATTAAATGGCAGCTGTGCCTGATTAAAAAATTATGACTCCCCTCAGGAATCATGAGGGTCATTAAAAACCAAGTCATAAAACCCTCTGCTCCTGAAGGCACACTGACAGAGAACACTTCCTATTTCCTTATATAATTTAACTTTAACTACCATCATACCCAACATATACTTAAAAGATTTTTCTTAAATTGCAATTTTATCTCTTACACACATATCTCAAATTGTTAAATAATTACCTTCAACTAATAGTTGAAAAACACAAAAGACCTGAATTATAAATATAATCTGATAGTTGATTGCTTTAAATACTGTTTTTTTCTCAGATATATGAATGAGTTTTCAACTAATTTACTTCAATAAGAGTATTTGTTTATCTTTACCTTCACAGTTCTAAAAGAGATTGGATGAGAAAACAAGAATCTATCAATGAGTAAACAACCTATGAAAGTTCATATGCTTATCAAATGTTAGAAGACTTTGTGGATGTCTTCCTAATTTAAATTTATAGATAATGCTTTGCATATATATGTATGTACTCTTTTTGGAGGAAAATTCTTCACTTTTTATTTTCTTATTAACCTATCTGACTTCTCTTCCAAAGGTTGCACTTTTCCAACTTCGTTTGCTGACAACTGGCTACAATTATCCAGATAATTTACAGAAAGCCAATAATGTATTTAATGAAATGGATCAGAAAGTCCCTTATAGCCATTTTCCAATATCAGTACAAAGTTTCTAAAAGACAGTCATTATTACTGATAAAGACCAGATTTAGAAGCTTTGGCTTTGGTCTGCATAACTGGTGTGGAAGAGGTGAGAGAGCTCTCCAGGGCCGCTTTTTAAGGGCACTTATGTCATTTATGATGGCTTGGCCCTCAGACACTAATCACCTCCCAGAGCCCCCACCTTCTAATACCATTAACGACAACATAGAATTTCAACATATGAATTTGGGGAGGGACATCAACCTTCAGTTGATAGCAGCTGGAAAGCATAAGAACACTAAGGATGCATCCTAGGATTGCTGATTTTCAGTCATGAAGCAGTGTCCAACCCTTTGCGACTCCATGGATTGCAGCATGCCAGACTTCCCTGTCCTTCACAGTCTTCTGGAGTATGGCCCAGTGATTTTTTCTGCTTAGGTTGCTATTAAAAATACCAGAATGGGTGGCTCAAATGGTTGTATATTTCTGTTAAAATATATTTTTTCACAGTTCTGAAAAAGTCCAAGATCAAGTTTCCAGTTGATTCATTTTCTGATGCAAATTTTCTTGTGGGCTTTCTGATGTCTGCCCATTTGCTATATCCTTACATGGTCTTGGCCTTCCCTGGTGGCTCAGAGGATAAAGCATCTGCCTGCAATGCAGGAGACCTGAGTTTGATCTCTGGGTTGGGAAGATCCCCTGCAGAAGGAAATGGCAACCCACTCCAGTATTCTTGCCTGGAGAATCCCATGGACAGAGGAGCCTGGCAGGCTACAGTCCATGGGGTCGTAAAGAGTCGGACATGACTGAACGACTTCACTTTCACTACATGGTCTTTGCTCCTTGTGTGTGTTTAGAGAAAGAGTAAGAGCTCTGGTCTCTCTTTCTCTTCTTATAAGGACACTAATCCTATTGGATAAGGACCCCACCCTTATGATCTCATTTAATCTTAATTATGTTTCAAAAACCCCTATCTCCAAAAATAGTCACAATAAGATTTACAGCTTCAACATGTGAATTTTGGGAGGATTCATACATTCAGGCCATTGATACCCAGAAACTATGTTTTTTTTCTGTTTGTCCTCCAGAAAACATCAAACATTTAAGAAAACTTCTCTATCATATTATTATCTGTGAAGGACCTACCATGTGTGTATTGAATATTTTCTTGAATCCATTTTTTCAGTTTATGATCCTAGATCCTTTTTTCACTTTTGATGAAAGTGAAAGAGGAGAGTGAAAAAACTGGCTTAAAGCTCAACATTCAAAAAACTAAGATCATGTGATCCCATCACTTCTAGGCAAATAGATGGGGAAACAAAGGAGATAGCAACAGACTATTTTCTTGGGCTCTAAAATCACTGCAGATGGTGACTGCAGCCATGAAATTAAAAGACGCTTACTCCTAGGAAGAAAAGCTATGACCAAGCTAGACAGCATATTAAAAGGCAGAGACATTACTTTGCCAACAAAGGTCTATCTACTAAAAGCAATGGTTATTCCAGTAGTCATGTATGGATGTGAGAGTTGGACTGTGAAGAAAGCTGAGTGCTGAAGAATTGATGGTTTTGAACCGTGGTGTTGGAGAAGACTCTTGAGAGTCCCTTGGACTACAAAAAGATCAAACCAGACATTCCTAAAGAAAATAAGTCCTGAATATTCATTTGAAGGACTGGTGCTGAAGCTGAAACTCCAATACCTTGGCCACCTGATGTAAAGAACTGACTTATTTGAAAAGACCCTGATGCTGTGAAAGATTGAAGTCAGGAGGAAAAGGGGACGACAGAAGGATGACATGGTTGGATGGCATCACTGACTCTTTGGATATGAGTTTGATCAAGCTCTGGGAGTTGGTAATGGACAGGGAAGCCTGATATACAGCAGTCCATGGGTCACAAAGAGTTGACACGACTGAGCAATTGAACTGACCTGAGGATCCTTTAGTATTATAAATTTCAAGAGTTTATTATTTTCTATGCCATGCAGTATATCTTTGTATTTATTCTATAGATAAGACCTAGGGGAGGACTCTAGCATTTATTCTATTGACAATTTTCTGATCAAGTTTATTTTCATTATATAGATATCTTTTTAAGAATCAGAAAATCATATTCCTCCCTACATTCATTTTCAGATTAGCATTCTTACTGTTTATTTTTTTTAAATGTAAAACCTGTCCCCTTGACCATTTTATACATTATAGGTATCTGGCTCACACAGAGCATTTCAGATAGAGCAGAACCTTGATTACTTATAAAAAGAAACATAAATTTTCTGCTTATTTCAGTGTAATTATTATGGTTTAATAAAAGGACCATCTTATAAGCTTACAGTAGTTAGTTTTATCTTATTCTTACTTTAATCAGTCATATTTGTTTAGGTAAGTTTAAAATTCTTTGAACTTACATTACTTAGAAAAACTAAATAATAATCAATATACATTTCAATGCTGACAGTTTTCAATGCTATAATTTTGCTTTTGATACATGATGAGCAACTGAATACATGACTGAGCAACTGAACTGAACTGAATGTATAAATATGGTGGTGGTATATTATTTATTATTTATTAGCTACTGAAAAAATCCTAAACGAACCACAAAAGGAAATGGTTAAAAAGAAATGTGCATTTTTGAAATCAAATACTATGGAATTGAAAGATAATGTTTTCTCAAATTGTGTACTATGAAAAAAAGTCACCTTATTGACTTTTTAACAAGCAAAGTTTATAAACAAAGTTTTCATGTACTATGAAGATGAGTTAAAAATATTTCAAATGTCATTTTGTCATCTAATTTATAAAGTAACTATAAAATATTTTTTAAACCTTTAAAACAAACAAAAAAATATTAGAGATGCTCAAAAATCATTGAAATTGACTATTAAATTTATAAGTATATAAAAGGATTAATATATGATAGCAATTATGTTGTAAGGACACAAATATATGTAAATACAAAATTTTGGAGTATAAATTAGTGCATAAATTCTGAAGTTTATATAGTAAGTAATAACAACTATTATTATTTTAATAATAGAGTGTTTAATAGAATGTTTGCACTCTACTAGTTATTGATAGAGACTTTTTTCAATCTATTATGCTTGCTGCTGCTACTGCTGCTAAGTCACTTCAGTCGTGTCCAACTCTGTGCGACCCCATAGATGGCAACCCACCAGGCTCCTCCGTCCCTGGGATTCTCCAGGCAAGAACACTGGAGTGGGTTGCCATTTCCTTCTCCAGTGCATGAAAGTGAAAAGTGAAAGTGAAGTCGCTCAGTCATGTCTGACTCTTAGCGACCCCATGGACTGCAGCCCATCAGGCTCCTCTGTCCATGGGATTTTCCAGGCAAGAGTACTGGAGTTGGGTGCCATTGCCTTACTAACTCATTATTTAAAAATTGCAGTATTCTGAGATAGTAGTTACACACTCTTATTTTACAGATGAGAAAGTGGAGGCAAAGGAAGATTAAGTAACTTTTCTCAGTTACAGAGCTATAATGTGTCAAATCTAATTTCAGTCAAGAGGTCTGACACTAAAGACCATGTTCTTAACGTTTAATTAAAACTGCTTCAAATACACAAATGCAGAGTAAAAACCTCTCCTTGTTGGCTGACCTAGAAATTTGAGTAAATAAAAAAGTAAATACAGACTAATGGGGTTGCAAAGAGTAGGACACGACTGAGCAACTGAACTGAACTGAATGTATAAATATGGTGGTGGTATATTATTTATTAGCTACTGAAAATACATGACTGAGCAACTGAACTGAACTGAATGTATAAATATGGTGGTGGTATATTATTTATTATTTATTAGCTACTGAAAAAATCCTAAACGAACCACAAAAGGAAATGGTTAAAAAGAAATGTGCATTTTTGAAATCAAATACTATGGAATTGATAAATGCCATTCCATTATATAATAGTTAAGAATATACAGATACTACTATATATGCAATAGATAAATAGATAAGGACCTACTGTATAGCACACAGAACTATGCCATATTCTGTATATCAACATTCTATATTATATCAATATTTTGTAATGGTTTATATGGGAAAAGAATCTAAAAGAGAATGGATACATGTATATGTGTAACTGGTTCTCTTTGCTGTAAAGTAGAAACTAACACAATATTGTAAATTAACTATATTCTATTAAAAACTCTGGAAAAAATATACAGATAAGTTTATGACTTGTTTTTAGGTAAAAATAACAGGTTATTCACAGGAGGTACGGTGTAAATTTAATTGTTCTGTGTCTACACCCAAGTATTAACTCTGATAATCCTGAAAATCTAGAAAAAAATGTTTTTTCCTTCAATGTCACTTTAGTCTTAAAGTTCTTAGAAATTTACTGTTTTTATATTGGAATAAAATATTAATTGCAAATTTTCAGTAAAGATGGCTCATGTCTTCCAATTTGGGGCAAGAAATCCTAAAAACAGTAATATTGATTTGTCCATAGTTATGCCCTTCTCAATGAACTTTTGAACAGATTAACAAATTACAAGTAAGAGACACATTATAGCCAGATTAAAAAAAAAAAAAAAAACAGAGCAAAACAAAATACAAAGCACAAAGAACTCAGACCACCAATTGACAGTGAGCTGGTCATGGTCTAGTTTATCATTTTCTTAATGACACTGACCATTCCAGATGGTGAGTTTTCAGTGTGGGTTTCAGATGCCTAATGTGAAAATATCATTTTGAATAGAAGTGATGTGGAGAAATACTCAAAGTAAGTAAAGCTAAATATTGCTGGTTTCATTTTGTATTCTGGAAAAAATCTTTAGATATAGGGTTGATACATTCTTCATTTTAATAATAATGTAGATTGAAAATAGTCATTTGTATATTTCTGTTTAAAACCAGTAGTAAATTGTAAAAGTGATTCTTAAAGGATTAAGATGCGTTGCTATAGCAACTTCTTATTATAGTACAAGCTGTTAATACAACCAGAATATATCAGATAATGTGTTAAAAATGGTCTCTGTGATAAAATAAATGACTTTTTTGCACTTTAACATTAATGTGTTGCAGATATTTTGTAACATTAGAATGCTAAATATAAGAAAAGCATATAATATTTTGTTGTAGTTCTGAAGCATAACTATCTAATTTAAGTAGCTATTTAAATTTAATTTTTGTCCAGTAAATGCAATGGGACAGAACCTTGCAAATAAATTGTACTGAATGAAGGAATACACCTAAATTTGGGAGAATTACATATGAAAAACAATTTAAGGTCTAATGAAAGATTTCAATTTTTTCTGTCCATTGTTATATATAACAGGCTATAAGTTAGCACAATAAATACTGAAGTACCTTCAAGTTCACCATTCATAACTATTATAATGACCAGACACTATCATATTCTTAGTCTTTACCCTTCTCTGTGTACTTGATCTGATTCTATATTCTAGTCCTGGCTACCTATGGCCTGAAGATCAAGGATGCTTTGGAAATCAAGAAGGTATTGAGGATTGAGGAGTGAAGAACTAACTAAATCACACAGAGCTAAGAAATGAAGTCATATGAAGACAGAAAAGTGTTTCTGGCATTTTGTTTTGACATCTAGCATGAGGGGTGCCCCGTGTGGCACTAGTGGTAAAAAATCTGCCTGACAATGCAGGAGACACCAGAAATGCGAGTTTGATCTTCTGGTACTGAAGATCCCTTGGAGTGCAACTGGCAACTCCCCTCCTCCCCACCCAGTATTCATACCTGGAAAGTTCCATGGACAAAGAAGCCTGGAGGGCTGAGTGACTAAGCGCTCACATGAAATCATATCAGATCAGATTAGTCGCTCAGTAGTGTCTGACTCTTTGCGACCCCATGAATCGCAGCATGCCAGGCCTCCTTGTCCATTACCAAATCACGTCCATCGAGTCAGTGATGCCATCCAGCCATCTCATCCTCTGTTGTCCCCTTCTCTTCCTGCCTCCAATCCCTCCCAGCATCAGAGTCTTCTCCAATGAGTCAATTCTTCGCATGAGGTGGCCAAAGTACTGGAGTTTCAGCTTCAGCATCAGTCCTTCCTAAGAAATCCCAGGGCTGATCTCCTTCAGAATGGACTGGTTGGACCTCCTTGCAGTCCAAGGGACTCTCAAGAGTCTCCTCCAACACCACAGTTCAAAAGTATCAATTTTTTGGCGCTCAGCCTTCTTCCGAGTCCAACTCTCACATCCATACATGACCACAGGAAAGACCATAGCCTTAACTAGACAGACCTTTGTTGGCAAAGTAATGTCTCTGCTTTTGAATATGCTATCTAGGTTGGTCATAACTTTCCTTCCAAGGAGTAAGTGTCTTTTAATTTCATGGCTGCAGTCACCATCTGCAGTGATTTTGGAGCCCAGAAAAATAAAGTCTGACACTGTCTCCACTGTTTCCCCATCTATTTGCCATGAAGTCATGGGACCGGATGCCATGATCTTCGTTTTCTGAATGTTGAGCTTTAAGCCAACTTTTTCACTCTCCACTTTCACTTTCATCAAGAGGCTTTTGAGTTCCTTTTCACTTTCTGCCATAAGGATGGTGTCATCTGCATATCTGAGGTTATTGATATTTCTCCCGGCAATCTTGATTCCAGCTTGCGCTTAATGGAAAGAACTTGGAAGGAAAGTTATGACCAACCTAGATAGCATATTAAAAAGCAGAGCATTACTTTGCCAACAAAGGTCCATAGTCAAGGCTATGGTTTTTCCAGTGGTCATGTATGGATGTGAGAGTTAGACTGTGAACTGAACTAATGAAGTGATGGTGTTAGAAGGCTCTAATTTAGAAACTTTGCAGGTTAATTCAGAGGGAAATTCATGAATTTAGTGAACTGTGACTCTTTGTAAGGAAAATCCTTATCTTCATTCTTGTTGTTGTTGTCTAGTTGCTCAGTCATGTCCAACTTTTTTCGACCCCATGAACTACAGCATGCCAGGCCTCCCTGTCCCTCACCATCTCCCAGAGTTTGCCCAAGTTCATGTTCATTGCATCGGTGATGCCGTCCAGCCATCTCATCCTCTGACTGCCAGCTATCTCATCCTCTGACGCCCTCTTCTCCTTCTGCTCTCGATCTTTCCCAGCGAACGGAAGACTCATTGGAAAATTCCCTGGTACTGAGAAAGATCTTCATTCTTATTTCATTCTTACTTACGCTTTATCTACCAAAAGTCCCCATGTCCTCAAAGAATCAAAATTAACATAGCGTGTTATATTACACAGACTATTTATGTTCTTTGTAGAAAAAATTAGAAAACACAGAGAAGTAAAACTTAAAAAAAATAATTTCACTAGAAAGAATAATTGTTTTTTCACATTTTTGAAAGTACATTTGTTTATATCTTGTATGTGTGTATGTATTATAAAATAACTCTATCAATTTATTGCATTTTTCACCATTTGTAGTTTAATAATAACATAGACAATATGAAAATGGATAGATTTGGAGATGGAAATTACGCAAGTTGCAAAAAAAGAATCTATTTCACCTCAATATAGCAATAGTTTTCATTATGCTAATCTATTCCAAAGAACAAATGTGAAATGCTTATCCAAAATTTGAACTATAATTATCCATTTTTCCAACAACTTTTATGTGTGAGGAATTGTCTTGCTTCATATAATGTGCAAATCAATAGCCTGACTATCATATATCTGATTTGTCTACAATCTTTTAAATATACCTGATATCAACTGCTGTTCTTTCTATAGCTTTTTCAAGTCATTCTCATATGTTTTGGTTACTTTTCTAATCACTTATTTACTATAAACTCCTTGAAGATAAATTGCTAGACAATGAGAATGTATGTTTACAAAATTTCTTCCAAGAATGGTTGTACAACTTTACCTCACACTAAAAATGAATATTAGTTTCTATTGCCTCACTCCCTAGCTCATGTGGTATTATCTTTCTTTCTGTCTGAAATGAGAGACAATGTTTTTCAATAATGTTGGATTAGAGCATTTTTGGTTTATATATATTTTTCATGTTAGGGTTTAAGTTCAAAACACTGGATTAATCTTCTGGTATGGCATTCTATTTTCCTTGGTCTATGTGAATTCCTTGATTCTCTTTTTCCAAATTAAAATTTAAATTGAGCATTTCCTTTCCCCATTCTTCAACCCATTTTCCTTTCTAATTAGACAACTCTAATGTGTTTATTTTGTGTTTGTGGGGTTTTTGTTGCATGCTCTTTCAATATACTTTGTTTCTTTTCTACTTAGCATTATACTTTTATGACCTATGAATATTTATGTCTGTTTTTATCATTCATTCTTCAGCTTGCTGTGCTCCACAGTGAAATTTCATCACCTTTTATCCACAAAGTTTTGTAGTGTTGAAACAAGGTTCAATGTAAAATCTGGCACTTCAAATGATGTTGCGATGAACAACTTCATACAGGCCCTGCTCTGAAATCCCTTGAGAATTCCTTCAGTTCAGTTCAGTTCAGTGGCTCAGTCGTGTCCAACTCTTTGCGACCCCATGAATCACAGCACGCCAGGCCTCCCTGTCCATCACCAACTCCAGGAGTTCACCCAGACTCAACGTCTATCGAGTCAATGATGCCATCCAGCCATCTCATCCTCTGTCATCCCCTTCTCCTCCTGCCCCCAATCCCTCCCAGCATCAGAGACTTTTCCAATGAGTCAACTCTTCACATCAAGTGGCCAAAGTACTGGAGTTTCAGCTTTAGCATCATTCCTTCCAAAGAAATCCCAGTGCTGATCTCCTTCAGAATGGACTGGTTGGATCTCCTTGCAGTCCAAAGGACTCTCAAGAGTCTTCTCCAGCACCACAGTTCAAAAGCATCAATTCTTTGGCACTCAGCCTTCTTCACAGTCCAACTCTCACAGAATTCCTTAGGGACAGACAAACCCAGAAGCAGATGCTCTGAGTTCTAAACTGGGGACAGTGGGAGCATCCACATTCTCACCAGTGGTCCATGAGAACTCCCAAACCCACACTTCCCCTTCAGTGTGATCTCGGCCATTCTCATGGATGTTTTAGAAGGCAGTAGAGTACACTGCTTCCTCTTTAGGCAAATTGAGACAAAGATAGAACTCTGAGTAGAATTCATCAATTTAAAATCCTTAGCAGAATGCATGGCCCAGAAGTGCTCAGGTGTGGGTGTGTGGGTGCTCAGTTGTTTGTTGTGTCCAACTCTTTGTGACCCTATGGACTGTAGCCCTTCAGATTCCTATGTCATGGGATTTTCCAGGCAAGAATATTTGAGTGGGTGCCATTTACTTCTCTAAGGGCTCAAAAATTAGCTATTATAACTAATATTTTGGGCATCCCTTGTGGTTCAGCTGGTAAAGAATCTGCCTGCAATGCAGGAGACCTGGGTTCTTTCCCTGGTAGGGAAGATCCCCTGGAGAAGGGTACCCACTCCAGTATTCTGCCTAGAGACTTTCATGGACTGTATAGTCCATAGGATTGCAAAGAGTCAGACACACCTGAAAGACTTTCACTTACTAATATTTTGCCTCTCAGTACTACCGACAGTTAAAAGATAAACAGAAAAGGGTACAGTGCAGAGAAAAAGAAAACAAGGTCCTTGTCCCTTCTTAGTCTAAGTAGAAATAATTTTTCTTATGTCAGCATTTCCTGTTGATCAACTTTTAACATTCTGAATATTTAATATTACACATATCCCATTTCAAATAACTCATTAAGTCTTTTCTGACATTATTACCAGACTCAAATAAACTTTACATCTGCATTTGAAACACTGCCTCTAATGCCACAGTCTCTTATTTAGACTTATCTTCCCTGCAATTCTTGACATTGAGAAAGGCCAAATTAATAGATTTGGAAAAATGCCCAATTAGAAACAGATTTAGAAGTATATAAATGGTTCTAGCACAATATTTAAAATGCTTAAAGTCATCAATTTAAAATGGTAGCTCATATTATTTTGCTCAAGGCTACAAATATTTCACATCAATATTTGTTAATATCGAAGTATTATATCGAATAGGAGTGTGATCCCATATATTTAACTTGTACATTATGAGAAACTTTCAGGAAAAAATCCTAACATGTTTATTTTCTTAAAAATTGCTTTCCTTGTTTTGTTCTATATTACTGCAAATCTAAATTTTAGTTTTGAATTTTCATTTATGTATTAAAAGAGGCAGAAATGGGTTCAGTGAAGTGGCTCAATGAAGTGTGACAACTGAAGTGTGATTTGAATGATTTTGAGAAATGGGGGTTTCAGAAGCAATACGTTTAAGTCAAAATGTCCCTATCAGAAACAAGATAACTGTATTTTAAAGTTATCTCCATTATTTTACATTAAATCCTGATTTTCCACCGATTGCTCTTTTGTGGCATGTTTTCACTATGTGTCAAGGTAAAGAGTATGGTAATTGGTCTCCCTCATCATGAAAAGGGAACAGGAAAAGATTTATTGCTCTAGAGTTTGTGTAATGTACAAATGCTTGCCCTCTTTGGGCAGAGTCTGTGATTTTTCTGACTACAAGAAGGAAATTTCAGGTATGAATGGAGATATATTGGCCAAGGGAGTAAACAAGGTTTTTTGGTTTTTGTTTTCTCTCTATATATAAAATTATATGAGCTAAAGATTTCCTTTTTAGCTCCTTTTTTTAATCAGTTCCGCTTTTTTGAAAATTATTCTTTCTTTTTTATATTCTAGTGATTTCTTATGAAATATTCAGCAACATACTTAAACATACAGTTTTCTAATAATTGAAAACATTTAATTTAGATTTTGTTTCTCTCTACTCTTTGGACTTCTTCCTATCTGCTACGTTTAAATGATCTTGAATTCAACTATGTAGTCTCATTTCGAGTGTACTTTTTTGCAATTGATGTTTATTTTTCAATTCTAGTATAATTGTTCAGAGAAGGCAATAGCAACCCACTCCAGTACTCTTGCCTGGAAAATCCCATGGATGGAGGAGCCTGGTAGGCTGCAGTCCATGGGGTCTCTAAGAGTCGGATGCGAATAAGCATCTTCACTTTCACTTTTCACTTTCATGCATTGGAGAAGGAAATGGCAACCCACTCCAGTGTTTTTGCCTGGAGAATCCCAGGGGTGGGGAAGTCTAATGGGCTGCTGTCTATGGGATCGCACAGAGTCGGACACGACTGAAGCGACGTAGCATCAATAGCAGCAGCAGTACAATTGTTGCTTTACAATGCTGTACAACAATGTGAATCAGTTATATGTATACATATATCCCGTCCCTCTTGCACCTCCCTCCCATCCCAAAACTCTAGGTCTTCACAGAGCATGGAGGTGAGATCCCTGTGTCATAGAGCAGGTTCCAACTAGCTATCTTACACATAGTAGTGCATGTATGTCAATGCTGGGTGTATGCATGCTAAGTCGTTTCAGTTGTATTTGACTCTTACTTCAGTTGTGCAAAGACTAATAGAGTTTTGCCAAGAAAATGTACTGGTCATAGCAAACATCCTCTTCCAACAACACAAGAGAAGACTCTATACATGGACATGACCAGATGGTCAACACCGAAATTAGATTGATCATATTCTCTGCAGCCAAAGATGGAGGAGCTATATACAGTCAGCAAAGACACGACTGGGAGCTGACTGTAACTCCGACCATGAACACCTTATTGCCAAATGCAGACTTAAATTGAAGAAAGTAGGGAAAACCACTAGACCATTCAGGTATGACCTAAATTAAATCCCTTATGATTATACAGTGGAAGTGAGAAATAGATTGAAGGGGCTAGATCTGATAGAGTGCCTGATGAACTATGGAATGAGATTTGTGACATTGTACAGGAGACAGGGATCAAGACTATCCCCATGGAAAAGAAATGCAAAAAAGCAAAATGGCTGTCTGAGGAGGCCTTACAAATGGCTGTGAAAAGAAGAGAAGTGAAAAGCAAAGGAGAAAAGGAAAGATATAAACATCTGAATGCAGAGTTCCAAAGAATAGCAAGAAGAGATAAGAAAGCCTTCCTCAGTGATCAATGCAAAGAAATAGAGGAAAACAACAGAATGGGAAAGACTAGAGATCTCTTCAAGAAAATTAGAGATACCAGGGAACATTTCATGGAAAGATGAGCTTGATAAAGGACAGAAATGGTATGGACCTAACAGAAGCAGAAGATATTAAGAAGAGATGGCAAGAATACACAGAAGAACTGTACAAAAAAGAACTTCATGACCCAGATAATCAAGATGGTATGATCACTCACCTAGAGCCAGACATCCTGGAATGTGAAGTCAAGTGGGCCTTGGAAAGCATCACTACGAACACAGCTAGTAGAGGTGATGGAATTCCAGTGGAGCTATTTCAAATCCTGAAAGATGATGCTGTGAGAGTGCTGCACTCAATATGCCAGCAAATTTGGAAAACCCAGCAGTGGCCACAGGACTGGAAAAGGTCAGTTTTCATTCCAATCCCCAAAAAAGGCGATGTCAAAGAATGCTCAAACTACCACACAATTGCACTCATCTCACACGCTAGTAAAGTAATGCCCAAAATTCTCCAAGCCAGGCTTCAGCAATATGTGAACCGTGAACTTCCTGATGTTCAAGCTGGTTTTAGAAAAGGAAGAGGAACCAGAGATCAAATTGCCAACATCCGCTGGATCATGGAAAAAGCAAGAGAGTTCCAGAAAGACATCTATTTCTGCTTTATTGACTATGCCAAAGCCTTTGACTGTGTGGATCACAATCAACTGTGGAAAATTCTGAAAGAGATGGGAATACCAGACCACCTGATCTGCCTCTTGAGAAATTTGTATGCAGGTCAGGAAGCAACAGTTAGAACGGGACATGGAACAACAGATTGATTCCAAATAGGAAAAGGAGTTCGTCAAGGCTGTATATTGTCACCCTGTTTATTTAACTTATATGCAGAGTACATCATGAGAAACGCTGGACTGGAAGAAACACAAGCTGGAATCAAGATTGCCGGGAGAAATACCAATAACCTCAGATATGCAGATGACACCACCCTTATGGCAGAAAGTGAAGAAGAACTCAAAAGCCTCTTGATGAAAGTGAAAGTGGAGAGTGAAAAAGTTGGCTTAAAGCTCAACATTCAGAAAACGAAGATCATGGCATCTGGTCCCATCACTTCATGGGAAATAGATGGGGAAACAGTGTCAGACTTTATTTTTTTGGGCTCCAAAATCACTGCAGATGGTGACTGCAGCCATGAAATTAAAAGACTTACTCCTTGGAAGGAAAGTTATGACCAACCTAGATAGCATATTCAAAAGCAGAGACATTACTTTGCTAACAAAGATCCGTCTAGTCAAGGCTATGGTCTTTCCTGTGGTCATGTATGGATGTGAGATTCGGACTGTGAAGAAGGCTGAGCACTGAAGAATTGATGCTTTTGAACTGTGGTTTTGGAGAAGACTCTTGAGAGTCCCTTGGACTGCAAGGAGATCCAACCAGTCCATTCTGAAGGAGATCAGCCCTGGGATTTCTTTGGAAGGAATGATGCTAAAGCTGAAACTCCAGTACTCTGGCCACCTGATGTGAAGAGTTGACTCATTGAAAAAGACTCTGATGCTGGGAGGGATTGGGGGCAGGAGGAGAAGGGGACAACAGAGGATGAGTTGGCTGGATGGCATCACTGACTCGATGGACGTGAGTCTGAGTGAACTCTGGGAGCTGGTGATGGATAGGGAGGCCTGGCGTGCTGTGATTCATGGGGTCGCAAAGAGTCAGACACAACTGAGCAACTGATCTAATCTGATCTGATCTGATCAGTTGTGTTTGACTCTTACAGACCCCGTGGACTGTAGGCTGTCAGGCTCCTCTATCCATGGGATTCTGCAGGCAAGAATATTGGAGTGTCTTGCCACACCCTCTTCCAGGGAATCTTTCCTACCCAGGGATTGAAACAAAGTCTCTTATGTCTCCTGCATTGGCAAGCAGGTTCTTTACCACTAGTGCCATCTGGGAGGCCCATTTCAATGTTACTCTCTCAATTCGTTCCAGTGATATTTATTTGAGAAAATGTATTACTGATTTTTTTTTTTTTTGCTTTAGTGATTTTTTTTTTTTTTAAAGAAGTTTCAGTGAGGAAAATTTCTAGGTTTTTTCTTTAGCTGATTTTTTTTGTTGTTGTTCTCACTCTTGAATGATCTTTGACGAGTTTGAAAATTCTTGGTTCAGCACTTTGAAGATGCCATTCTTTTATCTTTCTATATCCAGAATTGCTATTAAGTCTGTGGTCAGTGAGTGTTTTTCCTTTGGAGATGACCTGCTTTATTTTTCTCTGACAGTAGTAACTTCTGAGGTTTCTCCTTATATTTTGTCTTGGAAACGTATTCCATATCTATTTGCTCAACTGTATGAGCATTTTTGTGTTTTTTCCTCAAATATTCATTATATTCATTATATCTCTTCCTATCCCTTTATTCCTATTGAAAATCAAGATGTTCTGGGTCTTATATTTCATGTATCTGTTTACTCTTATGATTGCCATGTTTCTTATCTTTTGTGCCAGCTATTTTGGGACATTTCTCCAGCCCCAAATTGAATTTTAGAGTTCTTATCCCACCAAAACCTTGCTTTCTATTTGAAACAGGCTCTGAATAAAATTTCTGAGAATGTTTTCTATCATCCTCAAAATCTGGTAGTAGGGAAACTCCATCCTATGTGCCAAACCATCAAAGTCCAGTGTTCCTGTTGTTTTTTCCTTCACTTCATCAATGTATAACTGGAGATGAATAAACCAAACAGAAAGAAAATTAAAGAAAGTAGTCAATTGGCAAAATAAAATATGTTATAAACTTTGATGCTGCAACATTCAACAAATGACTCTGTCAGATACAGTATGCCAGGCACTGTTCTAATCATTTAGGATACAACAAAATGGATAAAAAAAAGTCTTTGCCCTCCTGAAGGAATTCTAGTATCTTTTTTTAGTATTTTACTAATAGAGGTATTGTGAAAGTAAACTGTTTGAATAATATGGATGCTTTTTAACAACACATATAAAAATTACTCGTTTTATATATTTATTGATTAGCAATATTTAGTGTGTGTGTGTGTGTGTGTGTGTGTGTGTGTGTGTGCATGCTCAATAGTATCCATGTCTTTAAGACCTCATGGACTGTAGCTCAACAGGGTCCTCTGTCCATGGAATTTCCCAGGCAAGAACACTGGAGCAGGTTGCCATTTCCTACTCCAGGAGATCTTCTTGACCAAAGAATCAAACCGTGCATCACTTGCATCTCTTGCATTGGCAAGCAGATTCTCCACCACTGTGCTGTATCTATATATAACCTACTGTGCAATGCTTTAGGGAGATTACAGAAATCATCAAAGAAAAATGAGGCCTCATCAAAAACTTAAAACCAGTATATCTTAAACCTGCAGAGAAAAAGAATAAAAATTATGGAACACACTCCCAATTAATTATATGCTTAGTGATATATTAAATTAATAAAAAAATTTATCTTAAATTTTGATTATATCACACGTCTATATGCTTAGTAAAATATGCACAAAATAAGAAATTATAAGCATAATAAAGATAAGTAAATGTATTTTCAAAAATTATTAATGGTATAAAATGTACTTAAAACTTCAAAGTTTTTCTTCATGTTCTGGACTCTTGGATTTCAATAATCTTGCAGACAAAGTACTTTCAAACTACCATTGGCTCTGTTAAGGAATGCTTGCTGTGGCACGGACTCCTGGCTCTCAGGCTCTCTGTCCCATGTATGGACCCCTCTAATGGCTCCATCACCAGGAACCTGTCCTTCTCAGCCCACAGTCACAGGCTGGCTTCTCCCATCTGGGGCTCTTTGCTTGCATGCTCCAAGCCCACTAAACTATAAACCATGTCCTCTAAACACTTAGAGTCAGCATTCTGAAACTACAAATTATGAGCCACCTAATATGATAATCTCATCTGTATGGATGGGAGGGGGTTAGAGGAACAGCTATTGAATGATACTCTCATTGAATATCTAGAAACAATGCCCTGGTCATTGATACAATGAGTCTGAAAGTGACAGTTTCAGGCAAATTTTAAATTCTGCCATTTTCCCCAGTTATTAGAACAGATATTTATTGGAACAGAACAAAATGATTTTGTGGGCTTTTATTTTCAGTATTGTTCTTGAACATATCCTTTTCTTCTAGACACTTTCGATGCTACTCAGCACTTACTTAGTATCAAATAAGGGTTTCTCCGATGGTTCAGTGGGTAAAGGATCTGCCTGCAATGCAGGAGACACAGAAGACATTTGTTCAATCCCTGAGTGGGGAAGATCCCCTGGAGGGGAAAATGGCAACCCATTCCAGTATTCTTGCCTGGGAAATCCCAGAGGAACCTGGTGGGCTACAGTCCAAAGGGTCACAAAGAGGGAGACAAACCTGAGCATGAGCACAGACAGAAAACAGGTATTAGTTATTTTTGCCCAGTTTAAAATTGAATGTTCATGAATAATTTATTAAATATATTAAAATCATTTTTATGATGAGAAATTGAAATCAAAGTTAAAGTATTTATTAGTCTGGGTTCATTTAAAAAGGCAGAACCATTCAGAGATCTATCTATCCATCCATATGTCTATCTATCTATGGATTTATTATTTGTGAGAGGGATGAGGGATTTGACCTCATGATGTTGGGATAGTGGTGAAGCAGTCTCTACAAAGCTGCTGCCTTTGTATCTGAAGATGAATCTTGACATTCCAATGCAGGTCGTTGAGTTGGGAAGATAGATGTGCATTGGGGGAAAATAAGAAAAAGCCGGAGCCTACAGGAATGCTCTGAGGCCCATTAGGACAGACTTTGATGGTACGTTGATGGTATAGGTTTCCTGCAGAAGCTGCAGCCCTTTATCGCTGAACTATACAATATACACCTGGCCCCGGCACCAAAGAAACTGAAGGCAAGATTGAGTGTTTACAGGCCTGGCTATAGCCAAGAAGGCGAATTAACAGTGACAAAATGTGTGAACTACAAAACCATTGCTGCTTCCTCTTTTCTCTCTAAACCTCTCACTGGAATCCTTTTTATGGTCCACCCTAATTGGAAATGTACAGAAAAGGAAATTCTGGGAAATGAAGTTGGGCCTAGCCAAAGTTATACATTACAAAGTCACTACATCTAGCATTCTGCATTGAACCTCAGTGTGCTACTCCTAATGCAATTTTCCAAGTCTCTTCAGAAATAGTGAAAGCTGTATTCCTAAAATCAGGTTAAGGAACATTTCTGAGGCTGCCGAGTAACATTCTGATAATCTAGAAAGTAAGCCAGCAGATGAGAACAACCATCAGAATAGTTAATTTGATTTAGTAATCAAATTAGTTTCATGTTTTACTGAGCTGATCATCAGAATAGGTGATTTAATCATGAATACAGGCAAGCTTCAGAGAAATTTGGAAAATTTTGCTCTAATTTTAATAGTATTATCCTTATATAAATAATCAGCAGGTTGTTTAAAAATCAGGCTTTTGAAATATAATTTTTTTAATATAATTTAAGGAAGCACTCAAAGAATAACACATCAAGAATTTTATCCTCCCAATATTCTCAGAGGTAAAGTGTCACTTCTGATTGCACTGTTTTATTTGGCCAATGTTTACTGTGGCTTTTAAAAATTTTATTTGTAATCAGCACCTGAAAAATCAATAAAATTAGTACCTTCCAGAGAAAATTCAAGAAAAGTGTTTACAAATAGATAATTTATTTTCTTAATAGAATTGTCTACAATTCTCTCAGCCACTTAAGAAACATTGCCACCTAATTTAGAGGAATTTTCTTTATCTTGGACATTAAAATTAACCCTAGATTTTAAGAAAGAAAGATAAATAACTTTAGATTCTTATCTTTAATTTCAGAGGAAAATTAAAGCATTATAGCATTAGAAAAACAGTATATTTGAATTTAAATCCAGAAATTGGAATCTTTAAAAATTGCAGTACTAGTCTTTCAGACAGAAGTGAAGGAAAAGAGAACAAAAGAGGCAGTGTCTAAACACACACAACTTCTCAACTACTTTTCTGTTTTAAAATATTTGAAACATATTAACCAACACAAAAAAGACGGTACAATTCATCAATAGTCTTTTAAATTCACATATTTGATTAATATCTTGGTAGGTAGAGAGAAAGAGGTACATCCGAGGATGATAGGTAATAGATTTGAAGTAGAAATTAATCTTCCACCCTGGGGAGTTACAATCCTTCAGTTCAGTTCAGTTCAGTTCAGTCACTCAGTCGTGTCCGACTCTTTGTGACCCCATGAATCACAGCACGCCAGGCCTCCCTGTCCATCACCAACTTCCAGAGTTCACTCAAACTCATGTCCATCGAGTCGGTGATGCCATCCAGCCATCTCATCCTCTGTCGTCCCCTTCTCCTCCTGCCCCCAATCCCTTCTAGCATGAGTCTTTTTCAATGAGTCAACTCTTCGCATGAGGTGGCCAAAACACTGGAGTTTCAGCTTTAGCATCATTCCTTCCAAAGAATACCCAGGACTGATCTCCTTTAGAATGGACTGGTTGGATCTCCTGGCAGTCCAAGGGACTCTCAAGAGTCTTCTCCAACACCACAGTTCAAAAGCATCAATTCTCTGGTGCTCAGCTTTCTTCACAGTCCAACTCTCACATCCATATATGATTTACCACTGGAAAAACCATAGCCTTGACTAGACGGACCTTTGTTGGCAAAGTAATGCTTAAAAATTATAAATATTAATAGTTTTTGTGTCTTCAGATATGTATTTTTCCACCTTTATCTTTATGCTGCACACACAAGTGGGTCCATACATACACAATTTTCCAACTAAAATTAGACTTTACAGATTTTCTGCTAAATATGTATGAATATATCAACACAGAGATATATTCTATTTATTTTTTGGATGCTTCTGTATCCAAATGATAATTAATCAGTTTACTAATTTTGGATATGTAGGTTGGTTCTTTTCAGTTGTTGTTTGTTTGTTTTGCTGTGTAATAATTCTGCAGTGAAAACCCTTGTACATTTGTAAGATAATTTCTTACTTACTGTAGAATAAATCCCTGTAAGTGGAATAGCTTGATCACATTTTTTGTTCATTTTTAATCAGAAAAGAATTCACATCTACCATTAAAAGAAAATGTCCTGTTCTCTAATATTCACCAGCTTGAAAAAGTATCCGTCTCTTGAAATTTATGCTAACTCTTTATTTTAAAAAGGTACAATTTTTCATTTTAATTAGCATTTGAGATGATTAGTAAGGCTGAACCTTAAATTGTGCTTGCATGCTAAGTTTCTCCAGTCATGTCCAACTCTTTGTGTCTATGGACTGTAGCAGCTCCAGGCTTCTCTGTTCATGGGATTCTCTAGGCAAGAATACTGGAGTGGGTTGCTAAGCCCTCCTGCAAGGGGATCTTCCCAACCCAAGGACTGAACCTGCATCTCATGTCTCCTGCATTCACAGGTGGGTTCTTTATCACTAGTGCCACCTGGGAAGCCCAGTATAATAAATGTTTAGTGATCAGTTGTGTTTCTTCTCTTGTGATTTAGCTATTCACATAATTTTCCTATTAAAAAAAACAGGCTATTCATCTTTTCCTTAATTATCTGTAAGTACTCTATATGCTCTATGGTTTTTCCAGTAGTCATGTCTGGATGTGAGAGTTGGACTGTGAAGAAGGCTGAGCGCTAAAGAACTGATGCTTTTGAACTGTGGTGTTGGAGAAAACTCTTGAGAGTCCCTTGGACTACAAGGAGATTCAACCAGTCCATTCTAAAGGAGATCAGTCCTGGGTGTTCTTTGGAAGGAATGATGCTAAAGCTGAAACTCCAGTACTTTGGCCACCTCATGGGAAGAGTTGACTCATTGGAAAAGACTCTGATGCTGGGAGGGATTGGGGGCAGGAGGAGAAGGGGACGACAGAGGATGAGATGGCTGGATGGCATCACTGACTCAATGGACATGAGTTTGAGTGAACTCCGGGAGTTGGTGATGGACAGGGAGGCCTGGAGTGCTGCGATACATGGGGTCGCAAAAAGTCGGACACAACTGAGCGACTGAACTGAACTGAACTCTACATACACTTGGAATATTAGCCCTCTTTTTTATTTGTTGTAATTTATTTGATTTAGATAGTATCAAATAGAACATGTACATAAATAAGAAATTTGGAAAGTAATTTTAAAGTGTACACCCATCACTTTATCAAAAGTCTACTATCACTGAAAGAAATAGAGCAGTCACCCTGATGTTCCTTATGTATCACATCCCTCTTTCAGTGATGAGGCACACTATTTTGACTTTCATATCAATTACTCTCACATTAATTGTCCTTTTTCTTTTTATAGTTGTGCTGCTTATTTATACTTTCCCAAATATGGTTTTATTTTCCCATTCTTTCCAGCCCTCCCCACCCACTGCCCCACAAACACACACAGACTCTGCTGTAATGGTCATTACTGATTTTCTTTTTTTCACCATCAATATCTCCCTGTTCTCTGGATACTCCAAACATCTGCTGATTTTTTTTTAAATTTATTTTATTTTAAAACAAAACAAACCTCCTTTGACTACTCATTGTCTTCTAGATCTTTTTCTCTCCTCCATTTTTTTTAACCAAAATTTTCTTTCTGTAGTTTCTCATGCTCTATTCATTTGTTTTTGGTGCTAAGCTATACATAAAATAGACCATCTTAACCATCTTTAAATTTGTGGTGTAGTGGCATTAAGTACAATCATACTGCTGGTACCACTATTATCTCTAACAACCTCCAGAATTTTTTTTCATCCTAAACCAAAAGGCTGGACCCTTTAAATGATTACTCCCTACATTTCTTTTCTTTAGCCCCTGACTGCTACTATTCTACATTCTGTATCTTTGGATTTGACAATTCTAGGTAACTCATGCAAGTGGAATCAAATAACATTTGTCATTTTATCTCCAACTTTTTTCATTTTGCATAGTGTCTTCAAGTTTCATCCATGTTGAAGTTTGTATTAGAATTTCATTGCTGTTTGATACTTACTGATATTCCAGTATTTATCTACCTTTTTTTCCCCTCATTCATTCATCAATGAATACTCAGATTCTTTTCACATTTTGACTATTGTGAATAAGCTACTCTAAACAAGGATGTAAAAATATTCTGTTTGAGTTCCACTTTTAAATCTTTTGGAGCCATAACTAAAAGGGCAATGGCTGGGTCACGTGATAACTCTATGTTTAATTTTCTTAGGAGTCATCATAATGTTTTCCATGGTAACTAAACCATTTTAAAACAAAGTTTTATGGGCTGTATTTTCTGACATATTTGTATATAGTTTTGGAATTTTAAAATTGGGTGTTGTTAAATCTGTTATTATGTCCATTAGTGGTTTCTAGGTTACCTATTATTTTACATATTGTCAGCATTTTTACTTTTAGCAACCATTACTATACTTTAAATGCAATGACAGAAGATACATTTGTAGAACATTTTTTGAAAATTATTTACCTTCACATATGCTGTTGTTTATGTGAAAAAATATATAAATTTTCTAAAACAATCATAGTACATAAGACAGAATCCTAGACTATTATCTAAGATTACATCATGCTGTGAAAGGCAGTGTTCTTGAATATAAGCTCCATGTGGCCAGATTTTATTTTATAATCCTGTGTTCTTGGTTCCTAAAATAGAATTTTGTGCAAAGAAGTTGCTCATTAAATATTTATTGAATTTGAATTAGTTAATCCTGCATTTTATGCTTCACTTTCTGTGGTTTAGCTGTGGGTGCCTGAAAATCAAACGAGCATTTTGGATGAAGTTAGTCACAATATTTCCCTTAGCTTCTTTCCCTCTGGGATATGAAAGAAAAGATTAATGTTTCCCAAAATGTGGCATGTGTCAAATTATCTCCTGTGGTAGATATTTGAAGAAGATCCTTGTGATATTTCACCCTGTTCTCATAATGTTACTTAGAAAAAAATGATAGCAGGCAGTTGTTATTCTTCAGAGAAGGTATTTCAGATGCTCATCATAATAGTTAAAGACTAGTTATATGTAGAAAGATATTGTAAAAATATTTTAATAAAAAACACCCTGAAATCTATATCATCTTAGGCTTTATAGACCATAAATGTGTAATTTACAGCCTCACTAGCTTGAATTTGCTGTATTATGAGACTTTGTCTTATAAATTAAACAGTCACCACTGAAACAGTAAGCATTTAACTGTCTTTTAATGGCACCCCACTTCAGTACTCTTGCCTGGAAAATCCCATGGACGGAGGAGCCTGGTGGGCTGCAGTCCATGGGGTCGCTAAGAGTCAGACACGACTGAGCAACTTCACTTTCACTTTTCACTTTTCATGCATTGGAAAAGGAAATGGCAACCCACTCCAGTGTTCTTGCCTGGTGAATCCCAGGGACTCGGGAGCCTGGTGGGCTGCTGTCTATGGGGTCTCACAGAGTTGGACACGACTGAAGAGACATAGCAGCAGCAGCAGCAGCAGACTTCATTGACTATAGAATGAGGTAGTAACTGATTAAGAATATTGTAAGTAATGATCTTAGAAATAAATAAATGTAAGCTTGATACAAAGATAAGCTTTCAGTTACATTGTGGAAAGTGGACTTGTGACTCATTTACTCAATGAAGTGAAAATAGAATTTTGATTATAACCTTCTGGTAGCTTTAAAAGCCATCGTTCTATATCTTAATTTTTGTTCTAGGCTTTGTGGACATGAATGCATGTAAATACACAATTTTAAGAAAAATATTGGTCTTCCTGTTTTAGCATTATAGTGCATTGGATTTAAAAATAGTCGCCCACTATATATGATCCATACTTTTTGATAAGATGTAGCAAAAAATTAATACAGCCAGCAGTGCAAAGAAATCTCTTCAACTATGTTCACAGCAACTTTGTGGCTGACTGGAAGGAAACAAATTTCTATCAACAGGAGAAAAAATAAATAACTTGTAATAATCATACCATGGCATACTATATAACAATGAAAATGAATAAACTATTATGTACAATTTATCCATTATGTACCATACCATTTATGTACATAAAATGTTATGTACCCATTTATCCAAATGGATGAATCATATAAAAAATACTGACAAAATTCAAAAAAGAGTTTGTAGAAGAATACACATAACTCAAAACTTTGAAATCATGTAATGTGTGCTCAGTTGCTCAGTCATGTTAGACTCTTTGTGACCCCCTTGGACTGTAGATAGCCAGACTCCTCTTTCCATGGAATTTTCCAGACAAGAATACCAGAGTGGGTTGCCATTTTCTTCTCCGGGGGATCTTCTCGACCCAGGGATTAAACCTGCATCTCCTGAATTGGCAGGAGTATTCTTTACCAATGCACCACCTGGGAAGCTCGGTGGCTTATAAAACCATCCACAGATTATATATGTATCTATGTATGTATTTGTATGCACAGCTGCATATATATATATATATATATATATATATATATATATATATTTGTATATGGAAGGGTCAATAAATGTTGGGAAAAAAATACCAAATTCAAGTTAGCTTAAATTTTAAATTAGTGACATTAGTTATAATCTCAGAATGAGGATTGAAGAAAGTGTTATCAAGGAGGGATAAAGGAGGCATTTGAAGGATATTATGTTTGTAATGTTGTATTTCTTATAGTTTTTATCTATTTACTCTTTATATTCCTATGGGTCTCAAATATGTTATAATAATTTAAAAAACAAACAATGCAGTTTCTTATAGCTCCAAAGTAGTCTTCCCTCACTTATCTATGACCATCAATATAAGAAATAAAAGTGTTATGGTTTATTCTCATCAAATGTAACTGATTACAAGGAAGACTGCTGCAGCTGCTGCCGCTACGTTGCTTCAGTCCTGTCCGACTCTGTGCGACCCCATAGACGACCCCATAGATGTCTCCCCATAGACAGAGAATCCCAGGCTCCCCCGTCCCTGGGATTCTCCAGGCAAGAACACTGGAGTGGGGTGCCATTGCCTTCTCCAATGCATGAAAGTGAAAAGTGAAAGTGAAGTTGCTCAGTCATGCCTGACTCTTCTCGACCCCATGGACTGCAGCCTACCAGGCTCCTCCGTCCATGGGATTTTCTAGGCAAGAGTACTGGAGTGGGTTGCCATTGCCTTCTCCCACAAGGTAGACTAGCAAGCATATAACATCTGAACTCAAGCAGACTGGGGTCCATCTTCCCATTAGCTGTAGTTCACAAACCAAGCTCCTAAGTGTAACAGAAGATCCTTCACTTTTTGTCCCTAAACTGAGTCTGCTGTCACTTTCTAAACATACAAAATGTTGCATAAAATTATCATTTTCCCCAAATCATGAATTGCAACATACACTGTAATTTTATGCAAGATATTCCCTTGGCTTGTGATATTTCATTTACCCTTGGCTAAAATAAATTTACATCTTTCCAAAGGCACATGATTGTATTCCTGACACCCTGAGGATGGTTAGTTTTTCCTCTGAGCACAACTGTTTCTTTTCCAGAGTCACATGCTGCTTGGCCTTCATCTGTGCTCATGTCTGTCTTTCTAAGTAAAATATGAACACCTCACTTCACTCACTTCATACTTTATCACTGGAGAAGGAAATGGCAATCCACTCCAGTATTCTTGCCTGGAGAATCCTGTGGACAGAGGAGCCTGGTGGGCCTTGGCCCATGGGGTCGCAGAGAGTCAGACATGACTGATGTGACTAAGCACGCATGCAAAGAGCAGGAGAGGTGACTCAGAATCTCTAATGTGAGGAATTTGAGCACATAATGATCCTAGAAAGATATGGGGATGAAAGAGGATTAGATGGTTGGATGATATCACTGACTTAAAGACATGTGCTTGAGCAAGCTCTGGGAGATGGTGAAGGACAGGGAAGCCTGGCGTGCTATAGTCCATAGGGTCACAGTCAGACACGACTGAGCAACTAAACAGAAACAGCAATAATCCTAGGATCTCAGAGTATGTTCTCGTTAATGGTGATTGTACTACAGTGTTCTGAGAAGACTCTGGATTCAAATATTTCTAAAAATTTGCGGGCAAGAATAGTGCTTACTCTGAAGACATACATAGGTTTCTACTTCATGATATGGCAAAATACATACATCTACAGAAAAGTCTCACTGTTCTGTAAATGGAAACAGTTTTGGGGTCCAGAATGGAAGTATCTCTTTCTGAACTGATAGGCAAAGGCATTGCACGATAGTGGTGGTCTGGGGGACAGACCAAGAGAGAGCTCTATAAACTCTAATCTTAGCCCTATCTGAGAGCAGTTTACAGATTGCTTTTCTGGGCTGTAATGTTTTACTTTAAGTCAATTGGTAAATTTAAAAAATAATACAGTCTGATTTTATTTGCACTGGGAACAGTAAGTATGACTGCATTTGAAACATATCAGTAAGCAGAAAGAGAGTTGCCTGCAAGAGTAGGTAATGAAACCGGAGGTAGCTTTAATATTTCTAGAACAATTGCTAGAATATTTTGCAGAATTGAAAACTAATGACCAATACAGATTTCTGGAAAATATAAGTGTTCCTTTGGGGTTTCCAAAAATTACATAGCAAAAAGAAACTAGTATGAGAATGAACTTTCCAAAAGGAAAAGGAAATCAGGAAGGTGTTGGCAAAGGTGACCTTCGTTTATATGCACGGCTTGTGAGGCCTGAGAAAAGTATAGCTGACTGTTGAAAAAATAATTGAATGGAGAAAAGAAACACTTTAAAAAAACTTATTGGTACCAAGAAATCTTTGAATTAGACTTCAAAACAGAGCCTGGTAAAAAGGACTTGAACTCATTTACTCTGCTACTATCTATACATGGACATTTTATTCCTTGTAGCGGTTACAGCCTAGGAAATATGCTGCTTATTTTATGAATCTTGTGTTCCCCTACAGCAGTAAATTCATATACAAGTTATATTTAATGCAAGATAAATGTTTTTTAAATGTCAGAACAGATAGAGATGATTACAACTAGAAACTACATGAATAATTTCTTACATGAGCTTGTGAAATAGATATCTGGTTAACTCATTTTACTTCTGAGGTAAATGAGCTGTTTCTTGGTTGCTAAGTCATATCTGAATCTTTTGCAACCCCTTGGACTGTAGCCCACCAGGCTTCTCTGTCCATGGGATTTCCCAGGCAAGAATACTGGAGTGGGTTGACATTTCCTTCTCCGGGGGATCTTCCTGACCCAGGGATTAAACTTGAGTCTCCTGCATTGGCAAGCAAATTATTGGCCACTGAGCTACCAGGTAAGCCCAAGGAAAATGAAATTTAGATCAAATTACATGCTCCAAGGCATCATAGCCACTTAGAGGGCTGTTGGGACTCAATCTCATATCTTCAAACCTAGATCCCAACCTCTTTCCTGTGGTCTACCCTCTGTCCACTTTCTAGGTACAAAGGGCAGAACTTTATATGGAGGACATTTCCATAAAGTCACTCAATTCATGCTCATACTTGACCCTAATTTTTCTCTCCTCTTTATGTGTTGCATTTGTAGTATTGTAGTTTTCATTCTAGCAGCATCCAAATTAGGTCCAAGTTGACATTTTTGGAAATCCTTCAGCCACTGAGGAAATAATAGGTTTCATGTTTTAAATGGATCATTTCCCACTCCAAGGCAGATTGACTGGTATCCTAGCTCCACTCTGAAGACAAAACAGCAGGACTTTGGCTCCTGTAGAATTCTCCAGCTCACAACCTCACTCTTACTGTTTTCTGCCCCTTAACCTGAACCCTGACCTTGTGTTTGATTTATTTTTTGAACATGAGCTGCTCAAATTAACTCTTAGCTCTGAAGTGAAAAGGTATAAAAGATGTTTACTTGGAACAGTGGCTTGAGACCTATAGTCAACGAACATCTAACATCAATTTCAAATGCGTGGACACATTGGCAGAAATACAATCTAACAAAAATAGATCTATATCAAACTCATTTAAATGGTGGGAGAAGAGTGTGAATGAGGGCTATGGGTTAAAGAAATTTACCAATATAAAAGGAAGAGGACCTTGGTTATAATGGTTATAACATTCTACAAAACAAGGAGTTCCGTTAATTCAACTTTCTGCTTGCCCTCAAAGTTCAAAAAGATAAAAAAATCAATTGATAATATGCTAAATATATTACAGCCATTGCTGTAAAAATATGATACACATTCAGTGCCTTAAAACTGATTTCTTATCTTACAGTTTCTGTGAGTCAGGAGTGCTGACATGGCTTTGCTGAGCTCTCTGCTTAGGGTCTCACAAGGCTACAGTCAAAATGTCTTCAAAGGTGTGTTTTGTTGTTGTTGTTATTGTTGTTGTTGTTGTTTCTTTGTGTTTTTAGCTTTCCTATTTTCATCATTTATTTAAGGATAAAATTACATATAAACAAATGCATAGACCTTAACACACAATTCAATGAGTTTTGTTTTAGCATGGAGATACAAAATTTTCAATCTTTCAGAAAGTTACTTCAAGACTTTTCAGTCAATAACCACACTTACATTTAGATTTTTTTAAGGATCAATGTTAAGTTTAGCACAAAATTGAGAGAAAAGTACTGAGATTTCCCACATACTCCCTGCCCTTAAACCTGCATAACCTTCCCCATTGTCTACGTTATTCATCAGGTTGGTTGGTTGTTTTCTTGTCTTTCTTTTGCTGCTCTGAGACTTATGACTCAAGCTTGGCTCCAGCTTTATGGTTTATCAACTCTTCTTGTGGAAGAGTTCTTTCCCAGGAGGGTCCTGAGGCCCAAGAGCTTTGTTCTTATCTGGAGGCTTGGTGGGAAATAATCTGCTTCCCAGTTCATTCGCATCATGGGCAGAAGTAATTTTCTCACAGCTGCAGCAGTGAGGCCCGTTGCTTTTTGCTATCTATTGTCAGAGACCCCTCTAGGCTCCTAGGACTGCCCTCAGGTCCTTTCTATGTGCCGTTCTCCACAAGCCTTTCATAACATCACAGCTTACTTCTTCAGAGCCAGAATAGGAGCTCTCTCTCACTTCAGCCTTCTGAAGACAATCTTATACTAAGGGGTTTAACTACGGGTGCACCATTCCTTCACCTTTGCCACATAATGGAACCTGACCAAGGCAGTGCCATCCTATCACATTTACATATTCTATTGGTTAGAAGCAAGTTCTGCCTATAGTCAAGCACAGTAGATGGCATGAGGGCATCATTTATCCAGGACCACCCTAAGGTATTGTCCTCCTACACTGTGTGAAATTTAAAATGAATGTGGCAGTCTCTCTTATTCTAACTCATGGACAAATTTCCATATTTTGTTCAGTACAAAAACATAGAATCATATTTAAAATATACTATCAACTATGTTTTGGGGCTTCCCTAGTGGCTCAGTGGAAAAGAATCCTCCTGCAATGCAGGAGACCCAGGAGAGGTGGGTTCCATCCCTGAGTTGGGAAGATCCCATGAAGAAGGAAATAACAACCCTCTCCAGTATTCTTGCCTGGAAAATTCCATGGAAAGAGGAGCCTTAGTGGGATACAGTCCATGGGATCACAAGGAGTCAGACATTACTGAGCACGCACGCACGCTGACCAGCTATGTTTAATAATTTCGTGTGTATGTGCTTTATTTCTTAGATGATTTCTAAAATGATGAACAAAAAACTGTTGATAGAGATCCATTTTACAAAATCACTAAATTGTGAAGCAGGGAAGGTAATGAAACTTAGCAATTGTCCTTGTGTATATTTTCAGTTTTGTACTAAATACACAACGGCCCTTCAATGTTCATGGCATAGGTTTTCAAAAAGTAAATGAGATTTCCTATAGGAAACTATTATTTTAAAAGTTGAAAAAAATGAGAGTTTGCAAAATAGATGATCTAAAATAGAACAGAAACATTGCAGGATCAAAAATTATTTTCCTGTCTAATACCTTACCTGCAAAGGGAGTGATGATATGTTTGTGATCATGGTCTCAAAAAATCAAACCTCTAAGTATAAGAGATATGTTGCTATTCATTCAATGAAAGCAAGTTTTAGGAGATGAAAACAAATATAAATTAATTGATCATTGCTAACTTCTTTGAATAAGTAATCACAAGATTATCTAAACAGAAGTTTGGCAACTTATTTTACCACAGGTACTTTGGTATCACATATTGTACAAAGTTATTCCAAAGCACTCTTATTTACAAGTGCACAGCTGGTCATGTTCCACTGGATACTTTCTAGTGTTTTAAGTAATGTGGTGCTGAGACTTATTTCTCAGCATCATGTGATCAATACTCTAAGGAACACAGTCACACTGCAGTAATCACTGCATTATGTTATTGCTCTCTACATCTCAGAGATGGAAGAGACCAAGTGTTTCATTTGTGAACTTTCATTATCAATCAGAGTGATTGTATCTTAATTGATCCTCAACAAATATTTGTAGAGCCTTTAAAAGAAGAGTGATAGAAAATAGTGAGAAGGGTTTTCAGTAAAAAGTGTAAGTACAAGACATTGATTAATATTTGCCTGATAAAGTATCATCTCCATTTCTAAATGTCTTAATGATTCTGAAAGTGACTTATAAGAAGGCAAAATCCTGCTCATCATCTGAAATGTAGCCTATACTTTTCCAATTATCTAGAAATAATGATACCTTGGTTAGAAAATCTTAGGGAGCAAAGCTCTTTGAACAATTTCAACCTGGAATAGTGATAAAATGTGGCTCTCCTTGGCACCGGAACAGCACAATAGTAACTAACAGCGAACAAGGGGAAACGGTACTACTTACGATGTGCTGTGTGTATTCCAGACATTCTCAAGAATACAGATTTCTTTATTAGGCCACTTTTTCACATACCAGATGCATAAAATACCCTCTATAGATAAAGACGCTTTGTCACTAGCAGCATCACACTTGCTTGCAGACATATATACATATATGCATATGTTTATGTGTGTATGCATGCATATATATATATATATATATATATAAGTGTGTATAGGTGTGCAAATACTTTCTTAAGTGTTACTCAGAGTTGAAGCCCTTCACTTATACTATGTGCCTTATTCCTTATAACAACCTTTCAAGTTAGATTCCAGTATTAATCCTCTGTTGAAAAAACTGAGACACAGAAAGGTTAAGGAACTTGCCTTTTTTCTCTCAGGACTACTAAGTGCCAGAGTCACATTCAAACCTGAGTAGTCTGGCATCAGAGTGTAAACTCTCTGGTCATACAGAGACACCGCCCACGTGTGCTATAGCCTCTGACTGAACTTCCATGGTGGCTCAGTGGTAAAGAAACTGCCTGCCAATGCAGGAGACGTGGGTTCAATCTCTGATGTGGGAAGATTCCATTTGCTGCAGAGCAACTAAGCCCATGAGTCACAAGTATTGAACCTGTGCTATAGACCTTGGTAACTGCAACTGCTGAGCCCGCACACCGCATCTACTGAAGGCCCGTGCCCTAGAGCCCATGCTCTGCAGCAAGAGAAGCCACCACAGTGAGAAGCTTCTCACTGCAACGAAGAGTAGCCCCCATCTCATCACAACTAGAATAACATCCACTCAGCAGTAAAGACCCAACACAGCCAAAAATAAGTGAATAAATGCATAATTATATATATATATATATATATATATATATATATATATATAAAACCTCTGCCTAGGAGAATCACATCTCAGGGAGATAGGCCCTCTAGGTAGCTTTAGCTTAGCCCTCAAAGTGAGGTGGGCAAGAAGAAACCCAATCATGGAAGATGATTCTATACTGAATAAAGTTTTTGATAACAAAGGGTATCATTGAAACACCCTTTGTTAGCAATAGATTTACCATTTGAAAACATCCAAAATAGTGTGCTTTACCCCATAAACATGCCCTGGAAACACTGCCTAGCCTATCTTATAAGATTTGTTATTTTGACTATTTCTTAAAAAAATATCTCTCAAACTTATGTAATACTTGCATTTCGAAGTACTTAACTAGATTTTCTATCAGATAAATTGGGGAATGGGAAGTCTGTATTGGTATATGTGTCTGTTACATTTATATTTATGCTCTCTGTGAATCTAAGCTTAAAGTTACAAGTAGACATGAAACTTGGTTTTTATACTAAGAAATAAATGCAGACTCATAAAAATTCGAGTGTATGTTTAAAAGACACAATATTTAAATTACTCAATTAAAAGCAGACTACTAGCTTTACTTATGTCTACTTCCTCACATCTCCCCAGCATGGAATATCTCATTTTATCATATAAATATCTTATTTTATAGCAAAAAGGTAAAGGAGGGTTTTGAACAAAGGTCTCATTTCCTGGCAAATCTTAAACCACCTTTCATTAATGTATACCTCTTGCTAGCTTACCTCTACCCCCCAATATATATACATTGATGTATACCTACTTTGTGGAGAAGGCAATGGCACCCCACTCCAGTACTCTTGTCTGGAAAATCCCATGGATGGAGGAGCCTGGTAGGCTGCAGTCCATGGGGTCGCTGAGGGTCTTCACTGAAGTGAGTGACTTCACTTTCACTTTTCACTTTCATGCACTGGAGAAGGAAATGGCAACCCACTCCAGTGTTCTTGCCTGGAGAATCCCAGGAATGGGGCATCCTGGTGGGCTGCCATCTATGGGGTCACAGAGAGTCGGACACGACTGAAGTGACTCAGCAGCAGCAGCATACCTACTTTGTGCTTCCCTTGTGGCTCAGATGGTGTTGAATCTGCTTGCAATGCAGGAGACTCAGGTTTGATCACTGGGTCAGGAAGATCTCCTGAAGAAGGGAATGGCTACCCAGTCCAGTGTTCTTGCGTTGAGAATCCCATGGACAGAGGTTCTTGGTGGGCTACAGTCCATGGGGACAGAGAGTCAAACACAACTGAGTGACTAACACTAACTAACATTCCTGCTTTTGCTTTTAAAAATTCTGATTCCTGACAGCACTCTTCTCAGTCTATACATAATTCATTGCAATTACTATCAGTAACTTTCTAGTGCAAAACTCAGTTTTACCAGGAGTACTTTTTAGTACCAAAACTCAGTTTTACCAGGTATGGATGGTTGCATGCCTTTAGGCACCTAAGATTATCACAAATGGGTGGCTTCATTAGTTCTAGTGGACACCCACAGACTCCAGAAGACACAGTACCTTGATGGAGCACAGACACTGTGCTCTATAGAAGCCAGGAGTGCTGCTTAAGGTCAGAATCTCAGGGTAAAATTCAGAAGTTTCCTTTGGAGCTTGTAATAACAAGGACTGGAGCTTGATTACTTTTGCAGTGGATCCTTTTTGAGAGAATCTGGCTTTCATCCTTTTGAAATATCAAAGTTGCTTGTGAATCTTGTCGTTTGGTTGGGGAGGGACCACTCTTGTTGAGAGTTAGGACTTGTTTGATGAAAGCAGGACCCTAAGGCATTTGGGAAGAGACAGAATAATGATGTTGGTAATGCCTGCAATCTCTCCTGGGTGTGTAAGAGAATGACAGTTTAGAGCAAGGAGGAGGAAGAACGAACATTTCCATCCTTATGTGTTTGTTTGTTTGTAGGATAAGAGGAAGCAAGGGCTTAGAGCTATGCTCAGATTTAATGGCTTTGTGGATATACCCTCCACAGTTCAATAAAAATTGACTGATTTCCTTAACTTCTTCTTCAAGGGATCAGGACTGCCACGTTTTTAAAGAATGGAAATGCACATTTGGAGTCAGCATATATTTCCCATTACTGAGACTGTTCCAAGAATTCGTTCAGCTCTTGCTTTTTGCCTTTAGCATTTTGAGGTCCCGTGTGTCTGCCTCACCTGCGTTCTTTTCTCCTGGGTGAGCAAATGAGCCACAGGCTGCTATGTGTCCATCAGGGATACAAAAGTTGTCAAAAGCCCTCCAGACAGAAACCTAGTTGTCTTTTCCTGAAAGCAAAAAAGCAGGTTCCCTAATATAACTCTTTTTCTTTAAAATAAGGCATAACTATAAGTAGTTAACAAACTCTCATAGGATGCTTAGAAAACATCAGTGGGCATGCAAGGATCAAGATAAAAAGACGGGTGCTTTTAAAATCAACATGTCAGAGAAACACATTCTAACAAGGGTTGTCCTCTTCAAAGTAATCATCTGAGGAGGTTGTCCTCTGTTTTAGCAGAGCTTCCACAGCTCAGAACTGTGTTGAATCTCTTCTGGAATTGCCTTCAGAGTTAAGTTTATGAGCCACATAAGAAAACCATTACTTTATGGTTATACCTCATAAAACTCCATAAAAGGAATAGGAAAAACACTGAAATAAATCAGGTGTGGCTTGTCCCATCTAAAAAATCAGCTGAAAAGTTAGGCTTTGTATCTTTCCCAGAACACTGACACCTGATGTTCCTTCGGATGTGTGGTAGAAGGAAAAAGTTGTCTCCTTAGAAATGTATCTGATGCCTAAGTACCTAATTGTTCTTTAAACCTGGCCACAAAGAGAATGTTTCCTAAAGAATGTCAATGAGCATGTATTATATATATTCACCTGTGTTTCAGGACTGGATGGATGCCCTTGTAGAACCATTAGTGGAAGTGCAAATCATTCTAGAAGGAAGTTGATTTATTCCCATGTAAGCAACTTTAATGGTTTAATTACTTCACCCACATGGCCCACTACCTGAGTTTGTGCTGTTATTCATTTCATTTTCTTTCTTGACATTCCCTCTTACTAGATCCCTGTGTCTCTAATCCATTACCTAAAATGTAGGCACAATAACCTTTCTAAATCATACTTCTGAGTGACACTTCCTGTTAAAATCTTGTAATGATTACACTTTACCTTCAAGATAAAGCTCATTGCTTAGTAGGATATTCAAATTTTTCACAATCTGTCCACTTCTAGACTTTAAATTGATGAATCTAGTCTCATCATATCTTCTTTTTTCTTAATTGTTCTCCAGGCTGATGGGCTTGCTTCCAAAAAAGCATTGTTCTGTCTACTTTCTAGAACTCAATTCTTGCTATTCAACACATGCTAACTGAAATATCTATTCAAGCTTTTAATGTACAGAACAGCCATCATTCCTCAAAGATTTTGTCTTATTTTAGACCAAAGGCATAGAAATTGTATCTTTCTAGCAATATATTTTTTTATCATAGATACCTAGTGTGCATTATTTAAAATGCCAGGTTCTTTAGCATGACCTGAAGGTCATGTTCACATGTGTTGAGTTCAAGAATTCATATTACTTAAAAACCATGCCAGAAGATTATTATGTAAGTTTTAATACTGTTTTAAGAAAAGTTTTTGGAATACTCCCCACCGTGTCACTAATTAGTGAAGGAGAGGGTTTTGGTCCTCATCTAAATTCCTTACTATGAACAAATGATTAAGCACAGCATTAAACAAAAAGTATAAACTTGAGAATGAATTACTGAAGAATAATTCTTGAGAATATTTCATTTATTTTGATTTTGATTATTTATTTTGATAAATATTTCAATTATTCAAGAATAATTCATGAGAATAAGACATTCTCATGAAATGTCTACAATCTCTGTTACCTTGTAGCAGCTAGGGCCCAGAGATGGTTGCAAATAATTATATCCCTCTTTGCACAAGCATGCTGCTCCTCCCAGCAGAAAGAAGAGAATTATGTGCTTTCCTTTGCATCCTGGCTGGTCCTCTGACTGTTTTGAGTACAATGACGGCCCAGGGGGATGGTATGGGGAGGGGGGAGGGAGGAGGGTTCAGGATGGGGAGCACGTGTATACCTGAAATTTTTTTAATTAAAAAAAAAAAAAAAAAACTGGAAAATAAACAATTTTAAAATTAAAAAAAAAAAAGAGAGAGAGAAAGGCAATTAAAAAAAAATAATAATACAAAGGAGGTAACATTAAAAGAAAGCACTTTTCCAAGAACGGTCTGCATAGTCAAAGCTATGGTTTTTCCCAGTAGTCATGAAGAGATACGAGATTTGGACCATAAAGAAGGCTGAGTGCTGAAGAACTGATGCTTTTGAATTGTGGTGCTGGAGAAAATGCTCGAGAGTCCCTTGGGTTGAGAGATCAAACCAGTCAATTCTAAAAAAATCAACCCTGAAAATTCACTGGAAGGACTATTGCTCTAGCTGAAGCTCCAATACTTTGGCCATCTGATGTGAAGAGCTGAGTCTTTGGAAAAGCCCCTGATGCTGGGAAAGATTGAAAGAAAAGGAGAAGGGGATGGCAGAGGGTGAGATGGTCAGGTAGCATGGTTAGATATCATCACCAAATCAATGGGCATGAATTTGAGCAGACTCTGGGAGATAGTGGAGGACAGAGGAGCCTGCTGCTGCTGCTCCCGCTAAGTTGCTTCAGTCATGTCCGACTCCGTGCAACCCCATAGATGGCAGCCCACCAGGCTCCCCCATCCCTGGGATTCTCCAGGCAAGAACACAGGAGTGGGTTGCCATTTCCTTCTCCAAAGCATGAAAGTGAAAAGTGAAAGTGAAATCGCTCAGTTGTGTCCTACTCCTGGCGACCCCATGGACTGCAGCCTACCAGGCTACTCCGTCCATGGGATTTTCCAGGCAAGAATACTGGAGTGGGGTGCCAACGTTGCCTTCTCCCCAGAGGAGCCTGGAATACTGCTATCTATGGGATTTCAAAGAGTTGGACACAATTTAGCAACCGAACGACATTAAAAGACTTCTAAGTGTAAGTAAGGATTATGACTGGAAGCATCAGCCTTTTCTCTTTTAGGATACTTTTTTTGAAATCCATATCCCATGCAATGAGGAGCCCAAGGCATAAGGAATATCTATACAAGATGATTTATTTTGCTGAATTTTCATTTCAGCAAATTCACATTCAGCTTATGGTATTTTAAAAGCTCATCCCTGCTCACTTTGTTCTTTCATCAGTTTTCCACTCTCTGCTTGTTTTGTCTCCCACAAAGTTGAAAGCTGTCACCTTAGCTCTTGATTCTCCTGGAAGGTGTTTTCATATTCACTGCCATAATCATTAAGGAAGCTCTGAGATCATCTTGCATGGTGAGATTTAACTCAAATGAAATATCAGAAATCTTGATCTCAATTTCACCTCATTCCCACTATTTCATTACTCCCACAGTCAACATTCTTGAATCAATTCCTGGTTATTTCTCCAGCTCTGAATTTCATGGTAGATACTTTCCCTCCATATGTCCTTCTCTACGTCAAGGGTTAAAGTTTGAGTATCCTGTAATCTCAGGGCCTTTAGATTAGATAGAACTCTTTAGATAAGTAATTTCATGGACACATTCAAGATAAAAAGGTAATGGATAATATATTTTTAAAATGTTGACATGCAGCTAACTTTTGCATCATAAATGGAAACTTAGAATATTCAATGTGACATACTGGAAATAGATAAATAATACTACATATATTTATTGTCAGATGCTGTATTAGGAATTTTATTTATATTAAATATATCTTCAAAATCATCTTTGAAAATAGGTATTTAATATTTCTATTTTATGGTGAAGAAAGCAAGGCTAAGACAGGAAGAGTAACTTTTTTCATAATCTCAGAGGAAAGTGAAAAGTGAAAGGGAAGGTCACTCAGTCTTGTCTGACTCTTTGCGACCCCATGGGCTATACAGTCCATGGCATTCTCCAGGCCAGAATACTGGAGTGGGTAGCCTTTCCCTTCTCCAGGGGATCTTCCCAACCCAGGGATCAAACCCAGGTGTCGTGCATTGCAGATGGATTCTTTACCAGCTGAGCCACAAGGGAAGCCCTAGAATACTGGAGTGGGTAGCCTATCCCTTCTCCAGGGGGTTCTTCCTGACCCAGAGGAAGTAAATGTTAAAACTGGGATATGAATTGCTGATCATTTAGTAACTCATGCTGCCCTCTATTTAAAACAAAATAACTATCACAAAATAGAACATAGGTTAACATTTTAGGCAAGCCAGTAGTAAAAATATTTTAGTTGAACCATCATTTGGTGACTTTCATTCAAGGGACTTATCGATCCTGCTAAGAGAATAGAAGCTGCTGCCAAATGGCTGGCAATGGGCCTGTATCACCTAGTTTTGAAGCTGGTATATTCCTCAACAGCAGGAACCAGTCTCAGAGTCCTCCCAGATCCTTTATCTGAAAAATATGTTCTATCCTTCTATAAATTCAAAGCACAATAAGAACTGTATGAAAACTATGAAATATTATCCATTCACTGTGATTTTATTTTCATTCTACAACTCTTGAAAATGAGGTTTCTAAATAGCATATGATTGCACATTACAGGCAGTTTTAACTCTCACATTCTCTACTTTATACATGATTTTCCTCAACCAGAGATGCTTTCTTTTTCTCCACAGCTAGAGGTTGAGTCTTTCTTCCCTTCCTTTTTCTATCACTGACTTTGTTTCTTTCATGTTTAATGACTCATCTGTAGAGCTTTGTAGGATTTCATCTTAGTGTGTTTTCTTTTACCTCTGAAAGCTTCCAAGTAAAATAAGGAAGATATGGGGTAAGAGGAAGGGTTAGAGAGAAGGCAACCTTCCTGACTGTAGAGCATATTTGGTGGCTTTAGGGAGTAAGGATGTTCCTACACTATTAACAGAAAAAAAAAAAAAAGGGTTTCTCTTTTGCAAAGAGCACTTTACTCAAAATACATCTCCAGTCTGGACACACAAAACACCAATACAGGTATTCATCCAGCCAGCTAGAGGAATTGCATAAACTTGTCATCAAATGGAATGACAAATATCACCACCTTTTGCCACATCCTGGAGAAGAACTCATGAGCACTAAATCCTGGTAATAAAAATGCTCAGAGGAGCCAGGTTAGGGCCTCAATAAAAGTTGTTTCTTTCTTTCTTTCTCTTTTTTTTTTTTTTTAGTGAAATTTGGGACTTAATTTATTCATATTCCAATGAATAGAATTATGAGCTTGGAAGTACTGTTTTACATTATCTGGTCAAATCTTTTCTTTAGTCTTTTTTTTTTTTTAAATACATGATTAAATTAATATTTTGCCCAAAGTCATACAGCAAGTTGAAGAGCAGAACCACTTTTGCAGAGTTAGATTGTTCAACAATTTTAAACTTTCCCTTTGCATTTAATGTTTCTCTTGCCCATTGTTGCTAGCAGCAAAATCTCTTAGAAAGCCTCATGAGGACTGTGTGCTTTCCTCAGGTATGAGAGGACAGAGAGAAGCCATGAAACAACTTTCTGTCTAGCAGAGGCCCAAGGACAAATGAAACTCTGGTCAAAACCATCAAGACAAACCTGTAGGGACTCTGGGAGACATAAATTACTGGTTTCTTGTGCTTAAATTAAGATGTAGAACATTGAGCTTTTATTCCCCCTTTTTGACTTAATTTTATTGCTAAGATTTTATTTTCATAGTGAACATACACTACTTATATAATGGGGAAAAAAAGGAAAGATGAAGGGAGAATATTTCCATTTTTATGCCACAATAAAAATGATTGCTGCTGGAGGTTGATAGAAGGAAAAATGGGTGTTCCCTAAGAGACCTCAGAGGTTACATCTAAGCCTTCACTTCCTCCCAAACCTGTCTTTGTTTCACTGGGTTCCCTTCTCTTCTCTGGGGCCCTGATGCCAGGGGAGATGAGCTAGGCAGCTTCTAACCTAATCACAGAATCATCCCCTGCTTCTAAATCCACATACTCACAATATAACTTCTAATTAGAGACTCATGTTCCCTACTTCATGGATATCCCTTAGTAGTAAGTACTACTTGCTTTTCTGCAAAATCCAGGACAATGTAGATTTGTGAATTTCATAGCACATACCTTACTGCATTCTCATAGTTCATTTGCATGTCTCCTCCATCAGACTGTGAACTTTGGGAAATTAAACTTTTATTATCTCTGTATTCTCAGCATCTCGTGTAGTGAGAAACCCAAACTAAATACATTTACCGACATTTGTTCTATTTGAAAGAAAGGAGGAAAGGAAGAAATTGGGATAAAGACACAAAGACCAATAATTGTTATATTTTGTGGTTGTAGATTATTTTATAATTTGATTAAACCCGACCTAAAAGTATTGTAACATTCAAAAGTACATGGACATTGGGACTTCGCTGGTGGTCCAGTGGTTAAGACTCCATGCTTCCAGTGCAGGGTGGGGCACAGGTTCCATCCTTGGTCAGGGAACTAAGAGTCCACATGCTGTGCAGCAGAATTCTTTTTCTTTAAATACACTGGATATTATTAAAAATATACTGGACATTATAACAAATTATAATAATATCCTTGTAAGAAGCTCATTTCTATTTTACAAAACACATTTGTAAGTAACAGCCCCCAAAACCAGACATGTCTGTATTTTGGGGTGTGCTAGCAATGGCACCCCACTCCAGTACTTTTGCCTAGAAAATCCCATGGACGGAGGAGCCTGGTAGCCTGCAGTCCATGGGGTCGCTAGAGTCGGACACGACTGAGCGACTTCACTTTCACTTTTCACTTTCCTCTTTCCTGCATTGGAGAAGGAAATGGCAACCCACTCCAGTGTTCTTGCCTGGAGAATCCCAGGGACGGCAGAGCCTGGTGGGCTGCCGTCTATGGGGTGGCACAGAGTCAGACACGACTAAAATGACGTAGCAGTAGCAGCAGCACAATGCTCATTTAAATTGCTAAGACATTTTGATTTTAACCATTCTGACACTTTGAAATGGATTAAATGTAGGTTTTAATAATCTATACTTTTTTAATGTAAATTTTAATAATAATTAACTTAAAGTATATATTTTTATTTATAGATTCTAAAACTTCTTGAAAATGTCATTACTCTTTAATGGAGAGTTGAAAATAATTTTCATTAAAACTCAATTTGCTGCCTTCCTGATAAAAAGTCTCATATCAAAGCAGAGTAGTCTCTTTAAAGGGCATTATATTTTACCTCATATCACTATTATTTGATTTCCATCAGTTTCATCATATAGTTGGTTTAAAGTTATATTAATATGTTAGGGGTCTGATAGGGTCTATTGATACTAACATTAAAGCAAAAAAGAGAGCCTGAAAAAAGAGAATTTCTTTTCAGGAAAAAAGAATAAAGTTCCAAGATTTCCTCTGGTTGCTATTCCTTCTGTTTTACTACTTTTGTGGCTGTGTTATATTATTTAGCTTTAATTCCTCCCACTGTAATTTAAACCTTTTTTTTTTTTCTTGTTCACTCCTTGATGAAGATGGAAAACAGCTGGCTGCCAACAATCCTTTATTTTCCCTCAAATCTTTCCTCGAAACAATACAAAGCTCACTTTATTTTCATTGTTCACCTGATCTGATTGATTTACCAACTCACATGAAAACATAGGTGAAAAAATGGACTAGAAATTGTAGTCTATTGATTCATTTCCCACATAAGTCAATTTCTTTTCATAGCATACTTTAATTATGTAAACTGTGTACAGCCTCTTCATGAAGGTGAAGGAGGAGAGTGAAAAAGCCAGCTTAACACTCAATATTAAAAACACTCAGATCATGGCATCTGGTTCCATCACGTCATGGCAAATAGAAGAGGAATAGGTAGAAGTAGTAGCAGATTTCCTCTTCTTGGGCTTTAAAATCACTGTGGATGGTGACTACAGCCATGAAATTAGAAGACAATTGCTTCTTGCAGGAAAGCTATGACAAAACCTAGATAGTGTGTTAAAAAGCAAAGACGTCACTTTGCCGACAAAGGTCTGTATTGTCAAGGCTATGGTCTTTCCAGTAGTCATGTACAAATGTGAGAGCTGACAATAAACAATGCTGAGCACTGAACTGATGCTTTCAAACTGTAGTGTTGGAGAAGAATCTTGAGAGTCCCTTGAAAAACGAAGAGATCAAACTAGTCAATCTTAAAGGAAATCAATCCTGAATAGACTTTGGAAGGACTGATGCTGAAGCTAAAGCTCCAATACTTTGGCCACCTGATATGAACAGTTGACTCTTTGGAAAAGACCCTGATGCTGGGAAAGATTGAATGCAGAAGAAGAGAGTGTCAGAGAATTAGATCATTGGATGGCATCACCGATTCAGGGGACATGAACTTGGGCAAATTCTAGGAGATGGTAAGGGACAAGGAAGCCTGGCATGCTGCAGTCCATGGGTTCACGAAGAATTAGACACAACTTGGTGACTGAACAACAACAAAATGTTGTGATAATAGAGATTCTTATGAATAAAACAGTATATTCTTAGTATTAATTATTATTAAAATAATGTATTATAGTATATGGTATGTAAATATGAGAGAAGTAATAATTCCATACTTCCATACTCTACTGAATTTGTGTATTATTTTATTTATAAAGCACTAGTTATAGTTTCAATTTGAGGAAGTGTGAAAAGGAGGCACTGTGGGATTTTAGTGACCACTTGTACATACTTCAGCATTTTCTCTTCAGTGAGAGGAAGGAGGAAATGTGAATTAAGAAATCCCTATTAAAGTGCCAGTGATTTAAGTCCACTAGATTATTAACTCGGCTCTTGCTAAGTCTACCCAGAAGTATTTACCTTGAAAATTTGTGAAACTAACAGAATCCTTTATGTTTAGCCATTACTTTAAAGAGTCTTTTGATAAATGACCAATATTCATATTTCTTAAAATCAATCAATTTTATGCAATTCTGAAACATGACTGCATTCATCTGTATATGAAAAAGTGTTGTCCTGTCTAATCAGATGTGAAGTATTCCCTAGGGTCACTTTTCAAATGCTTTCTGTCATTAACATGGGTGTCATTGTCCTACACCTGGACACTCTCACCAGCTTAGCTGCCCACGTTTACTAGAGGGTTCTAACCAGATGCAGCAAGTAGCAAAGATGTCACATGCCATGTGGGGCTGTAATATAGTGCACCTGACAACTGGCAGAGCCCCTGGAAACAAGGCTTAATGGTGAAATGAGTGCAATTAAGTGTGCCATTACATCTTTGCTCTCCCAGAGTAGGAGAATGCTTAATGTGACTCATCAGCCCCATTCCAGGTTCCAGACATTTAGAAACTGAATGAGCATAAATAGCAAAAGCCACAGTAAATCAGTTGCATGAAAGAATTTATAAATATAAAAGATGATAAGCAATTTTGGTCTGCAGGTTTCTTTTCAGTAATGCAGCTTAGCATTATACCGTGTAGTGCTGCTAGAATCATTTCCAATTCAGCACATTTAACTTTGCTATTTCATAAAATATTACCTCCTTTTGCTAGAACAAACGAACCATTTGTAAGCCATAGTTTCTGAGGGAGGGTAGAGATGTCTTTCAATTCCACTGCCAAACTCAAAACAAGATTGCTAAATTCAAGTTAAGAAATACTTCTGCATTGACTGAGGTTGCAACTCCCATCCAATAGTCATTTTGAAACAATCAATAGTACAGTGAGTCAAAAGTCTAAGATTACAGAAATTACCCATTTGGACAATCAGGACAAAAAGAGTTAGAACATCGTTTTGTGATTCTCTGATCAATTGTTGTCCTTGGGGGAAAAAAAAAAATAAAAAGGTGGAAAATATAAACTTCCTGAACTCATAATCAATAAAACAATAGTTTAACTTTTGCAAAAAGGAAAAAAGTAACAACCCAACTTGGTAAACACAATGGAAGATTTCAGACAGGAGGCCACACAAACAACCTTGAAGAGGTCTAAAGACAAGATTTAAGATCATCTCTGCTAAAGATAGCAAGTGAAGACAAAATAAAAGTGATTAACCAGCATGAGTTCAAGATTTTCCATTACAGATCACAGAAAGTATTCTCTTGCTCTAAAATTCTTTTGCACACCAGAAAATTACTTCTTTACTGAAAAACAAACAAAAAACACTGAAGGAAGGACTGAGTATCTATCATGAATCTCAGTTTTAACAAAATTTAAAACCCCAAGATATGCTATGTAAATAAGAGAAGAGGAAGGAGCTAAATTCACACTAACATTGGAACAGACATTTTAAATTTGACTGATCTTACCTGAAAATGTACTTGTGTGTAAAATTGTATAATATAAAACTGAATTTAGAACTAAAGGAAAGAAATTAATGCTACCCATTAACTAGATCCCAAAGAAGTCTGATAAATTTAATTACAGTTTGATTGCTATATATTGCCTGATAACATTTCTATGGCATTTTACAGCATTGTCCCACAAGGAAAATTAGCAATACACATAAGCTAAGAAAATGCAGTTTCATGCATATCTGATGGATATGGAAATAGAAACAGAGCACACTCAAGGAGGTCGATCAGATGCAAACGTGTATGGTGCCTGCTGGAGCAGATGGCCCAGTTGATGAGAATTTCAGAAAGTTTACAGCCAGACTCCAGGTCCAAAGTCACACATTGAGAAATAAAGGAAACAAAAAACAAAACAAAACCATCCTGAGAAAGCTCAGCTAAGGAAATAAAACGTATCATATTCTACCCACTGGTTTCTTTAGTTCAGCGAGGATCATTTTAGCGAAAACTTACGCTTTTATTTCTGAAAATAAGTCTGAAGAATCAGATACACCATGAAGACTATGATAATTTAAAAATTTAGATTTAGTATGATGATCAAGCCTACTTTTCATTTATCAAAAGTAAATTGGTTACTTAGCAAATATAGCACTGTACAAATTTCAGACCATATTATTGACAGAGGTGACTTTTCTCCCTTGTTACACATTAATTAACAGTTGCCAGTCAGCACATGGCATATGGTGTTCCTTTCACACCCCTGTGAGCCATGCCACAGAATGCTACATCACCCTTCTAAGAATTTTTTTCTTCTCCTTCCTTCCCATATGGCATTCAATTCTAAAATAGGTTTTCCTCCATACACTTGGTTGTCTATTTAATATTCCATAGTTGGGAATCAGGTGTGACTGAAAGATGAAAGCAAGTGCATGTAAAGTTTGAGTTCTCAGTTGGATCTACGGATGTGGGAGGAGCTCATCTACAGGTAAGTGTCTCTGCAGAAGTCAACTGAAAACTAAACTCATTCATTTGCTTTAATAGCTAACTCTCCATGACAGGAAGAAATTAAGATCGTATTATTTAGGTCTAATCAAACTATTTAGCTCAAGGCACTCATCTCTTCAGAATTTTGACCTCAGAAATGCAAGGTGCTGAACAAAGGCAGATCAAAGCTTGACATAGGTAATTTTGCCATGACTTCCAATATGAAATTAGATTGCAAACTCCAAGGCTCTGTAATGCAAATTTATAAAGTGAATTAAATAGTAGAGGGTCATTAGTGCGGACTGGCAACCTCATACTCATTATCAGACATATTACTTGATTGAAGCACATTGTTTGATTCAAGATAGTTGATTAAGTTATACAGTAAAATGTGTTTTGTCTATAAACATGAGGATATGAATTTTACTAGTAATCTACTGTTATTCTCAATTCTAACAGAACTGAGATTTGCCTGAAAATCCCTCAGTGCTGAGGGACTTATGTTAATGAATTTGGGCAATGGGTTTTTGAAGCTGTTTTTCTCTCCTTTTGTTGTCTATATCTACTGAGAAGTCTTAGAGACTATCTTTGTTTAAAAAAAAAAATACTTCAACTGATAAAGAGGCCACTTTTGATAAAAATACTTTCTTAGAGAATTGAGCAGAAAGTACAGAGTTGCCATATACTCCATTCCCCCATGTATGCATAGCTTCTTCATTCAACATCACCCATCAGAGCAATACATTTGTTAAAATTAATAAATCTACATTGATCTGTCATTATCACTCAAATTCCATAGTTTACATTGGGAGTGGCTGTTAGTGTTGTAGTTTCCACTGATCTGGAAAAATATGTAATGACATGTATCCACCATTACAGTTCCATACACAGTAGTATTATTGCCCTACAAAGCCTCTGAGATCTGCCTATTTGTCCCTCTCTCTCCTCCCTCACCCCTGGCAACCACTGAATTTTCCCTTTTTTTTTTTTTTTTTTTTGCTGTCTCCATAGTGTTACCTTTCCCACAATGTCTTAGAGCTGGAGTCAAACAGTATGTAGGCTATTTAGATTGGCTTTTCTTACTTAATAATATCCATTTAATATTCCTCCATGTCTTTTCATAGCTTCACGGGCCCTTTCTTTCTAGTGAATAATAATAATCCCTTGTCTGGGTGTACTAGTTTACTAACTCAATTACCTACTGAAGGGCATCTTTGTTGCTTTCAAGTTTTGACAATAAATAAAGCTGCTATAAACATCTGTGTGCAGGTTTTGTGTGGAAATAAGTTTTCATTCCTTTGGGCAAACACCAAGGTGCACAACTGCTGGACCATATAATCAGAGTAAATCCAGTTTTTTTAAGAAACCCCCAAATAGTCTCCCAAAGTATCTGTACCATTTTGCATTTCCATGAGCAATGAATGAGAGTTCCTATTACTCCTCATCCTTGCCAGCATTTGATTTACTCAGGATTCTGAGTTTTGAACATTCTAATAAGCATGTAGTTGTTATCTTAATTTTTAAAATTTTCATTTCCCTGAGGACGTATGGTGTGGATCATCTCTGTGCTGCTGCTGCTGCTAAGTTGCTTCAGTCGTGTCCAACTCTATGAGACCCCATAGATGGCAGCCCACCAGGCTCCCCCATCCCTGGAATTCTCCAGGCAAGAACACTGGAGTGGGTTGCCATTTCCTTCTCCAATGCATGAAAATGAAAAGTGAAAGTGAAGTCGCTCAGTCGTGCGCAACTCTTCGCGACCCCATGGACTGGAGCCTATAGGCTAGTCCGTCCATGGGATTTTCCAGGCAAGAGTACTGGAGTGGGGTGCCATTGCCTTCTTCGTGGGTCATCTCTGTAAGTCACTCTTAATAGTGTATTGAAATAGTCTTTATTTTAGCTTGCACTATTTGTTTCTGTTTCTCAGTCATGACTCTGTTGGGTCATAAACATTTCATGATTCTCTAGGTATTATGTATTTTACATTAAATTATTCTTGGTGGAAGACAAGAATAACTTATCTGCAATTTATTTTACTTAAATAAGAATTTGTACATAATCCTTCTCCCCTTTCATATTATATTAGGGTTGTTTATTTAAAATAATGTTACTATTTCCCCTCAGTAGATTGTGCACTCTAAGAGAACAGGAAATCATACCGGAAACAAGAAATCATATGACTTCTTTATCCCCATTGTGTAAACACTGTATAAAACACAGTTCGCGATAAATATTTTTTAATGAATAAGCATTATATATTTGGGCTACATGTTAGTGATCATATAGAAATTTTTATAAATATAAACATAATTACTATAAATGGAAAACACATTTAAACTAAGATTATCTCACCTGTTTCCCATTATTTATTTTGATTTATGACTGCAGATTAAAAAGTATAAGAAACAAAGTCTAAAATAAGACGCAAAATAAATTGCTTAAGAAGCTTCCCTAGTGATTCAAACAGTAAAGAATCTGTCTGCATTGCAGGAGATCTGGGTTCGATCCCTGGTTGGGAAGATCCCCTGGAGAGGGAAATGGCTATCTACACCAGTATTATTGCCTGGAGAATCCCATAGATGGAGGGGAGCCTGGCAGCCTATAGTCTATGGGGTCACAAAGAGGCAGACATGACTGAGCAACTAACATGTTCACTTTTTAAGAATGTTCATAGTCCTATGTCAAGAAGGAGCAAATACAGGTTTTAAGATTCTAAACGATCTTAATTGTATACCTATAGAACTATTGCTAACCTCAAATTGAAATAATTTTAAAAAGAATATTGTTACCAATTAGCATGGTTTAGAAAGAAAAACTATGTTATTTGTTAATTCATTGATGTATTCAATCATTTATTGTATAAGAATATATGGAGAATAAAAGTTAAAATCGTTATTTTATCACACCTAAAACATTATAGTTGAGGAAAAAAAGATGAAGGTACTAAAAGAAAGTAGTAAGAGATTAAAAAAAAAAAGATAACTTTCAGTTATGTAGAGCAAGAGTGACTTCATAGAAAGTAGAGGATTTAGTATTTACTTGCCTCATTTCTTCTAGTGAAAACAGTGTTATTGTTTAAAAGCAGTTGTGGTTTGTTTTGCTATATTAAACACATTTTTTCTAAAATATCATTCTAAAAACTGAATTAAAATGCCAAAAGTTTAAAATAATTTTAATTAGCAAACAGCCTAAGCAAGGAACAATTCAGCTTATTTTAGGAAAAAATTTGGAACAAGTTCAGTTCACTTCAGTAACTCAGTCATGTCCGACTATTTACGACCCCATAAACTGCAGCACGCCAGGCTTCCCTGCCCATCACCACTCCCGGAGCTTACTCAAACTCATGTCCATCGAGTTGGTGATACCATCCAACCATTTCATCCTCTACCATCCACTTCTCATCCTGCCTTCAATCTTCCCAGGCATCAGGGTCTTTTCCAATGAGTCAGTTCTTCGCATCAGATGGCCAAAGTTTTGGAGTTTCAGTTTTAACATCAGTCCTTCAAATGAATACTCAGGACTGATTTCCTTTAGGATGGACTGGTTGGATCTCCCTGTGGTCCAAGGGACTCTGAAGAGTCTTCTCCAACACCACAGTTCAAAAGCATCAATTCTTCAGCACTCAGCTTTCTTTATACTCCAACTCACATCCAAACATGACTACTGGAAAAACCATAGCCTTGACGAGACGGACCTTTGTCAGCAAAGTAATGTCTTTGCTTTTTAATATGCTGTCTAGGCAGGTCATAGCTTTTCTTCCAAGGAGCAAGTGTCTTTTAATTTCATGGCTGCAGTCACCATCTGCAGTGATTTTGCAGCCCAAGAATATAAAGTCTTTCACTATTTCCATTGTTTCCCCATCTATTTGCCATGAAGTAATTGGACTGGAGCCATGATCTTTGTTTTCTGAATGTTGAGTATTAAGCCAACTTTTTCACTCTCCTCTTTCACTTTCATCAAGAGGCTCTTTAGTTCTTCGCTTTCTGCCATATGGGTGGTGCCAACTGCATATCTGAGGTTATTAATGTTTCTCCCAGCAATCTTGATTCCAGCTTGTGCTTCATCCAGCCTGGCATTTCTCATGATGCATATAAGTTAAATAAGCACGGTGATAATATACAGCCTTGACGTACTCCTTTCCTGATTTGTAACCAGTCTGTTGTTCCATGTCCAGTTCTAACTGTTGCCTCTTGACCTGCGTACAGATGTCTCAGGAGGCAGGTCAGGTGGTCTCGTATTCCTAACTCTTTCAGAATTTCCGAAGTTTGTTGTGATCCACACAGTCAAAGACTTTGACCTAGTCAATGACAGTGGATGTCTTCCTGGAACTCTCTTGCTTTTGTGATGATCCAACTGATGTTGGCAATTTGATCTCTGGTTCCTCTGCCTTTTCTAAATCCAGCTTGAACATCACATACTGCTGAAGTCTGCCTTGGATAATTCTGAGCATTACTTCGCTAGCATTTGAGATGAGTGCAATTGTGCTGTAGTTTGAACATTTTTTGGCATTGCCTTTCTTTGGGATTGGAATGAATATTGACCTTTTCTGGTCCTATGGCCACTGCTGAGTTTTCCAAATTTGCTGGCATATGAATGCAGCACTTTCACAGCATCATGCTTTAGAATTTCAAATAGCTCAACTGGAATTCCATCTCTTTCACTAGCTTTGTTCATAGTGATGCTTCCTAAGGCCCACTTGACTTCACATTCCAGATGTCTGGCTCTAGATGAGTGATCACACCATCCTGGTTATCTGGGTCTTAAAGATCTTTTCTGTACAGTTTTTCTGTGTATTCTTGCCACCTCTTCTTAATATCTTCTGCTTCTGTTCAGTTCATACCATTTCTGTCCTTTACTGAGCCCATCTTTGCATGAAATTTTCCCTTGGTACTCTAATTTTCTTGAAGAGATCTATAGTCTTTCCCATTCTATTATTTTGCTCTATTTCTTTGCATTGATCACTGAGGAAGGCTTTCTTAGCTCTCCTTGCTATTCTTTGGAACTCTGCATTCCCTTTTCTCCATTGCCTTTTGCTTCTCTTCTTTTCTCAGCTATTTGTAAGGCCCCCTCAGACAACCATCTTGCCTTGTGGCATTTCTTCTTCTTGGGGATAGTCTTGATCACTGCCTCTTGTACAATGTTACAAACCTCCATACATAGTGTTTCAGGCACTCTGTCTTCAGATCTAATCCCTTGAATCTATTTGACTTCCACTGTATAATTATAAGGGATTTGTTTTAGGAAATACCTGCATGGTCTAGTGGTTTTCCCTATTTTCTTCAATTTAAGTCTGAATTTGACAATAGGGAGTTCTTGATCTGAGCCACAGTCAGCTCCTGATCTTGTTTTGTCTGAGTATATAGAGCTTCTCCATCTTTGGCTTCAAAGAATATAATCAATCTGATTTCTGTATTGGCCATCTGGTGATATCCATATGTAGAGTCTTCTTTTATTTTTTTGGAAGAAGGTGTTTGCTATGACTGGTGCATTCTCTTGGCAAACTCTGTTAGCCTTTGCCCTGCTTCATTTTGTACTCCAAGGCCAAATTTGCCTGTTACTCCAGGTAGCTCCTAACTTCTTAGTTTTGCATTCCAGTCCCCTATAATAAAGAGGACATCTTTTTTGGGTGTTAGTTTTAGAAGGTCTTGTAGGTCTTCATAGAACCATTCAACTTCAGCTTCTTCAGCATTACTGTTTAGGGCATAGACTTGGATTACTGTGATATTGAATGGTTTGCCTTGGAAATGAACAGAGATCATTCTGTTGTTTTTGAGATTGCATTTAAGTACTGTATATCAGACTCTTTTGTTGACTATGATGGCTACTCCATTTCTTCCAAGAGATCCTTGCCCACAGTAGAAGATATATTGGTCATCTGAGTTAAATTCACCCATTCCAGTCCATTTTAGCTCACTGATTCCTAAAATGTTGATGTTCACTCTTGCCATCTCCTGTTTGATCATTTCCAGTTTGCTTTGATTTGTGGACCAGCATTCCAGGTTTCTATGCAATATTGCTCTTACAACATCAGACTTTGCTTCCATCACCAGTCACATCCACCAGTGGGTGTTGCTTTTGCTTTGGCTATGTCTCTTCATTATTTCTGGAGTTATTTCTCCACTGATCTCTTATAGAATATAGGACACCTACCGACCTAGGGAGTTCATCTTTCAGTGTTCTATCTTTTTGCATTTTCATGCTGTTCATGGGATTCTCAGGTATGAATACTGAAGTGGTTTACCATTCCCTTTTCCAGTGGACCACATTTTGTCAGACCTCTCCACCATGACCCGCCCGTCTTGGGTGGCCCTACACTGCATGGCTTATAGTTTCATTTAAACAGGTTAACAAGCATTTATAGGGAGTTATTAGAAGCTTATATTAAACCACTGGACCTATATAAAGGAAAATGATTGACCTTTGTTTTAGAGAGCTAAAGAAGGACTTATGAGTCCAATTCTTCCTGAGTTAATGAAATGCACCAACAGAAATTCAGCATACCAAACAGCTTATTTCAGTATAAAGAAATTGTATATTTGGTAATTGAATTCAGATTTTATCAACAAATTATTTCAGGATTCATGCTATCTATGTGATGATAGTTATATAACATGACTGTATTCAAGATTTTTAACAAATAACCTCACAACACTGAATAGGAAATTTTAAAAAATCCGGTGACTTTGTCCATGATCCGAAATGCTCTAAATCTATTGTTGACCACATTTTTAGCCATAATCCTAAATTGCATTTGTTTCTACCAGATTTATTTGAGATAGTGGAAATAATTTTACTCAAAACTAAAATACTTACAATTGGAAATGGAGAACATCTGTGAAGGGACAATAGGAGTAGAAAAAGTGTGATGGAGGGGAGTGAGCAACATGTACACAGACATGCTATAAGTCTTGTGAAACAGCAAGATGTGGGCTGCAAATTTGCTTTTGAGATGCGTAGCAGCCAACCCACAGGGGATACGTGAATTATTTACATGATCCACCATGTTCATAAAGCAAAAAATTAATTATTTGAAAGGATCACTGGCAATCTTAATAATGAGACCAGAGACATAATTGTTCCCTACTTTCATACTCTATTTGATGGGATACAGTCTGCTGAAAAGTTTCTGTAATAGACAGAGGAATGGATATTATCAAGTTCCTATGCACATTTCAATGGATATTAATTATATAATGCTAAATTTTCAGGCAGCAAAAAAAGATATGAGCCCAGTATGAACATTCTCAATGAATTAATATAAGACTAAAATCAGATTATCTGCAAAAACAGATTTTTAACTGTGCAACTTTCTGATATATTCAAAAATGGTTAGTTTTTATACTTGTGCTTTTTTAAAGTTTTTTTTTCATGTAGATTAATTTGTTTAAGTCTTTATTCAATGTGTGACAATATTGCTTCTGTTTTGGTTTTGGCCATGAAGCACATGGGATCTTAGCTCCTTGATCAGGGATAGAACTTGTACCCCTTGCCTTTGGAAAGCCAAGTTTTAACCTCTGGATCACCAGGGAAGTCCCTATACTTTCAATTTTGAAAATGACTATGCATTAAGATGTTTGAGATTACACTCACTGAGAAATTCTAGAACAATTCCAAATGATATGAAACCCATTGGAGTTAGAGTTTCAAATCCAGACTAATTTGGATTCCAGACCTTGATTAAAAAAAAAAGTAGATAAAATAAGTATATGCATGGTCCATATCCACCCTCCCCCAGATTTAAGGGTCACTCCAACACACAGAGAAATGAATGAACAAGTCTCCAAAATTCTATGCCAGTAAGCATGAACAGGGCTTCCCTGAAGGCTCAGTGGTAAAGAAATCACCTGCCAATGCAGGAGATGTGTGTCCATCCTTAGGTTGGGATGATCCTCTGGAGAAGGAAATGACAACCCACTCTAGTATTCTTACCTGGAAAATCCTGTGGTCAGAGGAACCTGGTGGGCTACAGTCCATGGGGCCTAAAAAGAGTCAGACACACATTAGCAACCAAATAGCAACAGCAAAGCATGAACAGAACATTATTTGAAAAAGAAATTAAAGTGAGCTTTAGGAAGGGTTTTATAATCCTGATACTGTATTAATAAATACATAAAATTTTGAATGCTACAATTTGGTGGTGAGTTCTGGAAGATAACTGTATTTTAAGACCATCTCCTTAATTATGGTGCTAACTTGCCAGATAATTTCAACTATATAGCATTTATCAAAGAGATGCCTTGATTTTGTCCTAGTGTTAATTAAAATATTTTATTTATATAAATAAGGCCATATTCTCCAAATCTGTTGTTGTTGTTGTTTGTCACTAAGCTAGTTCGTGTCTGACTCTTCTGTGAATCCATGGACTGTAGCCCACCAGGCTTCTCTGTCCATGGGATTTCCCAGACATGAATACTGGAATGGGTGGCCATTTCCTTCTCCAGGGGATCTTCCCAACCCAGGCATAGAATCTGTGTCTCCAATATTGGCAGGCGGGTTCTTTACCACTGAGCCATTAGGGAAACCCCTGTTCTCTGAATACAAAATGCTTTTTACATATATAAAGTCAACATTCATTTGATGACTATATGTCACAGATTGATAATAGAAGTATTTAGTTACCATTTGCTATAATTTTATAGTGTGCCAGAACAAGTACTATTGTGAGCAAGTATTAAATAATTTAATCTTTGAAAGCACTCTATGAAGTAGATACTATGTTTACCTCAATTGAAAGATTAGGAAACTAATTTACAGACTGGCTAAGTCACTTGGGCAAAGGCAAAATTCTAAGTGGCTGAGCCAAGGTTTAAACCCAGGCAATCTAAATCCAAAGCAAGTGTTCAGAACCCATTCAAACCATAGTGGCACGTGACTTGTACCTTCACAGAGCTATCAGGGAAATAACTGTATTTAATAAGTAACTGCAGTAAAAACAGGTTTGATGTGGGGACTCACAGTAAGAAAACTAAATCTTTAAAAAGAAAAAGATGAAGACAAAGTCTAAGAAGAAGAAAGCCTGAAAAAAAGAGATTGGAGCTTGCCAAAAAAAGTGGGGAGGGGAAAGTCTTTTCAGGAAGAGCAAACTGCATCAGCAAAATCTTATGATTCCATGTATTTATATTCAATAATATAGAGTTATGTTGTCATTCCTGTATACATGGGTTAGTGATCTCTACATTGACTGCATTAATAGATTTGTCGCCTTATCTTTCACTTCCTACTTCTTCCAGATATAAAATAGGTCTGCAGAGTTTTTAAATTATATAACTGTTGCTTGAAAATAGTGTAGGCTATATACAGCAGCATAAAATTATTTTGTAGCAAATTCAGTTACTTCTGATGTTAACCTCATTAGCATCACCATACTTGAATGCTAAAGCATCCACTGATAAATATCTGACGTATTTACTTCATTAGAAAATACATAAGATGAATTTTTACTTCAAAACATAAAATATTCTATTACCTAATATAGTTACAAGCCCAGGCCACAAAAATATGCATTAATATCCTCAATCCAAGTTGAACACAAAAAGAAATTAGTCTCAAAAGCAAGTGACCTTGTCCACTTGGGAGAACATTGTATGTAATACAGTGCAAGTTATAAAATCAGAGGTGTCATTTCTACAATGTGAATTTTGAAAGTAAAGGGCATTTTATTTTATTTTTTATATAGGAAAATCATCTAAAAAAGAGTGGATATATGTATATGTGTAACTGATACACTTTGTTGTATAGCAGAAACTAATGCAACACTGTAAATGATCTAATAGACTCTAATAACTGTAATAGAAGTTATTTTTTAAAAAGTAAAGGGCATTTCAAAACCACACTCAGCCCTCTTTTCTACCATAGCTGGATAGCTCAGCAGTACAGAACCAATGGTTTGTTCTAATATAATAAATTATTGGCATGGAAGAAAAATAGAATCTCAGAAACCTCAAGGGTTTGCTGTTGTAAATAACAACACTGATAAAGGAGAAAAGGAACAGCAAAAAGTAATGATTTTAAAGGTAAATTGCTTTTTGTCTTCACAAAATGGGTAGCTATACTTTCAGATTCTTAGTTAATATGTGAGTCAGAAAGATGATTCAATCTTGTCTTATGGTAGCATTTAAGTAAGTAATGCCTAACAGCAAATGTTTTGTATTTTCTCATAAGTTCATTGTTTAAAAATAAAACAAGAAATTCATCTTATTTCTATGTGTGTTTCACCTGCAAATGCAGTAGATATTATTTTATTATAATGTGAATCAATTACCTGGCATGATATTATTCCAAATACAAATTTAGCCTTTCTAAATAGATAGAATACTAGATTTCATTTGCTTCATTTTTAACATTTTTATTAGTTTACTTTTAAATAACTTTGGGGACTTACCTGATGGCTCAGTGGTAAAGAATCTGCCTGCAGTGCAGGGGATACAAGAACCATATATTTGATTCCTGGGTCAGGAAGATCCCCTGAAGGAGGGCATGGCAATCCAATCCAGTACTTTTGTCAGGGAAATCCCATGGACAGAGGAGCCTGATGGACTACAGTCCATTGGGTCTCACTGAGTCAGACATGACTGAGTGCACATGCATGCATATGTGCATTCTTTTTTCAATTTGTTTTGAATAATTTTTATAATTTCAATTCATTTTTAGCTTTAAAACACTAAAATATGATTTCTACATAATTGTGGCCAGATTTGTCTCGCAAGAGGCATTGATATTTTATGAAACATGCTTCAGTTTTCAATGTGTGAAGGATGAAATTCTTTTCTGTCTTTTCTCCCCAATCCTCTATTGAACTCAACATTATGCATTTAGGGGTTACTCTTGAGGATTTGTTAATGGAAAACCGTATAAGTAAAACTAAAATAAAATTGAGAAAGGAATGGGAAGAAACAAACACCTAATTCTGCAGCTTACATATTGCCCATTGTAGCCATAATTATCAGCCCTGCTCTCTTAATTTTAATGACATCTATTTCTGTCTGTTACAATAAAAATGAGCAAAACAATGACAGTCATTGGCTACCTATGAAAGAAATCTTTTCCGTCATTGTTAGACACTATTTTTATAGCAAATTTTTTTAAAGGATAAAACTGCATAATCATGTATAACGAAAGATGAAACACAAGCGATCATCTACCAAGCTCAATTCAACCCTTTAATGTTAATGTATCAGTTTCTCTAATGAAGAAAGTGGTCATCAAAAATGTCCCACAGATGGAAATGCCCTGATTGATTGACAGGTGATACAATAGATGAAAAATCATAATATTGACAATCATGAAGTACATTGGAAATGTATCAATACACTAAGAACCATAAATTATTCCAACCCTGAGCGACTTCACTTATCCTGAAAAGTCACTCATTTTATCATAGTGAAGAAAATCAAGAGAAGAAACTAAAATAATTTATGTAGATACTCTTTTCACATTGTATTTTATAATGATAGAAATGCTTTTTAAAAAATCACATATGAAAAAATGGCCACATTAAGTCACAGTTTGTGATAGATTGAGCAACCAAGAATATGGTAAATATTGACACTATGAGAAAATGATGCAACAGTTTATTAATTTCAGTAAAATAATTAAAAACTTTATAGTCACTATAATTGCAACTATGAAAAAGGTATTTGTAAAGAAAGATAGATAGAAACATATAGACATATAGAAATATCAAACTAAGGCAGACATATGTAAATCATTGAGTTCATTGGAATAATATTTATTAAATATTAACTTAATATTTCATATTGAACTATAAACTTCAAGTTATACTCAAAGTTTCAAACTAATGAATATTTCCTGATCAAATTTTCTAAATATTCTTTATTATTTAAGCAGGAAAGCAACACAAAACATTTCTATTTTAGTTAAGTTGATTTTGCTCTCTCTAATTATTTATATATAATTGTATTTATATATATATGTATGGGAGCGGCAGAGAGGTAAAGAAACACCTGCCGATACAGGACCTACAGGAGATGTGGGTTCGATCCCTGGGTCAAGAAGGTCCCCTGGAGGAGGAAATGGCAACCCACTCCAGTATTCTTGCCTGGAAAATTCCATGGACAGAGGAGCCTGGCAGGCTACAGTCCAAAGTGTCACAAAGAATCAGACACAGTTGAGTAACTGATCACGCATGCACATATCTGTAAATATATATTTGTAGATTTATATAAACTGTCATCTTTCTTCACTAGAAGATAAACCCCTAGAGTGAGAATTCGTGTCTGTTTCATTCACTGTTCTATCAAAAGCACCCAGAATAGTGTCTGGCACATGGTAAATTTCATTAAATATCTGTTTGATGAATAAAATGATTATTTTAAGTAATTTTGAAGAGCTCTGCCAGAATTCATACATTCATATGTCCACATGTCAATACGCTATCGTCAGAGTGAAAATCTGTTCTTCCCTTTTTGGTAATGAATAGGTTGGACTTTACTGTATGGTGTAAAAAAGAAAAAAAAGCATGTGGGCATAAATTGGATTCTTTGATAACCCAGATACTAAATTCTGCAGTGATGAAGTTTTTATAAGTCAAACTTTATAAACTATATACCACATAAACAGAACACTAGCTATTTTATTTCCAGATATTTAAGTATGTACATGACTAGATGCTTGGTACTCTGCAGAATTCTAAGAAAGAACAAAAAGTTTTTTTCAAAACAGAATAACAATGGAGCATTTAATCTTGTCTCTCTGCTAATTTTGAAATAAGATGCTTACACTAACATTAGGAAAATTTATTACCAACCCAGAACCCCACAAACAAACAAATAAAAATAAGAATAAAGCTAGGCCTGTGAGAGATAATATTCTATCTAAACTTCTACTAGAAACTCCATTACTTACATGTCTTGGGTCATTTGCTCATAGGTAATAAGAAATTCAGTCAAGTAGATGCCAGATACATTGCAATCAAGCTAATCACAAGACAATCGTTTTGCTATAATAGATACAAATGCTTTTCTGTGCCATTAATTTTACAGTCTTTCATACATACTTGCTTAATACTACAAATGTAATTGTAGGTGTTAATCTCAGAATATGTTATGGATGGAATTGAGACCTCAGAAAAATACATTGAATTCTCATCTCCAAGACTTTATATCATTGCAGAAGTCATTAGTTAAGATGAGATCATACTAGACTAGAATGTGCCCTAACCCAATATGACTAATGTTCTTATCAGAGATAGTAGAAAGATATGACAAAAAATGTTCAGGTGAAGACAGAGGCAAAGATTGAAATTATGCTATTACAAGCCAAGGAATGTCTGGGACTACCAGAAAATAGAAGAGATGAGAAAGAGTCTTAGAGGCTTCAGAGGGAACAAAATCCTGCTGATACCTTAATTTCTCCACAAGAAATTTCTTGTGAGAGAACAAGTTTCTGTGTGTTTAAGTCATCCAGTTTGTGTTACTTTGTGATGACAGCCCTAGGAACCTAGTGCAGGTCTAGGAAACTATTAAATTGAATAATGCCATGTAAACAACCTGGAGCTTAAAGACTTGAGTTTCAATCTTGGTTCTACCATACTTTGTTGTGAATGACTTCATGGGATTAGTAAACCAAAACGTCTTAATCTGACAGCAAAAATGCTATTTGCATCATAATCATATTTGCCTCTCCCTTCCTTCATTGAGCTCACGGGTACCCACAGTACTATTAGAAGAGCTTAAGAATAAATCCAGTCTTTCCTTGAGTTTCCATTATATGTATAAAATCACAACAGGTACTTGATGATTTGCATTTGATACTAACAGAATGCAAATTGATCTCAAAGCATTAAAATGCTCTGGAAAAAAGGTGAGGTTCAAATACTAACTAAAATTTCCCATTCATGCCAATTCAAAGAAAACCAACAGTATCTCTCGAATGCAGATACCTATAAAAACAAATACGCTATGCAGAGATAAGAATAGCAGGTGAAAGCCAAATATGAATATAGGAAAACATAAGGGGCATTTTCCTTAGTAACATACACGTGGATTCCATGGAAATCAGTGTATCAACTGAATGGGCAAGACTAGCAGCCCATAGGAAACTACCTTCCCTGTCCTGAGATTGTCAGTTTCCCATAAAGTCACTTACAATAAGTTAAAAGCCAATAAGTTAAATGCTTGTCCTTTTGTACTCCTGGCCCGAGAGTTTCCTAATAAATTTGACAATACGGAAAGTAGCCTTTTTGACAACATTTTACTGTTTTGGTCCAAGTGTATTGACAACCTGTACTAATTTCTTGAAAAGCACACAAGAAAAAGTATTTTGACAGCTTCAACCTACTGTCTGATGATGGAAATTAAGATAATTATGTTGACCTTTCTGTTGGAAGTTCTGGTGGGAAATGATATCTTTAGACAATCTATATTAACCCATCTGAAACACAAGGGAAAAACCTCTAAATTTTTCTCAACCTGAAGATTTCACTTGGTTTTCCCAAACTATCTAGAATTATAACAGTGATGTATTCAGAGAAACGTGATCTCTTGAATTGCAATTTCTACCTTTGTTTCTTTTCTACACTTTTAGTTTCTTTCAAATTGTTTCCTTGAGTTCATTTCAATTAGCACGGTTAATAGCATGCCATCAACTGTAAATAAATTAAAGCAGCAACTGTATATGAGGTGGTGTGTGCTTTTGTGTGTGCATGCAGCACTTTCACATGCTCTTCTAGAAACTTTTCTGATCCTAATGAAAGCTAACTGAATACCTCCAAATTAATCAGTTTGATGAATAGTCTAAAACTTTTTGCAAAGTTATTAAATTAAGACATCAAAACCAAGATTTGCACTGAATAGCCTTATTTCCTTTTTCTACCTTCCTGCCTGAAGCATTAATTTAGTCAACAACCTCTGATTTTCTAATAATGTGAAGCCTCTTCAAGAGACAAGGAAAGGATTACAAATAATTTGGCAATAGTGGAAATAAACATTTAGTTTTTCTCCACTAAATGCTATACTCATACAAGATTTTCTAAGAATCAATATCCAAATTTACATATATGCATAAAAGCATGCCTGATTATCCCATCACTTCTGGCGAAATTTTCTCTTGAAATTGAGCCACATTAGATTCAGACACTTAAATTATGATCAAAATTTATAGGTTTCAATGCTCGACCACTAAAATTCCTCAACACTGTGTTGCTAATATGAAATTCATCTAATGCCTGTATTTTGAATCCAATAAATAATTTCTCATAGAAAGTCTTTGTAGTTTAAAATGTTTGCAAGTAACAGCATCTGTATCTCCCTCACACCACTCAAACACACACACACACACACACACACACACACAATGTCTTCATGCAATCTACTTCTACCAAGAGATTTACTAGAGATCTAAAACATCTGTGAAGTGACTAAAGTTCTCAATAATAGAATTTCATTTTACAAATTAATTTTAAGAAAAGGACACTCTAGAAACCATCACAGAATTAGAAAAGTTTTGATCATTAGCTACCAGTGATTATCCTCACGGGAACCAAGATGCTGCATAGAGACAAAGATGGTATGAAAGAAAGAAAGAAACTAGAGAGAGAGAAAAAACGTGGAGAAAAAGAGAATTGATCCTGCCCTATATCATTTTTATATTTTGGCACTAAAAGCAAATCTCATAATGCCTTAAATATTCATTCATCACTGGTTTAGCCATTGTCACAAGTACACTCCCACCCAGTTCTGTCTGCTAAGCCTGGACTACAAGGCTGATCCAGGGCTGCTTCCATGACTGAGTTTGGGATTTAAGAAAGATACTGGATAACATCTTTTTTTTGGAGTACAGAAGAGAACTACGTGCTTCCTCTAGATACATATATAGGAATTTGCTAGTTATTTTATGCTGTTGATCACATGTCTACTCATATCAGATTATTTCTTGTGGAGCCTGGTAAAAACTTCCTCAACAGATAGCACTGCTAAATGTTATGCCTTCTCATAAGAACACGTTTTTCTAGATGCCATTGTAAAACAGACAACTTGTGAGTCTTCTGTACAGTTTCGCTTGTTTTCTGTGTATGGCCATCGAGGTTTGCTCTTTGTCTAAAGCCATGAGGACTGGTGGTGCTATTTTATTTTATTTTTTTCTTTTACTGTAATGCTTGCACACAGGGCTGTGAGTAAAACTCTTCTGCTCTCTGCAGGATGCAGTTTCCCTCTGCAATTTCTTTTTTTTTATCACTGTCCTTGAGAAATAACATTAGCTGTCACCCCTCACATGAAAGAGGTGAGGGGAAGAAAGCCTCCCTCATTCTCTGGTAGTATCTGTTTCTTTTCAGGGTTTCCCAGATCATGTTTATGTATTTTCTCTTTTTCTCTGATCTTATGTGGAGGTCTTGCCCTCCTCACCATTTTCATTTTCATCCATTTCGTTTCCTAGTTTTTCTTTTCCATTTGAATCTTTATTTCATCAGCCTGCTTCATTCACCTCATCTCACATCTTGACGTGGGAGACTCCAGTCGCAGACACCCCATTTTATCCCTGGCTCTGCAGCTTCCATTTGATGATAAAATTTGCACAGTTTCCAAGTGTTTTTAAACTAACAAATCTGTTTCTGTGCTGCACACATCCTGTAGTCATGATCCCCATCTCTTGTGATTATGTGCCATAATTTAAGAGGGCGTAATGGGTGAAGTTTGTGCAGAGGCACCAGAATTAAACATGGCTTTTTCTTCCAAGCAAGTGAATGATAACTAACTCTTAAGGAACCAAAATTTGGAATTAAGGAGAACATTGTTCCACACACATAACTTAAGCCAAAAAGGAAAAGAGAACAAATAATATACCTCACTCTCAAGAAACATTTTATTTTAACAATTTGTAGAAACAAGAGTCTAAAATCCAAAGGAAAGCACCGTGTCTGTTGCCAAGCAACCTAACCGGCCCATGATTTTTCATATATATATATATATATATATATATATATGTATGTCTACATACATAAGCATGTGTATGTATATACACGTATATACACATATATACGTGTATAAACACGTATAAACATGCATATGTATATACACGTATATACACGTATATACACGTATATACACGTATAAACATGTATATATGTATATACATGTTTATACATATACATGTATATATGTGTGTATATACATAAACATGTGTCTGTATATACATGCATTGTATATACAGACACATGTTTATGTATGTAGACGTATGAATATATGTAAATTTCCTTTTCAGTCTTGAAAAATAGAAGACAAAATCATTGAGTGAAAAGGAGTAAATTAATACAGAGGGCAATAAGGAAATTGTGAAAAAATTAAGACTTAACTTCTTTATGTATAAGGCATTTATACCTCTTTAGTTTCTTTTGTAGTTTTTGTTTAACTTATCTCCAGATGAACCACACACTAATATGAACTTTCCCACCGTTTATAGCAAATATTCTTTACCAGCCAATGAAATTAAAAAGTTCTGAAGTAAAATTAGTGTTATAATAATGTAAAATGGCTACACCTTGCAGAAATGCAATGGATCAGATTTTAGACTCAGGCACCTAGATAACAATGTTGTGGCTTAACACAAATATGCATTCTTGTTAATTACAGATTATTTGGGTTAACAAGTGTTTATATATGAAATAAAAAATTATTTCAGGTGCCTATTTTTATAGAGCCATTTTTTCTCTATTCTGGACTACTCCAGGTTTCCCAATAAATAATATATTATATATACTTTTATTGTTGTAAGATCCTTATTTTTCCACACATTAAAATCTCTGAAATTGAAATATATTTTTTACTATTATCATCCAGGAGAGTGTATTTAACATTTATGCATTTTGTATAAATTCATTAAAATGTGATTTTAAAAGACTTTACATTTTAAATATCTTAACTGTGAAAAAATTAAGTGATACAAAAACATTGTATAAATTTCAATTGGAAGCATATTTTTAAATTTCTTAAGGGTAGATAAAATAATTGTGCATCTTACCTTCAATGTGTTTCAGATTAAACAAAAAGTGGGAGTTTCTAACTTTTAAAGAACAAAATCTTACTCCTGATATTTAATATTTTGGGGATATGTAATCCCAAATTTGTTTCAGATTAATGTGAATAATAAAAAAATACCTTCATAATAAATATCTGTTTGAAAAGAATGCCATTCATTACTGTGTAAGTTGTGATTTTCATTTTTAATAAAATTTTAAAAAATATTCTCCACTCAAAGCATAGCTATTTAGGTAACTCAGTGAACATTTATCATAGCAGATAATAGATTGCAGACCTTCTATGATCTTGAGAGACATGTAAGTCTGTATGTCAAGAGGCTCACTATGTGTTATGGGATTTTTAAATTAGCATTGCCTTATGGTACAAAGAATTATCACATGGGTTAATTTGACATTTTTTTTGTGGTGGGTAGATTATATTTTAACATCATTTAAAAGTTTTTTAATCAATATATTTGACCAAAAATCTTGTTTTCTAGTTTGGATGTTAATAAGTATGTTTTTAAATCCTTAATGTCAGAGCCATCTTTTTAATGGGAAAAAATGGAAAATAAAATTCCTCCTAACTAAAAAGTTAATTTGTTCATTTCTTTTACTACTTAAAATTTTATTTCTCTTAAATTTTCAAAGTGATTAAAAACAATTTGGGATAAAATTAGACATTTCTGAAGTGAAATACACTCAGCTCATATTTCCATGTCTTTTTTTGACAGTGGAATTTTTAAGAATAATATATTGAGGTACCAACATGAGCTTTATTCACAGTAGAAAGGAGTTGGCCATAGCCCCCTTTGGACAGATGGCTAATGAACGCCTTTACTTTAGGACTCCGTGGCTCATCTCATTCAAAGGGATGGCTGTTTCCTATTTTTTGTATGTGACTATCAGCTACCACGGGACAGTGACAATTAGAAGCAAGAGGACCTCCAGGTGTTCCTCTATAATTAACTAATTGTGAAGTGCTTATTTTAGTGATACATAGAAGTGTCTTTTTGTCCAAATGTAAACACACTTAGGACATATTATTTCTAAATAAATAAGCATAATGGACAACGAAAATAAAAGGACTATTTGAAAGGGGAAAAAAAAAAAAAGCAGTGCAATTTTAGGAAGGCTTCAAAAGAAGGATCAGGGAAATGTTCTGTGAATCAATGTGAAATCTGTAAAGCTGTGGGAACAGACAAGCAATAGGCCCTGAGAGTTGATGACCAAAACCTTCAGGCCAGGGAATAGCTGACAGGTGGACTCATGTGGGAAAGGGCCACAGTTTATTTTTCACTCCTGTGCAGTTTTATGTACTTTTGACCAATAGGGAACATAAAACTGAAAAACTGTAAATATTTTCTTTTCCTATTTCTTAGAAACCAAACATATTGAGTGGGGTTGTTGACGTCCATGTGACTGTCTATAAAAAATGCACTCCTTGCCTGTGTGGCTAAGAGGAGTGACCAACCCTAAAAATGGACATCAAAAAGAGATTTGACTTATGACAAATCTAATACATGCTTGAAAACTTTCAATGTAGAGTTTAATGCAATCAAACAAGAAGTCTCAAATATCTCCTCCAATGGTCTAGATCCAAATCCTAAGTAACTGGTTACTTTGCTTCAGGTTCAGGTTTAATTGGTGGTATTTAAATATATCAGACATGCCTAATAGAATCTCCACATAGATAACAATATCTCAGAACTTTCAATACCATAATTTTTTCAAAAAGCTTTTAGATAAGTAATTTCAAAAGATTAAATTGGGGTGGAGAGGAGGCCTCATTTTATGGAGCAGGCATTGAGTAGTCAAATAATATTTTAATAGCATATCAATGTTAAAGAAACAAACCCAGCATAGTTAAATAAGTATTTTTCAGTCACATGCTGCTGCTGCTAAGTGGCTTCAGTCATGTCCGACTCTGTTCGACCCCACAGACGGCAGCCCACCAGGCTCCCCCATCCCTGGGATTCTCCAGGCAAGAACACTGGAGTGGGTTGCCATTTCCTTCTCCAATGCATGAAAGTGAAAAGTGAAAGTGAAGTCGCTCAGTCGTGTCGGACTCTTAGCGACCCCATAGACTGCAGCCCACCAGGCTCCTCCGCCCATGGGATTTTCCAGGCAAGAGTACTGGAGTGGGTTGCCATTGCCTTCTCCATTCAGTCACATAGCCAGGGATTTTAGTTTACTGAGGATCAGAGATCTTGGCACCAGCTCAGACCCTGGATAAAAAGAAGTGTGTTCATTTTTGTGTTTGTGTCCCACCCCTTCAACTTGCAGGAAAATTGAAAAATAACTCAAGCTAAGCACTTAGCTTCCCTGGTGGCTCAGTCAGTAAAGAATCCTTCTGCAATGTGGGAGGCCTGGGTTCAATCCCTGGGTTGGGAAAATCCCCTGAAAGAGGGCATGGCAACCTACTCCAGTATTCTTGGGCTTCCCTTGTGGCTCAGCTGGTAAAGAATCCACCTACAATGCAGGCAATCCGACTTCAATCAATGGGTTGGGAAGATCCCCTGGGGAAGGGAACAGCTACCCACTTGAGTATTCTGACCTGGAGAATTCCATGGACTGTATAGTCCATGAGGTGGCATAGGGTCACAAAGAATTGGACATGACTGAGTGACTCACTTCACTTTACTCCAAAGCACTTATACAGAAAACATGTAGATATACTCCCTATTTGATTCCCTTAATAAATCTGAGCTTTTTTTCTTCCCATTGCCACTTGTATATGTGACTGGGTTGACAATTATTATAAATATTATTTCAATGTCATAATTTAGATATTTTGCCACTATTTCATCCACACTTTCACTTCTTAAACTCTAAGTTATTCTAGGAAGCTTATACTTTTAATAAAAATGAAAAAAATTCAATATTTGTTGTGTTTAGCAAAATTTAATTCCCTTTTATAGAACAGACTGAAGAGGATTAAAGACATGAGAAATGAAATGAATATTAAACACTTAGGAAAAAATAAATAGCTTTGTCACTTGAGAGTACAAATACAGAGTCGATACATTTAAAATGGCAAGAAAAAAAGAGAGGCATTTCAAAAATTCTTTTCAATTGAACTGCTGTAAACAGTGTATAAAATATGATTTGAGGGGATAAAATGTTGCAAGTTTAGGTCAATGATATTCTGAGTATTTGTGAGGAAAAAATTCAACTTTTTCAAGTAATTTAACTCAATTAACAGAGAAAGTTACATGTCAAATTCTATCAGTGGTTGAATTTACTGGATGACTGGCTTTATTACCCAAATTTGGCAACAGATGTAATTTCCGCATATTCATAGGTTTCACTTTCATGCATTGGAGTAGGAAATGGCAATCCACTTCAGTGTTCTTGCCTGGAGAATCCCATGGACAGAGGAGCCTGGTGGGCTGCTGTCTATGGGGTCGCACAGAGTCGGACACGACTGAAGCGACTTAGCAGCAGCAGCAGCAGTTTCTCTTGGAGAAGGCAATGGCAACCCACTCCAGTACTCTTGCCTGGAAAATCCCATAGACGGAAAAGCCTGGTGGGCTGCAGTCCATGGGGTTGCTAAGAGTCAGATAGGACTGAGCGACTTCACTTTCACTATTCATTTTCATGCATTGGAGAAGGAAATGGCAACCCACTCCAGTGTTCTTGCCTGGAGAATCCCAGGGAAGGGGGAGCCTGGTGGGCTGCCGTCTATGGATCACATAGAGTCAGACACGACTGAAGCAACTTAGCAGCAGCAGCAGTGTGACTGTGGCAGGGCTTGAGAAGAACTTTATATGGATTAGCTTTTGTTTATTTTTTTTTTTTAATTATTAGAGTATAGTTGCAATGTTATGTTAGTTTCCACTGTACAGCAAAGTGAATTAGCTATATACATATGTATGTGTATATATAGATTCCTTCTTTATAGTAGCTTTTAATAATCTTTTTTTATTTAAATTTATTTATTTTAATTAGAGACTAATTACTTTACCATATTGTATTGGTTTTTACACTAAATACATTTAATAGTTACTACTATTATCTTCTCCTTTAAATATGAGAAACATAAGCTGAGGGTGATTTTGAATCAAGATTATGTAGGCCTCTCTAATGGCAGAGCCACTACCCATCCAATACAGCATTATAATACTATTCTCTCATGTTACAAACTGAGTTATTCAGATAATATTGAGAGTAAAGTAATAGTTGTCTCTTTTAAAATGACACATAGAGTGTACCCCCATGAGCTTTGCAATCAGAAAACCCATGTTTAATGTATAGGTCTGTCATGTACTACTATCTCTGTGATTCTAGCATGAAATTAAGCTTTCTGTGCCTGACGATATCATGGTGCAAAAATCACTGATTACCAGCGTTGGTGTATGGAAGAAGTAGCAAAAGCACTTATTGAATAAATTATAAAAGTCTCTTATGGTCCCCTGTAGTGGTGGTTTTGTCGTTAAGTCGTGTCTGACTTGCAAGCCCAAGGGGTCTAGACCGCCAGACTCCTCTGTCCATGGGATTTCCCAGGCAAGAGTACTGGAGTGGGTTGCCATTTCCTTTTCCAGGGGATCTTCCCAACCCAGGGATTGAACCTGCATCTCCTGCATTGCAGGCAAATTCTTTCCCTTCAGAACTACCAGGAAAGCCATATTCCCATATGGAGGCAATACAAAACATCTATCAACCCTGTACCTAAATATCTCTGTGACCATGCCAATTTTTAGATGTATTAAATATGAATGACTATAATAAGGTTTAAAACTAACATTTGGTGTTTAGATGTATTATTTATCACTATTCTTTAATAGAGATGATTTTATTAACTAAGAATTGGGTAAGAAAAGTATGATATTTTTTTAACTTTAGAGTCACAGACAAATAGTCTATCTGGGGTCACAAGCACCCACCAACCAGGATGCCAAGGTTGGGAGAAATAAGATCACTGACATTTTTTCACACTCTTTTCTTTTAATTCAAGATGGGTAAGAGTCTTCAATAAGTGGTTTCTTTATTCCTAACTTATTATTTGTGACTCAACACAAAACCTCTTTTCCATTTCACATCTTAACTAAAATTGTTTTTGTCAAGTGGAATCTCATTGATTCTAAAACTACTGGATTCTTTTCACTTTTTATATTTCTTGTACTCTCTTGACATTTGACTCTCCTGCTCACTCTTGCATTCTGAATACCTTCTTCTCCTCCCTGAATACCATATTCTGCTAATCATTTTCTAATGTTTTTGTCTGTTGCTTCTGTCATAGATTGTCCCTGTCAGTTTGTCCTTACAAGGATATACTTCTATTCTTGAATACTTTTTAATGACCATTTTTACTGAAATATAGTTAATTTACAATGTTGTGTCAGTTTCAGGTATATAGCAAAGTGATTCAGTTAGGTATATACTTTCTCATATTCTTTTCTATTATAGGTTATTTAAAGCTATTGACCACCTGACCTGCCTCTTGAGAAACCTGTATGCAGGTCAGGAAGCAACAGTTAGAACTAGACATGGAACAACAGACAGGTACAAATAGGAAAAGGAGGACATCAAGGCTGTATATTGTCACCCTGCTTATTTAACTTATATGCAGAGTACATCATGAGAAACACTGGGCTGGAGGAAGCACAAGCTGGAATCAAGAGTGCCAGGAAAAATATCAATAACCTCAGATATGCAGATGACACCACCCTTATGGCAGAGTGAAGAACTAAAGAGCCTCTTGATAAAAGTGAAAGAGGAAAGTGAAAAAGTTGGCTTAAAACTCAGCATTCAGAAAAATAAGATCATGGCATCCGGTCCCATCACTTCATGGCAAATAGATGGGAAAGCAGTGGAAATAGTGACAGACTTTATTATCTTGGGCTCCAAAATCACTGCAGATGGTGACTGCAGCCATGAAATAAAAATATGCTTACTCCTTGGAAGGAAAGTTATGACCAACCTAGACAGCATATTAAAAAGCAGAGACATTACTTTGCCAACAAAGGTCCGTTTAGTCAAGGCTATGGTTTTTCCAGTAGTCATGTATGGATGTGAGAGATGGACTATAAAGAAAGCTGAGTGCCGAAGAACTGATGCTTTTGAACTGTTGTGTTGGAAGACTCTTGAGACTCCCTTGAACTGCAAGGAGATCCAACCAGTCCATCTTAAAAGAAATCAGTTCTGAATATTCATTTTAAAGGACTGATGCTGGAGCTGAAACTCCAATACTTTGGCCACCTGATGCAAAGCACTGCCTCATTTGAAAAGACCCTGATGCTGGGAAAGATTGAAGGCAGGAGGAGAAGGGGATGACAGAGGATGAGATGTTTGGATGGCATCACTGACTGAAATGACATGAGTTTGGGTAGGCTCCGGGAATTGGTGATGGACAGAAAGGCCTGGCGTGCTGCAGTTCATGGGGTTACAAAGAGTCGAACATGACTGTGCAACTGAAATGAACTGAACTGAACTGAAGTGAAAGGTATTGAATATGTTTCCCTGTGCTATACAGTATGTCCCATTCTTTTATCTGTTTTACACATGACAATGGCAATATGTTAATTTCAAACTCCTAATTTATATCTCCCCTCCAACCCACTGCTCATTATCCCTTTTTGTAATAAGTTTGTTTCTTATGTCTGTGAGTTTATCTCTGCCTTGTAAATAAGTTCATGTCTATATTTTTTAGATTACACATATAGTGATATCATATGATATTTGTCTTTCTCCATCTGACTTACTTTACTTAAATTTTAGTCTCTAGGTCCAACCATGTTGCTCTAAATGACATGGTTTCATTCTTTTTCATGACTAAGTAATACTCCACCACCCACCTACCGCCCACTCCCACACACACACCTATATATACCACATCCTCGTCATTCATTCCTCTGTTGATGAACATTTAGTGGACATATAGATTCTTTTCATGTCTTGGCCACTGTAAATAGTGAATTCCATGAACAGAGGAGCCTGATGGGCTACAGTCCATGGGGTTTCAAAGAGTTGAACATGACTGAGCAACTAACACTTTCACTTTCATGAATATTGTTGTACATATATTTTTCCATTTATAGTTTTCTCCAGATATATGCCCAGGAGTGGGATTGCAGGGTCATATAAAGGCAATGGCACCCCACTCCAGTACTCTTGCCTGGAAAATCACATAGTCAGAGGAGCCTGGTAGGCTGCAGTCCATGGGGTCGCTAAGAGTTGGATACGACTGAGCAACTTCACTTTCACTTTTCACTTTCATGCACTGGAGAAGGAAATGGCAACCCACTCCAGTATTCTTGCCTGGAGAATCCCAGGGACGGGGGAACCTGGTGGGCTGCTGTCTATGGGGTCACACAGAGTCGGACACGACTGAGCGACTGAACTGACTGACTTACTGATAGTAATTCTATTTATAATTTTTTAAAAGAACCTCTATACTATTTTTCATAGTTTCTGCACCAATTTACACTCCAACCAACAAGGAGCTTCTTATATAGCTACAAGTCCCCCTAGATGATATTATCCATTTCAATAGCCCTACCATTTATATTCCAGATTCTTCAAAATCACTTTCTCTGTCCCAGATCAGTCTTCTCCCCTCTAGAGACATCATATTTGACCACTACTGATTCTTTATTCCTAATTATTCTACACATTTCCATCTCAGTAAGTTTCAATCAAAGCACTGTCTTATCTCTCTTCTTTGAAGTTGATATAGATTCTTTCAGTGACCACCTGGTTGTCAATCTTGATCAAACAGAAAACTCAAGAAGCATCCTTAAATCTCTCCTTAGATTCAAAAATCAAATCAGCAAAAAATATATCATCTCTTCTACATCTTTACTAACTCTTAAATCCAACCATTGTTTTGTTTTGTTTTGTTTTTTCAGATTTCTTCTATATACTTCATTCAAGCCCCATCTTTTAGGCCTACAGGTCTCTTCAGGCAACTCTCCTTCCTGGCCCCAGCTTTGACCCCTTCAATCCATTCTCTACTTTGTAACCATAGTGATCTTCTAAAACACAAGTTGGACATAATCACAATTTTGAGTAAATTAAGTGGCTTACATGCATTTTAAAGTGAATTCCTAGCCTATTGGAATGCTGTTTTTGTCATTGCTTTAACTTAAGAAATAATCTCAAGTTATCTACCTCCTTAAATGTGATTTTTCCTGCTTCTTAACACATTTCCATGGGTTTCCCAGGTGGCACAGCAGTAAATAATTGACTTTCCAATGTAGGAGATGCTAGAGACATGGGTTGGACCCCTGAGTCGGGAAGATACCCTAGAGAAGGAATTGGCAACTCACTCCAGTATTCTTGCCTAGAAAATTCCATGGACAGAGGAGCCTGGCAGACAACAGTCCTTTGGGGTGCAAAGAGCCAGACTTGACTGAACACAGATGCTAACACATTTCCTACTCCTCTGTCATGTCGCCCAGGATGACTTGTGATTCCATAACTTATTTGTGCTAAGGCATAGGTCCTCTCTCGGTGTCTAGGCTACTCTTTTAACCAACAATGCCTGCTTCTTACCAACCTTCTTTGTGGGCTGAGCTTATTTAAACTTCACAACTTGATAGTGTCATTCTGTTCCTTTTTCCCTGAGTGGTTTTCCTAACTCTTCTCTCCATAACCAAGACAAACGCTGCTCTGCTGTGTCCCAAGCCTCTTCCTTCACAGCACTCATCGCTTGGTATGGAACAGGAATCATCTCTTCCTGTTTCTGCCTCTGACCTGCAAGCTCAAGAGTAAGACATCCATGCTGTGGTTCTTGGTATCCCCAGCATTGAGCAGAGTATCTTCATAGAGCTGGGCTCAACAAATATCCATGGGATGAATGAAGGAATGAATGTGTTAGAGAAATTACTCAGTGACATCTGAACACACCCAACCTGTGCAAAGAAACAGAAAGGGCAGGGATTAAGGGATTGGCCAGACTGAGTCACAAAGTTAGAATAGATTTTTTTTTTTTTCAAGTATATACTATATTCCAGAGTAGAAGGGAAAAGGACAGGAAAGAATAATGGCTGGAATAAAGGCAGAAGAAAGAGAGGTGGTAGTGGCCAAGATGCTCATAATTACAAAGACATCAGAAGACATGGAAATATATTTATTCTTAATTAATTTCTATCAGAAATAATCCCTTTCATTATGCTTGTCAACAGGCACCCTCAGCTTTGTAAAAGAGATTTTCACTAAATATTAAGCCTTGAATCTTTTGAAGATGTCTGGCCACATATTCCCACTGTGAATGCTGTTAGCATGCAATATTTCTCAAACACGACATGTTGAATAGTATACTCTAACTTGATGGAATAAATCACATGGATATTTAAAACAAACAGAACATGCTATTACACAAATTTCTTATGTTGCTTTTACTCATACTCAGCTTACAGACTTTAAAATCCAAGGAATAGAAGCACGAAACCTATTATAGGACACTTCATTAAAAGAAGATAAGTCAAGCAGTCCCTATAAATGGGTGCATATTCTGTTGCCATAGAAGGGTTCTCCTTTGTCTACCATCACTTTGTAATCCTAGAAACACTTCCCAACTTGATGTGTGAGGTATTCAACTAAAAGTTGTAAAAACAGTCTCTCCTCAATGTCTTCCTTCTATTTGATTATTTTTAGGGAAAAGAAAGTCCATGTACTGCCCCTTTCTCTTAGTTTCTTTGGCTGACCTCCAAAGTGTAGCTGTCAGCTAGTGTTAGCTAAATAAGTATGAGCCATGGCCCATGGCCCATTTACTGTCAGTCACTTAGATGGGAATATGCCCCCTGTATTAGCATTGCTGAATGTCAGGAGTAGCGACCATCAATATAATTTTCTTTATCCTGACACCCAAAGACTCAGTAAGGACATCAGGAACTATTATACAAACAGACATAAAAAAAAGGATATATTCTCTAGGTTTAGGAAGTATGTTATAATTAAATCTCACCTTATCAAGGAAATCTATCATAATTAACCTCATTTGCTGTCTCTTACTTTTCAACCTCAGCTTTGAAGTATACATATATACTTCAAACATATACAAGTAAAGTTGCCAAGGAAATACAAGTAAAGTAATTAAACATATTACTTATGTTTAGTATTTTAATTACCATTGTTTAATATGTTGCTCGGTAAACGTAGTCCTCATTTGTGTGTGTTTGTGAGTCTGCATATCTGTGTTTCGTCTCCTTATTTAGACTATCAGCTCATTAGGATGTGGTTTCTGTCTTATATATTTTTGTGTCCTTTCTCAGCTCTTTCTAGAGTACCTCATCTACATTAGTTATCTGAGTATATGCTAAATAAAAATGGAAAAATAGTCTTGTTTTTTGATTCTAAAGTATGCTCAGTTCTATAAATTATCATAACATTGTTGTCTTCCAATTGTCAAAATAAAAAGAGTCTAAAGAAGACAAATCAGACAAAACTTCTCAATCTATAAATTATCCTTCTGAAATACTCTGAATATATCAATTTAATCTATAACCATATAAAACATGGTTCTAAGTATAGATAAAATTTTAGCAAAAACAAAATAATATCTAATTTAGTTTTATACAAGTATTTTTCACTTAATATTAAATATTTCATTATTAACAATTGAATGTTTTATTATAAAATTGTGACTGTTATTTATTATAATGCAGGAATTTATGCCTTCCTGGATTCCCCCATCAAATTAATGCATGTGGTATTGTGTCACAAAGGAATCAATTCACACAAACAAATACAGCTTCAAAGTTGCAAGAAATTAATAATATTCTTTATAAATTTGTCAATGCCTGGGAGAAGACTGACAATTTCATCTAGGACATCTTGCAAAGTGAAACAAAGTTACATCTACCTAGACCTCTTAAAAATAAGATAATAAACAAAGAAGAAAGGTTTTATTTAATCACTTAAATATATAAAGACACAGGGGAATGTTAAACATAGCAATTTTAAAGGCAAATTTAGTTGTTAATGTGAATGAGCTTACAAACCAGAATGCCTGTGACAATCCTGCTTAAGACTTTCTTATGTATTTTTAAATTTTTCATTTTTCACTCAAGTATGATTGTTATTGATTCTACTGCTGTTGTCATTAATTGTTGTTCTAAAAAAGGTTAGGATGAGTTGAGTAGCTCTCCACTTAATATTAGATCTCACCCCATAATGTGGGAGAAAGATGGCAGAGCAGAAGGATATACACTCATCTTCTCCTGCAAGAACTCCAAAACTACAACTTGCTACTGAACCACCGTCGACTTGAGAATGTTGGATCCCACCAAAAATAGATATCCCACATCCAAGGGCAAAGGAGAAGCCCCAGCAAGACGGTAGAAGGGGTGAAATCACATTTAGAATCAAATCCCTTACCCACCAGACATGCTCAAAGGGCTCAAACAAATCTTGTGTACATCAGGACCAGACACCCCACGGAGACTGAACCAGAACTGTGTGTGAGTCCCTCCTGCAAAGGTACTGGTCAGCAGTGGCCTGCTGCAGGGGCAGGGACTTTGAGTGCAGCAGACCTGGGTATGGCATAAGACCTCTGGGAGGAGGTTGCCATTAACCCCACCACCAGAACTTACACAGGACTGGGGAAACAGAATCTTGGAGGGCACAAACAGAATCTTGTACACACCAGAACCCAGGAAAAAGGAGCAGTGACCCCACAAGACACTGACCCAGACTTGCCCGTGAGTGTCCAGGAGTCTGTGGGGGAGGCATGGGTCAACAGTGGCTTGCTGCAGGGCTGGGGGCCCTGAGTGTGGCAGTGTGTGCACGGGAATTTTGAAAGGGGTTGATATTATCTTTCAGTTTCAGTTCAGTTCAGTCTCTCAGTAGTGTCTGACTCTTGAAACCCCTGAATCGCAGCACGCTAGGCCTCCCTGCCCATCACCAACTCCCAGAGTTTATCCAAACTCATGTCCATTGAGTCAGTGATGCCATCCAGCCATCTCATCCTCTGTTGTCCCCTTCTCCTCCTGCCCCCAATCCCTCCCCAGCATCAGAGTCTTTTCCAATGAGTTAACTCTTCACATGAGGTGGCCAAAGTATTGGAGTTTCAGCTTCAGCATCAGTCCCTCCAATGAACAGCCAGGACTGATCTCCTCTAGGATGGACTGGTTAGATCTCCATGCAGCCCAAGGGACTCCCAAGAGTCTTCTCTAACACCACAGTTCAAAACCATCAATTCTTCGGCGCTCAGCTTTCTTCACAGTCCAACTCTCACATTCATACATGACCACCGGAAAAACCATAGACTTGACTAGATGGACCTTTGTTGGCAAAGTAATGTCTCTGCTTTTTAATATGCTATTTAGGTTGGTCATAACTTTCCTTAAAGGAGTAAGCATCTTTTAATTTCATGGCTGCAATCACCATCTGCATTACTTCCACTGTAATTTGTCCTCAGGTCAAACAACAGGGAGGGAAACCAGCCCCACACATCAACAGAAAATTGGATTAAAGGTTAGCTCATCATGGCCCTGGCCATCCGAACAGGATGCAGTTTCCCCATCAGTCAGTTTCTCCCATCAGGAAGCTTCCAAAAGCCTCTTATCCTTAATCTTCAGAGGGCAGACAAAATGAAAAACATAATCACAGACAACTAGCCAAACTGATCACATGGACCACAGCCTTGTCTAACTCAATGAAACTATGAGCCATGCCATGTACGGCCACCCAAGATGGACAGCTCATGGTGGAGAGTTCTGAAAAAACATGGTTCACTGGAGAAGGGAATGGCAAACCACTTCAGTATTCTTGCCTTGAGAACCCCATGAACAGCATGAAAAGCCAAAAAGATAAGACACTGAAAGATGAACTCTCAAGGTGGATAGGGGCCCAATATGCTACAGGAGATCAGTGGAGAAATAACTCCAGAAAGAATGAAGAGACAGAGCCAAAGCAAAAACAATACCCACTTGTGAATGTGACTGGTGACGGAAGTAAAATCAAATGCTGTAAAGAGCAATATTGCATAGGAACCTGGAATGTCAGATCCATGAATTAAGGGAAATTGGAAATGATCAAACAGGAGATGGCAAGAGTGAACATCATTAGGAATCAGTGAACTAATGGACTGGAATGGGTGAATTTAACTCAGATGACCATTATATCTACTACTATGGGCAAGAATCCCTTAGAAGAAATGGAGTAGCCTTCATAGTCAACAAAAGAATCTGAAATGCAGTACTTGAACACAATCTCAAAAAAGACAGAATGATCTCTGTTTTTTTCCAAGGCAAACCATTCAATATCACAGTAATCCAAGTCTATGCCCTGACAAGTAATGCTGAAGAAGCTGAAGTTGAATGGTTCTATGAAGACCTACAAGACCTACTAGAACTAACAGCTAAAACAAGGGACTGGAATTCAAAAATAGGAAGTCAAGAGATACCTGGAGTAACAGGCAAATTTGTCCTTGGAATACAAAAATGAAACATGTCAAAGGCTAACATAGTTTTGCTGAGAGAACCCACTGGTCATAGCAAACACCCTCTTTCAATAACACAAGAGATGACTCAACAGATGGACATCACCAGATGGTCATTACCAAACTAATTTGGATTATATTCTTTGCAGCCAAAGATGAAGAAGCTCTATGCATTCAGCAAAAACAAGACCAGGAGCTGATTGTAGCTCAGATCATGAACTCCTTATTGCCAAATTCAGACTTAAATTGAAGAAAGTAGGGGAAACCATTAGACCATTCAGATATGACTTAAATCAAATCCCTTATGATTATACAGTGGAAGTGACAAATAGATTCAAGGATTTGATCTGATAGACAGAGTGCCTGAAGAATTATGGATGGAGGTTCATGACCTTGTACAAGAGGCAGTGATCAAGACCATCCCCAAAAAAAGAAATGCAAAAAGCAAAATGGCTGTCTGAAGAGGCCTTAAATAGCTGAGAAAAAGAAGTGAAAACCAAAGAGGTAAAGGAAAGATAAACCAATTTGAATGCAGAGTTCCAAAGAATAGCAAGGGAGAGATAAGAAAGCCTTCCTCAGTGATCAATGCAAAGAAATGGAGGAAAATAATAGAATCAGAAAAACTAGAGATCCTTTGAAGAAAATTAGAGATATAAAGGAACATTTCATGCAAAGATGGGCTCAATAAAGGACATAAATGGTATGGACCTAACAAAAGCAGAAGATACTAAGAAGAGCTGGAGAGACTACAGAAAAGAACTATACAAAAATGATTTTCATGACCTAGATAACCAAGATATTATGATCATTCACCTAGAGCCACACATCCTGGAATGCCAAGTCAAGTATGCCTCAGAAAGCATCATTTTGAACAAAGCTAGTGGAGGTGATGGAATTCCAGTTGAGCTATTTCAAATCCTAAAAGATGATGCTGTCAAAGTGTTGCACTCCATATGCCAGCAAATTTGGAAAACTCAGCAGTAGCCGCAGGACTGGGAAAATGTCAGTATTCATTCGAATCCCAAAGAAAGGAAATGCCAAAGAATACTCAAACTACCACGCACAATTGCAACTCATCTCACATGCTAACAAAATAATGCTTAATTTCTCCAAGCCAGGCTTCAGCAGTACATGAACGGTGGACTTCCAGATGTTCAAGCTGGATTTAGAAAAGGCAGAGGAACCAGAGATCAATCTGCTGACATCTGTTGGATCATCAAAAAAGCAAGAGTGTTCCAGAATATCTCCTTCTGCTTTATTAACAATGCTAAAGCCTTTGATTGTGTGGATCACAACAATCTGTGGAAAATTCTTAAAGAGATGGGAATACCAGACCACTTGACATGCCTTCTGAGAAATCAAGAAGGTCAAGAAGCAACAGTTAGAACTGGACATGAAACAGACTGTTTCCAAATCGGGATGGAGTACGTCAAGATTGCATATTGTCACCCTGCTTATTTAACTTATATGAAGAGTACATCATGCAAAATTCTAGGATGGATGAAGCAAAAGCTAGAACCGAGATAGCTGCAAGAAATTTCAATAACCTCAGATATGCAAGTGACACACCTTTACAGCAGAAAGTGAAGAAGAACTAAAGAGCTTCTTGGTGAAAGTGAAAGGGGAGAGTGAAAAAGTTGGCTTAAAACTCAAAACTCAGAAAACAAAGATCAAGGCATCTGGTCCCATCTTTCCACTGGAATATAGATGGGGAAACCTTGTTTTTTTGAGCTCAAAACCACTGCAGATCATGACTGACTGCAGCCATGAAATTAAAAGACGCTTGCTCCTTGGAAGAAAAGCTATAACCAGCCTAGACAGCATATTAAAAAGTAGAGATGTTACTTTGCCAACAAAGGTCCATATAGTCAAAGCTATGGTTTTTCCAGTTTTCATGTACGGATGGAAGAGTTGGACTTAAAGAAAGCTGAGCGCCAAAAATTGATGCTTTTGAGCTGTGGTGTTGGAGAAGACTCTTGAGGGTCCCTCAGACTGCCACAAGATCCATCCAGTCCATCCTAAGGGAAATCAGTCCTGAATATTCATTGGAAGGACTGATGCTGAAGCTTAAACTCCAATATTTTGGCCACCTGATGCAAAGAACTGACTCATTTGAAAAGACCCTGTTGCTGGAAAGATTGAAGGCAGGAAGAGAAGGGGATGACAGAGGATGAGCTGGTTGGATGGCATCACCGACCTGATGGACATGAGTTTGAGTAAGCTCCTGGAGTGGTGATAAACAGGGAAGCCTGGGGTGCTGCAATCTATGCGGTTGCAAAGAGTCGGACACAACTCAGCGACTTAACTGAAGTAATGTGGAAGACGCATACATGGCAAACAGAAGCCTAATTTTAATACAGTTTCTTTTACCCTCTTCTGATGCAAATGATCTTGCCAGGTGCATGCTAACAAAATAAAGTGTATCCATTCAGGAGGGGTTAGGGATACCTCCTTGCTCCTGATCTTTGTTGGAAGCAAGAGAAATATATGATGCCACTGACCCTTCTGATCATGCGATTCACCAGCCAGTTGAGTCTTGGCTGCTGTTAACTGCCAAAAAGAGGGCAAAACTGCCAGGCTCCCAGCAAGCCAGATCAGAAGGAAAAGGGGAAAATGATAGGTGTATGTATATATGTTATGTATGGAAAAAAATTGAGGCTGAGAAGTTCTAAGTCTTAAAAATAGCAGTTTCTTTTCATCTATTCTACATTTTGGGCTTCCCTAGTAGCTCAGTGGTAAAGAATCTGCCTGCCAATGCTGGAGATACAAGTTCGATCTCAGGGTTGGGAAGATCCTCTGGAGAAGTGAATGGTAACCCATTCAAGTATACTTGCCTAGGAAATCCCATGGACAGAGGAATCTGGCAGACTAGTCTGTGGGGTCCCAAAGAGTTGACCAGGACTTAGTGACAAAACAACAATTGTACGTTTTAAAATTTGCATTCATTTATTTTCAATTATAATTTTATTCTAAAATTTCACAATAAATCATGCTGGATTTTGAATCTTTGTTTTTAAAGAAACATCAGATCAGATCAGATCAGTCGTTCAGTTGTGTCCTACTATTTGCGACCCCATGAATCACAGCACACCAGGCCTCCCTGTCCATCACCAACTCCCAGAGTTCACTCAGACTCACGTCCATCGAGTCAGTGATGCCATCCAGCCATCTCATCCTCTGTCATCCCCTTCTCCTCTTTCCCCCAAACCCTCCCAGCATCAGAGTCTTTTCCAATGAGTCAACTCTTCACATGAGGTGGCCAAAGTACTGGAGTTTCAGCTTTAGCATCATTTCTTCCAAAGAAATCCCAGGGCTGATCTCCTTCAGGATGGACTGGTTGGATCTCCTTGCAGTCCAAGGGACTTTCAAGAGTCTTCTCCAACACCACAGTTCAAAAGCATCAATTCCTCGGTGCTTAGCCTTCTTCACAGTCCAACTCTCACATCCATACATGACCACAGGAAAAACCATAGCCTTGACTAGACGAACATTTGTTGGCAAAGTAATGTCTCTGATTTTGAATATGCTATCTAGGTTGGTCATAACTTTCCTTCCAAGGAGTAAGCATCTTTTAATTTCATGGCTGTAGTCACCATCTGCAGTGATTTTGGAGCCCCCAAAAATAAAGTCTGACACTGTTTCCACTGTTTCCCTATCTATTTCCCATGAAGTGATGGGACCGGATGCCATGATCTTCATTTTCTGAATGTTGAGCTTTAAGCCAACTTTTTCAGTCTCCTCTTTCACTTTCATCAAGAGGCTTTTGAGTTCCTCTTCACTTTCTGCCATAAGAGTGGTGTCATCTGCATATCTGAGGTTATTGATATTTCTCCCGGCAATCTTGATTCCAGCTTGTGTTTCTTCCAGTCCAGGGTTTCTCATGATGTACTCTGCATAGAAGTTAAATAAACTGGGTGACAATATACAGCCTTGACGTACTCCTTTTCCTATTTGTAACCAGTCTGTTGTTCCATGTCCACTTCTAACTGTTGCTTCCTGACCTGCATACAAATTTCTCAAGAGGCAGATCAGGTGGTCCGGTATTCCCATCTCTTTCAGAACTTTCCACAGTTTATTGTGATCCACACAGTCAAAGGCTTTGGCATAGTCAATAAAGCAAAAATAGATGTTTTTCTGGAACTCTCTTGCCTTTTCCATGATCCAGTGGATGTTGGCAATTTGATCTCTGGTTCCTCTTCCTCTTCTAAAACCAGCTTGAACATCAGGAAGTTCATGGTTCACACATTGCTGAAGCCTGGCTTGGAGAATTTTGAGCATTACTTTACTAGGGTGTGAGATGAGTGTAATTGTGTTGTAGTTTGAGCATTCTTTGGCATTGCCTTTCTTTGGTATTGGAATGAAAACTGACCTTTTCCAGTCCTGTGGCCACTGCTGAGTTGTCCAGATTTTCTGGCATATTGAGTGCAGCACTTTCACAGCATCATCTTTCAGGATTTGCAATAGCTCAACTGGAATTCCATCACCTCCACTAGCTTTGTTCATATTGATACACAAAATGCTCCTTTCATCAATTGTGGAAAGTTTTGGGCCACTAATTCTTCAAATATTTCTCTGTCATATCTGTCTCCTTAATAATTCTGATTACATGTATATTAGGCTAGTCAAGGCTATAGTTTTTCCCTTGGTCATGTATGGATGTGAGAGTTTGACTGTGAAGAAAGCTGAGTGCCAAAGAATTGATGCTTTTCGAACTGTGGTGTTGGAGAAGACTCTTTAGGGTCCCTTGGACTGCAAGGAGATCCACCCAGTCCATTCTGATGAAGATCAGCCCTGGGATTTCTTTAGAAGGAATGATGCTGAAGCTGAAACTCCAGTACTTTGGCCACCTCATGCGAAGAGCTGACTCATTGGAAAAGTCTCTGATGCTGGGAAGGATTGAGGGCAGGAGGAGAAGGGACGACAGAGTGTGAGATGGCTGGATGGCATCACTGACTCAATGGCCATGAGTCTGAGTGAACTCTGGGAGTTGGTGATGCACAGGGAGGCCTGGCGTGCTGCGATTCATGGGGTCACAAAGAGTCGGACATGACTGAGTGACTGAACTGACTGACTGACTGATACTATTTTTTTTTTTAATTTTATTTTATTTTTAAACTTTACATGATTGTATTAGTTTTGCCAAATATCAAAATGAAAACTGAACCTTTAGAAACAATGACTAGAATGTTGATTGCATGATCTGAAAATGGGGGATATTGAAGATGATGGTCAAATAGTATAAACTTCTAGTTATAAGATTACTAAGTTCTGAGGGTCTAATGTACAGTATAGTTAATAATATTGTATTATATACTTGAAAGTTTCTAAAATACTAGATTTTAAATGTCCTTACCACAAAAAAAGAATGCTAAATATATGACATCATAGAGATGTTAGCTAAAGTTATGACATGAATCATTTTTTAATTATAATTATTTCTTTTTTTTTAATTTTTTTTTATTTATTTATTTTTTTTAAATCATCAAATTTTTTATTTGTCATTGACAGTTCAATATAAATTAAGTAAAATATTAATTCAGTTCTGTAACTATTATCAAAAGTTTTCCAATTTTTTCCATAAAATGACCATATCTAAATATATAGTTTAATGGTCAAACAGTTTCAACAAAAGATTATTTACAAATATGAGAAGACTATGGCCCTATAACTCTTTTCTCCACCAAAGTGAACATGTAATTATTAGTCCAATACATAATACAATAATTATAATTATTTCAAATCAACACATTGTACAGCTTAAATTTGTACAATGTTTATGTCAATTATATCTCAATACAGTTGGAAAAAAGTAGACTCATTAATATTAATTCTATTTTTTAAATAAAAGTTTTATTTCAAATTTTATAATTGTGCTTTGGCAATCTTAACTTGTAGAAACAATTTTGTGATATGGCCTTATATTTACCTGAATGAATTTATACTCAGCATTGGAACAGAATGAAATTGATAAGGTCTACAATTTTGCAGCAATTGAATTTGGTGAATCATTCAAACAAATCACAAAATAGGGACAATTAATTTGATGACCTTTGTAATGTAAAAATACTTGTTAAAGTATTTTGAATAAAGTAAAAAGTAAAAATATTTGGGTTAAAGATGTTTGGATACAGAAAAGAAGAGAATTAAGATGGCCTCTTTTTAGCAGTGTTTTCTCTTAGCTTGCCTATTGGCTCCAGTGGTGAAGAATCTGCCTGCAATGTGGGATACCTGGGTTTCATCCCTGGGTTGGGAAGATCCTCTAGAGAAGGGAAAGGCTACCCACTCCAGTATTTTAGCCTGGAGAATTCCACGGACTATGGGGTCCCAAAGAGTCAAACATGACTGAGCGACTGTCACTTTGACTGTCTTTTAGCTTATGAAGTTCTTCAAATTCTATAAAATATTTCATATTTTAAGATATTATAAACCACAGAGAAAGGTCAATTAGAGGTATATGGAATGTTAAATTATGAAAATAAAAGGCAACTTTTAAAAATATTATGATCCACAGAGAAAAGTCAATTGGAAATATTAAAAATGTTACATTATGATAATAAAAGGCAACTTTGAAAAAGACATAAAATTTTGTATGCAAAAGACTCCATTGTGGGAAATGAATACTTCTTTATTAAAATATATCAATGACATGCTATGAGAGACAGATATGGTTAAGAAAACTGGATACAGCATGTAAAATATTTACTAAAAATATTTTATTTTAATTATTCATATTCAGATAGTCAATATACATTTAAAATTGCTTTATTGTGCATGAACATATATTTTCAGAAAGAATTTTAGTTTTGAAAATAGTTTTTGAATTTGGACTATTTTATAAGATGGTCATTTAGTAAATATTTCACATTTTTATTATTTTGTTATTTTCAACATTATCATTTATACAATTGCATTGTTTGAACAATAAATTATGTGACATTGTTACTCTCAGACCTACATGTGTATTTTCTGCTGCCTTTCTGGTTCAGCCTGGGCTGCTTTTGCTCTAAGGAGAGAAACCGCGCAGGGGTAACAAGTCAGAGAACTATTACCTTCTATGGGACCCATTGAATACTGCTGATTTTTATGACTTTAGACAGTCCCCCCTCCAACCCAAAATTATCAAATTTCTCAGGAAAACATTTGATGCCTCATGATCAGGGAATTAAACAAAGGGGTTAAATCCTGAAGACACACAGTAGATAAATTCTTGCTAGTCTTTGTGACTTTGAGCTATGACTATCAAATATCTTCTCATTTAATATTTGGAAAAAGACTTGAAGTACCCAAGTGACATGGAGATACACACACATGATGTATCTTCTTTTATACTGAATATAAGTGATAAAATCTTAAATAATATATAAGCACATTAAAGTAAATAATTCCTTAAAAAAAAAAAAAACAAGGTTTATTCCAGGAAAATTCAAATATGGCTCATTTGCCTAAGCTATGAAAAAAAATATATATAGAATATATATATATATATATATATATATATAATTAAGAGATAAATATAGCAAACACCCTCTTCCAACAAAAGAGATAATTCTATACATGGACATCACCATGTATACCATGGTGATTGTACCAAAATCAGATTGATTATATTCTTTGCAGTTGAAGACAGAGAAGCTTTATATAGTTAGCAAAACAAGACTGGGGCTGACTGTGCTTCAGATCATGAACTCCTTATTGCAAAATTCAGGCTTAAATTTAAGAAAGTAGGGAAAACCACTAGGCCATTCATGTATGATCTAAATAATACATATATACATATATATATATATGTCATTAAAAGATTAAAAATGTATATCATATCATTATTTAAGAAAACCCAAATGTAGTTCTCATTTTTTATTTTCTTTAAAAATAAACATTTAAAAAAACAGGAATAGAATATTTAAATACTGCATAATACTTATCTTTTATAAAAATATCTATGTTATACTTAGTAGTGAAACATTAGAATTATTTATTTTAGAGTCGAGAAACAAGCTACATGATTATTATCCTTCAACACTTTTTTTAATGAAATCTGTTAAGTAAAATAGCACATAAACTAGACAGAAAAAGAAGTTTAGTTATTGTATAGAAGGAAATATATTTTTCTTTAATTGCATGTGTGAGATTATATAAAAGAAAAACATAAAGGATTAAACTGAATGATTCTCATAATTACTAAGCAATTTCTATGAATTAAAAATATAAATATACATAAAGAAAACTAAAATAGCTTACTCATTTGAAATCATGTTAAACCTCATTAGAAACCACAAGAAAATAAACAGAAATTAAAATAACAATTACTAAATCTTCCTAGAAGTGGCAAGAAAACAACAGGGTTCAATGTTCCATCGTCAGCAAAATTTTAGTGAGGCTGCCAATATATAGACTTCTAGTGATAAGTTGATACACTTATAACCTGCATCTCTTACATCTCCTGTGTTAGCAGGCAGGTTCTTTACCACTAGCGCCACCTGGAAAGCCCTTATACCAATACACTCACACAAACATGTAGAAGGGTGATCATTTTAAATATAAAGTGTGATTATTTTCTTCCTTCCTTCTTTGAATTCATCATCTTTTCCACCAGGTGGGTATCAGCATTCCTTTTTTATGCTGATATCCTGGAAGACAGATCAACAGAAATACTAAAAAAAATAAAAATAAAAATAGTTTTAAACTTGCTATCCTCTAAAAGTCTTACAGTTTAAGTATCATTTTATTTTCAAATACTTATTGAAAGACAATGACCAAAGCCAGAAGGAACAGAACATAAAATATTTAAAATTAGCTATAAAGTAGCAGAAAAAAGCAGGGTAGGGCATAAACAGAGTCTCCCTTTCACTGGGAAATATGCTGCATGTTCAACTAGATGGTGAGAGGATGATGCTTTGCCCAGGTTTTAGAAACTCTCTGAGTCTCCAGGTTAGAGGCTATACCTACCCTCAGGGGTCTTGACCTTATAGGGTGAAAAGGCACTATAAAAGATGCGGGAGTGTGGAGAAAAGGGAAGCCTCCTATACTGTTGGTGGGGATGTAAATTGATGTAGCCTCTGTGAGAACAGTATGGGAGTTCCTTGAACATCTAAAAGTAGAGCTATCATATGATCCTGAAATCCCACTCTTGGGCATATATCTGGAGAAAAACATGGTCCAAAAGGATATACACACGTCAAAATTAAATGCAGCACTGTTTACAACAGCCAAGTCATGAAAGCAACCTAAATGTCCATTGATAGAGGAATGGATAAAGATGTGGCACATATATACAATGAATATTACTCAACCACCAAATGAAATTATGCTATTTGCAGCAACATGAATGATCTAGAGAGTGTCATCCTGAGTGAAGTAAGTCAGACAAGAAAAGAGAAATATTGTATGATATTGCTTATGTGCGGAATCAAAAAAATATAAAAATGAACTTATTTACAAAACCGAAAGAGACTCACAGACTTAGAGAATGAACTTATGGTTTGTCAGGTGGGAAGAATGGAGAGAAAGGATAGTTAGGGAGTTTGGGGTTGACGTATACACACTGCTATATTTAAAATGCATAACCAACAAGGACTTACTGCATAGCACGGTGGATTCTGCTCAATATTATGCAGCAACTTAAATGGGAAAAGAATTTGAAAAAGAATAGATACAGGTATATGTATAATTGAATCACTTTAATGTACACTTGAAACTACCACAACATTGTTAATCAACTATTGTTGTTCAGTTGCTAAGCCATGTCTGACTCTTTGCTACCCCATGGGCTGCAGCATGCCAGGCTCCTCTGCCCTCCACTCAAATGTAAAATAAAAAAATAAAAAAGATCTCCTAACAGTAATCCTCTAATAAGTTTTGGGATATTTGAGAACAGTTCTTTCTTGTACTTTGTTACCCAAAAGGTGGCCTGCAAAGGGCTTCCAACCTTTAAGAGCAGACTTGCAATCTGCATGACTGTGGGTCATGTCCAAAGGTGCGAGTAGCTAGGATGTTAGGGTGATTGGGCTGGAGTGGCGGAGGTTGGAAAGGGTCTCTGTAGATGGGGCTGAAGGTAGTCCAGAGAGGTGTGATCTACATGTGGTTTATTAAATTTCTAAAGAACCACAGAGTCGGGGAGATGGGGGTTACATTTAAATGAAGACTTGTAGAGGAACTGGGATTCAAGAGACTGGAAAGAATGAATCCAGACTCTTGGATTCGTGGATCATGGGACTAGAGGCACACTAGAGAGCCTGGACATAGCAGGTGCTCTCACAAAACAGTCTACATCTCAGCAGAGACCAATGGGAACTCAAGAAGAGACACGGGTTCAAACACCCATCTGCTGATGTCAGGGAGACTTGTATGTTTCACAAAGAATTACCTCTAAGGAGGAGGAGAAGCAAGGGGGCTAAAACTAACTCAGTTATTTTTTTTTTAATGATATTATTTTAAAAAGATATTATTTGTAAAATAAAAATGAATGACTAACATTTAACTGTATGATTGTTTTTATTTTCTATCAGCATAAAAAGAGGTTTGTAAGTTCCATTGATTTCAGTCATAGAAAAACTAAACCATTGCTCTGTTAAGTTCAAAATTTACAAGTCTGAGATTTATGAAGCTAATAGCCTTTAAAGTTGTACTCACTAAGCAGCATTTTTGTGAGGTACTGTGATGGTATATAAAAAGTTTTAAAACTTAGAAACTTTGCTCCTTGTAATTTTAAAAATATAGTTTTGTAGACTATATATATGAACAATGATGTTCATTATACTATTAGCACAATAGAGAAAAATAGTTAACAACTTAATATCTATGATTGAGGAATGAGTAATATTTTAATGCAGTTACTAAAAGTTATGTTATTGGAGATTCCCTTGTAGTTCGGTCGGTAAATAATCTGCCTGCATTGCAGGAGACTTAGGGTCAGTTTCTGGGTTGGGAAGATCTGCTGGAGAAGGAAATGGCAACCCACTCCAATATTCTTGCCTGGAGAATTCCAATAGAGAGAGGAGCCTGACAGGCTACATACAGTCCATGGGGTTGCAAGAATCAGACGCAACTTGGTGACTAAACCACCACAGAAGTTATGCTTGGTAAAAATGTTTAATGGAAAAAAAAATACTAACAATATAATATTCAGCATGTAAAGAGAATACCAGAAAATTGGTTGGAGGAAACATATTATTTTTTCATACTTTTAGTGTGTTTGAAATATTTAAAATATTCAATTAAAGCCATTTCCTTCTCCAAGACATACTATATGATCATGTAAAACTCCTGAATGAAGACATAGGAAATACCACCTTTGACATCTGTCTTAGCAATATTTTTGGGGGTACATACCCTCAAGCAAGGGAAACAAAGCAAAAATAAATAAATGAGACTACCTCAAACTCAAAAGCTTTTGCAAAGCAAAAGTAGCTATCAATAAATGTAAAGAAAGCCTGCTTCATGGAAGAATATATTTACAAATAATATATATGTTAATAGGTTTCTGTCCAAAATATACAAATAACTCAGATGCAGCTCAACATCAAAAGCCACGCACCAGATAAAAAAATGGACAGAGGATCTGAATAGACATTTTTCCAAGAATGACTTACAGATGGCCAACAGACACATGGAAAGATGTTCAACCTCACTAATCATTAGTAAAATGCTAATCAATACCACAATGAGATATCATCCTTTTATGTAAATGAAATCTGATATCATCTGTGTTTTTGTGATTATGGATTCTGCTCAATTCCCAGACATTCTGGTGACTTTGCACAAGTGAAGCCCATGTTTATCTTCTCTTTCTCTAAGTTCTGGAGGTACACCTTGTCTATTTCACTCAGTCTGGCATTGAACTAAATACAGGTAGCTTTGCTACCTCACTTAGTTAAATGGGGGGTTATCTCACCTGCTCAGTTGTAGGCTGTTGACATACAGACTAGAGCAAAACTTGGAGCAACAAATCTGTGATTTTGACCTGTGTGTCTTTTCCCCAGTTCCCAACCCTGTCTAGCATTATGGGTCAGAGATAAATACTTATTGCCAGGGATGTGTATTTTTAACTTGTGTGTGTGGTTGTTTTCTATCCCCCCTCTATTTGAACAAAATACTACACCAGATATCCTAAAACTTCTTACACTGACTTACAAATAAATGTCATAGAAAATTAATTGTATTTTTCAATGAACTGAAACAGTGCTCTCTCCTGGGAGAAGAGTTCTCCTTTCTGAAGCAGAGGGGCAAATAAATTAATCTTCTCCAACCCCTTGTTCTAGAATATTGCATGTGAGGCTCTCCAGTGGAATCATTTTATACCTCTCTTAAAAGGGAATATTTTTAAGTTTCCTTTTGTATGAATTCAAAGGTGACCTGGACTTTATTTACAATCAATTTTTCCACAAATACTGTCCACTGAATAAAGATTCCATCATGGAAATTAGTGGTCTCCTTCCAGCACTTGGAAGTGGATACTATTTAGATAAGGAGGAGATTTAGCTTACAGACTTTCTAATGGTATGGCCCTTTAGAAATATAAGCCTATTTTGGAAGAATAAAATCATTCTATCTATCTATCTATCAAACTATCGATCTTTCTATCTTTTATGCCCCCCTCCCCTGGGCCATTTGAGAGTAAGTTGAAAACAGTTCCGCTTTACCTTTAAATATGTTAGTGCCTGGGCTTCCCTGGTGACGGGTGGTAAAGAATTCGCCTGCAATGCAGGAGATGCAGGTTCGAACCCTGGTTTGAACCCTGGGTGGGGAAGATCCCCTGGAGCATGGCAACCCTCTCCAGTATTCTTGCCTGGAGAATCCCATGGACAGAGGAGCCTGGCAGGCTACAGGTCATAGGGTCACAAAGAGTTGGACATGACTGAATCCACTTAACATGCACACACTTTAGTGCATATTTTTTAAAAATGAGAGCATTCTTTTACATCTCTTAAATAACAGTATAACTATAAAAATTAAAAAAATAGCACTGATACAAAATTATCACTAATCTATTACATATATATTCTATGTATCTATCCTATGTATCTACATATCTAGACATACTCATATATCAGTATCTATACCTATATCCTAATTTGGGAAAGTCATATGATGAAACTTGAATTTCCTGCCAGCTTCAATAATAGGAAAGCTTTGATTCTGAACTTCAGATATTAAATTGACTTATTCAATGACACCAATCATGTATTCTTAAGGAGTCAAAAATGTGGACTCAGATATCATTTCTGACTACATTCCAACAGTCACAGTTTAAAAATGGATTTCTCTATCTACATAAATATAAAATTGTCCTGATAATGTCCTTTAGAGCATTTATTTATTTATGGATTTATTTATTGGTACAGGATCCAGTCCAGGGCTTTATTTAGGATCATATCACTTTCATCACCTTTAATGTGGAATTGTTGCCTGTGTCTGTCTTTGTCTTTCAAGACCTTACCATTTTGTAAGGAAAAATAATGTCATTTTTTATAAAAGAATGTATACCTGAATTATAATTTTTCTCTAATAAAATATGTTACTCACATGAAGTTTGTGATGGGGCCTCCATTGCGATACTTGGAAAAGATAAGAGAGCATGGACTTGGGTTTACAGGTTTCTAGATTAATTGGAATCTGTCCTCTAGAGTGTGGGACCAACTTTAATTTCCATGTGGACTCATATTTGTAGTCAGTGCTCTGATGGCTTCAAGAGTGATGGTGCTTAGAGACAGAAGGAAGAGGAAGATACATTAGAAAGAAGTGCAAGAGAAAGGGAAAAAAAGAAAACAAAAGTAAGGCAGAAAAGAAAAGGAGAAAAGAAATAGTGTCATTTTCTTGTTTTCTTAATAATGCCGCAGGAGTTATCAGATTTGCTTATCCATGAGTTGTTTTAAGGAGTTCGCACTGTTGATGATACATTCAGAAAATATAGCAAAAGTTCTTCCTTTTCTTACCAAATAAAGGTCACTAAATCACAATCTGCCTGGTCTCCCCAAAATACTGCAGGAAAAAATATTTCTCTTGGATATTCACGTTATGTCAGGAGTGCCTTGTTATATTATTTCATGGCAAATGCAAGTGCTCTGGAGACTTACAATCCTTCTGCAAAAAAAAAAAAAAAAGTGAGAGCTTCTTGATTACTTTTCATGAGTTTTGGGGAATACTAATGGAATTATATCTGTGTTTTGAAAAATGTCAAGTTCTCATGCAACAATACCAGGTAAAATTAATTTAGGAAACACTGGAACTTACAAAGACCCTAGTGGTTTATTGGAAAATATTGTTGTTGGCATATTATTAAAACAAGTATATTAAAAAAAACAACTGTTGGCATTATATAAGTCACTTGGTATTATGGTAAAACATCTTAGTAAACCAAATTGGTTAAATTCATTTCAGTGACAATTCTCTGTTCTCTATAAAAGATAATTAAAGCATTCTTTTGACTGGCAGGACAGCAGAGAGAACAAAATATCTTTTATAATTTAAAGATAAGTTATGAAATAATTTTAATTTTGCCCTACCTCTGTTGCGTTCTCTCATTACACTATGAGTCTTTTAGTTAGGGTCAAGACCAGGCCAGTGATTCAATTCTTTATTTCAAAGAGTAAACATGTTTCAGTAATCATTGAGAAAAAATTAATTTTGTATTGACAGTGGCTCTGAAAGAAAGAAAAATTTTACCTTGTTCTAGTCACATGTCTTAACGTTTTCAGGAGTTAGACAGTGAATAGTCATTTTGTTACTAGATGCTGTTTCTCAGCTAAATATCTCTTGCGAATTGCACTTAAGATGCAGTAATTATTTTTGTCATTTTCATATGAATCAGTAAAATACATATTTAGTGTTACCGACGTGGTGCTGTGAGCAATTAAAAAGACAAACACTCTTGATAGCTAAATTTTGAAAACATTTTTTTTTTTAATTCCACACTGTTTACAAGGGTTCCTGTGCTCACAGTATCCCTGGTGTGCAACTGTAAAAATATTGGCTCCAACCTCCTTAAGAATTGCTTTGTGGATCCCACGGGTGGATATAATGACCTCTTTCACCTTGTCAAAAGGGCAAACTTGTCAAGCTCACAGTAGTCAATACTCTGAAGAGCATCCTTGCAGCCTAGAAACATGGACCAAGCAGTGATTCTGGAGTACAGGTGCTGAGAGGCATGGGCTTGACAAAAGACAAATAGTATCAGGACACACCAGCTGATCAAGGACGAAGGGACACTCTGCTTCTGAAGCTGAAGCCCACTTAGATTTCTCCTGCATCACTTAATGATGTGAGCAGAGACTTAATTCTTTGAAGTCCCTGATTTAAGGAGCCGAAGAGCAAAGGAATCCTTTTGCTTGATCTGATCCTTGTTATTAAAAGAAGTAGAGGAGATAAAACACTTGCTATTTTTATCGATTGATGTATTTGAGGGTCAGTATTTTAGTCTGTTCATCTGTGTTTTGCCCTCTGACCTGATTTCAAAGTTCTCATTCACTTCTGATTAGAGTGTCAGTTAATCCACTGATATATTCTTTAACTGGTTACAGTTAACTCTTTCCAACTTGAAAGAGACTTTGTTTTATTCAATTGATTTAATCATCCTCCTTCGTTTTACTCTCTAATTTAATTAAGAATTCCACATGAAAAAAGCTCAAATAGCATACTGAAATAAATTAATCTATTTTGATATCCTTTCCAAAATAAGAAAGTTAGTAAGAAATCTGGATCATCTTTCTCTCTAAGCACAGTTTATCCTTTAATGTCTCTCAAAAAAAATGTTTCAAGAGATAAAATTATTTTTCTTTTTTCCTGCCCTACTCAGGTTCATTTTGTGCCCCCAAAGTCCTAGATGACTGAAATGCTATTGCACTTGCAGAATTCCAGTGACCTGAAAATTTCTGCAAATTCTCAAGGCATGAATGGGCTGTGGCTTATTGTCTTCTCTTTCAGATGCTGTTCCTGCTTAATCCTTTTAGTTCTTAGATCTTATTGCATATTGCTTCCAATGTTACTGGTGTTGAGAGAAATGGAGTAGTCGTCCTCCTCCAACAAAGACTTCACTCTTACATGATATTTGTATGAAGTATCTATAGAAGGTTTGGAGAGATGGGGAGATTTATGATACAAATATACTAATTGTACCACTTTAATATTGGGGCTTCCCTGGTAGCTCAGACAGTAAAGGATCCACCTGCAGTGCAGGAGACCTGGGATTGGACATCATGTTTAAAATTACTATAGCATAGTGTTTTGCTTCCCTGAAATTAATTCCCTCATTCTCATTTTTGTCATGGCTCTGACCTGTCTCCAACCTACTATTAATTTTTAATTTAAATTATTTTTAAAACAGTTTTATTGAAGTATAGTTGATTTGCAATCAATATTTTTGCTAGTTTCAATTGTAGTGCAAAATGAGTCAGTTATATACATATATAACTGGATCACTGAATTCCTTTTCAGGTTCTTTTCCATCATAAGTTATTGCAAGATACTGAGTAGAGTCCCCTGTGCTATATACATTAAGTCCTTGTATAGTAGTGTGTATATTGGGCTTCCCTGGTGGCTCAGTCAGTAAGAGTCTGCCTGCAATGGGGGTATAAGTGTGTATATGTTAATCTCAAACTCCTAATGTATACCTGACTCCTCTTCCCCTTTATTGACATTTACTTTATATGTTTGAGTCTACTTCTGTCATTTTTAATATTAAAAAATTCATGGATTTTTGAAATTTAGCTCCAGTCTACCTATCTCCACAGGCCCCTCAATTTCTATTTCAAATGGCTTATTATTGTTATCATTAATAAACATTTTCTTAAATAACTGTTGGTTCAGTTCAGTCACTCAGTTGTGTCTGGCTGTTTGTAACCCCACGTACTACAGCATGCCAGGCTTCCTTGTCCATTACCAACTCCCACAACTTGCTCAAATTCATGTCCACTGAGTCAGTGATGCCATCCAAACATCTTATCCTCTGTCATCCCCTTCTCCTCCTGCCTTCAATCTTTTCCAGCATCAGGTTCTTTTCCAATGAGTCAGTTCTTCACATCATGTTCTTCCTTTCTTTAAAAAGGAAACAGATGTTAACTATGAAGAGACATTAAAAAAACATTTTAACATCCCTTCCTGTGGCCAGAGACCCTGAATACCAATATTAAGGTGGTTGTAGATATGTTTGGAGCTTCCCTGGTGGCTCTAGTGGTAAAGGACCTGCCTGCCAATGCAAGAGATGTAAGAGACAAGATTTCCATCCCTGGGTCAGGAAAATACCCTGGAGGAGGGCATAGCAACCCACTCCAATGTTCTTGCCTGGAGAATTCCATGGACAGAGGAGCCTGGCGGGTTACAGTCCATAGAGTCGTACAGCGTCAGACATGACTGAGGCAACTTAGCACGCGCTCAGATATGTTTACCTTTTACTACAGGCTTCATATTTGGTTTAGCTAAGATAGAAGTTGGGCTTCCCTGGTGGCTCAGAAGTTAAAGCGTCTGCCTCCAATGAGGGAGACCCAGGTTCGATCCCTGGGTCGGGAAGATCCCCTGGAGAAGGAAATGGTAACCCACTCCAGTATTCTTGCCTGGAGAATCCCATGGACAGAGGAGCCTGGTGGGCTACACAGTCCACGGGATCGCAAAGAGTCGGACACAACTGAGCGACTTCATTTCACTTCACTTCAAGCTAGAAGTTAAAACAAAAATGAAAAAAAGCAAATGAAGGAGTAGTTTGTATTTCTCCTGATTTCTTTCCTTTGACTTTCTTCCTGAAGGTCAGCAACGACCTCGGTTCCCAGCATTGTCGCTAAGTTCACAAGTGTAGTGTCAGTAAGCATCAGTACAGATATCTTCCTTCAGAGAACAGCAAACCGTGCTCTTAACTTTGGGAGGACTTGGAACCTGTCAGGTATTTTTAAGTTCAAATAAATGTTTTGAGAAAAGTTGAGGATTCTGGAAGAAAACCTTCTTGGTTTTTGTCTCCTTGAGATGAGGACAATCAGCACAGATGTCTGTTTCTGCATCTGTTAGTCACTTCTTTGTGTCTGACTCTTTGAGACCCCATGGACTGTAGCCCACCAGGCTCCTCTGTCCATGGAGTTCTCCAGGCAAGAATACTGGAGTGGGTTGCCATGCCCTCCTCCAGCGGATCTTCCCGTCCCATGGAATGAAGCCAGGTTTCCTGTACTGAGAGCAGATTCTTTACCATTTGAGCCACCAGGGAAGCCCAATGATCTGCATACAGCACAGATGATCTGCATTTAAATGGTACCTGATTCCCCCATCCCATCGCCCCTATGTTTTCATTTTTCTGCTGTTTCCCAGAATACCGTGTATTTTTCAAGAACACCTGACAGTTGCTATTGCAATTGATGATATTTACACTTTAAATATTATAAATACACTTTGAATATGATAAATACACTTTAGACTTCCCTGGTGGCTCAGACGGTAAAGCATCTGCCTACAATGCTGGAGACCCGGGTTCAATTGCTGGGTTGGGAAGGTCTCCTAGAGAAGGAAATGGCAACCCACTCCAGTATTCTTGCCTGGAAAATCCTATGGATGGTGAAACCTGGTAGGCTACAGTCCAAGAGGTTGCAAAGAGTTGGACACGACTGAGCGACTTCACTTTCACACTTTAAATAGCTGATAAACCATCAATGGAGTGGAGATTGTACAACCATTCTTATTCATTTTCTCCCTAAAGCTTGAGCATATAAATAAGTCCTATCTCCACATCTAGATACTAGTTATGGGTTCCCTGATACCCAGCTATTAAGAATTGGAGTTGATATCTCAAATATAACTGTATATGTCAACCAACTGGAACAAATTTTATTTTAATTAATTTTTATTGGAGTATAGTTGCTTTACAATATTTTGTTAGTTTCTGCTGTATAGCAAAGTGAACCAGCTATTCATATACCCCTCATTTTTGAGTTCCTTCCCTTTTATGTCACCACAGAGCACTGAGTAGATTTCCCTGTGCTATAGAGTAGGTTCTTGCTAGTTACCTATTTTATACATAGTATCAACATTGTATATATGTCAATCCCAATCCCCCAGTTCCTCTCACACCCTCTTTCCTCCTTGGTATCCATATGTTTGTTCTCTTTATATGTGTCTTCTGTTTTGTAAATGAGATCATCCTGGAACAAATTTTACTATGGTGATAGCTTTCATTTCTCCAGTTAATCTTCAACTTTTAGTTAAACTTAACTGAAATTAGTGATCTTATTTACAAAATTTCAACTTTATTGGGTAGATTAATAAAATGATGCTGGGAAAATTATTTCACCTCTGGAAGTCTCAGTTTCTTCCTCTAAAAAAAAAATTTGGTATGATAAAGCAGATTTCTAAGGAACACTGTATATTCCCTGGTGGCTTAGTGATCAAGAATCCGCCTGCCAAAGCAGGAGACCCAGGTTCGATCTCTGTTTCCTAAGATCCCCTGGAGAAGGAAATGAATACTCCAGTATTCTTGCCTATAGGCAAGAAGCTCCAGTATTCTTGCCTATAGGCAAGAAGCTCCAGTATTCTTGCCTATAAAATCCAATGGACAGAGGAGCCTGGGTGGGCTCTAGTCCATGGGGTCAAAAAGAGTTGGACACAACTTAGTGACTGAGAATATATGTATATGTGAAACCAAAGCATACAATTGAAGCAAAGGTCCCCAATTCAAAAGGCCCCCAAAGCCAGGTTAGTCACATAAATTAGCAAATCCAGATGAATATAAGAAAAAAGATCTTAAAATCACTGATCCCCCTGAGGAGACACAAAGCAAACGCAAGATAATCAGGCAAGAGCCATAATGGAAATTGAAGGGTAGCAAAATATGTCACCCCAAATTATGACTATAGATGTTAAGGAATGCCATCCTCATATATGGTATTTTGGTATGTTGATTGTTTTGAGGTGTAGACACTTGGAAAATAGCAGGTGCAGGGAGAGTCTTTCTCTGAACTCCTATCTATCTAAGGACAGATAATGCAAAGGGAACAAGTCATAAATATCCTCCCTGGGGGGTTTCATCAATCAAAGAAGATTAACTTTTTTATCCCATGAAAGGGGACTTGAGTGTAATACCACTCCAGACATACATCTTATGATCCAGTTATCTTTTCTAAAAATCATTTTCTCTCCCCTAAAAGGCCTACATTCCCCACCCCTTTCCCTATTAAGATGATATTTATTCTTGAATTCTAAAGTCACTTCTTTGAGTTGAGTTGAGAAAACTCATGGTTTTCTCCTGTGTGTACATGAGGTATACAAGTTAATCAACTTCTTTTTGCTTCCCTCTTGTTTATCAATTTTTTCTTACAAGAGTCTCAACTAAGGACTAGGAAGAGTAGAGGGAAAATTCTATTTCCTCCTCTACAAAAGTAAGCCAATCTCTATGTACAGTGAAATCACCAAAGAGGAATTTACTTGGGGTCATTAGGGAGGGTTTCATAGATGAGCTGGCATTTGAGCGGGGTTTTTCAGTAAGATAAGGTAGCTGATAAAAAATAAAAGGGAGACTAGGGCATTCAACAGAGAAGGCAATGGCAACCCACTCCAATACTCTTGCCTGGAAAATCCCATGGGCGGAGGAGCCTGGTAGGCTGCAGTCCATGGGGTCGCTAGGAGTCGGACACGACTGAGCAACTTCACTTTCACTTTTCACTTTCATGCATTGGAGAAGGTAATGGCAACCCACTCCAGTGTTCTTGCCTGAAGAATCCCAGGGATGGGGGAGCCTGGTGGGCTGACATCTATGGGGTTGCACAGAGGCAGACACGACTGAAGCAACTTATTAGCAGCAGCAGCAGGGCATTCAAAATCACAGGAACCATTTAAACAAAATTATAAAGAAATGAATGTATGTGGCAATGATTCACCAACTTTAGAATCTTTTATTCAATAATTTAGACAATCACAGAATGCATTCTGCAAGGCCACAAGCAAATGAGCTAAAGGCTTATCTGGAACTTTAATTATTCAGCAATACTTTGAACACCTAATGCCTTTACCAAAGATTTATTCCCCATACCTAAAATAATTTGAATGGATGTTTCATTACATTATGTATTAATAAATTAAATTTAAAAACTTAAACTCAGCGTATTTTAATAGATTTCAACAATAAAATAATTTGTGGAGAATCATTTGTGGATAACCTGTAATTACTATTGGCATTCCTTATCCTCTCACTCATGCCAAAATTGTTGTTTTAGTCTTTTGACCCCCTACAAATTTACTGCTTTGTTTCAGGACCATAAGGATATCTCTGAGCTGGAGTGATACTTCAGACTCTCCTTTCCCTCAGTCTACTCTGAATTAATCTTTCTAGAACACAATTTTCATCCTATTGCTTCTCCATTCAAAAACTTTCAGTGATTATCCATTGCCAAATGAATAATGCAAATAATTACAAAACAAATGCTGACTATTCAGCATGGTTCAAACTGCCATTATGAGTTTGTGTTGCATATGAACCTGCAACAGGTGTGAAAGAGATATACAGGAAGCAGAACAACTAGGGTTTTGACTCAGAATCATTAGCACCTTCTGGATTTAAATCATAGTTCAACTTTTGAAGCTACCTAACATCTTCCAGTCTTGGTTTCTATAACCAACGTGTCAGTTTTTTTTTTTTTTTAAGAGTTGTCGTGAAGGATTGCTGTGGTGATTAGAGATAATAAAATAGATGCTACAATATTTGTAGAAATGAATAGAACTGTATCTGGCTAAGTTGTCAGTTTTTGGCAGCACGAAAATAAGAATTTCAGATGAATGTCCTAGAAAAGACAAGGAAACCCAGAGTTACACCAGAAGGAGGCACTGAAGAGATAAACGCGGCATCAGGAGAGATTGACAGCAGATAATAGGAAGAAAATAAGAAAGTCAGGGGATTGGTATCATATGGCTATCCTTGTAAGAAGCAGGTCTAAGGAGTCTATTAGCAGAAAGAAATGATCCAAAGAAGAAATTAATTGAGATCAGAAGTTTCATGCTGCAGATAAACGGCACACAGTCTCAGCAAATGGAGTTACCAGGACAGAACTTGAGTACCATGAGGATAAGACAGAACATGAAAACCAGCCATAAAATTAAGCTGATCCCAAGCCCCTACTGTAGGAATATGTGCATCTTTTTTATTTTCCCTAATTAAAAATCAGTTCTGCTTTAGAGCCTAAAGATGGTGGGTAGTGACATTTGGATTAAATAATATAACTTTGGGAGTAATGTTTTCACTAGAGCAGAGATAGGGATACAACCTAGGCTCTGATGTAGTTTTCTTATTAAATTTGGATTGGCCACTCTAAGATTTGCTAATGTTATGGGGTTAATAAATATTATTTTAATCTGTAAAAGAAATTTCCACTGTAACTATATATCCTGAGTAGAGTCCAAAAGTCACATGTATTCTCAAATAGGACTCTGTAATGAAATGATCTATACAGGAAAGAAGGTAAATGTATATCTAAGCTCCTAACCTTGAGGTCAGTGATGGAAATAAAAATGCAATACCCAATTAAGATTTAAATCAAATTTGTTTAAAAATCTTACTATGTTCCCGTCAGTTTTATTGACACCAATTTTTATATATATATATAAATAATAATTTAAATATATATATAAATATATGATGAACATATATATTTATATATATAAATAATTATTATATACATATATATATAAGGAGGGTAGGTAAAGCAAGTTTAAGTAATTTGCCTCAGATCATGCTAATAGATAGTGGGATAGTCAGGATTTAAAGTTAATAAGTTTGGCTTTAAGTCTCCATATCTTTGATCACTACATCATATTGGTGAATTAGAAGCTGATTAATAATTAAATAGTGTCCATGAAAAGAAAAACAAATGCCACTGACAGTTAAATAAAAATAACTCCAAACATACAGAACTTAGTTTTGCTGTATAATAAACCATTTCAAAACTCAGTGATCTAAAACAACAACAATTTATTTAGTTCACAGTTTTGTGAGTGAGCTGAGTGGTTCCTCTGGTCTGGATTCATTCAGTTGATCTCTGCAGGGTACACTCAGCTGAATGGTCTAGAAGAGCCTGTCTTACATGTCTGGCAGCTGACAGGTTCTCTGCCAGAATGCCTGCATTCTCTTCCACATGGTCTCATCCTCCAAAAGGTTCGCTGAGCTTTACTCGCAAGATAGTTTCAGGATTCCAGCCTGAATCTAGGATCACAGCATAAGAAGGCAAGCCCCCAAATGAAAGCTCTTTCAAGACTTTGTATCAGTGGTATGGAATCTGGGAGCAATTCTCCCTGCCCCAAGAGTTATTTAACAATATCTGGAGAGACATTTTTTGAGTCACAGAGTCAGAAGGTTGCAGCTGGCATCTAGTGGGTAGAAGCCAGAGATATGCTGAACATCCTATATTATGTTGCACTGGGCAACCCCATTCAACAAGAATTATCCAGTCCAAAATGTCAACGGTGCTAATATTGAGAAACCCTGATCACTTTCCATCGCATTTGTTAATGTCCCATGAGCCATAGAAACTTACATAGCCTAGATTATTTCAAGAGGTGAAAAATTATACTCCATACCTGATGAAAGAAGGATTTGTGCTCAGTTTTGCGACCTGTCATTGAAATAGCAGTGGACATTATTTGAGAGGAAAAAAAAAGAGTAAAAAAGGAGATGACAATAAAAAAGCAGTATCAGCCATAGGAGGAAAAGCTTAAGGCATAGATTAGAAGGGAAAAAGAAGGCTAAAGAGTGTTCATCAGGACAGCAAAGCTGATAGGTTTACCTCTTTAGTATTTTGCTTTCATTTAACCATACTTTATACACTCATATATGAATATGTATGATCTTTCACAGCCTGTAAGAGATGTCTGTCTTTCAAATGAAGTTTTATATATTTAAAACACTAAAATAATACACACCAATATAACATTATCTCTCTCTCTCTCTCTCACACACACACACACCACATATATACCTACATACACACATGTAAAAGTGTTAGTTGCTCAATTTTATCCAACTGTTTGCTACCCAATGGACTGTAACTCACCAGGCTTCTTTGTTCATGGGATTCTCCAGGCAAGAATACTGGAGTGGTTGGCCATTTCCTTCTCCAGAGGATGTTCCCGACCCAAGAATCCAACCCTGGTATCCTGCATTTCAGGCAGATTCTTTACCATCTGACCCACCAAGGAGTCTCATATATAGACACACACATATACAGTAGTTCAAAACTTGTGAAGAAAGACTGTCATACTTGACCTAGAAGCCTGTCCACAGTAATTACTGAAACTTTCATGTAGTTCATTAGTGATAAATCCCTTGTTATACTTTTCTCTCTCCATAAATGTAATTATTGATAAAAGATAATTTAAAATCAACACGTCTTACTGAGATATCAATATGCCTGACCATATCATAGAGACTTTCCTGAGGGAATTAGTTTATTCCAACTATTGTCTTCTGAAAGAGTTTCTTAAATTTTAGTTGTCTTTTTTTTTTTAGTTAGGAAGAAGAAATAGGGAAAGAATGAAATCAATTTAACTATTTCACCTATCTACTACTAGTTCAGAAACCTCAAGCACACAATTTTTTTTAATTTCTATTTTTAATGATCTAGCTATAGCTACATGCTGTAAGATACCTTGTAATGATGACAATTTTTTATTAAACTAAATGCTTCTATTTGGATTTTTAGTGTCAACTGTGTGTCATTAGTATTATTACTGAATCAGAGTTTACCTGTAAGCAGCTAAAAATAAAATATTATATAGGTGAACTCTATAAAATTGCTGATAATTTAACCATTTTATGCTTATGTAAGTTACATTAATACATGGCTCAAATTAATATCACTAGCTATCTCAAATTAGGACAAAATGGATAATTTGTAAAAGGTTTGGCAAATTTAAATGTATTACCTAAAATTTCTCTCTGTATAATTCGGAGATCCCCCCAAAAAACTTGGTTAAACCTTTATTATAATGCCAAACATGTGATCAAGTCCTGTGCAAATGAAGATTTCAAAAAAGAAGTTTGATATCACCAGAAAATTGAAAATTAGAAAACCGCTGTAGGTAGGATTCTTCTTATCTTTTAAGCCCATACATTTAATCCCACAGAAGGAAGAGTGTACATATGACTACCATGCCTCTAATACCACTGCACAAATGCCATTTTGCTAAGGGATGCTCTGCTTACAGAAGTGTAAATATTTTTCTAGAAGAGACACAAGTTCTCCCGTACAGCATCTTTGCTTCAAAATCTTAACGAGAAGCAGTGCAGTGCAGTAGAAAGAGAATGGTCCCTGAGTCATACATTTGACATTTCATCTTAGTCCTGCCTTTCTTAATACTAGTCTAGACCTTTGTTATTGTTAAGTAAGTTCTCAGAGGTCTCACTTGCTAGGCCATAAAATGAAATAATAATCCCAGCCGGCATGTTTTCTAAAAAGGATAAAGGAGATAGAGTACATACCGAACCATTCACAGTATTAACTTACATGCTCTATGAATACAATCAGTTTTTTGGTTTCTATGATCTTTGCAAACATTTGTGTTCTAGAAGTCAATACAGATAAGATTTTAATTAAGTTTTCTACATTGTGATTTATCTTAGCTCCTTTCTAGCTCCTGGGATGTCTTCATTCTAACTGGAAGGAGAAAATGAGAAAAATATTCTGGGCTTCTCCACTCCTTTCATTTTTCTCACTGCTAAATTTTTTCCACTTTAAAGTCTTTCTTGCTTTCTTCGGTACAAAACTTTTGCTTAATACATTTTTTAAATTAGAAGATAATTTATTATCTTCAACTTATATATTTAAAACTAAAATGATCAAGTTAGACAGTAAAAAATAGATTTAGGAAAATGTATCTAGAGGGTCAAATAGTCTGAATTCCTGACTTAAATATCATTCTGTCTGAAAAATAGTGTAGCTTCTATGGCTAGCACTTGGGAGCCACTCCTTCTGTTTTTCCAATGTCAAACTAAGTTTCAATTTATCTCAGATGTGAGAGATAGCCAAAATAGTCTTAAATAAAATGCCATGTTCATTCACACCATCCCAAAGGAAAATATGATGCATTGCCAATATTCCTTTTATTGATTACTTAGAGTGTATTAAATAGTCACATTATAAAACTTGAAGGACAGAATCATAGATATTTGCAGACTACAAATAACTCCAAAATAAAATATTTCTGAACAAATCTTTCATGACTGGCTATGGTAAGAAAGCAATAGGAATTGATGGGCTCATTTATCTCCACCTCTTCAGAGACCACTTCATATTTTTCACCGACTACATTAATAGATTCTGCATGTTTGACTATGAATAGTCACCACTATGAGATACCTTTCAACAGCCCAGAACAGTTTAATAGTATCAAGGTTACAGCTGTACTTGTTCATAAATAATTCATTTAAAATGCATTTTTAATTAAAAAAATAGGTCACATGATTCATTTTGAAGTCCTGTGGGTCATTGGAAGATCATCTGGGAATGATTCATTAATGCCTTCTCTAAAATCTGCAGCCTGCTATCCACGTCTGTTCATAAAGCAACTGAGTAATACCGCCTATGATTCCCAGGCTTTCATTTCGAAATTCACACAGGCACCTTTGACTAGCATCTCCATGGATATAAAAACAATGTGGGTTTATCATACTCAAATACACAGATACCAGTCATGTGGTGCTTGGAAAACTTTGCCCATTGTCAGGCGAAAATATAGCCCTGACTTGGCAGCAAAGAAAATACAGCATCAGAGTTTTACTAGTATATAACATCACTGATAACTGTAAACTGACACAATAAAATAGAAAGTAGTTTATGATATCTGTGATTCAGTTCAGTTCAGTTCAGTCGCTCGGATGTGTCTGATTCTTTGCAGCCCCGTGGACTGCAGCACACCAGGCCCTCCCTATCCATCACCAACTCCTGGGGTTAACTCAAACTCAGGTCCATTGAGCCATTGATGCCATCCAACCATCTCATCCTGTCATCCCCTTCCACTCTCACCTTGAATCTTTCCCAGCATCAGAGTCTTTTCCAATGAGTCAACTCTTTGCATGAGGTGGCCAAAGTATTGGAGTTTCAGCTTTAGCATCAGTCCTTCCAAAGAACACCCAGGACTGATCTCCTTTAGAATGGACTAGTTGGATCTCCTTGCAGTCCAAGGGATTCCCAAGAGTCTTCTCCAACATTACATTTCAAAAGCATCAATTCTTCTGCATTCAGCTTTCTTTATAGTCCGACTCTCACATCCATACATGACTACTAGAAAACCCATAGTTTGGACTAGACGGAGCTTTATTGGCAAAGTAATGTCTCTGCTTTTTAATATGCTGTCTAGGTTGGTCATAACTTTTCTTCCAAGGAGTAAGCATCTGTTTTATTTCATGGCTGCGGTCACCATCTGCAGTGACTTTGGAGCCCCCCAGTATAAAGTCTGTCACTGTTTCCACTGTTTCCCCATTTATTTGCCATAGAGCGATGGGACCCAGATGCCATGATCTTTGTTTTCTGAATGTTGAGCTTTAAGCCAACTTTTCCACTCTCCTCTTTCACTTTCATCAAGAGGCTCTTTAGATCTTCTTCAATTTCTGCCACAAGGTGGTGTCATCTGCATATCTGAGGTTATTGGTATTTCTCCCGGCAATCTTGATTCCAGCTTGTGCTTCATCCAGCCCAGCATTTCTCATGATGTGCTCTGCATAGAAGTTAAATAAGCAGGGTGACAATATACAGCCTTGAGGTACTCCTTTCCCGATTTGGAACCAGTCTGTTGTTCCATGTCCAGTTCTAACTGTTGCTTCCTGACCTGCATACAGATTTCTCAAGAGGCAGATCAGGTGGTCTGGTATTCCCATCTCTTTCAGAATTTTCCAGTTTGTTGTGATCCACATAGTCAAAGGCTTTGGCATAGTCAATGAAGCAGAAATAGATGTTTTTCAGGAACTCTCTTGCTTTTTCAATGATCCAGTGGATGTTGGCAATTTGACCTCTGGTTCCTCTGCCTCTTCTAAACCCAGCTTGAACATCTGGAAGTTCACGGTTCACGTATTGCTGAAGTCTGGCTTGGAGAATTTTAAGCATTACTTTGCTGGTGTGTGAGATGAGTGCAACAGTTCAGTACTTTGAGCATTTTTTGGCATTGCCTTTCTTTGGGATTGGAATGAAAACTGACCTTCTCCAGTCCTGTGGCCACTGCTGAGTTTTCCAGATTTTCTGGCATATTGAGTGCAGCACTTTCATAGCATCATCTTTAAGTATTTGAAATAGCTTAACTGGAATTCCATCACCTCTACTAGCTTTGTTCATAGTGATGCTTCCTAAGGCTGAGTTGATTTTACATTCCAGGATGTCTGGCTCTAGGTGAGTGATAACACCATCGTGATAACCTGGGTCATGAAGATCTTTTTTGTACGGTTCTTCTGTGTATTTTTGCCACATCTTAGTAATATCTTCTGCTTCTATTAGGTTTATAGTGTTTCTGTCCTTTATTGAGCCCATCTTTGCATGAAATGTTCCATTGGTATCTCTAATTTTCTTGAAGAGATCTCTAGTCTTTCCCATTCTGTTGTTTTCCTCTATTTCTTTGCATGGATTGCTGAGGAAGGCTTTCTTATCTCTCCTTGCTATTCTTTGGAACTCTGCATTCAAATGGGTATTTCTTTCCTTTTGGCTTCTCTTCTTTTACCAGCTATTTGTAAGGCCTCCTTAGACAGCCATTTTGCTTTTTTACATTTCTTTTTCTTGGGGATGGTCTTGATCCCTGTCTCCGGTACAGAATAATGAGCCTCCATCCATAGTTCATCAGGCACTCTGTCTATCAGATCTAGTCCCTTGAATCTATTTCTCACTTCCACTGTATAATTGTAAAGGACTTGATTTAAGTCATACCTGAGTGGCCTAGTAGTTTTCTCTACTTTCTTCAATTTAAGTCTGAATTTGGCAATAAGGAGTTCATGATATGAGCCCCAGTCAGCTCCTGGTCTTGTTTTTGCTGAGTGTATAGAGCTTCTCCATCTTTGTCTGCAAAGAATATAATCAATCTGATTTTGGTATTGACCATCTGGTGATGTCCATGTGTAGAGTCTTCTCTTGAAGAAGAGAAAGAGGATTGGTTGGAAGAGGGTGTTTGCTATGACAAGTGATTTCTCTTGGCAGAACTCTATTAGCCTTTGCCCTGCTTCATTCTGTACTCCAAGGCCAAATTTGCCTGTTACTCCAGGTATTTCTTGACTTCCTACTTTTGCATTCCAGTCGCCTATAATGAAAAGGTTATCTTTTGGGGGTGTTAATTCTAGAAGGTCTTGTAGGTCTTCACAGAACCATTCAACTTCAGCTTCTTCAGCATTACTGGTCAGGGCATTACTTAGATTACTGTGATATTGAATGGTTTGCCTTGGAAATGAACAGAGATCATTCTGCCTTTTTTGAGACTGCATTCAAGTACTGCGTTTCAGACTCTTTTGTTGACTATGTTGGCTACTGCATTTCTTCTAAGGGATTCTTGCCCACAGTAGTAGATATAATGGTCATCTGAGTTAAATTCACCCATTCCAGTCCATTTTAGTTTACTGATTCCTAAAATTTCAATGTTCATCCTCCATGAGAGGGCAGATAGACTGAAAACCACAATCACAGAAAACTAACCAATCTAATCACATGGACCACAGCCTTGTCTAATTCAATGAAACTATGATCTATGCCATGTAGAGCCACCCAAGACGGACAGATCATGGTCGAGAGTTCCAACAAAATATGGTCCACTGGAGAAGGGAATGGCAAACCACTTCAGTATTCCTGTCTTGAGAACCCCATGAACAGTATGAAAAGGCAAAAAGAGAGAACACTGAAAGATGAACTCCCCAGGCCAGTAGGTGCCCAATGTGCTACTGGAGATCAGTGGAGAAATAATTCCAGAATTAATGAAGATAGAACCAAAGGAAAAACAACACCCAGTTGTGGATGTGACTGGTGATGGTAGCAAGGTCCGATGCTGTAAAGATCAATATTGCATAGCAACCTGGAATGTTAGGTCCATGAATCAAGGCAAATTGGAAGTGATCAAACAGGAAATGGCAAGAGTGAACATCGGCATTTTAGGTATCAGCGAACTAAAATGGACTGGAATAGGTGAATTTAACTCAGATGACCATTAACTCAGATGACCATTAACTCAGATCGGTGATTACTAGTTATTACAAAGCCTCTTATGAAAGATCGCTGAATAATTGTCAATACCCTGAGGGTGAATAAGATTATCTTAAGGTTTGACATTTGAAGGCATACAGAAATTATTTAAGCATCACTGTAGCTCCACATAGCTCACTCTAGGAGAGCTGTGCCCCTTGGAAAGTACAAGTCATCAGAGCAACTAGTTCGTCTGCTAGAGATGCGGAGGCAACAGGTCTGATCCCTCTAGAGCCTGTAGATACACTCATACATTTATCTTGCAAGGTAGCCTGGCTTAGGTAATATGCTTGTACCACCTCACATATATTTTCAAATTCTCTCTCCTGACTGGTTTCTCCAGTTGAACATATTAATACCTCCAAAACTTTCTCATCCTGAAAATTTTAACTGGGCTTCCCAAAAATATAAATTTCTATTGATTTTATATCTCTTTCTGGATGCTAAGTATGTAACAATGTTTAGCCTTTTTTAAAATTACTTTTTTATTATTATTTTTTTTTCTTTTTACTTTATTGTATTAGTTTTGCCATACATCAACATGCATTTGCCACGGTTGTACACGTGTTCCCCATCCTGAACCCTCCTCCCACCTCCCTCCCCATACCATCCCTCTGGGTCATCCCAGTGCACCAGCCCCAAGCTTCCTGTATCCTGCATCGAACCTGGACTGGTGATTCATTTCTTATATGATATTATACATGTTTTAATGCCATTCTCCCAAATCATCCCCCACCTCCCTCTCCCACAGAGTCCAAAAGACTATTCTATACATCTGTGTCTCTTGTGCTGTCTCGCATACAGGGTTGTTGTTACCATCTTTCTAAATTCCATATATATGCATTATTATACTGTATTGGTGTTTTTCTTTCTGGCTTACTTTACTCTGTATAATAGGCTCCAGTTTCATCCACCTCATTAGAATTGATTCAAATGTATTGTTTTTAGTGGCTGAGTAATACTCCATTGTGTGTATGTACCACAGCTTTCTTATCCATTCATCTGCTGATGGGCATCTAGGTTGCTTCCATGTCCTGGCTATTATAAACAGTGTTGCGATGAACATTGGGGTACACGTGTCTCTTTCAATTCTGGTTTCCTCGGTGTGTATGCCCAGCAGTGGGATTGCTGGGTCATATGGCAGCTCTATTTCCAGTTTTTAAAGGAATCTCCACACTGTTCTCCATAGTGACTGTACTAGTTTGCATTCCCACCAATAGTGTAAGAGGGTTCCCTTTTCTCCATATCCTCTCCAGCATTTATTGCTTGTAGTCTTTTTTAAAAAATCAGAGAATCTCCACTTCCTTTCTTATTCTTCAGCCTAGAGCAGTCAAACATCCTTACCACACCACTCCAAGGACATTGCACACAAAGGGCAATGATAGGCTTCAAAATTACTGACTACTTGGTGGTCTTTCTTTCATCCCACTGCCCCAGCCTTTGACACTGTGAATCATGACCTTTTTTATGCTCATTTGATCTCACTATTTCCTTCTACCACTGATAGATTTTTAAAGCCTGTTTTATGAAATATTCTGTAATCCTTGTATGTCTGTGATCCTAGCACTCTGACTGTTTTCTCTGTTCACTGTGTATCCTGACAGATACCTAAATTCAAATTTCTTTCTTCTTTCTTTTAGAAACAACCATTTGTTATTTTAGATCCCTAATATACATCTCCAAACTATAGACCCTACTAAGATTTCAATCCATGTATCCAGGTGCACATGGCAGATCTCCACTTAGCAGTTACAGCTATTCTCAAACTCAGTATTTTAAATGGCATCATCATTTCCTCAATCTATTCTTTCTGCTCTCTCAGTAAATTACATCATCACTTGTGCTGACCCAAGCTACGGAGAAAGTGGAGTCCGATTTAACCATTGTCTGAATGCAGGCTGCTTTCAGCCCTCCCTAAACACAGGTGTGCCGTCTTCTCCTTCTGTCAGTCCTGCGAGGTGACCAAGGATACAGCCCTTCTTCTTGACGCTTATGGATGTGTTGCAGTATCAAATAGTGGAAAAACTCCACCAGGGATGAACAAGTCAAGGACAAGAAACAACTTCATTTAATGAAGAGATATAGATGGGCCTCAGTCCTGCTGGGTGAACATTAATCTGAGTGCTAACTCCTGACCAAGGGAAGATTTCATCAGTGCCTGTGACATGAGTAGCTAATATAGGGTCTGGGCACAGAATGAGCAGTCAGAAGTAATTTTTCAGTTTCCAAATGACTGTGACAACTGAAACAAGGCCCTTCAAGAGATCATTTACCAAAATGTCTATATGACCCATCACCTCCAGCGCTCTCTCTAGGGATTGATTACTCAACACATAATCTCCTCTTCTTTCTCTCCTTGTTATGGTGTGGAACCAAAACTAGACAAAAGTCTTAGCTTCCTTCCACTATCCTTCACATTCCTTCCCTGATAAATGAATACAGATTTGACTATCTACTAGAATTTAAGAAATAAGAGTAGTAGGAAGGAGAAAATAAGAAAATATGTCCAAATAATTTCCTGCTACACCAGCAACAAGAATCACCCCAATGCCTCTTCTATCTAGGTATGCACTTGCTAATATAGTTCTGTACCCAGACTTACATTAGCTGCTCATGTCACAATTGCTCAGTCCTGCCTGACTCTTTGTGACCCCATGACTGTAGCCCATCAGGCTCCTCTTTTCATGGGATTTCCCAGGCAAGAATAGTGGAGTGAGTTGCCATTTCTTCCTCCAGGGGATCTTCCTGACCTAGGGATCAAACCCGCACCTCTTTTTTTTTTTTTTTGCATTTGAGAAATTTGAATTTTTTTTTCTTTTTTTTTTTTAATAGAAAATTATTTAATTAGTGTACATGTGTTCCCCATCCTGAATCCTCCTCCCTCCTCCCTCCCCACACCATCCCTCTGGGTCGTCCCAGTGCACCAGCCCCAAGCATCCAGCATCGTGCACTGAACCCTGACTGGCATCTCGTTTCATACATGACGTTTCACATGTTTCAGTGCCACTCTTCCAAATCTTCCCACCCTCTCCCTCTCCCACAGAGTCCACAAGACTGTTTTATACATCAGTGTCTCTTTTGCTGCCTCGTATACAGGGTTATCATTACCGTCTTTCTAAATTCCATATATATGCGTTAGTATACTGTATTGGTGTTTTTCCTTCTGGCTTACTTCACTCTGTATAATAGGCTCCAGTTTCAGCCACCTCATTAGAACTGATTCAAATGTATTCTTTTTAATGGCTGAGTAATACTCCATTGTGTATAGGTACCACAGCACCTCTTGTGTCTTCTGCATTGGCAGGCAGACTCTTTACCAACAACTGAGCCACCTGGGAAGCCCTTTTCCTACTGAGTGGTGGCAATCTACCAACTTCAAGAGCCCTGTCATCACTTAACAATGCCAAGTACCCACACGACAGTGTCCACCTTACCCCCAACTCTTATCAGCATCCTCAGCAATTTCTTCATCCACATCAGTAAAAAAACTTTAGGAAATTTTCCAATCCAAGACACAACTTTAGCCAAGAGAAGGAATGTCTCAAAAGGATTCTCGAGGGAGAACTCCAAGGGGGGTGGCAGTCTAAAAGGCATAGAACTCCTGAATGTTCTGCTATTAAAATCAGAAACTCTACAACCAGCACGAGGAGCTTTATCTGTGCCAACCAGTTGCCCTAAGTGCCACTCCCACCCATTCAGAACAGAAGAAGTGAGGCTTTTTTATAAATTATTTTATTTTATTTTTGGCTGTGCTGGGTCTTCATTGCTATGGGTCTTCTTTAGCTGTGATCAACAGGGGCTGCTCTCTAGTTGCGGTTGGCTGGCTTCTCATTGTGGTGGCTTTTCTTATTGCAGAGCACAGTCTCCAAGGCAGGGGAGCTTCAGCAGTTGTGGCACATGGGCTTAGTTGCCCAGCAGCACATGGGATCTTCCCAGATCAGGGATCCAACCCATATTGCCTGCATTGACAGGCAGATTCTTAACCACAGGACCACCAAAGAAATCCAGACCTTTATTGACATAACATGAATATGATGGAACTTTAGCAAGACCCAAAATAGACAGTATGATCAATTTATTTTCCTATAGTGTTTCATGGCTAGTAATTGTATGTTTGAAAATGAACTCACACAAAATATCAGACAGGTCATGTTAAATGTTCATTCAAAGATTTCTTATTAAACCTCTACAAGAAAGTCTACTTCTGATAACACAATTAGAAGATAAGGGGATAATTTGTTAATCACACACTCAGGAGCAAATAGCTTATTTGGTCTGATTTTGTCTGCATGGAACAAAGCACCCACTACAAAAATGTTTATTGTGAAGTACCTTCCTCATGACAATGAAGAAAATGGGACCTAAACTTAGATTCTGGTTGTGTTTGAAACCATCTTTTTGTTATCATCACTTCATGATACACAAATCTTGAGTTCCCAGGTAACAGGCTAATAAAAAGAAAGTACTAATCATGGAGCATAGACAATTAAAGAGCAGAAGCCAGGGATGCAAAGCAATAAACAGAATGTAAGATGTGTTGGTTCTAGATGCCCAACAAAATCCAAAGAGCTAAAAGCAGGAATCAAATAACAAAAGTGGTGTATGGGAGATGGGAGGGAGGTTCAAGAGGGAGGGGACATGTGTATGCCTGTGACTTATTAATGCTGATGTATGGCAGGAACCAACACAAGATTGTAAAGCAATACCTTGCAGTAAAAAAGTAAAATAAAAAGACATGCAAAAATGAATGATGTATGTGATTTCCGTGTTTGAATAGGCAGATGGGACATTGAAATTTTTAGATTCTAAATGAACAAAACATTTGTTAGTTTCTGACAGTTTTATGTGTATCTTGCCTTATTTAGCATCTTTTCACTATTTTGTTCATATTTATTTCATTTGGTTAATTTATATGATTGCTCATTCTATTATTTTAAAATTCAAGGAATAACATATTTATTTATTTTAAATACTGTAAGATAATTTCTTTAATATATTTCATTTATGCTTGAAAATATTTAGTTCTTTATTGAAGTTTTTTGGTTAGCATTCTTTTTCATATCCATGCTATCCTTAAAATTGAGGGAAAATGCATTGCTTGACTCAAGCACCCCAAAACCCAGATATTAAGTAGTTATTTACTGCTGCTGTTATTCGGAAGAACACACACTTGCACATATGCTTGTACAAGCACACAGCTGAATCTTCCAAATGAGCAGTCCTGAGCAGAGTATTAGGGCTACTATGAAATTTATAAAATAGGATCTAGAATTGTTTCTCGTACACTATTTTGAATAATCCATACACTATTTCTTGTTCTGTTTTTTCTTTTCAAATTCTACTCCTGGCTTTTGGGAAAGAAGGAACTTACTTTTAGAGTATCAGTCAGTTCAGTTGCTTAGTCATGTCCAACTCTCTGACCCCATGGACTGCAGCACGTCAGGCCTTCCTGTCCATCACCAACTCCCGGAGTTCACTCAAACTCACATCCATCGAGTCGGTGATGCCATCCAACCATCTCATCTTCTGTTGTCCCCTTCTCCTGCCCTCAATCTTTCCAAGCATCAGGGTCTTTTCAAATAAGTCAGCTCTTCACATCAGGTGGCCAAAATATTAGAGTTTCAGCTTCAGCGTCAGTCCTTCTAATGAATATTTAGGACCGATTTCCTTTAGGATGGACTGGTTGGATCTCCTTGCAGTCCAAGGGACTCTCAAGAGTCTTCTCCAACACCGTAGTTCAAAAGCATCAGTTCTTCCAGTTCTTCAGTGCTTAGCTTTCTCTATAGTCCAACTTTCACATCCATACATGTCTACTGGAAAAATCATAGTTTTGACTAGATGGACTTTTGTTGGCAAAATAATGTCTCTGCTTTTTCATATGTTGTCTAGGTATTCAGAGCCTCAAAGATGCTCTTGATGATGAGGGTAAACTTTCTGCCTGGCAGCTACTGCCCCAGCCTCCACCACTGTAGCACTGCAGGCCAGGCTGCACAGTCGATGGACACAATTTTGCACTTTGCCACTTCTCTCCCTGATACCAGCACTCTCCTGCTGCACACTGCTCTTCTTGGGGACAACCAAATGCATACACAGTTTTTTGATGGTGAGCAGCAGGGGTAACAAGACAGAAATGAGCAGTGCGGTCATGAATTTTACCCTTTATTCTGTAGGTTTTGAGACTCTATTAAAGGCCTTAAAGCAAATGAGTTCATGATAAAATGGTATTTGAGAAGGACACATTTTCAGTAGAGTTCAAGAGGGATTGGGCATGAAAGGAAAAGTGTAAGCAGAGATATGAGGACCCAAATAACTAGTGCTGTAAGGAGAAAATATACCAGATATAAAAGATATAGCCCTGAAGTAGCTTGTAATCTTTTATAGAAAGGAGAACAAAGGCCTATGAAATCACTCCAGAATTAACTGGCCTCTGTTGCCATAAAACAGCAGTTCATTTCATCATGAATCAAAAATGAGAACAATATACAAATAGGTTAACATTCTGAAGTGTATGGATGAGAATAGCCATGTCATTGTAGATTAGGAAATGTAAAATTTCAAGGAATGTGATCTTTCTGAACATTTAGATTCTAATCATAGATACCACATGATATACCTTAAAAAAAAAAAAAGAGCAAAAGAGAGTAAGGCTTGGAAAAATATTGAAATTCCATTATGGAATATTGGCCTTTTTACAAACCCAGACATTTGCCTGGTGATTTTCTTCTGCATGTATTTGTTTAAGAGAAAGAAATGGGAGAAAGAAATGGGAAGCAGTTAGAGCTGAGGGTTACAAAAACAAGGCAAGGGGTAGATACACAGAAGTGCTCCTGTTGGAGAGCACTTCTGCTGGCAGTGTTGTTGTCAGAATGTAAAGGCATAACAGAGAAAATCAGCAGGAGAACAGCAGTCTGGTCCACAATGCCTTCAGAGAAGAATAGCCTTGGTTTGTGAATAAATGCTCTTTGTGTTTCTGGCTCAGCTCTGCCTTGTCCATACCTGATTCAGCCTGCATTTTACCCAGTGTCTGCCACCTTTTATATACACACTGTGCTATTCCTTGGCAATGTCGCATTACCTAAGGCACCATTACAGTGTCAATTTAGCTGGTTAGAACAAAATGCTCAATAATCTAAAGGCATTGGGGGAGTGGTTCAATCAGGCCATTTGGCTTTATACAGAACACCTCTCCCCGCCAGGGCCTGAGGCTGTCCTTCCAGCGCCTGTCCCTTAGGGATAGTGGAGTGGTGCTGAGGCTCCATCACTGTCTGGAAAACTCTTCAAAGAACCTGCTGTGACAAGAGGGTCACTTTAGGGATGTCTTCCTATGGGAAGGCCACATTGTTTTTCTACCAGTCAAGTTGTTTAGAGGTTTGTTTGTCTTTACTGAAAAGACTAAGAGGTAGCCTGTGTCAACCTACAATTTGAACAGCAACTTGATAATCTGTCAAAACACACCTGCTTCCCACATAGAGGACATTGAGAACCTCCTTAACAGGTATGTAATCACACTTGGTCCTGGACTTCGCTGGCCTCCAGTGTCTGTGGACAAGGTCAAAAGGTGGTGTTCTTAAGTGGCACTTAACAGGCAGCCAAGAAGCCTTATACAAGTGCTGCTAAGATCAGTTTCCTGGAGCCAGAAAGAATAACAAGGTGTGTTGCTAACATCCTTTATAGACCTTTAGTTTGGCTTAAAATTTAATGCTATATTGACAAACCCACCCCCACCCCCAGCTTGTACACTATCACAAGCCGGGGATAAAAATGCTGGATTACTTCTCTATGTCTAGTCTGAAAGAATCTCAGTTTGCACCAATGTCTTTTGCTGACATTGAGGCATGTGGAAAAAATATTTTTGTATGAGAATGCTACGAGGAAGTTCAATTATCTTTGCTGCATATTTGGCACATTTCAGGGCTTCTCACGTGACACTAGTGGTAAAGAATCCACTTGCCAATGCAGGAGACACAAGGGCCGTGTACTGGATCCCTGAGTTGGAAAGATCTCCTGGAGTAGGAAGTGGCAACCCACTCAGTATTCTTGCCTGGAATATTCTGTGGTGAGAGGAGACTGGCAGGCTGTAGTCCATGGGGCTGCAAAGAGTTGAACATGACTAAGCACACATGCCTGCAATGCAGGGGCCCCTGTTTGATTCCTGGGATGGGAGGATCCGCTGGAGAAGGGATAGGCTACCCACTCCCGTATTTCTGGGCTTCTCTTATGGCTCAGCTGGTAAAGAATCTGCCTGCAATGCAGGAGACCTGGGTTTGATCCCTGGGTTGGGAAGATCCCCTGGAGAAGGGAAAGGCTACCCACTCCAGCATTCTGGCCTGGAAAATTCCATGGACTGTATAGGCCATGGGGTCACAAAGAGTCAGGCATGACTTTCACAGAAGCACACATGGATCTGAGATGTGTGCTTATGTTTACATACCATACTTTGAAAAATAATATTTTGCAAACATTAATTATGTATATAATCTAAGCATATAAAACTAGGAACTTACTGATTTATCTGTTCTATTGAAGAAGATATTCAGGTATATTTAAACACAGTATCATAGCAACTAACAGGCTGCAATTTTTTGACCTGGTTTTATTGAATAAGGACCACCAAAACTTAGAACAAAGCTAATAAGCCTCGGGGATAGAAAATTTTAAATAGATAGTGATAAATTGGACTGTGAATTATTATTCACTTCTGTAATAGGAGAACATAATATATAGACTGTCTGGCACTTTGTAATATCTTAATATGTAATATCATACAGCATGCAAGTACTAGAAGAGATAACACATATTCTTTAAATGTACAGCTGGTGTTGCAAATATCCACAGATGCCAGAAACTGAGATAAAAGCCTAGAGGAGTTGGGGAAAGGATTGTTAGTGTCAGTAACCCATGATTATAGTTGCTATCCCAGGAACAGACAAAAAGGGTGAGCCCTTGGGCAAGCAGAGTCAATTAAGTCTAAGCCCCACAAAACTGCTAAGAGCAACTGAGGGTTACTTCTTCAGAAACTGGTGGAGTAGAAAAAAAAAATAAGATGATGTGTAGCAGAAAGAAATTTTTCTCTTTTGGCTTTGTCCTATGGTTAGATCAAGAGTATTTTCCTTTGGAGAAGTTCTGCATTTGTTTTGCCCCATGTCCTAATTCATTTATTCATTAATTCTAGACTGCTAGTGTTACATAGTTTCAGATTGAGTTTATGAAATTAGAAAATACATGAGTAAACACTTTCCCCTGAACAATCAATAGAAACAATGATGATGATATAATAGAATTTTAGTTTGAAAAACTTCCAGGTAGAGACTATAAAATAAGACAGTGTGAAATAAGACCAGTCAGGTTAGAAGAAAACCCAGTGAATCTTTTTATAGTTAAAAATATAGTCTATGAAATTAAATACTCAATAGGTAAATTAAATACCATATTAGACACAATAAAAGATTAGCTAAACACCAAAGAATTCATCCACAATGCAACATAGACAGATAAGTTGGGAAATTTCTGAAAAATAGATAATTTTTATTATAAAGAAAAGGGTAACAAGTTACCAGAAAATTTTAATGGAAGTCTAATAGAAATAAGCAGAAAATAGGGAAGAGGTAGTTTTTACAGTTATATTTTAAAATTGATGAATGATGAATTCAGAATACTGAGTCACAATCAGAGTAGAAACACTCAGACACATTAGAGTGATACTGTGTACGCGTGTGTGTTAGTTGCTCAGTTGTCTCTGACTCTCTGTGACCCCATGGACTATAGCTTTCCAGGAACCTCTGTCCATGAAATTCTCCAGGAAAGAATATTAGAGAGGGTTGCCATTCCTTTCTCCAGGAGATCTTCTTTTTTTTTTTTTTTAATTTTATTTTATTTTTAAACTTTACAAATTGTATTAGTTTTGTCAAATATCAAAATGAATCCACCACAAGTATACATGTGTTCCCCATTCTGAACCCTCCTCCCTCCTCCCTCCTCCTTCCCCATACCATCCCTCTGGGTCGTCCCAGTGCACCAGCCCCAAGTATCCAGTATCGTGCATCGAACCTGGACTGGCAACTCGTTTCATACATGATATTATACATGTTTCAATGCCATTCTCCCAAATCTTTCCACCCTCTCCCTCTGCAACAGAGTCCATAAGACTGTTCTATACATCAGTGTCTCTTTTGCTGTCTCGTACACAGGGTTATTGTTAGCATCTTTCTAAATTCCATATATATGCATTAGTATACTGTATTGGTGTTTTTCTTTCTGGCTTACTTCACTCTGTATAATAGGCTCCAGTTTAATCCACCTCATTAGAACTGATTCAAATGTATTCTTTTTAATGGCTGAGTAATACTCCATTGTGTATATGTACCACAGCTTTCTTATCCATTCATCTGCTGATGGGCATCTAGGTTGTTTCCATGTCCTGGCTATTATAAACAGTGCTGAGATGAACACTGGGGTACACGTGTCTCTTTCCCTTCTGGTTTCCTCAGTGTGTATGCCCAGCAGTGGGATTGCTGGATCATAAGGCAGTTCTATTTCCAGTTTTTTAAGGAAACCAGGAGATCTTCTTGACCCAGGAATCAAACTTTGATCTCCAGCATTGCAGGCAGATACTTTACCATCTGAGTCACCAAACAAGCCCATAGTGATACCGCTGCTGCTGCTAAGTCACTTCAGTCATGTCCAACTCTGTGCGACCCCATAGATGGCAACCCACCAGGCTCTGCCGTCCCTGGGATTCTCCAGGCAAGAACACTGGAGTGGGTTGCCATTTCCTTTACCGATGCATGAAAGTGAAAAGTGAAAGTCAAGTCTCTAAGTCGTGTCTGACCCTTTGTGACCTCATGGACTGCAGCCTTCCAGGCTCCTCCATCCATGGGATTTTCCAGGCAAGAGTACTGGAGTGGGATGCCATTGCCTTCTCCCATAGTGATACTCAGTTCAGTTCAGTCACTCAGTCATGTCCGACTCTTTGCGACCCCATGAATCACAGCACGCCAGGCCTCCCTGTCCATCACCACCTCCCAGAGTTCACTCAAACTCACATCCATCGAGTCTGTGATGCCATCCAGCCATCTCATCCTCTGTCATCCCCTTCTCCTCCTGCCCTCAATCCCTCCCAGCATCAGGGTCTTTTCCAATGAGTCAACTCTTCGCATGAGGTGGCCAAAGTACTGGAATTTCAGCTTTAGCATCATTCCTTCCAAAGAACACCCAGGGCTGATCTCCTTTAGAATGGACTGATTGGATCTCCTTGCAGTCCGAGGCACTCTCAAGAGTCTTCTCCAACACCACAATTCAAAAGCATCAATTCTTCGATGCTCAGCTTTCTTCACAGTCCAACTCTCACATCCATACATGACCACTGGAAAAACCATAGCCTTGACTAGATGGACCGTTGTTGGCAAAGTAATGTCTCTGCTTTTGAATATGCTATCTGGGTTGGTCATAACTTTTCTTCCAAGGAGTAAGAGTCTTTTAATTTCATGGCTGCAATCACCATCTGCAGTGATTTTTAAGCCCCCCAAAATAAAATCTGACACTGTTTCCACTGTTTCCCCATCTATTTCCCATGAAGTGATGGGACCAGATGCTAGAGGATGCTAAAAGAAAAAAAAAAATTGTTAATGTAATTAGCAAAAAAAAAATTATGTGGAAAAAATATGGATTAGCTGCAAGAACTAGATGGATAGCAAACTTTTTAGCAGAACCAAAAAAAGCCAGAGACAGTAAAATAATATATTTAAATGACATTTGAACAAAGACTTAAAATGGGTATGTGAGATAGCCATGTGAATGTCAGAGGCAAGCGGCAGGGGCTAGGGGGAGAACATTCTGGACCAAGGCAATAGGGCTACCAGTTGCTTTAGATAAGGATATGACTTGTTTGTTCAAAGGAAAAGCCAGAATGATTACAGTATACTGAGAAAAAAGAACACAAGAAGCAGACGGAATCAAAGAAGAAACAGGGCAAGGCTATGTGGCACCTTATGGGCTATAAGTGAATGAAGTGTGAACCATGGTGGGGTTTTGAGCAGAGAAGTGATAGGATCTGATTCACACTTTAAAATGATTACATGGAGAGTCTTGGAAACAGCCTGTTAGGGAGCCAGGGTACAATTAGGGAGACCAGCTAAGAGGTTGTTACAGTAATCCACACTTGGACTTTGGTTTTAGAACAGCAGAAGTGTTAAAAGAAAAAAAAAGTGTTCCAGTTCTGGGACTATTTTGAAGGTAGAGTCAATGCTATTTATGAATTGATTAGATATAGAATGTCAAAAGAGATGAATTGGGGATGATTCCATGCTTTTTGGCTTGAGAAGCTTACAGTATGTAATTGGCTTCAACTATGATGAAAAGGCTGAAACTGAAGCCCGTTTCAGGGAGGGAATGCTCCTAGGTTTTGTACATGTGAAGTTTGATAAGAAAGTTCAAATGTAGGATGAGGTTGCTAGAACTGAGTTCCTTCAACAGCTTTTTCTGTTTTCACTTAACCCTGCCCTCACCTTTGTAATTAGTCCTTTCATTACACTCTCTTCAATTATCTTGTCTGAGATTTCTGTTTTCTGATACAACTATGAATGATACGATTATTAAATGAATAATTGATTAAGGTAATATGAACTCTCTCACCTGCTTCGGTCCTTAATTCCAGAATCTTTTTAAAGTGTATATTTTGTCATAAATGGATTTTTAGAACTAAAGAAGAATCACTAGACTTAATTAGTAGTATACTACCTATATTTATCTTAATCAAATCCCCAATATGTATCATTTTAATGAAATTTTCATAAATAGTAAAGAAAGAAACATTTAACAGATGACCTGGAGTTTCACATGTTTAATTCACATGTCATTGTCCTCTACTATAAGAACAACTATGGACAAGCAATGTGTATCTTTGTATGAATTTGGGATTTTATGTTTTCCTTGCTTTTTTTTTTTCCTTCCTCAAGCTGAAAGTCAACAATGACATGTCCCAGCAGAGTCTAGGAATGCTGTTGATCACATTCTTATAAAGAAAGAAAAGGCTAATATACACAAGATAGTGTCCAACGTTATAATTAATTGGCAAGGAGAGATTTTCATAGCAAAAGCATTGGCTATTTGGGGAAAATGGATGCAAAAATGTGGAATTTGTCAGTTAACTCTGCGGAAATGAGAAACAAAACACTCTTAAAGTTAATGGATGTCTAGTCTCTTCTAAGGGATGAACTTGAGCCTTTATCTTTTCTGTTTAATTTCACCTGTGAATTAATACACATTTGCCTGTTCCCTCATCTCCCTGTTCCCTGTTTGTGGGACAAAGTACAATGGCAGAAGAAGCATGCTCCTGCAATACACTGTTATCCAAAACACACGCAGCTCATGTTTTAACACCTCCTCAAACAATGCCCCTTGTAGGTGTCATGGTCTGCAAAACATTCGCGCTCCAAAACTCAGAATGAATTAAGGAGAGAAAGAAATATAAGCCATATTCTTTAAAACTACATTTATATTGAAATTTAAACACCCGAGTGGAAGAGATTTACATAAAAGAATATGACCTACATGATACAATGTACATGAGTGAAAATAGCTTCTCAGTTCTTCATAAAATTTTAGCTTGACTGGCAGGTACAACGTAAAAACAATATGCAGGTTCTGCTTTCATTTGGATTTTCACTCTCCCATGTCACACTGTATTGTATTTTTTTTTTTTTTTTTTAGTATTCTACCACAGCAATAATCACTTCAAAGTGTATTAGTGCTGCGCCCTTATGTGATATAAACAAATATGTGCCAGAACAGTGAATTTGCACTTTAACCCTTGGTCTAACAGAATTTAGTATTAACACATTTTCTTCATTTATATAAAGAACGTAAAATACTGGTTTTGCACACCACATCACATCACAGAAGGTCAGTTATTTGCACAAAGTCATCAAATTTTATTAAATATATTTCATACTCTAAGAATCGGGATTATTTACTTAATGATATGTATTTAACCCTAATATGTGAATTCATAAATATTTACTAAGCTCTTAAAGCACACTAGACAAAGTACTAATAGAGGGGAAACAAAAAATACAGACTTATTGTGGCATAATGGGAAAGAGAAATCCATAATCATAAATAAAAAATTTCCATACAACATGTGTGCATGCTAAGGCACTTCAGTAGTATCCGACTCTTTTGACCCTGTGGACTGTAGCCTGCCAGACTCTTCTGTCCATGGGATTCTCCAGGCAAGAATACTGGAGTGGGTTGCCATGCCCTTCTCCTTCCTTACAATATGTTAAGTGTTAAAATAGGTGTAGGGATGTGGGGTAAGTAATCACAAAGGAGGCTTGTTTAACTAAACCTGAAACTTCAAAGTAAGTTTAATGAAAGGGATGATTTCATATTATTTGTCAAGCATCACACAAAATATATCTAAGGTATTTTGGAGCCCAGAAAAACAAAACTTTTTATGCTGGAATGAGCTTCTCAGCTTTTAAAAATTTAGCAGTTTATTAGGCATCATTCTTTAAGAAAATTGACTTGTGAATGCAATAAACATAATTATTTTTAGATTATTTTCAGTGATGTATAAAATAAACTGTTTTAGCTTTGCATTATTTTAATGATGAAATATATTTTTATGGATAAATACATATGGTACTTTACAGGACGTTCAGTTCAGTTCAGTTCAGTCGCTCATTCATGTCCGACTCTTTGCAACCCCATGAATGGCAGCATGCCAGGCCTCCCGGTCCATCACCAACTCCCGGAGTTCACTCAGACTCACGTCCATCGAGTCAGTGATGCCATCCAGCCATCTCATCCTCTGTCATCCCCTTCTCCTCCTGCCCCCAATCCCTCCCAGCATCAGAGTCTTTTCCAATGAGTCAACTCTTCGCATGAGGTGGCCAAAGCACTGGAGTTTCAGCTTTAGCATCATTCCTTCCAAAGAAATCCCAGGGCTGATCTCCTTCAGAATGAACTGGTTGGATCTCCTTGCAGTCCAAGGGACTCTCAAGAGTCTTCTCCAACATCACAGTTCAAAAGCATCAATTCTTCAGCACTCAGCCTTCTTCACAGTTCAACTCTCACATCCATATATGACCACAGGAAAAACCATAGCCTTGACTAGACAGACCTTTGTTGGGAAAGTAATGTCTCTGCTTTTGAATATGCTATCTAGGTTGGTCATAACTTTCCTTCCAAGCAGTAAGTGTCTTTTAATTTCATGGCTGCAGTCACCATCTGCAGTGATTTTGGAGCCCCCAAAAATAAAGTCTGACACTGTTTCCACTGTTGGGACCGGATACCATGATCTTCGTTTTCTGAATGTTGAGCTTTAAGCCAACTTTTTCACTCTCCTCTTTCACTTTCATCAAGAGGCTTTTTAGTTCCTCTTCACTTTCTGCCATAAGGGTGGTGTCATCTGCATATCTGAGGTTATTGATATTTCTCCCGGCATCTTGATTCCAGCTTGTGTTTCTTCCAGTCCAGCGTATCTCATGATGTACTCTGCAGATAAGTTAAATAAGCAGGGTGACAAAATAACATTTTTGTACTCCATAAGCCTGGAGTACAGGACATTATGATATTTAATTAGGTACTTTTGCAGGGATTCCTGTAAGGGGCTACTGGCTAAGTCACTTCAGTCGTGTCCGACTCTGTGCGACTCCATAGACGGCAGCCCACCAGGCTCCCCCGTCCCTGGGATTCTCCAGGCAAGAACACTGGAGTGGGTTGCCATTTCCTTCTCCAGTGCATGAAAGTGAAAAGTGAAAACTGAAAGTGAAGTGCTCAGTCTTGTCCGACCCTCAGCGACCCCATGGACTGCAGCCTACCAGGCTCCTCCGACTATGGGATTTTCCAGGCAAGAGTACTGGAGTGGGGTGTCATTGCCTTCTCAGACTGAAATAACTAAGATGAGATAAATGACAAACCCTAAACTAGGGGGGTAAATATATGTGTGTAGCTTGATTTATGGAAGAAAATAACAAACATTTATTTTTTCAGTGATAGTTGTAGACATCATCAATTCTTGAAACTGTTTACAAAATATTTGTTCCTCTTTGTTTTCTTTTCTGTATTAGAGCAATTATCTTCCCAAGGGGATATTTAAAAGAGCGGCTGTAAGGAAAAAACAGAAAATATTTGGAAGGGCTCACTCTGAGTATAATGTAGTGGACATGGCTCTGGACAAACATAATATTTTTTTTTCCTTTGAATTTGAATGTACAATTTGAAAAAAAATGTTATTTTGTTACCATAAGGAATATTTTTTCAGAGGCCTTAATTGTTTCCCCAATTTAGTTTGCTTTACAACATATAGAATTATTAGTGTAGAAGCAATGAATTTTAACATCCTTAAAAAGTCACATTTTTAAGAACAAATAGGTTGTGATGCCATGTTAAAAAATGAAAGAGTTAGTCACTCAATAGTGTCTGATTCTTTGAAACCCCAAGGACTGTAGCCCATCAGGCTCCTCTGTCCATGGGATTTCCCAGGCAAGAAGGCTGAAACGGGTGGCCATTCCCTTCTCTAATGATCTTCTTGACATTAATAGCTTGCACTAATGTATATAAAACTTGAATTTACATAAGAAACATTTTGTGAATACAGAAATAAATGATATAATATTAAAAGACATACTTTTGGGGCTGTATTAAGATATATGAGGGTGGGCAGTTACTTGTACAATATCAAGTGTAAATGATAGGAAATAAAAGGCAGAGGAGAAAAAGAATGTCTGTGAAATCTCATTGATTAATTAGAAGGTTTTTTTGTTTTTTTTCGCTACATGGAGTGGCATGTAGGATCTTAGTTCCTGTGCCCCTGCAGTGGACGTGTGGAGTCTTAACCACCAGACCACTAGGGATGTCCTGGAGGCTTTTAATTGACAGAATTGATTTATAGCCTTGTGTACATACAATGCAAGATGGTATACAGTGAAATGAGTAGATAGCAACTTCTCAACATGTACAATTTATTTACTCAGTTCATCAGCTCCTATGGCCTTAATTACCATCTAATTGCCACAAGCCCATTCTCAAACTCACATTTTATGTTCTCCACCTCTTCTGTTAACTGTAGCTTTTGTCTATCTCAAAAGAACTTCCAACTTCACCTCATGTCAAATACATGATCTTTCTGCACGAACTGACTTATGTCCAGGAGACCTTATTTCCATGAATGGCACAACCATTTACTTAGTTTAAAAAGCTGGAAACCTGGAGTCATCTTTGACTTCCTTCTCTTTTCTGTTATTATGAGGTATAACAAGTATTTTCATCCTTTACTTCAAAAACCAATAAAGATTCTTCATTTTTAATGTCTGTAAATAAACATTAAGAAAATTCTGTTTCATTAGTTTCAGTGGTCACTGTGAAGCCTATTTCATACTTGAGCCCTCTCTTGTCTCCATTTCTTTCTTTCTCCCTCTCTCCTTTTTCTTTGTAATTTTCCTTCTTTTCTCTCTTCTTTTTTTTTCCTTTTTTAATCTTTGAGATGACTGTAATTTTTCACAGTGATGTGTTTTGTGGATACTTAAGGGGTCTATTCATTAATTTATGCATTCATTCAATAGGTATTTGTCATGCACCTAATTTGTAGATTGTACTATTCTGGGGAATTCATGTCTCAATGCAAATTGCAATAATTCCCCATCATAATTTTGAGCAACTCTTTGAGGCTCTATTTAAAAATGATGCCTGAACTGGTTTTGTGCTGTGCTTAGTTGCTCAGTTGTGTCTGACTCTTTGCAACCCCATGAACTGTAGCTTGCCAGGCTCTGGTATCTACAGGGATACTCCAGGCAAGAATACTGGAGTGGGTTGCCATACACTCTTCCAGGGGATCTTCCCAACCCAGGGATCAAATCCAAGTTTCCCACATTGCAGGCAGATACTTTACCATCTGAACCACCAAGGAAGTCCAAGAACCCTGGAGTGGGTAGGCTATCCCTTCTTCGGGTGATCTTCCTGATCTAGGAATTGAACTGAAGTCTCCTGCATTGGAGGTGGATTCTCTACCAGCTGAGCTACAGGGAAGCATTTAAGGAAAGACAAATGCATGCCCTCATCCTGTCCTATTTTTAGATGTTCCATGGAGATAACCTATGAATTGTATTTGGACTGACTTCTGGACCATGTTATGGATTCATTGCCTCAACAACCATACTAATAACAAATGTAACCAAACCTAGAACCCAAAGAGAAGTACAACACAACTCATACCATACTGTGTGTGTGTAAACACACAATTTTAAAAATAAAGAAAGTAAGACTTCAATTATATTGTGATAGAATGGACAATGCAAATATTTGTAAATTACCTGGAAAAAGTGTCTGGAAAATTTTATGGTGAGGATTTATTTATTTATTTTTTAACCAAGACTTGTGTATTAATCTGGAGATATTTCTCTCTCTGGAATAATATCAAAATATTCTCCTTTTTACAGCTAACTGTTGTAAATATTCTCTTTTTTACAACTAACTGCTTAACCTCATTACTTAGGGTAAGTATACTGTGTTCTTAAAAGCTTCTCTTGCATTACTTGCTTAGTCAGTGAAACAAAAGGTCCTCATCTGTTTATAGCAAGTGGTATGGCTGGTCAGGATTAGATATTAAAGTTAACCTGCTGTGAACGTTTTCTGTGACCATTACCAGTACTAGTACTAGAAGTAGTAAGAGTAATGCTATTATTATTGGCATCCAGAATTGGAATTTTCCAAGTTAGAATTGGCAAAAATTTAGCAAAAATTTCCAAGTCATTTTTGCTAAATCGCTAATAGAAGAATACTTTGAAATCAGGGAAATAGTTGTTATATTATTAATATTATTATAGTCAGAAATATGTAGTCATGTTGCGATAGGGAAAGGTATCAAAGAAGCAAACTAAAAAGAAGAAAACAGGAACCAATGTAAATATGTCTGGATATCAAGCTGATTAACATTTGGCCCAAGTGAGAATGGATACAGGTTGTCCAAGCCAAAATTAGACAACCTAAGACCAGTGTTGAGAGGAGCAGGGAAATCACTCTAGAAGAGAATCATAGGTTCACAGAAAAGCACAAATTGTTTCTCAAAATAGAGGAAACACTTCGGTGATTGTTTCCTAAGTTTAAAATGAAAGTTTGCTGCTGTGAAAAAGCCATTCTCCCGTTAGGTCTCAACACCAAACAGAAAAATTTTGCTAGTCACACTAATTCATGGAGTAGTTCGATATAACTTTACAAACTTCTAATTTTAGCTGTATAAACAAAAATTGTGTATTACAGATATAGATACATGCCTTTATGTTAATAGTTCAGTTAATTATCTACCATTAATGTTGATATTTGAGAGAAGTTAAACATGAAAAAAATCTTAAAGATCAGTCCCATTCCTTTATTTTACTGATAATGTAATCTAGATCCAGAGAATTTAAGTGACATGTGAAGGTCACCCTTGGAGTTAGTGCTGAAAATCAGGGTTAAACCCTCCTTGCTCTAATTTACACAATGGTGTGTTTTTCTAATATGCCACTCTACACATGAGGGCAACTATTGGTGAACACAAACAATCCCTACAATAACATACATGTAACTCTGTGTTAAAGTCTTTATAACAATGATTAAAATGATTTTTAATTAATCTGTGTAAAAACATCACTGTCCTCTTATCCTTGCATATGCCACAAAACCCTTGTGCAAAATGTATATGCAAAAATGTAAGGTTTCATTCAATGTAAATGATTATAAACTTACTTAATTCCATCTTCAATATTGCTTCAAACTATATGTCTCATTCACGTCCAGAAATACCTCACTGAATAAGGCCCTAAAACACTAAAAGTACATAATTTTTCCATAATACAAAAAAACAGTGGAAAATGATGATGAAGAAGAGAGAAGGAAGGTTTCCATCTGTCAAAGAAAAGCATTGTGTTCTTCAGTGTCTCCAAATCTGAAGGGAAGAAATGAGTAAGTACAGAGGCATGACAGGGAAACCTCATCTCTTACCTTGCTGTCATCTTATACCTTCATAAGATATGACCCCCTCAGCTGCAAGCAGCTCTCATGAAAGCAGACAAAGAGGGCAAAAAGATCAGCATCACAGCCCTCCTCCTTGACAGGTGAATAGAAGTGGCACTTCTAATGCCATTACTAATTTATTAAGTATTCCAAAGTTAGAATTTAATCGGAATATTTTTGTCACATTATCCATCACCAATTCAGGAGAGATGGAATTTTCTTAAACAGCCGTGCAGTGCAATGCCTTAGGCAAGCTTTTAGTCATTTCAGTTTGTCACAATGGACTAGTTCCATTTTAATGATTTAGTTAATTGTGTGACAAGCTATGAAAAATGGGAGTGACCCAATGCCTAGTCCAAGGAATGTGCCAAAGTCTAGCGGCTAAGTTACTGAAAATGGTTCTCATTAGCAAATACTATTTTTTGAAATTCCCACTTTTCCCTTTTCCTCTTTATAAATTTCAGATTTCATATGTTAAGCAAAAGTCAAGTTAGAGAATAGCAATTCATTTATATAAAGACAAGACAAATGTTAAAAAGTCACATTAGCAGTTTAAATGATCAAGTTAAATAAGACACAATTTAGGTGAAAAGATAATTAAGTGTTGAAAATGTAATGATCCATTTGACAGTGGAAGAATAGAAGATGCAGAGAATTCCAAATACAACCTCCCCATCTAGAAATCATATTTCATATTCCTTACAAGACAGTATATGCATCTGATTAATACTACATTAGTTTAAAACTCAACCTATCATTTAATGAAGGCAAGCTAATATTATATAAAGTATATACTTTATAATTACATTGAATCAGGGAAAGTATCTTTCATAAAAATCATGCATCATAGAAATAGCAATAGAAAATAAAAATAACAGTGTCTTGTCTCTACTCTGCCTTGATTTTGCATGAGAGTATTATTGTTATAGTCTCAGACTAGCCCACTAATTCCTTCTTTCAAAGCGTTTGAAATGTTCACTTTGTCTTGGCAAAAAAGTAACAGAGAACTCTTGGAATAACTCAAAATACAATTAACAACACATCTTCACATTCAAATCAAAATATATTCATCTCTAGGACATTTTGAAACTAAGATGTTCTTTTGAGTCAGAAGATTTGGTTCAAGTAATTGATATAATCATCTTGGGTAATCTCCCTGAACTGTGGTTTCTGCAGCTGTCAGTATGGACTAATGTCTACCTTACGTGATTTTTGTGAAGACAAAAAATGTTATTTTGTGTAAGAGAAATAATATACACCTATATTAATAAGACTATGTTTTACACTGGCATAGATTAGAAGTTAACGGCTAAAAAGCAAATTCTCTGGCACATTGAAGGAGCTCACCAGGTAACAGAGCATCACAAGTATATTGCAACCCATTCTAGGTAGGTATCACAAACCACAGAGTGACTATTTAATGACTCATGGCACCATTCAGAAAAAAAAAAAAGAAGAAGGAGAAGGGCATGCATCTTACAGAAACCTCAGACTGTTACATATCCTAAATAAAAACAAATTATGAGAGACGGTATTGAACTGGCAGTGAAATGGACCAAGTGAAGTATCACATCTTTTGTGTCTCTGCTTTTATAATTTTAGACATTCTCTGCTCCCAGCACTTTATCACCATGCTCTCAAGACTTTTAAGTGGGATATATGTGCATTGAAACTCAATGCTGAAATATAGACAGTGACCTCGTCATGACAAACCAAAAACATAGCCATTCCGTGACAGCCAACATATCATCAGTTTACAGTAAGCAGTATACTCACAGACTGTAGTGTTCTCTAAATGACTTTCTAAAACATTGAACAGGAGACATACTAACACTCTTCAACCAAATGATTTATATGAAAAGGAGAGTAGATGAAGGCATTCATTCACAGTTTCTTTCTTTAAAGCAGTGTAGTTTTTTCAATTTGTTAGACACAAAATTTTTAATCTAAAATAAAGCGTAACTCACTATAGAAGGGAAGATTTTCATTACTTAGTATGATTAGACTAAAAAAAAATGTTGTAAGTTGTATTACAAAGTAACACGATCTTTTAAAAAGCAGATGTGTGTAACATAAGTTTTATTCTTAGAATATGAATGATCCTCTACTAAAATGAATTTACCTGTGTATAATAAATTAATTCATCAGAATCTTTATTACAGAACCTTTTCCTGAGTGCTGACAGTCTCCAGTTCTGTTGCAACTATGTTGAAACTTAATTCGTTAATTACTTTTAATATTGTGGCGTTAGTCTTATGATCTATTTACAGCTCACTTCTCCTACAAATTAATTCAAATAGCTAAATGTGATTCATTATTTACTATCAATCAATCAACTTACTATATATCCAGAACCTTCCAGATGTGCTTGTTTATGCCTCATTTATACCTACTGACCAAGAATAGTGTTTATGTACCAAATGGAGCATTAGTTTATAATTATTAATGATACCTCTGCTTTCTGTCGCTTAAATCTGGCATCTTCTGAAGGTTCCAGTCACCTTTACGGGTAAGTTTGAAGACTTTAGAAATAGACTTTTCTCTGTGTAGAATTTTGCATTCCCCATTGAGGGCAGGGGGTAAGATCATTAAGCTGTTAGAGAAATAATTTATTTCAATATTTGTTTCTGTGAACCATATCTGTTCCCATGTCTTATGCAACTTATCTAAAGCTATCCTTTAGATGAGGGATCACTACAGGTGACCTTCAAGACCCACTCAGTTCAGAACACTTGGCTTTGAGCCTGGCAACAACCCCAAATGATCTGTGCCACAAAGCTCCTCACCAAACCCTGAAGACTCAGACAACTACTTCATCTCTTTGCTCTTTTCTGACTCTTGTTATTAGAAACACTGACAAAGTGTTTGGAAACCCCACATCCCCAGAGATAGTTTCTCACTTGGTATCCTACATAATAGAATGAATCATCAAGTAAGAGGAATAGCTCTAAAGAAGATGTCAAGCAGGTTAACTACTTCTTCTAAGTGGCATGGCATCAGGAGAAGAAAGAAGTGATAAGTAAACCCTACCACCAGCGTTCATGGCATTTCATTCCTCTTGTATTTTATTTTGTTTCCCTGATGGCAGCACATGATTGTCAACTTCATAAAACCATGTTTCACAAAGATAAAAGTAAAAACAACCAAAAATGATGAGAACTTTAAGAACTTGAAAACTGATAGCATATGAAATCAGCTATGCAGACTGGAAAAAAAGTTATATGCTTGACATCACTAATCATCAAAGTACTGCAAAGCAAAACCAAAATGAAATGTCACCTCATACCTTCAGAACAGTTATCACCAAATAAGCCATAAATTTTTAGGAGGACATGAATAAAAGGGAATCTTTTACCCTGTTTGTGGGAGTGCAAATTGGTGCAGCTGCTGTAGAAAACATTATAGAGTCCTAAAAAAACTAAATATAGAACTACCATATTCCCCAGCCATTCCACTCCAGGGTTCATATCTGAAGAAAATGAAAACATTAATTTGAAAAAAGATACATGCACTCTGACGGAGAAGGCAATGGCACCCCACTCCAGTATTTTTGCCTGGAAAATCCCATGGATGGAGGAGCCTGGTGGGCTGCAGTCCATGGGGTCACTAAGAGTCAGACATGACTGAGCAACTTCACTTTCACTTTTCACTTTCATGCATTGGAGAAGGAAATGGCAACCCACTCCAGTGTTCTTGCCTGGAGAATCCCAGGGACGGGGGAGCCTGGTGGGCTGCCGTCTGTGGGGTCGCACAGAGTTGGACATGACTGAAGCAACTTAGCAGCAGCACATACACTCTGATGTTCATAGCAGCATTATTTACAATTGCCAAGATATGGAACAGATAAATGGATAAAGATGTGGATATATGGAACATATGGAATGCTATTCAGCCATGTAAAAGAATGAATTTTTTGCCATTTGCAACAATATGGATGGACTTGGAGAATATTATGTTTAGTGAAATAAGTCAGAGTGAGAGGGGAAAATGCTGGATACTATTATTTATATGTGGAATCTAGAATAAAACAAACTAATGGATATTTAAAAAATGGAAAAAAAAAAACCTCACAAATATAGAAAACAAACTAGTGGCTACAAAGGGAATAGGTGAAAGAATTAGGGGATTAAGGGGTACAAACTACTCTGTATAAAATAAATAAGCTACAAGGATCTATTGTACAGCACAGGGGATATAGCCAATTTTATAATAACCACAAGAAGAGTATAATCTTTAAAAATTGTGAATCACTGTTGCACACCTGAAACCTTTATAATATTAAGCAACTCTGCCTCAATTAAAAAAAAAAAGTTTTTCTAGCACAGAACACTAATTCTATTTTTACTGTGATAATGGGAAAGAAGTAAAAAAAAAAAATCTAAAAGACGAAACATAGGAAACTGTGAGCGTTGTCTGCACTAATTTCCCTCTTTCCATGTCACTGTGTGCCTCAGAAAATAATTTTCATGCCCCCATTCTCTGTCCTTTTCTTTTTCCTCTCACCTGGAATTCCTTCTCCATACATGTTTACCTAGAGATTTGCATACATAAAATTCATATCCATCTTTCACCCTCCTTTCCTCTGTCCCTCCTCATAGACCTCTCTTCATAACCACTTACACGTGACTCATTGACAGTATCCATTCTTATCTCACATCCATGAGTGAATGACTCATTCCTGCTCACTTTCTCATGCTTTCAAAATCTGTACTTCTGTGCTATAGTGTCAAAGAAGCTGACTTTTTCCCTCTAAAATATTTAAGAAAATACTTAGGCTGAGCATTTTTCTAAAAATCTGTATCAATATATCCCATCTTTTGTGTATATCACAGCCACCATCATTACCAATATACAGGTGTAAATTCCCCTTCATGAAATTTGTTTTTATCTCTTTGATGTTTTAAATATTTACTAGGAAAATTTGCACTATTGCACTATTTCCAACTTTTTTTTTAACTTGGAGGGATAGGATGATAGATTCTGCATAACTATTTTCTGGTTCACAGTGTACCAAGGGAGGGAGAAACATCGACGGACAGTGTCAAGTATAGATGGTGAAAATAGTACCTTTAGAACAAACTCTGGGAAACAGAGTGTAAAAAAAAAAAAAAAACCAGCAAAGAAACATAGATGAACTCATAAACTAGAAACACCCCGTAGCTTCTGCAACTCACTGCTTCCCTTTTGCTTCCATGCCTCTTTCCCGTATTTTGCCAACAAGCTAATACTCCACTGGTGGATTAGGGCTGAATTAGTGCTTCAATTTCCCCCCGTATGGGAGTCAAAACATGAGGACTGGTAAGTATTACCAACCTGCTGCTAGGATGTAAGCTGAGGAAAATGTTTTCCCAGAATCCCCCAGCTGAACTGTTTAATTCATAATCATGCAGAAACATCATGGTACATACTAGATATTCCAGGTAGTCTCATTTGTACAGAATTGTACTTCAGTTACACATGACTATAGGCACGTGTGGGCTGCCCTGAGACCCAAACTCCATAATTTGACTCTAGATTCCAAACAACCAACATCCACATGACTTTTGAGAATTCAATCTATTGACAAATTTGGGGTTGTCTATACCTGCATTCATTAGAGAATCATCAAAACTAAAGTCGCATATTTGGAAGAACTTTTGAGAATCTACTTCAGAAAGTATTACGTAAGTACAAAGTATTGTGAAGAAGCAATGGAGAAAAATGTACTGGCTGAGGAGATAATTGGCAACAGAGAAAAGACAACATTTCTTGCAGCTGGACAAAAAATATTGTGAGGCAATACTGAGCCAAGTGAATGGAAAAAGGATTTAGTTTTATTGGCAGGAGATGACAAGTGCCAGTAACTTGGAAAGAAGTAGAAAGCAGACTTGACTCTTTGGAGAATATTCTTTGAGAGTACCTGATGAGATTTCCAGATTGTCAACTGGACAGTTAGCCTAAATTTCCCAAGTACCAACTCCTTTCCCTTGAATTTGAAGAGACATATTATTCAGGGATGTGCAGGTGGGTATTTATGGCTACGTGTGTATGTGTTCATGTGTAATTATTTTTAGAACCTAAGAGAAGAATTATTACTGAAATATCCAAAAAAAGATGCAGCATTCACAAAGAGAATATTGCTCTAAGAGGCCAATGAATATTATTTTAAATAACGGTGAAATTTTTAAGTAATTTAATTTTCTTACTAATTAAAATTATGCTGAATGAGTTTTTTTATTAGAGGTTTTTAAAAGGCTTTCACTTGTTTAAAGCTGGTTTAATAAATTGCTATTTGAAGTTTTGTCTGTACTTGTGATAACTTAATTTTAAATAGTGATATATCAACCACCAAAATACTTATGGTATCAATGGAGAACATGGTCCACAGTCAGTGAGTATAGATGAGATGAGTTTTCTCAGGGGATATAAAACACTAAACAAAGTTATATGTTTTTATAAGAATGGAATGACACCTTAAAACCTTCTTTTGTTAGTTTAATTTGTAGTTATATTAAATACTATGTGTTATGTGTGCTCAGTTGCTCAATCATGTCCAACTCTTTGCAACCCCATGGACTGTAGCCTGCCATGCTCCTCTGTCCATGGGATTTTCCAGGCAAGAATAATGGAGTGGGTTGTCATTTCCTCTCCCAGAGTGTCTTCCCAACCCAGGGGTTGAAACCGCATCTCCTGCATTGGCAGGTGGATTCTTTAGCACTGGGCCACCTGGGAAGTAAATGCTACACTCACAGAATTTTTTTAAAACTCTGCTTTGTATTGTCATATCAAAAGTAGCCTCAATTCAAATATTTAAGACAGGTGGGTAGGTGATGTGGAAATACTCCTGAGTCCACTCTTGTCTGGCTCCCACAGAGCTTGCTACACACAGCTTGCTACATTCAGCTGTCTTCCTAAAATGACCTTAGGATGAGAATTTGTTTTGTTTCTGTCCTGAGATGGATGAAGTCCTTTGATCCCACACCTTGACCTCATATATATGAAATAAAACTTTAGTAACCTCCTAGAAAAGGACTACCACAGTTCAAAGGCATCAATTCTTTGATATTCTGCCTTCTTTATGCCCCAGCTCTCCGTACAACCATACATGACCACTGGGAAGACCATAGCCTTAACTATACAGACTTGTGTCAGCAAAGTAATATCTCTGCTTTTCAGCACACGGTCTATGTTTTTCATAGCTCTCCTGCCAAGAAGCAAACATCTGATTTCATGGCTGCAGACACCATCTGCAGAGATCTCAGAGCCCAAGAAGAGGAAATTTGTCACTACTTTTACCTTTTTCCCCTCTATTTGCCATGAAGTAATGAGGCCGGATGTCATGATCTTAATTTCTTTTAATATTTAGTTTTAAGCCAACTCTTTCACTCTCCTCCTTCACCCTCATTAAAAGGCTCTTTAGTTCCTCTTCTCTTCCTGCCATTGGAGTGATATCATCCACATGTTGGAGGTTGTTGATGTTTTCCTGCCTATCTTGATTCACAGAGTTGGACACGACTGGGAGACCGAACAGCAACAACTATAAGTAAGTAGGTTTATATGTTTATTCTTTTTTAATTTAATATGTTTATATTAACTTGTGTATATATATATGAGTGTGTATGTGCATGCATGTGTCTGTGAATATATATGTTTGGCAAACTTTTCCTGAGAAAGACTGGATACAGTTTTGAGGGCCATATGGTTTCTGTCTCAACTACTCACTCTACTATTGTAGTGTAAAAGCAGCTATAGTGGACATGTAAACTAATGAGCTTGGCTGTGTTCCAATAAATCTGTATTATGGGCACTGAAATGTGTTTTTCAGATATTTACACACAGACCCAATCAAAAAATGTAGGTTTGGTCCTTAGGTCATAGTTTAATAATTCACAATGTCTATATAATCATCTCGGCATTGCCCACGCATTGCATGCTCTGTTGTGTCCCACTCTTCGTGACCCGTGGACTGTAGCCAACCAGGCTCCTCTGCCCATGGAATTTTCTAGGCAAGAATCCTGGAGTGGGTTGCCATTTCCTACTTCTCAGATGGTAAAGAATCTGCCTGTGATGCAGGAGACCCGTGTTGGATCCATGGTTTTGGAAGATCTCCTGGAGAAGGGATCACTACCTACTCCAGTATTCTTGCCTGGAGAATTCCTGGGATAGAGGAGCCTGGTGGGCTATGGTCCATGGAGTCTCAAAGAGTGGGGCTTGGACATATAATCATATGTATACTATTTTAATTTATTTTAATATTATAAGGAATGTCTAGTTCTGCTTTATCTTCTTGTATTTCCTTCCATTTATATATTACTAAATTATATCCATATTTATCTGTTGTTGTAGTTACCTAATTTTGTTTGCTGCCTATTTATGAGGTCATATCAGGCTTCTTTCATCCACTCTTCTGTTGTTGGGTAGTTGGTTTCCAGGCACCTCGAATTCCTGAACTCCTTCTGGGTTATGCAGTAAGAATTAGCTGCTGCCTGTTTACTCACCACCACCACTCCCCCAACTCACCCCTCAGAATCTGACATGCATGCTTTTGTTCTGCTGAGTTCATGTACAGGCCATATTCCCCATCATGTATCTGCTGTTATCCCCTCTTCATTCTCTTTCTACTTAATCTTTTAGATAATTTTAATGCCTTTAATGCTATTTTTGAGGAAAGAATATACAGGGGTAAACAGATTTTTTATCCACCATATTTATTGCAATTTACTTAGATCTAGGCTTCCCAAATGATTTCAAGAGTTGTATTTTAGGGAAGATAAAGATAACTCAGAGTATTCACTTCTGGAGTGAGAAGATCAACAAATTATCTCCTAAAGAGCAACTGTAAAACTGGCCCAAACTGTCATAAGACAATCATTTCAGCACCCTGAAATCAATCAAAGACAAACAATAAACTGAGGAGAGTTTACAAAGGAAGGTAACTAAACTTGCCTTATCAGGAGCAGGAGTGCTTAAAAGCCTCCTTCCCTGAGGCTGTTTCCAGTCCTCTCCCTTCCCTAGCCCCCGTACTGTTGCTGTGGGGATTCAACCAAAAGAACAGGTCTTGAAAACCCTCAGGTTCAACTCCACTGAAAGAGGATTTGTATTATTGTCATTTAAAATGAAAATCAAATAAGGAAAGCAGGCAGGTCAGCTAGCCAGAGGTTACAGCATTACATGGGGCAGACAACAAATCTGCAAACCAGTGAGTGATTTAACAGGGAGTTCAGAAAGTATGACAACCAGCTGGGCCTGATAGATTTTTTTTAAATCTATTTTAGATTGATCCTAGCCTAAATTACTGCAGAGGTCAGAGTAAGCTAAAGTTACACACACATCCTTGACTGAAGGTGCCTGCACATTTATTCACAGGCTCAAATAAAAGTGAGATAGACTCGTAAAAATGCCCTGACCTTTCATGCACTTTCCAACCTATTGTTTTGGTTGTGTTTATTTTGCTTCATTTGCTTGTTTATTTATTTGATTTAAATTTGTGAAGTATTTTCTCCTCCGTAATGTATGGTCACTGATATTTCTGCTCTGGGAGGTTTCCCCCTTCTTGCTTTTAGTTTTAAGCCCAGTTTCCTAGGGGGCACCTCCACATGTGCATAGCTTAGTGTTCAGCTAATAATAAGTCTTAGACTGTGTCGGAACATCTTGAAGTAAGTAGAAGTAAGACTTCTACTCTCACATAAAAGAGAAGGTATAGAGAGATCGAAACACTTATATACTGCTGATGGAAATACAAAATTATATAGATACTCTGAACAGTAGTTGACACTTTCTCTAAGAATTAAGCATAAAGTTAGTATTCAGCTTAGCAATTCCAGTCTTGGGAATCTAAACTAGAGAAAGTAAGATATATGTCCATATGAAGATGATTCTGTAAATGTTCATTACAATATTATTCATGGCAGCCCCAAACTGGAAACAATCCACTGGATTATTTTTGATTCTCTTTTTGAATTCCGTTGCGTCCATCTCAAGTAGTGCAAACCTAGTCTTCAAATAAAGGACCCTCCTTTCCATAGTGTTATGAATGGTATAAGGCTCTGTTTAAAGTTGCTGTTATTCTTATATATATATTTTTTGATGTGGAAATTTTTTAAAGTATTTATTGAATTTGTTATAATATTGCTTCTGTTTTATGTTTTGATTTTTTTGGCCAAGAGATATGTGGGATCTTAGGTCCCCAACCGGAGATGAACACACACCTCTCTGCATTGGAAGACAAAGTCTATTCTCTGATTTATTTATTTATTTATTTTTATTTTTAAACTTTACATAATTGTATTAGTTTTGCCAAATATCAAAATGAATCCATCACAGGTATACATGTGCTCCCCATCCTGAACCCTCCTCACTCCTCCCTCCCCATACCATCCCTCTGGGTCGTCCCAGTGCACTAGCCCCAAGCATCCAGTATCGTGCATTGAACCTGGACTGGCATCTTGTTTCATACATGATATTTTACATGTTTCGATGCCATTTTCCCAAATCTTCCCACCCTCTCCCTCTCCCACAGAGTCCATAAGACTGTTCCATACATCAGCGTCACTTTTGCTGTCTCGTACACAGGGTTATTGTTATCATCTTTCTAAATTCCATATATATGCATTAGTATACTGTATTGGTGTTTTTCCTTCTGGCTTATTTCACTCTGTATAATAGGCTCCAGTTTCATCCACCTCATTAGAACTGATTCAAATGTATTCTTTTTAATGGCTGAGTAATACTCCATTGTGTATATGTACCAAAGCTTTCTTATCCATTCATCTGCTGATGGACATCTAGGTTGCTTCCATGTCCTGGCTATTATAAACAGTGCTGAGATGAACATTGGGGTACACGTGTCTCTTTCCCTTCTGGTTTCCTCAGTGTGTATGCCCAGCAGTGGGATTGCTGGATCATAAGGCAGTTCTATTTCCAGTTTGTTAAGGAATCTCCACACTGTTCTCCATAGTGGCTGTACTAGTTTGCATTCCTACCAACAGTGTAAGAGGGTTCCCTTTCCTCCACACCCTCTCCAACATTTATTATTTGTAGACTTTTGGATTGCAGCCATTCTGACTGGTGTGAAATGGTACCTCATAGCGGTCTTGATTTGCATTTCTCTGATAATGAGTGATGTTGAGCATCTTTTCATGTGTTTGTTAGCCATCTGTATGTCTTCTTTGGAGAAATGTCTATTTAGTTCTTTGGCCCATTTTTTGATTGGGTCATTTATTTTTCTGGAGTTGAGCTGGAGGAGTTGCTTGTATATTTTTGAGATTAGTTGTTTGTCAGTTGCTTCATTTGCTATCATTTTCTCCCATTCTGAAGGCTGTCTTTTCACCAGGAACGGAAGTCTTAATCATTGGACCACCAGCAAAATCCCGCCATGATTCATTTTAACATATTCCAGATGCTTCCCTGAACATATGTTGGAGTTCCATTTCCAATAGACCATATAGCCACTCAGCCTTAGACACATGACACTAGCTTTCTCTTATTTAATCCCTTAACTAAATCTTACTAGCGTCAGTGCGAAAATTTCCCAACTTCTTTGGGAAGTTAATTTCAGAATCTCTTTGCCCCATTAACTCTTTTCCATTTCAAATGTCAACCAAATGCATTTTACTTTTCATTCATTCAAAAGGAAGAGAGACCTTTTCCTCTTGCTATCTCTTTTTCACTTGGTAGCTATATTCCCTTATCTGCAAGAATTTTGGAGACTATATTTGTATAAAATAATATTAAGAAATAAAGGGAAAAAACCCTCCAAAATGGACCATTTCAGCTATCAGATGTAGGTTAAACAAGTACACAGCAGGAGCAAAGTGGAATTCAATGAAAGTGAAAGTGGAATTCAGTGAAAGTGAAAGTGTTAGCTGCTCAGTTGTGTCCAACTCTTTGCGACCCCATGTACTGTAGCCCATCAGGCTCCTCTGTCCATGGGATTCTCCAGGAAAGAATATTGGAGTGTGTAGCCATTCCTTTCTCCAGGGGATCTTCCTAATCCAGAGATTGAACCCAGGTCTCCTACATTGCAAGCAGATTCTTTACCATCTGAGCTACCAATACATGAAGTGAAATTTTCTCAATATAAAGTAACTGAAGTGAGGTATATACTTCAGAGGAAAAAAAAATGAGTTTTTGAATACGTCACAAAGAATGAGATTTTTTGATCCTTTACTTTGATATGAGTATTTTTTAAATAAACTACAAGGCACACACACTTGTATATTTGCACAATAAGTCTTTCCAATAACTAGAAGACAGACACACAATCTTGAAATATAAGGTCTCTGAATGCACATGTAGCCTTACTGAACAGTATTTAAATGTTTGTACTAAAAGAAACTTAATGTATTATCATATATAATTTTCTTCCTGATAAATTTTTTTTGCAGATTATATGTGTAAGACATTCATTTCAAAGGTAGGAAGAGATATGTATTTACCCTAGGAAAGCTCTTATTTGAACAGACATTTGAGATGGAACCATAGTGCAAAATGGTTTGCATTCCAGGTCTGTGATAGTCTCAGCCTAGGGAACTGTTCCTCTGGAAGACAAAGTCCTTTGCAGAGATGTAATATGCTGTTTGGGTTTATTTTTCAAATTATGGCTGTATTTCCTAATACACATTCATGTACCTTGCTAATCATGACTCCATGAACATGCATTGATTAACAATTGTTAAAAAAGTGCAAATGTTTACTCATTTCAAATAGTATAACCTCATCAAGGGATGAAGACTCAGTTCTGGCATGAAGGATAAGAAGGGGGTGCTGTTGGGAGAGAAGAGAGAATTGCTAAAATCTAAAGTGTCATTCTAATTAAGTGCATTAAATGCATTGTTACTAGTATACTACAGTCCCAAGCATTTGTTGTTATTTTTATTGTTCATTCACCAATTTGTCTCCAACTCTTTGAGACCCCATGAACTGCAGCATGTTAGGCTTCCCTGTCCCTCAACATCTCCCAGAGTTTGCCCAAGTTCCCAAGTTCATGTCCATACCTCTGGCTTAATCCTTTTCAAAATGAAATATATTTAAATCTATTAAAGAAAGTTTTCTTTTATAGAAATTACTTTTCTCTTTAAAATGAAAGTTCAAAGGCCAGACACATTATAGATCCTCCTTGACAGTTAATGTTACTTGCTGGACAAAAATTATCCCTTCAAAAAAGGATACCTGTTATCCCATATCATTAAAAAATGAACAAAAGAATAAATAACACCCACATTGCTGACTCTAAACATGAAAAGTTAACCAGGCTTACTTGGTTGTATGGTATTGCTGATAAGAAATATTAAAATGACAAATATCTCTATGCTTAGAAGATATATCTTTTAACTAGGCAGGGAAAATCACCATGTTTTAACATTAGCCATGATTTTAAAAAGAACAATGAAATATAGAAAATACGGTAATGACAATCTGTGTTTTGCTTCTTGATCTTCCTCAAAGAAATATTATCAGAAAAAGTTACCTGGGGAATAAGTGATGCATTGTACATTTACCTGTATTTAAGAGAAGAGATTCAAGGAGGATTTTTTTTTGTTCATTTAAATTTCCAGTGGTGCTCATTGTAGTCAAAGCATCATTTTCATGGAGTTCCACTTATCTAAATGCAGTGCATATTTATTTTAACAAAACTATATATTAACCAGTGCATTCTTTCAAAATAATACATATTAAGACAAGCATTTCCAATGTAGAGATGGCACGGGAACTATTTTTTATATGTGTTTTCTATTATAGGTGCTATGATGGTGTGATTTGATATCACTAAGGAACTTATTGCTTTTAGAAACTTTTAAACTACATGAAGATATTCAATATCAAACAATCTTCCATTAATGAAGCAATTACTGGGACAGGCTTTCATGGGGGCAAAGAGTCAAACACAAGGCATGTAGAACAACTTCTAGCCAATACACAAGGCCAGGAAATGAAAACAGAACGTTCTCTGAAAACGACATTTGAATGGTTCTATCTGAGTGGTTCTTAGTCAGTCTAAGAACACAATTAACTGTAATGATAGGCAAACTGTCTTGGGGCTTGGACTATGGCTCTATCTATGTCTTACATATGCTTTTATTTGAATAGTACTATAAGATTCTAGAATGTGGAAGTGTTTATTCCTATTATTTCCTATGGGTTAAAGCAGTTATACAGGACAGGAACCTGATGATTAATAATTTAAATTTGAAACAGTTATACAAGGTTTAAATAAAAGAAACTTCTTGGAATCACCATTACAAATTATTTAAGAGGAACATGCAAAAGCAATAAATGAGATTTGTCTAAACATGTGTTTGTTGTGTGTTCTCCCATATATTATTTGATCAGTGTATTCACTGAGATTCCTTTTATTCTTTAAGAGTTAAATGAATTGGAATCAATCCATTTAAGGCAGACTAGAGTCCTCCCCAAGATCCCTACGAATCTCCAGATGGAAGGGAAAAACTTATATTTTCATGCTCATTTCTTGTTTCAAGTTCCAGTGCTTCATCCTTATCTTTTTTCAAACCTGAGCATGTGTATGTAAGTTTTGGGGCAAAGCAATGAGTCTTAGTTTCCTGTTCTATTGCTTCCTGCTATCCACCATTGGTATTCCAGCCTTGTTGCTTATCTACCCATGTCCTTCAAAGTCCTCCTATCACCTTTCTTTGATACCCCCACTGGCACCCATTTGATACCCACAATGACTCTGAGGTTAATTTTGCATATCCAAAATCTCACTAATCTGTTCTACTGCCTGCTCTGTTCTCACAGAAAGGCTGGCAGAGGCATTGAAAGCAACTACCTGCCCACTGACAAAATACATCACCTTTTTGAGATAGAAGCAGCTACTATATAGCTAACAAGGGAGCTGTAACTATTCATTATTAGAACATCCCTGTAAAACAGATATTACCACTAGTCTTCCTATTTCATAGATGAGAAAAGCAAGTTTCAGTGCTATGTCCTGGCTTCCTGTGTTCATACAGAGACTAAACATTTAAACTAGGGCTTGAATTCAAGACTTCTAAGCCTCTGTTAGTTCATCTTTCTGGTGTTCCTTGGAGTTCCTCTTCTTGGTAATATGTTACCATCATCCAACATCATCATATATGGGATTCTCTGTAAATGAAATATATGCATATTTCTCTTTTTTTCTTTTCATAAAGGGATATTTACAGAGTCTGAAACTCTGTCCATCAAATCTTTATTGTTGCCTGGGTTCTGTATTCCACCCTGGTTTATGTGAGAGTATGTGGAGGGCAGAGACATGGTAAGTAGCATTATGCATGGGGCATGCATCTGGCATCAGTTTTCTTCTCCCCTAGGAAAGTGCTGTAGCCTCACTGACAGAGACTGCAGCAGGCCTGGGAGGACGGGAACATGAAATCAGCTAAAGGATTCCAAAGTTGTGTGACAGCTGTGCACACTTGGAACCCTCCCTCACTGAAAGCAAACAGTGCACGGTGCTTTCATACTTGCCACATCCCTTTGGTGCTGGTTGGGAAAACAGAAAACATGATAGGTTTTTCCAAGTGAAGCAAATTTAATACAGGCACAATTTTGATAAGTTGGATGTGCAAATGAAGAAAGAGCTGAAAATCCAATTGAACAAATTGAAGCAATTAGTTAACCCTGTCTGGCAAGAATAGGAATCTGGAAAAACCCAATGGCTAAATGAAAGGTGGGAGGCAGTGGGGTATCCAGAATCTAAAAGCCAGGCCATGTGGCTGGGCTGCTCAGTGGGATTCTGGGCCACCAGGGAGGTGCAGCTTCTTCTGCAGGCTGTGAGGCAGAGCAAGAAAGAGAAATTATCTCTGTCCTCAAATTCTCCTCCCGAGCTCTTGTTATAGAACTAGCCAAAACCCAGCTGTCAAGGGAGCTTGAAAAAATATTTTCATAAAATACCAAGCAAAGCAGAAGAGTGAAGAATGGAACGACTTGTAAACGTAAGGCACGCTAGTCCCCAAACATCCACAGCTATTAAATGCCTTCACATTTGCCAGTTATACATCCAATTAATAAATAGCTTTAATGAACAGGAAATTTACAACTCTGATATCTCAAAAATTTTTTTCTAGGATATAAGTTTCCTTCTTTACTATTGATATTGGTGGTAGCAATAATCTTACTTTATTATTATAGTGAATACATAATTATTTTAAGTAAAATCATCAGGTCAAACTATAAAGCTATTCATGAGCAGTATCTTGATTTTTCTTTTTAACATTTCCTCTCTCTTATTTGTTAGTATTATGATCTTGTTTTTAATAGTCTGGTTTTAAGGGTCTTCTCTTCAAGATACGAAATGGCTCATTTGGAGTGGTTTACCAGTGTTTCCTTTTCTTCTGAGAAACTTTCTCATGGTAAAACATGTCAGCATGAGGTTTTTGAAAACAAGAGTTAAGGAAGAAAGGAGTTTCCATAGATGGAGGAGAGTCAAGGAAAAGACAGGGAGGTGGCAGAGGAGCCATAAACACTTTGTCTGAAATGTTGCCCAAGGCAGGCCCTGCCTTCCAGAACAAGATTAAAAAAAGAACAACTGGAAAAGGTCAGTTTTCATTTCAATCCCAAAGAAAGGCAATGCTAAAGAATGCTCAAACTACCACACAATTGCACTCACCTCACACGCTAGTAAAGTAATGCTCAAAATTCTCCAACCCAGGCTTCAGCAATACGTGAGCCGTGAACTTCCTGTTGTTCAAGCTGGTTTTAGAAAAGCCAGAGGAACCAGAGATCAAATTGCCAACATCCGCTGGATCATCAAAAAAGCAAGAGACTTCCAGAGAAACATCTATTTCTGCTTTATTGACTATGCCAACACCTTTGACTGTGTGGATCACAATAAGCTGTGGAAAATTCTGAAAGAGATGGGCATACCAGACCACCTGACCTGCCACTTGAGAAACCTGTATGCAGGTCAGGAAGCAACAGTTCAAACTGGACATGGAACAACAGACTGGTTCCAAATAGGAAAAGGAGTACGTCAAGGCTGTATATTGTCACCCTGTTTATTTAACGTATATGCAGAGTACATCATGAGAAACACTGGGCTGGAAGAAGCACAAGCTAGAATCAAGATTGTCAGGAGAAATCTCAATAACCTCAGATATGCAGATGATACCACCCTTATGGCAGAAAGTGAAGAGGACCTAAAAAGCCTGTTGATGAAGGTGAAAGAGGAGAGTGAAAAAGTTGGCTTAAAGCTCAACATTCAGAAAACGAAGATCATGGCATCTGGTCCCATCACTTCATGGGAAATAGATAGGGAAACAGTGGAAACAGTGTCAGACTTTATTTTTTAGGCTCCAAAATCACTGCAGAAGGTGATTGCAGCCATGAAATTAAAAGACACTTACTCCTTGGAAGGAAAGTTATGACCAACCTAGATAGCATATTCAAAAGCAGAGACATTGCTTTAGCAACAAAGGTCCATCTAGCCCAGGCTATGGTTTTTCCAGTGGTGTTGTATGGATGTGAGAGTTGGACTGTGAAGAAAGCTGAGCGCAGAAGAATTGATGCTTTTGAACTGTGGTGTTGGAGAAGACTCTTGAGAGTCCCTTGGACTGCAAGGAGATCCAACCAGTCCATTCTGAAGGAGATCAGCCCTGGGATTTCTTTGGAGGGAATGATGGGGCTAAAGCTGAAACTCCAGTACTTTGGCCACCTCATGCAAAGAGTTGACTCATTGGAAAAGACTCTGATGTTGGGAGGGATTGGGGGCAGGAGGAGAAGGGGACAACAGAGGATGAGATGGCTGGACTCAATGGACATGAGTTTGGGTGAACTCCAGGTGTTGGTGATGGACAGGGAGGCCTGGCATGCTGCAGTTCATGGGGTGGCAAAGAGCCGGACATGACTGAGCAACTGAACTGAACTGACTGAATTGATGACAAGATTGAAGGAAGAGAAGGAGATGACAAAGAACGAGATGGTTGGATGACATCAGCGACTCAGTGGACATGAGTTTGAGCAAACTCCGGGAGATGGTGAAGGAACAGAAAAGCCTGGTGTGCTGCAGTCCATGGGGTTGCAGAGAGTCGGACACAACTTAGTGATTGAACAGCAATGTCATCTTCTGCAGGTCTCAGTAAGACTGATGGTCATGGAGGCCCTCTGTTCAGAAATTGAAGCCTACTTGCTGGGTGCAGTAGAATTGGCCTGGGAGGTCTACTGATGAAGGTATCACTGAAGTGGGAGATGAGCTGCCATCTCCTGACAGAACCAGCTGCCTGGGTTTGCAACTCAGGTCTCTTATACATTGACTTCCTTTTCTCTTACCCTGTGCTTTTTCTGCCTTAAGAGGCATTGGGCTTGTTGTTTAACAAATAAAAAGTGTTTGTGGAATATTTGGTTTGTGTATAGTCATACACAAATCTTAAATGCTTCACCAGTTTAGATAATTTGCAGGAGAGAGGCTACAGGAAAAGTAAGGATTTATTAAGCTCCATTGAAGCATTTTAAATATGTAATATTTTCCTTATGAAATAAGTTTTATTGATCAAAATGACTTAAAAGGCAGCCATATTTTATTTTTAATTTTGTTATAAAATATCAAGTTTGAGATTATTATGTTAACATGTCAATAAACCCAGAAATTTGAGAGCTATGTTTGGGATCATTAGTGTCTTAAATGAAGCAGATGTTAGGTGGAAAACATTTAGGCAAATATTAGTAATATTTGACATAACTAGTCATACTCAGCTTTCCTGCACTTCTGTGTTACTTATAGTGGTAAATTTCCTACTTTTTTTTTTTCTACTGTTTCCCATTGGTTTCTATTTATCTCATTCTTCCCAATGTACAAATTCATCAGTCTAGGTCAACTGACCATGGCTTTATTTAGGCTACAGGATAAATTTCAATTGTTATTGTTATGACTTGCCATGTATTTATTTTGCTTTCCTGTAAAAACTTTAAGGTACTTTATTAAATCTGGAGCTAATTTTTTAACAGTGCAGATAAGTTGAATGCATTAAAAATCTTAATAGCCCACCAAGCTATACATAAATTTCATTCCTAATCCCTATTACCAGCAATTTTCACAATTAGCTTTCCAGATTCTAAAAATTTAACTAATGAATATGCGTTTTAATTAAAGAAACAAAGGAAATAAAAGCACAAAGTAATTTGACATTAAAACACATTTTAGGGCCATAGCACATTTTCTAAACACCGTCCTAGATTATAGAACAAAATATATTATTTGGGATAGTTTACTCAGGTTTTTTACTAATTAAAGAGGTTAACTCACACTATGATTTGATATCAAATTCCAGAGTACATTAAAGTAGCTTATATCCTCTTGTTTTTTTTTTAATTTATTATATTTCTTAAATAAGAAATATAAGGAAATCTCCTAATAAATATTTAGTTTTCTGAATTATCCAAAGATGAACATTCTTGTAAATACTGCTCATGTCAGGAAATAAAACCTCGCCAGATAGTCCAGAAGTCCACTTTGTGGCCCTCAATCATAACCTCTTCTCAGAGTTAACTCTCCTCACTTTTACGCTAACTATCCCCTTACTTTATGGTTCAATTGAACCTCCATTAACACCAAGATTTAGTTTTGCCTGTTTTTTTTTTCTTTTTTTTAAAAATATTTTTGTTTTAATCCATAAAACTCCCCTCTATCATTTTTTTTTCCCTGAAATCTACTTGTTTGAAGAGCCAGGTTACTCAGTCCTATAGTTTTCCACAGGCTGAACCTTGCTGACTTCATTCCTCTATAGTTTAACACACTCCTTACTTCCCTGGTGGCTCAGACGGTAAAGCCTGCAATACGGGAGACCTGGGCTCAATCCCTGGTTGGGAAGATCTCCTTGAGAAGGCAATGGCACCCCACTCCAGTACTCTTGCCTGGAAAATTCCATGGACTGAAAAGCCTGGTAGGCTACAGTCTATGTGGTCGCAAAAAGTCAGACACGACTGAGCGACTTCACTTTCACTTTATGCTTTTCTTACAAATTTGCAGTTGAATCTAGAGGACAAGACAGACGGGTCATGGTGGAGAGGTCTGACAGAATGTGGTCCACTGGACAAGGGAATGGCAAACCACTTCAGTATTCTTACTTTGAGAACCCCATGAACAGTATGAAAAGGCAAAAAGACAGGACACTGAAAGATGAACTCCCCAGGTCAGTAGGTGCCCAATATGCTACTGGAGATCAGTGGAGTAATAACTCCAGAAAGAATGAAGGGATGGAGCCAAAACAAAAACAACACAAAGTTGTGAATGGGAATGAAGCAAGGTTGGATGGGATAGAAGCAAGGTTGGATGCTATAAAGAACAATATTGCATAGGAACCTGGAATGTTAGGTCATGAATCAAGGCAAATTGGAAAGTGGTCAAAAAGAAGATGACAAGAGTGAACATTGACATTCTAGGAATCAGTGAACTAAGATGGACTGGAATGGGTGAACTTAACTCAGGTGACCTTTATATCTACTACTGTGGGCAGGATTCCTTTAGAAGAAATGGAGTAGCCATCATGGTCAACAAAAGAATGTGAAATGCAGTACTTGGATGCAATCTCAAAAATGACTGAATGACCTCTGTTCATTTCCAAGGCAAACCATTCAATATCACAGTAATCCAAGTCTATGCCCCAACCAGTAACGCTGAAGAAGCTGAAGTTGAACAGTTCCATGAAGACCTACAAGAACTTCTAGAACTAACACCCAAAAAATATGTCCTTTTCATTATACGGGACTGGAACGCAAAAGTAGGAAGTCAACAAACACCTGGAGTAACAGGCACATTTGCCCTTGGAGTACAGAATGAAGCAGGGCAAAGGCTAATAGAGTTTTGCCAAGAGAACACACTGGTCATAGCAAACACCCTCTTCCAACAACACAAGAGAAGACTCTACACATGGACATCACCAGATGGTTGACACCGAAATCAACTTGATTATATTCTTTGCAGACAAAGATGGAGAAGGTCAGCAAAAACAAGACTGGGAGCTGACTGTGGATCAGATCATGAACTCCTTACTGACAAATTCAGACTTGGATTGAAGAAAGTCGAGAAAACTACTAGACCATTCAGGTATGACCTAAATCAAATCCCTTATGACTATACAGTAGAAATGAGAAATAGATTTAAGAGACTAGATCTGATAGACAGAGTGCCCGATGAACTATGGATGGAGGTTTGTGACATTGTACAGGAGACAGGAATCAAGACCTTCTCCAAGAAAAAGAAATGCAAAAATGCAAAATGCCTGTCTGGGGAGGCCTTACAAATAGCTGTGAAAAGAAGGGAAGTGAAAAGCAAAGGAGAAAAGGAAAGATATACCCATATGAATGCAGAGTTCCAAAGAATAGCAAGGAGAGATTAGAAAGCTTTCCTCAGTGATAAATGCAAAGAAATAGAGGAAAACAAAAGAATGGGAAAGACTAGAGATCTCTTCAAGAAAATTAGAGATACCAAGGGAACATTTCATGCAAAGATGGGCTCAATAAACAACAGAAATGTTAGGGACCTAACAGAAGCAGAAGCTAGTAAGAAGAGGTGGCAAGAATACACAGAAGAACTGTACAAAAAAGATCTTCACGACCCTGGTAATCACAATGGTGTGATTACTCACCTAGAGCCAGACATCCTGGAATGTGAAGTCAAGTGGGCTTTAGGAAACATCACTATGAACAAAGCTAGTGGAGGTGATGGAATTCCAGGTGAGCTATTTCAAATCCTGAAAGACGATGCTGTGAAAGTGCTGAATTCAATATGCCAGCAAATTTGGAAAATTCAGCAGTGGCCACAGGACTGTAAAAGTTCAGTTTTCACTCCAATCACAAAGAAAGGCAATGCCAAAGAATGTTCAAACTACCACACAATTGCACTCATCTCACACACTAGTAAAGTAATGCTTAAAATTCTCCAAGCCAGGCTTGAGCAATACGTGAACCATGAACTTCCAGATGTTCAAGCTGGTTTTAGAAAAGCCAGAGGAACCAGAGATCAAATTGCCAACATCTCCTGGATCATCAAAAAAGCAAGAGAGTTCCAGAGAAACATCTATTTCTGCTTTATTGACTATGCCAACACCTTTGACTGTGTGGATCACAATAAGCTGTGGAAAATTCTGAAAGAGATGGGCATACCAGACCACCTGACCTGCCGCTTGAGAAACCTGTATGTAGGTCAGGAAGCAACTGATAGAACTGGACATGGAACAACAGACTGGTTCCAAATAGGAAAAAGAGTATGTCAAGGCTGTATATTGTCACCCTGTTTATTTAACTTATATGCAGAGTACATCATGAGAAACGCTGGGCTGGAAGAAGCACAAGCTGGAATCAAGATTGTCAGGAGAAATATCAATAACCTCAGATGTGCAGATGACACCATCTTTATGGCAGAAAGAGAAGAAGAACTAAAGAACACCTTGATGAAAGTGAAAGAGGAGAGTGAAAAAGTTGGCTTAAAGCTCAACATTCAGAAAACTAAGATCATGGCATCCGGTCCCATCACTTCATGGGAAATATATTGGAAAACAATGGTAACAGTGACAGACTTTATATTATTGGGCTCCAAAATCACTGCAGAAGGTGATCACAGCCATTAAATTAAAAGACACTTACTCCTTGGAAGGAAAGTTATGACCAACCTAGATAGCATATTAAAAAGCAGAGACATTAACAAATGTCCGTCTAATTAAGGCTATGGTTTTTCCAATGGTCATGTATGGATGTGAGAGTTGGACTATAAAGAAAGCTAGAGCCAAAGAACTGATGCTTTTGAACTGTGGTGTTGGAGACGACTCTTGAGAGTCCCTTGGACTGGCAAGGAGATCCAACCAGTCCATCCTAAAGGAGATCAGTCCTGGGTGTTCATTGGAAGGACTAACGTTGAAGCTGAAACTCCAATACTTTGGCCACCTGATGCCAAGAGCTAGCTGACTCATTTCAAAAGACCCTGACGCTGGGAAGGATTGAGGGCAGGAGAAGGGGATGACAGAGGATGAGATGGTTGGATGGCATCACCGACTCAATGGAATTGGGTTGGGGTGCACTCGGCAGTTGGTGATGGACAGGGAGGCCTGATATAATGTGGTTCATAGGGTCCAAGGAGTCGGACACGACTGAGCGACTGAACTGAACTGAAATGAACTAGAGGCTTAATCCAACTCAGGCTAGTATTTCCTTTCTTCCTTCCTTCTGTCTTTTTTAAAATTGCTTTATAGCCAATGTGGTGTTTGTCATGAGAGATCACAGGAGCTATTTAATGACAAATTGTCTCATTTGATAAAATTACAAGCCTTTAATACCCAGATCCTTTCATTCACTAGGATTTGTGAATTGGTAAAATTGCAACTCTGTCATTTTTCTTCTTGTGTTTGTTGAAATATTCTTATAAAGAGACATTTTCCTTCCCCTATTCTTTGGTTATTCAATTCTATAGTTCATATAGAAAAATGAGGATAAACTCTTGATTCCTTCCTTTTATTTATATCTGGTTTATATTTTGAAGCTCTTTTGGCTGAAACTCTCATATACTTTGGAACACAAGTTCTATAACTCATCTTTAAATACCGCAGCTGTGACTTTCAAAAGAGAGAGATGCTTATTTCAGTTTTGGCCACATATTGGAGTTATTTAAAATTTACATTTGAAATACACACCCTGAACTATACAATGATGCAATGCTATGTAAAATCCACTTCTCTCATAATTCTACCTTCACCAGATGTATGGTCAAATTGCCACCTACTTTCATCCATCTTACTTATTGATGCTCTATTATGCATTGCACTTTCCTTTATGCTACCAGTACTAGAATTTGTTTTCACTTCCAGTCACTAGGTTGAAATTATATTAGGCACTTAAGAAATAAGTTATGGTATTTAAACAAAAACTTATTTTTTCCTAAATTTTTCACTTTTTTATTTTACATATCAAAATGGAGAAAGTTCAATATTGAATGATTATATGGGTCAGACGAAACCTGTGATCAAGATGATTGAATCTTGCCAGTTCTGTTTTGTATGCTTAGTTCATCTAATAATCTCAGTGTCATATAGAAATAAATAAGAAACTAGACAGGATGTGAGGGTCCTCAGAAATTGTTGATTCAATAGGAATTGGTTAAGTTATTCTAGCTAAACATGGGCTCTGAAATAAGCATGTCCATTTGGAGTGCAAAAGACTCCAGGATAGAAGACATTTGCTGCATGACCCCCAAAGTGAAGGAACAGATCTGTAACATTTTCTTGGGTAAGTTTCCCTGGATTCAGTGCCCTGGCTAATACTACATTAAGTGGACGTTGTTGTAACTTTTCTGAAAGTAATAAAAGATAGGAGGAAAGAGAGATGAGCAGAGATCAGATGATGCAGAGATATATTTTTATGACAGTGTTCTTTATTAAAGCAGTGATTTTTAAGCAGAGGAATGATGATCACATTTCCATTTGGGAATCAACTACAGATACAGAGAAGGGCTTAAAAGGATTAGGAACGTGTGTGGAACACTTTTCAAGGAGGTAATGAACCATTTCAAGTGTTAGAGTATATAGATTGCACACATACTATCTTAAAAAAATGAATGAAATGCCTATATTAGAGAAATATTTAATATTGGATTCTACATTGGGAAAATTAAATTTTCGAAGTAGACACACAGACATGGAAAACAAAATTAGGGTTAAACCAAAGGGGAAAGGGGTAGGGAAGGGACAAATTAGGAGCTTGTGATTAACATATACAAGCTATTGTATATAAAATAGATAACCAACAAGAACCTATTGTATAGCACAGGAAACTCTACCCAATATTTTGTAATAACCTAAAGAGAAAAGAATCTGAAAAAGAATATATACACGTATAGCTGAATAAACACACACACACACACACACACACACATATATATGCTTTTTCCCTCTTATGTTCAATAATCACTTTCCTGTGGAGTCATTCATTAAATTTGTTCCTGTTCATTTTCTTTCATGTTGCTGGCTTTTATTAAATACCTGATGCTGTCATAGGCATGCATATCTGAAAAACAGACTGGGCAAGCAGGAAAAGGAAGTGTCAGCAGAATTTTATTTCCTAAAGTTTTCTTTGCTGTTGCTGCTGGTTGTTCGCTATGTCCTGCATCACTCTTTGGTGACCCCATGGACTGTAGGTGGCCAGGCTCCGCTGTCTATGGGATTTCCCAGGCCAGGAATACCTGAATGGGTTCCATGTCTTTCTCCAGGGGGTTTTTCCGATCCAGAGATAGAACCCATGTCTTCTGCATTGGCAGACAGATTGTCTACCACTGAACCATCTGGGAAACCTTGGTATAGAGAGAGTTGAGAGTGGAAGGCAGGCAGGCAGACTTGGATTCAGTCCTCCTTCAGCATCACAAAGCAGAAGCAAACCAGAACAGGAATTAAGCACATTAGTTCTAAAACCAAGTCTGTCTGGTTCAAATCTTGGCTCGACTACCATGTTTAAAAGAGATGGCTAATGGGAAGCTGCTGTATAGCCCAGGGAATTCAGGACATAGATGGATGGGATGGGGGTTGGGGTGGGAGAGAGGTTCAAGAAGGAGAGCATACATATAGTTGATTCATTTCATTGTACAGCAGAGACAATATTGTAAAGCAATTATACTCCAATTGAAAAAAGAATTAACTCCACCACTGATGAATTCCATGACTCGGTATAATTTACTTGACCTCTTTTGTACCTTCATTCTGCTAAATAATAGAATCTAAAACATAGGATTGTTGTAAGTTACATATAAAAACATGTAGACCAGTATCTCAAACTCAATACTCGCTAGTTTAAAAGTAAAATACTACTAATAATAACAAAGATCTTTGTATGAGTATGAAAATATTTCATGCATTTTTCTCTTGAAAAGAACTACTTTTTGCATATTTGTTTTTATTTTTGTCTGTCTGAAAGTATATCAGTCCCTTTATTGTTTCTCTTAAAGTCATATCCACACTAAACTTTCCCAGGCAAATATGCTATTATGTTCAGAGCTATTCACTTCCCTGGTGGTTCAGATGGTAAAGCGTCTGCCTACAATGCGGGAGGCCCAGGTTCGATCCCTGGGTCAGGAAGATCCCCTGGAAAAGGAAATGGCAACCCATTCCAGTACTCTTGCCTGGAAAATCCCATGGATGGAGGAGCCTGGTACACTCCAGGGGATTGCAAAGAGTTGGACACCACTGAACGACTTCACTTTCACTTTCAGAGCTATTCTCCAGATTTAGATTTAATGGGACTGTTGCCTGCCTCTACATATTGGTTGTGAAAAGTAGCAATGAGGAAAGAAGGAATAAGAGCTGACTGGCTCAGCTGTTTTATTAATACTAATAAATATGAATAATCAACACTGTTTCTAGCAATCACTATGGCCCACATCCACTCTCTCTGAAGTTTGAGCTTAGAATTTGAGGTCTCCTACTCTGAACTTTGAGTATTTCCTGAGCTTAAACTAGAAGAATTTCTTATTTTTGCTGCATTCCTTTCCTGGATTATATTGTCAGGCCAAAGTGTTCTTTAATTCATCAATGCAAATCCATTCCCTTTCCTTATTTAACATGTTAGATGCAATATACATTTAAGTAATACCATTGCTTTCCCATTCCATGGATGCATTTGTCTCTGAAAATCTTTATTCTCATTATATATATAAATTCGAAGTTGTTGTCAACTTTTCCATTCTGGAATTTCCAGGTTGACTTCGGCATCCACTAAATTCCTTAGTTCATCTTTATGTATTATAGACATGGTTACCTGCATCTAACCCTTGCTCCTGATTTTCTGAATGTTTATAATTTGCATTTTTGTATTTTAGAAAATATTAGCTTTTGGATTTTTCAAAATTGTTTTATACCATTAAATAGACTAATGGCTAAATATATATTTTAACATTTATGAATGTGGCTATATATTTTTAATATCATTTAATATATTAAAACAATATTTATGTTAATAGAAATTTGAATGAACTATACATTCACTAGAGATAATCTAACAATGGACATTTTCATTTGTTCTTATTACATTTTATTTTATTTTTATTTTTAAAAATATAAATTTATTTATTTTAATTGGAGGCTAATTACTTTTCAATATTGTATTGGTTTTGCCATACATTGACATGAATCTGCCACAGGTGTACATGTGTTCCCCATCCAGAACTCCCCTCCCACCTCCCTCCCCATACCATCCCTCTGATTCATCCCAGTGCACCAGCCCCAAGCATCCTGTCTCATGCATCGAACTTGGACTGGCAATTCGTTTTACATATGATAATTACGTTTCAATGCCATTCTCCCAAATCATCCCACCCTCGCCCAATCCCACAGAGTCTGAAAGACTGTTCTATACATGTGTGTCTCTTTTGCTGTCTCAGATACAGGATTATCGTTACCATCTTTCTAAATTCCATATATATGCATTAGTATACTGTATTGGTGTTTTTCTTTCTGGCTTACTTCACTCTGTATAATAGGCTCCAGTTTAATCCACCTCATTAGAACTGATTCAAATGTATTCTTTTTAATGGCTGAGTAATACTCCATTGTGTATATGTACCACAGCTTTCTTAGCAATTCATCTGCTGATGGGCATCTAGGTTGCTTCCATGTCCTGGCTATTATAAACAGTGCTGCGATGAACACTGGGATACAAGAGTCTCTTTCAATTCTGTTTTCCTCGGTGTGTGTGCCCAGAAGTCGGATTGCTAGGTCATATGGCAGTTCTAGTTCCAGTTTTTTAAGGAATCTCCACACATTTCTCCATAGTGGCTGTACTAGTTTGCATTCCTACCAACAGTGTAAGAGGGTTCCCTTTTCTCCACACCCTCTCCAGTATTTATTGCTTGTAGACTTTTGGATAGCAGCCATTCTGACTGACGTGAAATGGTACCTTATTGTGGTTTTGATTTGCATTTCTCTGATAACGAGTGATGTTGAGCATCTTTTCATGTGTTTGTTAGCCATCTGTATGTCTTCTTTGGAGAAATGTCTGTTTAGTTCTTTGGCCCATTTTTTGATTGGGTCCTTTATTTTTCTGGAATTGAGCTGCAGGAGTTGCTTGTATATTTTTGAGATTAATTCTTTGTCAGTTGCTTCATTGGACCTGGGCTTTTGTTTGCTGGAAGATTTCTGATTACAGTTTCAATTTCCGTGCTTGTGATGGATCTGTTAAGATTTTCTTTCTTCCTGGTTCAGTTTTGGAAAATTGCACTTTTCTAAGAATTTGTCTATTTCTTCCAAGTTGTCCATTTTATAGGCATATAGTTGCTGATAGTAGTCTCTTATGAGCCTTCGTATTTCTGTGTTGTCTGTTGTGATCTCTCCATTTTCATTTCTAATTTTACTGGTTTGATTTTTCTCCCTTTGTTTCTTGATGAGTCTGGCTAATGGTTTGTCAATTTTATTTATCCTCTCAAAGAACTAGCTTTTGGCTTTGTTGATTTTTGCCATGGTCTCTTTTGCTTCTTTTGCATTTATTTCTGCCCTAATTTTTAAGATTTCTTTCCTTCTACTAACCCTGGGTTTCTTCATTTCTTCCTTTTCTAGTTGCTTTAGGTGTAGAGTTAGGTTACTTATCTGACTTTTTTTCTTGTTTCTTGAGGTATGCCTGTATTGTGATGATTCTTCTCCTTAAAATGTCCCACAAGTTTTGGGTTGTGTTTTCATTTTCATTAGTTTCTATGTATATTTTGATTTCTTTTTTTGATTTCTTCTGTGATTTTTTGGTTATTCAGCAGCATGTTGTTCAGCCTCCATATGTTGGAATTTTTAATAGTATTTTTCCTGTAATTGAGGTCAGAAATTACAGAATTTTTTCCTGCATTGTGGTCAGAAAAGATGCTTGGAATGATTTCAACTTTTTTGAATTTACCAAGGCTAGATTTATGGCCCAGGATGTGATCTATCCTGGAGAAGGTTCCATATGCACTTGAGAAAAAGGTGAAATTCATTGTTTTGGGATGAAATGTCCTATAGATATCAATTAGGTCTAACTGGTCTAATGTATCATTTAAAGTTTGTGTTTCCTTGTTAATTTTCTGTTTAGTTGATCTATCCATAGGTGTGAGTGGGGTATTAAAGTCTCCCACTATTATTGTGTTATTGTTAATTTCCCCTTTCATACTTGTTAGCACTTGTCTTACATATTGCAGTGCTCCTATGTTGGGTGCATATATATTTATAATTGTTATATCTTCTTCTTGGATTGACATTTTTATCATTATGTAGTGTCCTTTTTTGTCTCTTTTCACAGCCTTTGTTTTAAAGTCTATTTTATCTGTTATGAGTATTTCTACTCCTGCTTTCTTTTGGTCTCTATTTGCATGGAATATCTTTTTCCAGCCCTTCACTTTCAGTCTGTATGTGTCCCCTGTTTTGAGGTGGGTCTCTTGTAGACAACATATATAGGGGTCTTGTTTTTGTATCCATTCAGCCAGTCTTTGTCTTTTGTTTGGGGCACTCAACCCATTTACATTTAAGGTAATTATTGATAAGTATGATCTCGTTGCCATTTTCTTTGTTGTTTTGGGTTCGAGTTTATACTCTCTTTCTGTGTTTCCTATCTAGAGAAGATCCTTTAGCATTTGTTGGAGAGCTGGTTTGGTGGTGCTGAATTCTCTCAGGTTTTGCTTGTCTGTAAAGCTTTTGATTTCTCCTTCATATTTGAATAAGATTCTTGCTGGATACAGTAATCTGGGCTGTAGGTTATTTTCTTTCATCACTTCAAGTATGCCCTGCCATTCCCTCATGGCCTGAAGAGTTTCTATTGAAAGATCAGCTGTTATCCTTATGAGAATCCCCTTGTGTGTTAGTTGTTGTTTTTCCCTTGCTGCTTTTAATATTTATTCTTTGTGTTTGATCTTTGTTCATTTGATTAATATGTGTCTTGGAGTGTTTTGCCTTGAGTTTATCCTGTTTGGGACTCTCTGGGTTTCTTGGACTTGGGTGATTATTTCCTTCCCCATTTTAGAGGAGTTTTCAACTATTATCTCCTCAAGTATTTTCTCATGGTCTTTCTTTTTGTCTTCTTCTTCTGGGACTCCTATGATTCAAATGTTGGAGCGTTTCACATTGTCCCAGAGGTCTCTGAGATTGTCCTCATTTCTTTTAATTCGTTTTTCTTTTTTCCTCTCTGTTTCATTTATTTCTACCATTCTATCTTCTACCTCACTAACCCTATCTTCTGCCTCCCTTATTCTACTGTTGGTTCCCTCTAGAGTGTTTTTGATCTCATTCATTGCATTATTCATTATATATTGACTCTTTTTTATTTCTTCTAGATCCTTGTTAAACCTTTCTTGCATCTTCTCAATCCTTGTCTCCAGGCTATTTATCTGTAACTCCATTTTGTTTTCAAGATTTTGGATTATTTTCATATCATTATTCAGAATTCTTTATCAGGTAGATTCCCTATCTCTTCCTCTTTCGCTTGGTTTTGTGGGCATTTATCCTGTTCCTTTACCTGCTGGGTATTTCTCTGCCTCTTCATCTTGTTTGTATTGCTGTGTTTGTGGTGGCATTTCCATATTCTGGCAGCTTGTGGAGTTCTCTTTATTGTGGAATTTCCTCGCTGTGGATGGGTGGCTTGTCAAGGTTTCCTGGTTAGGGAAGCTTGTGTCTGTGTTCTGGTGGGTGGAGCTGGCTTTCTTCTCTCTGGAGTGCAATGAAGTATCCAGTAATGAGTTATGAGATGTCAATGGGTTTGGATTGACTTTGAGCAGCCTTGTATATTGAAGCTCAGGGCTATGTTCCTGTGTTGCTGGAGAATTTGCATGGTATGTCTTTTTCTGGAACTTGTTGGCCCTTGGGTGGTGCTTGGTTTCAGTGTAGGTATTGAGGCATTTGATGAGCTCCTATTGATTAATGTTCCCTGGGGTCAGGAGTTCTCTGGTGCTCTCAGGATTTGGACTTAAGCCTTCTGCCCCTGGTTTTCAGTCTTATTCTTACAGTAGCCTCAAGACTTCTCCATCCATACTTCACTTTCAGATAGTTCCTCAATCCAGGTTATACTTCCCAAGAGCTATAGGCCCCTTCCTATATAGTCAGTGCCAACTACTGGGGTTTAATCTATTGCACCTGTCACTTCCAAGGCGGTTCCCTCTGCTTTCGCTTCTGTTCGCTGGTCTTTTCTGTGTCTAATTTCCACCCTGACACAAGGGGGCGGTGATGGACACTTTTTTAGGCTCACTTGTTCAGTCGTGCTGTGGGAAGGGAGGGATACTGCAAACAAATAACACTGGCGTGTGCTCGCAGTGTCTCAGCCTCACTGGGTTTGCCCCTGCTCACGGCGTGTGTGCTTTCCCAGTCTACACTGCTTAGGCTCTAGGTCACTCTGCCGGGAACTGTCTGAGGCCGGCTCAGGTTTGCTTGCACTTCCCAGGTCTAAGCTGCTCAGGTTCAGGTATTCGGGTACTCCTCAAAGGCCCAGACTCTGTTGGGCCTGCGTTTTGTGCCCTTCCCAGATCCGAGCAGCTCAGGTGACCAGGTGTTTGGCGAGCATGGCAGCTGCAACTTATCACCTCCCCCGTCCCTGCCGCTTGGTTTTCTGGGTGTACAACCAGCACACCTTCTCAGGCGGATGTTGACCGTCCAGAATCCCAAGAAGTTTTGGTTAGCAACAAAGCCTGCTTGCAGTAAGGTAAATGATGCCTCTCTGGAGCCACGATTGCCCCCTTCTGGCTCTGGCTGCCCTTGCCTGCCTGTCTCCAGCGGGGGATGGGCTAGTCCACAGCTGGCTAGCTCTGCTCAGTCCTTTGTTCTGTGAGCAGGCCTGGCAGTGTCTTAGGTTAGGGCTTTTCATGGGGTAGCTATCCCACAGTCTGGTTTGCTATCTCAAGTTAGTTCCCTCAGATTTCCCTCAGGGCATTCAGGCTAGGTCCTTACTCTAAGCAATGCAGCCCGCCCCTCCCTGCCCAGCCTCCGCTTGTTAGTGGAGGATGCAGGTGTCTGCACGGCTTCTCCGCTAGGAGTTACCATTGGGCATGTAATTTGTGGGTTTTAATTATTTATTTATTTTCCTCCTGGTTATGTTGCCCTCTGAGGTTCCAAGGCTCACCACAGACTTGCCAGTGAGAGTGTTTCCTGGTGTTTGGAAACCTCTTTTTTAAGACTCCCTTCCCAGGATGGGAGTCTGTCCCTACCTCTTTTGTCTCTCTTTTTATCTTTTATATTTTTTCCTACCTCCTTTTGAAGACAATGGGCTGCTTTTCTGGGTGCCTGATGTCTTCTGTCAGCATTCAGACATTGTTTTGTGGAATTTACTCAGTGTTCAAATGTTCTTTTGATGAATTTGTAGGGGAGAAAGTGGTCTCCCCGTCCTATTCCTCCACCATCTTAGGACCACCTTATTACTTTTTAAAAGCATTTTTTTCTGCATAACATCTCACAGACATAAGGATTGAGATTTCTTTTAAAAATAAAATCAGTCTATTTCAAGAACAATGCATTCATTCATGGACCACATTAACCAATCCATAATTTATGACCTTTGTTTATATGTAAGATATTAAACATATGCAATTTAAATCTTTAAGGACAAAGAAATGAATACCTGGTGATTAAAACAGACCTGAGAAATTTAATTAATGGAATATTTTCACTTTTAAGGTCAAAAGGTTATGGCTTAAGTAATGGAATAGATTTACCTGCTAACAGAAGAGACCATTTACTCAGATGATCTAAAACATGTAATTTTTCAGTCTTCTGCCTCACTGTGTGGATTGCAAGTTAAAGTTTCAGTGTGGATGAGCTAAGGATGAAGAGAAATCAAAGCTCTGGAGTGTGATTGTGGTTCTGATGGCTGAAAATGGTGGGGCTCCAATTTTTAAAATTGTTTCATTTAAAAATAAGCATTGAATTTCTACACAGTGTTATAGAATTCTCAGCTTTCTTTGATTTAATTTAAAGGAAACATTTATGGAGCTTAAATTTTTCCTGGCAATTCTATGCTTTGTAACATTTTAAACAAATGTATTTTATACCAAACTCTCCCACATAGAGTGTAGACAAATAAAGAAATATATAATCATCTTTTATGAACTAGTTTTAGTTTGGGGTGGATATAATTGTGTGCTGTCTTAGCCAAAGGATAGCCCAAACTGATAAAAGTAAAATCAAATTCTCAGCTGACTGTGTCTCAAATTAAATGACTACTTAGATCTCAAACAAAATAATAAAATAACAAAATAAATCATGAAAGCATGGAGCTCAGATCCTGAGGCTGGACTTTTTCCTTTTCTAATCAGATACAAAACAAGTTTAAAAAGCCATGAATTGGTCATCAGCTGCCTTTGTTTGTCCTTTTTATTTCCTTTCTGGGTATAAATGTAATAAAATAAAGCAGCCATGCCCTAATAAGGTACAGTTTAATGTTACACGGATTATTCTTGACCTGAAACTTGACTTGTTTTGTTCATTAGGAAACCTACCTCTTACTTTTTCAGTCACACTTTTTTTTTTAGCATTTATAGAATAATTACAAAATACCTATGGGGGCCATGGCATTGGGTGATGAATGTGTTCCCACTTCATTCTACTTGTTAGGAGGTTTGGGTGAAAAAACATTCCTGGAAGTGTTTCATGGTCTCCAAATTTGACACTGAGTGGTATTTATAAAGGTTATCCTGGGGATATTTGGTTGCTCCTGTGTTGATTTCTGTTTCCTCCTGGATCTTGGAGGAAATTACCTCTTCCACTTGAGGGTCTTCAAAGGTCTTCACATCCAGCCCCAAATGCAGTGATTGGCAGGAACTCCAATTACCAAAGTTTCACTAGTCAGGTGAAGAGTTACCCTTTATTATTACACTTTATGAGCTGACTGAATTAAGTTAAACCTGTACATCATTTTTTTTCCTTTCTGGAAATTAAAAAGATTTACACTCACTGTTTTGAACAAGTACATTTTTGCTTGCAGCTGTCAAAACAAGCTGTCATTTCAATTATCTAGAGTGCCTATTAGTCAATTTTTAATAAAGTTTCAACTACTTTTTCCTGGTCTTTAATGAATGGTGTCTCTCACACACCTTTTAAATATATGTTTCATGGCCCCAGCAGAATTCTGAAATTAGGTAGAAAATATTAAATAATTTAATCATAAAATGCTTTATTTTCCATGTTGCCTAAAGCACACTCCTTTTCAGCAGTTTTAGTTCCTTTTAAATTCCCTCTTCTTAGAAAGCAGTAATGGCAGCAACAATAAAGATTGTATAGTATTGAATTCGAGACACAGTTACCTCTTGTTCAATGGAGCAGAAATGAACAGATCATTTCATACTTAGATCTCTTTCTGAGTGCCTACCTATATATGTATATGTTAATAGGTTTTCGATTTATTTTCAAAGGTATGACTCCTCCTATCTGACTGTAAATGTCTCAAAAATAGTAAATATGTATTATTCTTCCTTCTAGTTCTCCCAATATTTAGTCAGTTATTATATATATATATATATATACATATATATATATATATATATATATTTGCTTTCATTGAATTATTCATTAAAAGTAATTCAATAAATCTTTTAAGTTCAGGTTCCAAGAGTCATTGAGTATAACCATTTCCACACAGATTAGGAAGCTGAATCTCAGTGCACTTTGCTAGTTGATGATGGGAAGGTAACTAACTTCTGATGCCAGAGTATTCATGCAAGTTCTCGCCCATTTCTCCAACTGGCTCTCATTGCCACTTTGCATTTATCCCAGAATGCCCAACTCTTCCTCACTGTATTCCTGTGGAAACCTTTGTGAGCCCAGTTCAATTGTCCATGACTGCCATGTAAATATATCTAAGTCAGTAGTAGGCATTCAACAACTCTTTAAAAAAAAACAACACTGAACTTGTCCTAATGGCAAAAAAATTACTATTTTGTCTTTCCTCAGCATTTCTTCCTGTTTTGTCACATTTTACACTCTCTTTTTCACTATAATTCTTTCTGATACATCTTGTCTTTGCCACTAGATAGTGAGCAAGACTCTGGGTATGATAGACCAAATTTTGATAATTCGTTATTCATCACAATACATAGCATAGTTATGTATTTGTTGTTGTTTAATCACTAAGTTGTGTTCAACTATTTTGTGACTCCATGGACTATAGCCTGCCAGGCTCCTCTGTTCATGACATTTCCCAGGCAAGAATATTGGAATGGGTTGCTATTTCCTTCCCTGGGGGATCTTCTTAACTCAGGGGATTGAATCCATAGCTCCTGCATTGCAGGAATATTCTTTACTACTGAGCCAGCATGGAAGCCCAATTAAACAATACACTGTATTTTTTAAGAATAGGGGCTTGGCCTGGCTTGAAACCACTGTCAGAATACACTGTTTGTGAGCTATTGCCTAAGATATTAAACTTGGCACCTATAGATCTTCATTTTTCTGATCTGTGTATTAGATGATAATAGTACTCACCTTTACATTTGTCATGAAGACACATGAGAAATATTTACAAGAATGACCATCACAGATAAATGTTCCATAAGTATTACTTATTATCTTTACAGTATCAATGTGTTTCAGGAATTCCATACATCCCTTCAAGTGTCATGTAAATACATGTTTATGAGCATTTGCTCCTAAGAAATGGTTCCTGAGTATTTATCAGATTTTCAAAGTTACACATTAATTTAAAAATGGTAAAGGACTGATGTTATAAGTAGCAGTAATCGTCAAAATGAGGCAGAAAAATAACATTCTCAAACATTGGCCCTTTAGGAAAAGAGTATAGTGTCTCTGCAGGTGGGGAGGATGTGACTGCTTGATTGAAGTTGAGAAAAAGAAACAAAGGATATTCTGGGCTTCATCCATGTACTCACTGTCCTCCAGAAACTTGGCTAAGTTATTAGATCCAATTCTGAGAATTCACTAAAATTGATATGTGGTGCTTTTCCTGCCTAATACTCACAGTACCTGCCCTATGACCATCCCACTACCATTCCAAATGACCATCCTATTTGGGGGGAGGGCTTGCTTCTTTTCCATTAAACACTCCATCAGGGCTTGTAACAAAGGCACCCTTTTTCTTTTCTTTTTTAAATAAGGGTAAGGGGCAGTTGTTTGATTTTCATAGCCTTTTATAAAATTCCTTTTCCAAATGGCCTTTGATAAATACTGACCAGCCTGTTGAAGTATCTGAAGACATTGGCATTTTCTATAGCATCACTGACAACCCAAAGGCAGTAGGTTAGATCATTAATGAAGATTATGAGGATAAGTAACCTGAGGTTCAGGGAAGGACTCTCTATGTACACAGGAGGCTGGAATACAAATAGCAGATTAAAACAGGCCCAATAAGTTATCAGAAGAAAGTTAGTATTGCAAATGTGAAGACAATATTATGGCTCAGTGACCATGGATGCACAGATTTTTAACCTTGATGTTCTAAGAACAGCCTTACAACAGTAAGGATAATTCAAGACACCAATATTCCTCAATACCATTACCATCAGATTCCCGATTATGAGCTTACTTGGTTAGAATTAGTCCAGAAATAGAGTGATGCTAAAACTTGAGATTCAATTTATCAGTAAATCCAGGTAACTTAATAGGAAATGTAAAGAACCAGAAGTGAAAGAGATGAAATCCATTATAACTGACTAATGAGATTTGTCCCTGTTAAGTGGGCCTTAGGAAGCATCACTATGAACAAAGCTAGTGGAGGTGATGGAATTTCAGCTGAACTATTTCAAATCCTAACAGATGATGCTGCAAAAGTGCTGCACTCAATATGCCAGCAAATTTGGAAAACTCAGCAGTGGCCACAGGACTGGAAAAGGTCAGTTTTCATTCCAATCCCAAAGAAAGGCAATGCCAAAGAAGGCTCAAACTACTGTACAATTGCACTCATCTCACACACTAGCAAAGTAATGCTCAATATTCTCCAAGTCAGGCTTCAACAGTATGTGAACCATGAACTTCAGACGTTCAAGCTGGATTTAAAAAGGCAGAGGAACCAGAGATCAAATTGCCAACATCCGCTGGATCATGGAAAAAGCAAGAGAGTTCCAGAAAAACATCTATTTCTGCTTTATTGCCTATGCCAAAGCCTTTGACTGTGTGGATCACAACAAACAGTGGAAAATCCTCAAAGAGATGGGAATACCAGACCACCTGACCTGCCTCTTGAGAAATCTGTGTGCAGGTCAAGAAGTAACAGTTAGAACTGGGTATGGAAAAACAGACTGGTTCCAAATAGGAAAAGGAGGACGTCAAGGCTGTATATTGTCACCCTGCTTATTCAGTTTACATGCAGAGTACATCATGAGAAACACTAAACTGGATGAAGCATAAGGTGGAATCAAAATTGCTGGGAGAAATTTCAATAACCTCAGATATGCAGATGACACCATCTTTATCGCAGACAGTGAAGAATAACTAAAGAGCCTTTGATGAAATGAAAGAGGAGAGTGAAAAAGTTCACTTAAAGCTCAACATTCAGAAAACAAAGATCATGGCATCCAGTCCCATCACTTCATGGCAGATAGATGGGGAAACAGTGGAAACAGTGACAGGCTTAATTTTTTTGGCTCCAATATCGTTGCAATGGTGACTGTAGCCATGAAATTAAAAGACGTTTACTCCTTGGAAGAAAAGTTATGACCAACCTAGTCAGCATATTAAAAAGTAGAGACATTATTTTGCCAACAAAGGGCTGTCTAGCCAAAGCTATGGTTTTTCCAGTAGTCATGATGGATGTGAGAGTTAGACTATAAAGAAAGCTGAGTGCAGAAGAATTGATGCTTTTGAACTATGGTGTTGGAGAAGACTCTTGAGAGTCCCTTGTACTGAAAGGAGATCCAACCAGTCCATCCTAAAGGAGATCAGTCCTGAATATCCACTGGAAGGACTGATGCTGAGGCTAAAACTCCAATACTTTGGCCACCTCATGTGAAAAACTGACTTATTGGAAAAGACCCTGATGCTGGGAAAGATTAAAGGCAGGAGGAGAAGGGGACAACAGAGAATGAGATGGTTGGATGGCATCACTGACTCAGTGGACATGAAGTTGAGTGAACTCTGGGAGTTGGTGATGGACAGGGAGGCCTGGCGTGCTGCAGGCCATGAGTTCGCAGAGTTGGACACAACTGAGCAACTGAACTGAACAAGCTACTTTATAGAGCTTTTAACATGTAGATATAAACAGGCTTCTAAATAGCACTGCAGTGTCTCACACCTACCTTGTATATAGTGAGTGCTCAGTAGCTCTTGTGTGAATTGAGTGAGTGGACAAGTAAATGAATTAATCCTTTCCCTAGAATTTTCTTTGATAACAGGAGTGAAGGACAGCTATCTTGGGAAGCCAAAAGTCCATTTATTATTTCGGAGTGTAATTTTGAGTTTGAGTATCATTTTGCCAGGTAAAGCTGAATACTTCATTTGATTAATCATCTGTGTATTCACTGTAGGATTTACTGTTGGTAAGCATACAACAACTAAAAAGAGGCAAGACCATACCCTCCTCTTCCATTTCCGCCACTGGTTACTGGTCCTGGAAATTGCTAACCTGCCATTGAAATATGAGGAATGACCCTTCCCATGTTACCTCAAAGGGAGACTCAGTATCAAAATGTCATTTTTTTCTTGAGCTAAGCTTCCAATTACTTCCACATGCTGACAGTTCTTAAAGGATTTACAAGAGTTGAACTCTTTGGATTCATTAGCAAACTTGTGGCAATCTACATCTTTCTTGAAATTTTTAAAAGACTTGTTTCAAGAATTATATGACTTTAGTCCTTTAGCTCCATTTTAACCAATATTTTTTTTCCCTATCTTTAAATTATGAGTTGCTCTAATTGTATTCTTTGTCTACTTTTCTTGGACATGAGATTGTATGACAGTGAGAAGGGGTTTAGTCCATTCATTTTATTCTTTTTCTAAAAATTTATTTTGGAAAAATCCACAAATCCTATGTCAGCATAAGAGCTATAAAGCAAAATATTTAAAATGAAAGTTTATATATCTTCATTACATCAAAGACCCACGAAAAAGATGCCACATTCTAATCTGAAGTGTGAGATACTATGCCTATGGTAAAAAAAAAAAGAGAGTCAGAATACCAATAACATATGTAGTTGTATAATTTTCTTTGCATATGATATCTTTATCTAGTTTTGATAAACGGTAATACTGGCCTCCTAGAATGGGTTGGTATTTTTATTTTTTATTTCTACTTTTATTTTTCTGAATGAGTTTGTGAAGGATCAAAATGAAATTTTTTAAAATGTGTTTAGATTTCACAAGTCAAGTTTTATTTATAATAAGTCTTCTAACTCACTAATTCAAACCTTTTACTTGTTAGAGATATATTCAGAATTCCTATTTCCTTATTATCTTTTTTACTTTTGTTTTGGTGTATTAGATATATCACCTATAGAGAGCAGACAGCTAGATTCTCGTTTTTAAAAGAACCTTTTCCTGATTACTATTGGATAGATAAATGTTTCTTTATCCCATCTTTTCTTTCAAACATTATGGATGGTATGTATTTCCTTCACTCAATTCCCCACCCCCAACCTCCAGCGCTTCTCTGTTGGCCCAGCTGGTAAAGACTCTGCCTGCAATGCAGGAGACCTGAGTTCTACCCCTGGTAGGGAACATCCCCTGGAGAAGGGAACAGCTACCCGCTCCAGTATTCTGGCCTGGAGAATTCCATGGACTGTATAGTCCATGGGGTAGTATAGAGTCAGACAGGACTTTCGCTTTCACTTTCAACCTCCATCGCGCAGTACTTTATTGTGCTCTCCAGAGAGTTTGTGCTGTGTTGTACTGTGCTTAGTCACTCAGTTGTGTTGGACTCTGCAACCCCATGGACTGGAGCCTTCCAGTCTCCTCTGTCCATGAGATTCTCCAGGCAAGAATACTGGAGTGGGTTGCCATACCCTTCTCCAGAGCATCTTCCCAACCCAGGGATTGAACCCAGATCTCCCACATTGCAGGCAGATTCTTTACTATCTAAGCCACCAGGGAAGCTCAAGAATACTGGAATGGGTGGCTTATCCCTTCTCTAGGGGATCTTCCCAACCCAGGAATCGAACTGGGGTCTCCTGCATTGTAGGCTGATTCTTTACCAGCTGAGCTACCAGGGAAGCCAGAGTTTGTGGATATTCTTCCCCCAATTTTTTGTGCATACATAAACATATTATTTTATACAAATTGCCATGTGATCAATTGTTTTCTTTAAAAATAAATCTAGACACCTTTCCAAATTAATACATGGAAATTTATCATATTTGATTATTAGACTGCTGCTTACTATCCATTTATGTTATATAATTTTTTACTAGCTATTTAATTATTAAAAAGGGTACTTTTATTTTATTTTTATTTTACTTTAAAAATATTTATTATTTGTGCTGAGTCGCGTTTGAGTTGCAGCACATGGGATCTTTGATCTTAGTTGAGACTTGTGGGATCTTTAGCTGGGGCATGTGGGATCTAGTCTCCTGACCAGGGATCAAACCCAGGCCCCTTACATTGGGAGCACAGAGTCTTAGCCACTGGATCACCAGGGAAGTCTCAAAAGGGTACCTTAATGTACTTATAAATAAATAGTAGTAAAGAATCCACCTGCCATGCAAGAGACTCCGGTTCGATTCCAGGTTGGGAAGATCCCCTGGAGAAGGGATAGGCTACCCACTAAAGTGTTCTTGAGCTTCCCTGGTGTCTCAGACAGTAAAGAATCTGTCTGCAATGTGGGAGACTTGGGTTCAGTTCTCGGATTGGGAAGATACCCTGGAGGAGGGCATGGAAACCCACCCCAGTATTCTTGCCTGGAGAATCCCCATGGACAGAGGAGCCTGGCAGGCTACAGTCCACAGGGGCTGCAAAGAGTCAGACTTGACTTACCAACCAAGTGCACACGTAAATAAATAGTACAAAGAAAGTAAAATGATAATAGAAGTCTTCAGGAAAAAATGAGCACTCATTACGATTTAGAAAGCCTTTTATAATGTGATTCCCATTTAATCTGTCCTGCCCAGATGAATGCAACATTATAGCTCAACATTATAGCTCAAAGTTCCAACCGAATCTCCTAATTCCAGCATCTAGGGTGTCACACTCTCTCTTAACTCATGACCCTCGCCCACTGCCCTCATTCGACTCCACTTCTAACTGGCCTATTTTATCTACTTCTCTTCCTTTGTTTCTCAATATAGATGCTATTTCTTAGGAAAGACTTTTCTGATATTGTAGACACTTTCCAACTCTGCATCAGATGCCCCCTCTGAGTGCATACATTGCAACTTAAACTTCATTATGACACTTATAAAACTTACTGTCAATAATGATATTTCTCTCAAGGTTACTACAAGATGCATGAAATAGGATAAGTCTGTCCAAGTCACTATGGTAATCAAAAAGTTCAGCACTTTTATAGGTAGTTTTATAGGTATTTAGGGCTTCCCAGTTGCCCAGTGGTAAAGAA